>NC_058385.1:27845500-28459500 GCF_018350175.1 Felis catus | reverse complement strand
TTGTGCACAGAAAATTAAGTGTTACCTTGCTATTTATGCTGCTATATCCCTTGGTGCAAATCCCAACGGAAGGCCTACTTCGCCACGAACAATTCCTAGCAGGATATCCTTCCAGTTCCATGATACTAGAGAGAGAACTTAAAACATATGAGGGGGGAAAAAAGCACACTTGGGCTTTACATTCTTTATGACCTTGGTGGCGTGGTCACGAACTCCTTTTTTCAAAGCTGTAAAGCTTTTGCTGCAATGAAAATCCTTCCTGCCACGTTGCCCAGCAACAGCTGAACCCTAGTAAATGAGGACTATTTCACACTGTTACGGAAACAGTCCTGTGTGGAATGAGATGGTACTCTTAAGAATCCTCTATTTCATGTGTTTATTGAGATTAGTAGCTTCAGGCTGCTTTGGTTTATTGTGAGCCAGAACGCCTTGGGTTAGTCCCGTCTGGTCTCTATCTCTGATTTGTTGGGTGGAGACACTTGGTAGGGGTTGGTTAATGTCACCTTGGGAACAAAACTGGGAAGAGGGACACGTTTGTCTTCAAAGCCAGCTCCATATTAATCTTTGATTTCTTCTCAAAGTTAATTTTTAATTATACAGTGATACATGAGTATATTCTCCTCATAAAAATGGAATGGTATGATGAGTCTGAGTTTCCCTTGACCACTCTTTTCAAGTTTAACTTATTCCCAGAGGTCACTGTTCTTATCAGTGCATCGAGGATCCAGCTGAGAACATTTTCTACGCATTCACATACATATATATGCACACATAGGGGTTATGGGACATTGCTTTGTGTGTATATCTGTTTGTTTGCTTTATAAAAAGGAAGATCGTACTGTGTATTTTGTTTGGTCACTTGCTTGTTTCAATCAACAGTATTTCTTGGAGATCTTTTATATGCATACTACTCCTTTTAATAGCTGTGTATATTCCTTGGTTTGGTGTGCACACAGTAGTTGACTTAGCCCTTCTGCCCTTAGTGAACAGGGATGTTGTGTCCAGTTTCCTTTTTCTTCCCTACCTCCACAGATTGGCCAATTCCTTCTACTTTAGGGCTCCCAGGGTCCACACAGGACCCAGGGACCCATTAGGGTCCATCGTCCTCATGATGCCAAGTAGTACTCACTAAGCCCACTGGACCACCTGCTATCATATAAAGTTTCCCTTCCATTTACTGAGAGAGAAGTGCCAGGTTAAACTAACTTATTCTGGAGTCTTCCTGCATTTCAGAACATGGGATGGCTCCCTGCTCCTTGCAACAGTGGTCCTCAAACTTCATAGTTGTGCTCGTGCTTCTGAACTTGGCTTATTTTGTTTCCTCTGCTTAGATTTCCTTTTTCAAAGTCCCCTTCTAGCCCTCAATTCTACCTGGCAGATTTCTACTCATCACTCAAGGCCCAATTTAAATGTCACTTTCTGCACAGTCTTCTGCTCTCTCCCTAGCTTTCCCTTTTACTTGATCCTTTATCTCATTACTCATAAAATGTGTGCTCTGGCACACACACACACACACACACACTTTTTACGTTCAGTTATACAGGGTCCCTGGGTATAGTTGTTAAAGTTGTGTACTGTACAAGACTGTGGGGCATCATTCACACTAATAATTGTTGCACATTTATTTTGAAAAATTTCTGGCAGATGACAGGAAAGTGTCTTGAGAAAAGGGCAACTTTTTCAAAATTGCACAATGCACCATTTGGGATAGCCTAAAGTCTGGTTATATAGGGTCTATTTTCTCCGTAGATTGTGAGTCCTTCAGGGGATGAATTAACCTGCCATAGTGACCTGTGATTTACTCAACTATTAGCATATCTATTGGCACAAAACAATAAAATAACCAACACCTACTAAACATTTGCTATGAATTAGACACTTTTTAAGGACTTCTCATGTTTCAATTTATTAAGGTTATTTTATTCTTGCAATGACAATGCAAGGTAGCTGCAATTATCATTCCATTTTAGAGATGACAAAATTGAAGTGCAGGATGGATAAGTGATTTGTCTGGGGTCACACAGCTGGGGTTTAGCTCAAGCAACATGATTCTTAGCTCAAACTATTGACTCTCCAAATATGTTTATTTGAATTATGGTGTTCTGACTACAGCTTAATTTATTTATTTTTATAAGGTAATAATTCTAGGCACTCCACTGTATCCTTAGGCATTGTGAAGGAGGGGAGAGAAAATTAATAATAGCTGATATGTGTATAACCCTTTACATAATTAAAAGGCATATTTACATATAATGATAATAATAGTTTCCATTTTATTTATTTATTTTTAACATTTATTTTTTGAGAGAGACAGAGCATGAGTGGGGGAGAGGCAGAGAGAGAGGGAGACACAGAATCTGAAGAGGCTCCAGGCTCTGAGCTGTCAGCACAGAGACCAATGCCGGGCTCGAACTCATGGACCGTGAGATCATGATCTGAGCTGAAGTCGGATGCTTAACCAACTGAGACACCCAAGTGCCCTCCATTTTATTTTTAATAAGTGTCTCTTACATGCTAGTCACCTCTCTAGAAGATTTTTTACATGCATTCATTATTCCATTTAAAAATCATAATCACGTGCAAAAATTGATAACATTAGTCACACTGAACAGTGAAGGATACTGATGTGTTGTGAGGCTGAATGACTTTCCCAAGGCTATACTGCTAAGCCCAAGCGTGGTCTCTGACTCTAGGATTGCCCAGCTCCCTCCCCTTGACCCGCCACTACCCTTTTATAGAGGAGAAAATGAAAGCTCAGAGTCGTTCTGAGCCTTATCTTTATCCTGTGACTCAAAAGCTCATTGGCTTTGCTCTATAATATGTTGGCCCTTAGATGAGCTTAATATTGAAACCAAACTGCTATAATTGCTGTTTCCTTTTTATTATCTCTGAATCATTGGCAAAACTTAATGATGAAACCACACCTTGAAGATGAGGAGATTGGAGCTGAAAAAGTTGTAGTGACTTGTCCAACATATACCTAGTAAATGGCTAAGCCAGGACATGAACCCAGGGATTCTGACTTCAAATGCATTATAACATCTTACAATCAAGTTATGGACTGCAGACAGCCCCCTTTCCCTGGAGCCTCACTACAGTGTCACTCCGGAGCTGGTATCTCCGTCCACAGCCAGCAGCCCACATCACCACCCCAAAGGACATGATCCTTTTTGAACTTCCGGTGATAAAAGCAGAGATGCATATTGCTGTTCACATGACTAGAATGCCAAGGGCACCTAACTGGCTGAGAGTTATCTGGAAAAACCGTAACCTTCTGTGGAGTGAGGGGGTCAGGGATCGGAGTGGCACAGTGCTGAGCTCCCTGGAACCCGAAGAGTGGCAGGGTGCTATCTGTGCTTGTAGATCCTGGCCGGGGGCTGCTACCTTTGCATTTGCTCTGGGAGGGATGAAGCAGTGCCATTTTGACAGGTGTAGCACCAGAAGCCGCTAAGTCAGTGTCCCTGTAATCACTCGGCTTGCCACCCTGCCTCTCACTTGCTGATAGGCTGGCTAGCCCGGGCTTTGGGAATATTGCAAGGAAAGCATGCATGGAGTGTGGGAGGCTAAGGCTAATTTTGAAGGAGGTTGTATCAGTTAGAAAAAGATCACCAGTCTGGAGTGAAAGAAGTTTCAGCCTGGGAATGGACGACTGCCTGATTCCGAAGCCCAAGTTGTTTTCCTCATAACCCAACCCCTGACTCACTGTTAACTTCCTAACTGAGCGTTGTTTGGACCCTTCATTTTACAGAACAAGGATGCAGTGATACCCTCACACTTGAAGGCCAGGAGTCCTGGTCTGAGGACTCAGAAGGCCATACTCATGGCGCCTTGGTGGATAGCCCTTTAGACTGGCTTAACATTAGGGCTCCAATTGATTGCTTTTTGAATTTGTTGTTGAGTTCATCTCACTTCATATAAAACAATAAATGATTGTGGGCTCATTAACTACTTGTGGGAAGATCACTCACTCTGCCAGGCCTCGCCTGTGACGTGGCCCCTGCATGAGGTTTGAACCTAGCTTTCTGCAGCAATGCCGAGCAGGAGGCCGGCATGGGGCCCACAGGTGTGACTGTGGTCCAGTGTTCATGTGGGTTTGAATAACGAGGTGGGTTTTGCGATTCTTTGCGGGATGTGCAGCCAGGAGGGGTTGCGAATCAGTGGTTAGTCCATTTTTCCCACCGAGGAAGCGTTTCATTTTAAACCTATTTGCTTGGCATGGCTCCACGTCCCTTTGGTTCTCTGTTTGTGTGCTCTGCACCAGCGAGCTGCAGCCTGCTGACTCCAGTGTCTGAGCATCTGGCTGCTGCAGTGGGGTTCTGGGCCTCCTCTCTGGAACAGGTGGGCCTGGGGCAGTTCCTGCCCAGGGCACAGGCAAGGTGGAGTTTGGAAAGGCCCAGGTTTTTGCAGCTCATGTGACCCAGGCATACGACTATATGAAACACAAAGAGAGCTGGGAAGACAATCATGACAATGTGTAGAAAGAAAGAAAGAAAAAAAGAAGGGAGGGAAGAGGGAAGGAGGGAAGGAGGGAGAAAGGGAGGGAGGAAGGGAAGGAGAGAGGGAGGGAGGGAGGGAAGGAGGGAAAGAAGGAAGAAAGAAAGGGAACTGGAAAAAGAAGGAACTGGAGGTGAGGTGAGGGATGACATAATCCCTACTTTGGGGCACATGCTGAGGTCTGAACCTGGGACGGATGTATAGAGGGACATAGGCATGGCAATCGCCATGTTGGCAGCACTTACTAGACCATGGTCATTCCAAGGTCAGTGAGGAGGAAGGATAGCTGCCTGGAAGGGAAAGGAATCTCCAAGTGGAAGAGCTTGTGGAGTCCAACTGCTATCTGTGAGGGGGAAGGCGAAACCGTGGGGTCAGATGGTCAGAATCAACCTCTGTAAGAGATGGGCACCGCTGGGTGATGCTTGAGTCTGGTTCTCCACAGCACCTGTTGCCACCGGACTGCGGAGCTGACGGTATGCGGTAGAAAGGGTCTGGCACATGCACGTACCAAGCCCAGGTGACTCAAGAATTGACAACATCTATCAGGAAGTAGGTCCAGCCAAAGATCACGGCGAGCCCTGTTTTCTGAACGCACTTCTTGATTTCTGCCTCATTCCTAAGCTGACATTTAGGCAAGTGCTCATACATACTGGTTTCAGTAAGTCTCCAAATCACTCAGGCAGGAGTTACGGACCCACTGCTCTAACACCTTTTCTCTGATTCCCTCAGTGCTGATTTGGATATCTCTGAAATAGCTGTGGAAGATTCATGGTTGATTGCTGGCTCATGTGGCCCTAGAAATCATTTCTTAACTCTTGATATGATTGTACCAATGGACCAGGAATGTTCTCAGGTGCTCATGCTACTAAAATAACTTCAGTCATGCCAACTGCTCGGTTAACAATTGGAAAGTGGACTGTGGACTTGGTGAAAATCATATGTTACACGTGTTTTGTTACAGGCAGAGACAAATTTGGGGAAAAGTAGATTTACGCACAAAGAACACTTCCGGCCTGGGTTTATTTGTGTTCAAATTCCTCAGTGTCTACTAACAAAGATGTCTCTTCCCAGTAGGAAGGCCAGACCACAGAGAGTTTTCCCCTGGGAATCTTACACATCTGGATTAGAAATTAAAAAAAAAAAAAATCATCCAGTTATTTCCGTATAGTTGGAAGTTTAGCATAATCTAGCCATAAAAGCCAGCTTTTCCCTTCCAGCATAGAGCTCTTCACATTTTGCCGGGCTGCACTGTAGGCCCATTGAATCAGAGTCTCTGGTGAGGCCTCAGCATCGCTAGTTTTGCACATCTCTAAGGGATCCCCGTGTGCAATCAAGGCTTGGGCCCACTGCTGTAGGGTGAGTCATGCTGTCTAAGGCCAACTTAGAAAATCGAAACCGGGTCACAGGGGTGGTGGGATACAGATCTTCTCAGATCTGTACCATGGGCAGTGCTGTGTCACCTCTGGCCTCAAATGTGACACAGACTGAGAGCGCCTGGTGGTTTAAAATCAATTCTTCCATGTATAGAAAGTCGACATGAATGCCATAATGCCAACAGCAGTCAATGTAAGCAGCCATTTGGGTCAACCTTGTAAGCTGGCAGCTTCCAACAGAGGTCATCTGCTATGTGTGTGCTTCATTTCTCAACCTCTCTCTCTCTCTCACATGTGTCTGTGCCCTGTCTTCCTGCCTGCCTGCCTGTCATTGAATTAATTTATTTATATTATTTTCCCAACAGTTTTTTTAAAAAGGAGTCCTCAGAAAATATTATTTTAAGTCTTTAATAAGTAGAAGACATTAATAAGTGGTTGCTTATGTTCCTGGTCCTTGCTCTTCTGTATTTATTTACCTGGTCTCATGTTCTGGGATTCCCTTTCTTACATCTCAGGATTTACTTACCTGGTGTCTCACCCAACCCCCTTATCCACATTTCCCTGTTTACATACCTTTCCCATTCTTCATGGCCCACTACCAGTGCTGTCTTCTCAGCACAGCCCTGCCATCAGGAATATAATCTCTTGCATTTCTGAGCTGCTGTAGGGCCTGTAGCCTAGGTCTTAAAGCATCTATCGCTTTGCACAGCAAGCAGGTGGATGTCTGTAGATATGTCTTATCTCCTAGTGGTGGATGTTATTGGCGGCCTATCAACCTTTCCTTCAGCTTGTGACAGATTGTATTTTCCAAAAAGAAGTTGCAACAATAGTTCCAGTCTTGTATATTCTTCCAGAGTCTTGCCATGGAACCATCAAGATGTGGAGTTTATGTTCCCTCCCCTTGAACCTGGGTGGGCCTTTGTGACTTCTTGCACAAATAGAATGTGACAAAAGTGAGGCCAAGTTAGAAAAGGCTACACAGCCTCCCCCTGACTCTATCTTAGGACATGTACCTTCAGAGCCCCATGTTGCTATGTAAGAAATTCAACAGCTTGAAAGCTGCAGTGCTGGAGAGACTAAGTGGAGACCATATAGTGAGAAGTAGAGATGCCGAGGAGCCCCCTGTGCTCTTCAAGGAGCCCCTCCCCCAGCTGATGCCAGATGCAGCAGAGATGAGTCATCCTTGCTGAGTCTTGCCCAAATTGCAGACTTGTAAGCTAAATATGATGGCTATTAAGATTGTTTTCAGGCCACCAAGTTTTGGGTGGTTTGCTATACTAATAAGCAACCAGAGCATTACTCTTCCTCCTTCCTAACACAATTTCGGTTTTGTTCATATCTTTAGCCCTTGCCCACCACCTCGGGTGCCCGACCTGGAGGGAGCTGGCCCCATCCGTACTTCTAGAGACGGCTCTCTGTAACCCAAGGATGTTCCCATCCACTTGAAAAGGAAAGTTTCAGGATTCAGTTCAGGCCCTAGTACAAGAGGAGAGAGGTTTGTTGAGGACTACTTGGTTTGTTCTTTTCTCTCCTCTGGGAAAATTTCTGGGAGCCACTTTATCTATCTTTTTTTAGATTTTTGAAATGTGCAGACCTGAGGTCCAGAACCACCACTCCAATATTATTATGAGCCTGAGATGAGCCTCCCTTATGGAGAAGAACAGAGGCCAAAAGTATCAGAGAGGAATGGAGTCAGAAACACTAGATTACACCGTTCCTGAAGCTTCCCCAGCTGCAGGACTTCCCAACACATGAGTATATCATTAAGGTCAGGATTTGCTGAGAGTCATGTATTCCTAAAGAAACAATGATTCAAACAGGATAGATGCTTAACACTTTCTCATGTAAAAGTCTGTAGGAATGCAGGTCAGGGTTGGTGTGGTGACCACATTCTCTGAAAGAGTCAGAAAACCGGGATTCTTCTAGATCATCAGCCCAATACTTCTACGATATGACCCTTACCCTTAAGGTTCAAGATAATGGCATCTGTTTTCCAGGCAGTTAGAAAGAGGAAGGCATAAGGAAGAAGAAGGCAGTGTTATGTACCATCTGTCTCTTGGGGAAGATTCTTAGACGCTGCCAGATACACTTCTGCTTATATCTTTTTGGCTAAAACTCAGTGTGAGGGAAAGTAGTTTTTATTCTGGGTAGCCAAACACTGGGGTAATAATGGGGGATATATGACCATGGGGTATTATGGGACAGCACAATCTTTGACACAGTGAGGCAATGAACTTCTTTACCATTTAGAATGAGCTTATACTGATTTTCTGCTAACTTGTCACCAAAGACATCTTGACTAGTGTGTAATCGAGACTACCCTTTTATCACCACTCTTCACTCAGAAGTTCAAGTCCTGGTGACTTTGAATTAGCAGACAGGAAGCGTCTGTCATCTTACATCTTCTAAGGGAGAAGATGTAATAGCGCAAGGATAGTCCCCGTCAGGAAGGGGGATATCTTTTGTACCGAATGCCAACCCTGAATGACGACCCTGGGATCATGGCCTGAGCTGAAATCAAGAGTCAGACACTTTACCGACTGAGCCACCCAAATGCCCCCTCAGATGATTCTTAATAGCAAGTATATGTTTGCATCTTACACATTTTATGTACATTTATTTTCAATTAAAAACTATCTTTTCCCATAAAATTACATTTTTCTCCATATAAGAAAACCTACTACAGTAACTTGTGCATGATAGGAACCAATCAATATTTGTTAAGTATCAGTCGGGTTTTACGAAAACAGAGCTCTACACTCCCTGGGCACCAACTGCCACTGACTAATGTGTTTTAATTAAATATTTCTATATATGCTTTCATGTGTATTTACACCAATTAGCACCTTTGTAACCTATAAAATAAATATAATCAGTATATCACAACTTGTAGGTGATGCTAAAGGAGCAGCAAACACTAGCAAAGGACTTGAACCAAACCGAACCAAAACAAAACAAAACAAAAAACAAACGAACACCTTTGAAGTTGGCTTTTGTTTACTTTCAAGGAAAATAATTCAAAGTACATATTAAGCTCTAGGAGCAATGACAAGAACAAGAATGTCAAAGCAGTCACGGTGATAATGGGAAGCTAATGGGACCCATGTGCGCAGTGTGATCTCCCAGTGGGAAAGAGCAGGGCTGTTTTGGATGGATGCCTCACGAAGGAGGGAGGGCCAGTCTTTCTTTAAGAATCTTATAGGTGCCGGTGCATTTGGAATGCCAGGTCCAGTTTTCAGACTTATGCGCTCCATCCTCGAAAGAGGCTCATGTATGTGGAATAAAACGAGAAACGCAATACATAAAAATGGTTAATAATAGCCATTGATATTGACAGAGGTTTTTTTATGTGTTGGACACCACTGTATATATCACTTTATATTTGTGCCTAGTTTAGAGCTCATAACAAGTCCATAAGGTGGCTACTACTACTTTAAGGAACTAGGTATTGGTTTATGATTAGAAATATAAGGAGAGCCTCATGCATAGCTCATAGCTCAGTTGAGAAGGATCAAGAAAGAAGGCAGGGTTGTTGACTCTAGAATACACTGCAATTCTTTAAGAACAGACCATGGCCATTTGTATTGGACTTAGAACATGGAGGAAAGAAATGTACTTCGGAAAAGGAACTGAGGCTGCATACTGAAAACAGCAGTGTAATGGTAGTGGGTCCAGATTCGTCCTCAGGGTTGTGCCCTTTTCTTTTTCTTAATGTTTCTTTTATTTTTTTGGGAGTGAGAGACAGAGCACAAGTAGAAGAAGGGCAGAGAGAGAGGGAGACGCAGAATCTGAACCAGGCTCCAGGCTCTGAGTTGTCAGCACAGAGTCTGACCCCGGGCTTGAACTCATGGACTGTGAGATTATAACCTGAGCTGAAGTCAGATGCTTAACCGACTGAACCACCAAGGCACCCCAGGGTTGTGCCCTTTTGAGATGCTGGACCACAGCAGCAGGGATAGAATGGGCAGCCTCTGTGGGTATTTTTTCCTTCAGTAGCAATCACACATAGGATATGGATCCCCTGGCAGGAAAATGGTAGCGGAGATGTTGGTACAAGGGAGATGTTCTAGGAGGAGATATCTTTATGATCTTTCTAACCCTTAGAGGTTATACATCTTTACATTAGACTATATCCAACTCCAAACATTTTATTTAAAAATCACCGTTTCTTCATCCTTCTCTCGTCTCCTTCCCTTCTATGCTTCCATTCTTTTTTTTTTTTTTTTAAATTTTTTTTTTCAACGTTTTTATTTATTTTTGGGACAGAGAGAGACAGAGCATGAACGGGGGAGGGGCAGAGAGAGAGGGAGACACAGCATCGGAAACAGGCTCCAGGCTCCGAGCCATCAGCCCAGAGCCTGACGCGGGGCTCAAACTCACGGACCGCGAGATAGTGACCTGGCTGAAGTCGGACGCTTAACCGACTGCACCACCCAGGCGCCCCTATGCTTCCATTCTTAAAAAGAATTAGGTTACAGCGTTGTGAACTGGAAAAGGGGAGCATATTAGATAAATACACTGTTGCCATCTTTTCCATCTTTATGAGTTTTGTGGCCTATGAATTACCGGAATGTTACAGGAAAGTTGACTGGGAGGTTATCTTAATAGTGGTAATGAAGGGGGGCCACCTGGTTGGCTCAGTCGGTTGAGTGTCCCTCCGACTTTGGCTGAGATCATGATCTCACAGTTTGTGAGTTCAAGCCCCGCGTTGGGCTCTGTGCTGACAGCTCGGAGCCTGGAGTCTGCTTCAGATTCTGTGTCTCATTCTCTCTCTGCCCCTCCCCCACCTGTGCTCTGTCTCTCTCTTTTAAATAAATGTAAAAAAAAAATAATGGTAATGAAGGGGAGAGCAAGTAACAGGGGGTGTCTTATAAACCCTCTCATTACTAGCAGCTTTTTCTTCTCCTTAGGTCCTTCCTGACATCCTTCTGCCTGGAAACTTTCTGAGTAACTCAGAGTGGACTTTAAACAAAGCTACCATACCCAGCTCTGTAATGGAGAACTTCTGCCGAACGTCTGGGAACATTCCTAAGATGATTACAAGGATGAGGGCAAGTCCTGGAGAGTTTGTATCATCCAGTTTGAGGGATGATGAAAGGCAGATCAAGGATGGTTCCTGAAGCCCAGTTCCCCTCCTCAGGGAAGCTCTGAGTTCCCCCGGGAGAACATCTAAAAGTCCTCTGAGCATGTCTAATTCGCTGCTGTGCACAAGATATCACATCATGAGGAGACCCTGAAGAGTAGTTTCAATGATGGAAGAAAAGTGGGCACAGGTGACAAGTAGAGGAAATCACACAATGCCTAGGAGGAGAACATGGGGTAAGAATTCAAATCCTGTTTCCATCCTTGGATATTGTCACTCTAGTATCCTAGCATCTGCTAAATTAACTGATCAAATAAGGGCTGTGGTTCCCTCTCGTTATTAGAAATTGTGATATTCTTTGCAGAGATGCAGAGAACTTAATAGAAGGTGGTATTTGTTCCACACTTTCTTTTTTCTTAAAGTTTATTTTGAGAGAGAGGGAGAGAGAGATACAGAGGGAACATGAGTGGGGAGGGGCAGAGACAGAGAGAGAGAGAATCTCAAGCAGGCTCCGCGCAGAACCTGGTGTGGGGCTGGAACTCACGAACTGTGAGATCACGAACTGAGCCAAGATCAAGAGTCGGATGTTCAACCGACTGAGCCACCCAGGTGCCCCTGTTCCACACTTTCATAAGTATTTGAATTAAAATTTTTGCAAAATGAGAGAGTTCTTGAACAGACATATGAGACTGCTCAAGGACTAAAGGGATATATCTGATACTAACAGGAATTTAGTCACACAGAGCAGGTGGAAGTGGAAACAGAGGGCAACAATGGAGCCTCCCGCCAGGTGCTGTGAAGTAAGGAATCCAGTGAAAAGACAACTGGCTACTTAAATTATTTTGGAAACAACTTTCCAGCTGCCAAACACACATTGGGACTTCTTCTTTTCTGCCATTAGGATCCTTAATCATTTGAGATCAATATCTCCAAAGAAACCAAAAAAACATTCATTGACTTTTTGGGCTCGGTGACTCTCTGACCACTAGTGGAATTGTCACCGGAGACTAAGGTGTGACCTTTGGCTATTTGTCAAAGCTTTGACGTCTTCCTGTGCTTCAGGTGCCAAACTGCAAACCTTAATGCTCTGAGGGTGTCGGAATGGTAAGGGATTCAATTTTGACAATAAAAGTGTTTCCATTTCCTGGAGTTCCACACCCCTCCCCCCCTGCCCCGCCGCCAGAATTGTATATTTCAGGAGAACTCTTTCATGGCTTGAACGTTGGGAGTAAAATCTTCTTGGGGTCTGCAGTGTTTTCCCCAGTGATCTCCGTCCTACACCTGGATCCTTCTGCTTTTTCATTCCTTCTGCCTCTCCTTTATCTTCGGGCTTGAGATGACATGGAATTATAACTGTAGGAATTCTGAGCCTGTCTGAACTGGGGTTGATGGGGGGAAGGGGGCATGCAAAGTGTCAGGGCTCCCAGGGGCAAAGGTAAGTGCTGATGGATAGCCTGTCTACTGCCTGAGCCGGGACTTGGCCCTGTGACCTGGCCCTGTGACAGCCACACTTTAACAAAAACTGTTTGAAGAGGCTGCTGTGCTCAATTCCAGATTGCTTTTTAGGCCCAGCTATGGTTCTTCAAAGTCCGAATGCCAGGGCACATTCTGCCTCTTTAAACTGGCAGAAATACACCAGGGATGTTCCAGTTTCCTCCCAGCCTCTGTTTTGTCTCTGGCACTACAGAAGTCCCTATGGCTCCCCATTCAACCAGAGACCTAGTTTCCCTCCCTCCTTCCCTCCTTTCCTCTCCCCTTCCCTTCCTTCCTATAGTCACCACGTTTCACATTAGAGTTTCAACCTTATTCATCTTACAGCTGAAAGTTTGTGCCCTTTTACCAACCTCTCCCTACTCCCTCCTAGATAAGAATCTAGTTTCTTGGAGCATCTGTGTGGCTCAGTCGGTTAAGTATCTTAACTCTTGGTTTTGGCTCAGGTCATGGTCTCACAGACTGAGCCCCGAGTCGGGCTCTGTGCTGACAGCACAGAGCTTGCTTGGGATTCTCTCTCTCTCTCTCTCTCTCTCTCAAAATAAATAAATAAACTTGAAAAAAAGAATGTAGTCTCTTGTCCCATTTTTAGTTGTGAAGTGGGTAAGTTGTTTTGTTTTGTTTTTTTTAATTTTTTTTTCAACATTTATTTTTGGGACAGAGAGAGACAGAGCATGAATGGGGGAGGGGCAGAGAGAGAGGAAGACACAGAATCGGAAACAAGCTCCAGGCTCTGAGCCATCAGCCCAGAGCCTGACGCGGGGCTCGAACTCAGGGACCGCGAGATCGTGACCTGGCTGAAGTCGGACGCTTAACCGACTGCGCCACCCAGGCGCCCCAATTTTCAAACTGGGTGAATATTCCATACAGCCTCTGATTTTAACCAGGTTGTCAAGCTGAAACCTGGCACTGATTCGGTGACACAGGTACCTGAGAGGCAATGATTAGGGGTAGGAAGCAGCTTCGGTGACAGAAATTCAGGGGCTGAGATGATTAATAATGAACTCCTCTAACGTAAGCAAGGAGCCTATATTTCTTGGAACTAAACTACTGTAGCCCCACCAGAAGCAGAGGGATGATCCACTGACTTTATTTCTGCTGGGAATCAATAGCATTTTTTTTTAAAAGAATTGATTCAGTTTTCAAAACAATGGAAAGATTTCTTTTGGTTTGCTTCCTTTCTTTCTCCTTCCTCCCTTTCTCCCCTCTCTCTTCCCTCTTTCTCCTTCTCTTCCTTCTTTCTTTCTTTTTTTTTCTCTCTTGCCAATATTTCCTAATATAAAGAATCCAAAGAAAGTCATTTCTTTCTTGAAAAATAGAGGATGTGCACAAATGAACCGTTATACTTTACGAGACCCTGGTGATCTGTTCATACCACATTGCTGTTTTATGATGCCTATCGAGGATTATGGGCATAGGGATTAAGAAAAATTGCCTTTTATGTGTATTCACTTCATACTTAAGCCATGTACTGCCTTGGCTTCCACCTTAATAGACAAGAAAGAAAACTTGGAAAGGAAGTGGTGTACCAGGCATTTAAAACTCAATTTAAAACCGCACGAGGGGACTCTTAATTCCGTCCTTCCAGGAGAGGCCTTGCTTCATGCACAGTCATGTCCCATCGCGTGTAGCCTAGTGTCTCCCACGGTGGGGATGCCCACTCACCTCTGACCGTGGAGATGGAAACTGCCTGGCTGCCTCACTCTATTGGGACATCCTGGAAGGAAAGAACCAACCATGTCCTAAAAAAAAGTTAAAGGGCGCCTGGGTGTCTCGGTTGGTTGAGCGTCCGACTTCAGCTCAGGTCACGATCTCATGGTTAGTGAGTTCGAGCCCTGCATCGGGCTCTCTGCTGTCAGTGCAGAGCCCGCTTCAGATCCTCTGTCCAGCCCCCCTCTCTGCCTTCCCCTGCTCGCTCTCTCTCTCAGAAATAAATATTTAAAAAAACAGTCCAAACTTTAGGTCCCATACAAATATTATAAAGCACAATAGTTAAACTACAATACAGGATCTGTGCTCAACAAGTGATGAGAGTTTATTTTTGAGGTGTATACACAGCTCCTGGATTGCCTTTGAGAATGTGTATGTAGATAAAGGGGCACAGAGTATTGGGCAGTCTGTTTATTTTGTTACAGTTTAAAAAAAAGAATGACAGGGAACACCTGGGTGGCTCAGTCTGAAGTGTCTGACTTCAGCTCAGGTCATGATCTCATGGTTGTGAGTTCAAGCCCCATATCGGGCTCCATGCTGACAAAGTAGAGCCTGCTTGGGATTCTCTCTCTCTCTCTCTCTCTCTCTCTCTCCCTCCCTCTCTATCTCTGCCCTTCCCTCACTCATGCCCACTCTCTCTCTCTCACAATAAATAAATAAACTATAAAAAATACTTTTTAAAAAAAAGAATGACAGGGCACCAAGATAGTGTATCTTGGGCTATAACTTATCCAAAGAGATGCTACTAGCTGGGGTAACAGTTTAATTACAATCCCCTGTTTTACAATTCAACTGCCGTTGCTTTGATGTCTCCCTGTGGAATTCTCCAGAAATCTTTGTGCTGTGTGAATAACTAGCGTACGAACACCAGCCTTGCATGAGTCTCTGTGTGCAGACCCCTGAATTAGACATCATGTTTGAGGGGTGAGCAGGGCAGGAAGAAGAGCATACAGCA
The DNA here is from genome assembly GCF_018350175.1 of Felis catus. NCBI lineage: Eukaryota > Metazoa > Chordata > Mammalia > Carnivora > Felidae > Felis > Felis catus. Next base: position 28,444,394 of record NC_058385.1, on the reverse strand, counting down.
AAAAGACAATCACAATACAGGTTCTTTGGACTTCAGGAACTTACCATCTTGCTCAGTGAATAGAAGATGCTTGCAAACCCCCCATCTCTCACCCCCTGACCGCATGTTCACTCCTTAGCTCGTCAATGACTCCAAAGAAGCTGGTTTGAGGCTGTTAGAATGTGTTTTCCTGAAGCAATGGAAGATAAACTAAATATCTCTAAATGGAACCGGGACCTACAGGTTCCTGTCTGCATGGCCGTATTTTATACACGGACACACACGCGTGGTTTCTTTGGTTATGGTGGGTCCCCTTTGGCCTTGCCCGAGGTTTGTCACATCCTTTCGCACACATAGTGACTACTAAAGATATCAGGTCTTTCCTAACAGCTCCTGGCAGCCCAGCAGCGTTCAGCAGGTGTGGTTTCAATTTGTATTTAGTCTCTTAGATGCTCTTCGCAGGCTTATTCTCACCATGAGGAGAGTGATGGTGGAATGGCCGCACCGTAAATCATCTTCCTGAACATGTTCTCAAAGAGCTACTTCTCAGGGACCAAGATCATAGCCGCCTGTGTAGTACTTTCCACCAGCAAGTTCAAAGCTATTGTAGACAAAGATGTTGAGATTTATCTCAACACACTTTTCTTTGGAAGAAGGTAGGGTATCCAATTTAAAGGGAGGGAAACTGAGACACATGGGTGACGTTATTTTCTTAAGGTCATGGGGAGCTTGCGACAGATAGGAACGGAAACTTCTAGCAGGCTGCCTTCTTGGTTACGGCTTCCTGCCTTCAGCTTGGGTACAGAAAGGCTGATTTTGATTCAGAGTGGGTTCCTCTGATCGATTCTTTATCTGGCAATAGGAATGACTCTTATGCCAGCCTGCTTTCCTTGGGGTCCAGAAAGAACCTTTGTACTTTGGGGCTTTTGCTGAAGAAAATATAGGGATTTGTTCCAGGAATGCTGATTGCCAGGCTAGTGGAGCCTTGTAGTGGCTGTGTGGTACTGGGAAAGCCACTCTACTATCAGACTCAGTTTCCTTATGTGTAGAATGGGAATGCAATATGATGACAGAACAGTTTCTGTGAGGGCCAAATGGGATAATGCACCAGAGACAGAGAGAGAGACAGTGTGTGTGTGTGTGTGTGTGTGTGTGTGTGTTTTAAAGTTTATTTTCAGAGAGAGAGAGAGAGAGAGAGAGAGCAAGCATGAGCAGGGAAGGGGCAGAGAGAGAGGGAGAGAGAGAGAATTCCAAGCATGCTCTGCATTGCCAGCACGGAGTCCTACGCAGGCTCCGGACTTGCACTCATGAACTGTGAGATCACGACCTGAGCTGAAATCAAGAGCCGGACGCTCAACCAGCTGAGCCACCCAGGCACCCTCACCAGAAAGTGTTTTAATTAAAAAAAAATTGCATGTGTTTATTTTTATAAACGAAAAACCCTATGCAAACTGGAACATATACGTGTTCAATATGAACATTCTTTAAGAATCTGTTTATCTACCACTCACTTCCTTTGGCATTTCTTTTTTTTTTTTTTAATTTTTTTTTTCAACGTTTATTTATTTTTGGGACAGAGAGAGACAGAGCATGAACGGGGGAGGGGCAGAGAGAGAGGGAGACACAGAATCTGAAACAGGCTCCAGGCTCTGAGCCATCAGCCCAGAGCCCGACGCGGGGCTCGAACTCACGGACCGCGAGATCGTGACCTGGCTGAAGTCGGACGCTGAACCGACTGCGCCACCCAGGCGCCCCCCCTTTGGCATTTCTTAAAAACAGGATTCTTTCAGCTGCCTGCCCCATCCACTGACCCTCACTTTCCTAAATTGTTTTCCTGAAGAACTCTGTTCTCCTTATTGTCATCTCTAGTGGTTTTGTCTTCATGGTCATTTCTAGAAGACTGTGACTTCTGGTACTTTTCAAGTTTTCTTGTTGTAATCATTTATTTGGATTTAAAAGAAATCACAGCATATACGGACAGAGTAACAGATCAGGTAATATCCAGAAGTGTGTGAAGTGAAAGTGAATCGATTTCCCTTCCCTCCAGCCCCAGATTTAACCTTTAATGTGTATGCTACCTCTTTCTCTGTGCTTATGCGAACACACCTGATGTGAATATGGGTTCATTTCTATATTCTATAATAATTTTATCTTCTATAAAAAGAGGGTCATACAATAACTATTACTTTGAAACTTGCATTTTGCTTTAAAATGTAACATATTCCTTCAGGTTAAAACACACATTTTCTTTTTAATGGATACACCATATTTCATATGGCATTTGCCACACAGATATGCCATAATTTCTTCAATTATTGTCTTATTTATCTTGATTCAATTTTTCATGTTTTTCTCCCCCCACTCTCAGAGAATGCTGCAACACTCAAATACAAGTATCTTAAAATATATTGGTGCTTTTATTGCTACGTGTTAGATTTTCAAAAGAGGTGTCATCAGGTCAAAGGGGAAAGTGCATTTTAAAGTGTATTAAATGTTGTCAGATTGTTGTCAAAAGATTATGGCAATTCATGCTTCCACCTGTAATATATGGAAAAGCCTGACTCCCCACACACTGGCCTCCATGGATGCCATCAACATTTCTGACAGGTTTTAATTTGTGTTTCCTTGATTATTGATGAATATGAGTATTTTTTCATGCATAAACTGGTGACTTTTTGTTCTATTTCTGTGAAATTCCTATTCAACTCTTCACCTTTTTCCTACAGCAAATCCTTTTCATATTAATATTAACTCATTTGCCACATGTAGTTCAGATGGTTTCTCCCAGTCTATTGTTTGCTCTCTGCTCTTATGGTATCTCTTGTCACATGGATTTTTTAAGTCATTCACTCTCTTTTTAGAAATCTTTCCCTTGTTTTCTGCGGTGCTGCAGTATCCCTGGTTTTTCCCTTCTTCTCTGAATGATTCTTTTTCCTTTTATCTCCTTGTTTCCTCTTCTTTTTCTTCATTTTTCCCTATAGATATGAGTTCTGACCACTTAGTCTTTTTTTTTTTCCTTTTTAAAATCTGGGAACATTTATCAATTCTTTTTCATTTCTCACCTTTATGCTGATGATGCCCTGATCTATATCTCTGGCACCAACCTATATATAGCTTTAGGTTTCCAGTTGGCCATCAGACACCTGCACTTGGCTCTGTCTTCCTCACCTTACAGACAACTTGGGTAAGAACACTTACTTGAACTCCCCAAACCAGTTTCTCCCACCAACTTTCCTGACTTTCTCAATACGTTCGTTCTCTGTTACCTGGACTTGAAACTTTGGGATCGCCTTCAACCCTGATGGCAAGGAACTCATCCAAGTTCTTTCCAGTCCAATCCTTTCCTCCCTATGCCTGCTGGCCCCTCCCTCGCCTAACACCTGTCACCTTGTAAGGAAATACTCCCATTTTTATGGATGTGTAGTTCCTCCCATGTGGACACAATGGTGTAGTGTATTAGGAAATGCTCTTGTTCTAGGGGAGAGTGGAGACACACTTCAGGGTGAAGGTTGTAGACGTGGGGGTGATGGACAGGAAATCTCACTGGTAGAATGAAGTCACGTGTGATATTGATCACTTGAGGAACAGGTCTTGCAGGTAAGTCTATGGAAATGGGGCAAGAGTTCCACTAACAAAGACGTCTTTAAATCAGACGTCTAGATAGTTGCTCCATACCACATGTTTGGAAGATGGTTTAGCCATATGGAACAGGCTGGAAGGAGTGCAGGGATATCAGCCTTTGGGGTGGTGTGGTGTGCAGAGGAGATCATGAAAAACAGGGCTAGTTAGCTGTAAACGGATTAGAGACTTGTGTTTCATAAGTCAGGTTGGTTTTCTGAATATTCTTCCTGTGTTTCCACTCTACTCTCGTTTATCATTTAGTGAAAACTTTGACAGGCTTTGGCTTGTGTCAGTGCTGCAAGGGAACAGAGCAGACCCTTCCTGGAATTAGCATGGTGGTGGTGGTGGGTGGGCTCAAAGGGGAGGAACTGAGTCAGAGCAGTTCCTCTGGGAAGCAACGTGGTGAAACAATTGAAGGTATGGCTGCATAGCCAGACTCCTGTCCACCACTTACTAGTTGTATGACCTTTGTCAAGTTACCGGACACTTCTGTGTCTCAGTTCCCTCAGCCATAAAATTAAAGTGACAATAAAAATGATATACACTCAATGTGGTTGCTGGGAAGATTAAATATATTAATACATGTGAAGTGCTCAAAACAGTGCCTGGCATATAATACATATTATATCAACCTTTGCTTTTCACCAGGAAACTCTACTTCAGGAACTAAAATTTGGAGGTTCTGTACTTTACTCTCTGAAAGGAAAGGACATTATTACCTTATATTCTTCACGCCCTGAAAAATCACTCACCTCCATTTGCCACCCTGGTCCAGATTTTCTAGTCTGTAAACCATAGACTGCATCTCACTCCCAGAATACTCTTTCTCAGAGCTCACTTCCACCATGATGTTGGACTCATTATGTCTGTGAAACATTGCCTTTTTTCTTATGCTTTGCTTTGTTCAGGTGGGTCTCATAATTATCCTTGTTCCTCCCTCTTTGACTTCATTAAGAATATTCCCTTACCTGGAAGATCCTTCATTCCTCTTTCCTTCATTTCCACCTTCACTCCACAAATACTATCTATTCTTCTAGATCTAAATTAATGCAAATGTTTCCAGGGCATATTCTATGACTACCTTAGCTTTCAACTACTTATGGGTCATCTCTGGGGTGCTTATGTGACCCAGTCAGTTGAACGTCCAACTCTTGGTTTCAGCTCAGGTAATGATCTCACGTTTTTGAACCCTGCATTGGGCTTTGCACTGGCAGCTGGGAGCTTGCTTGGGATTCTCTCTTTCCTTCTCTCTCTGCCCCTCCCTTACTCATGCTGTCTGTCTCTCTCAAATAAATAAATAAAAACTTAAAAAAATATATATGGGATGTTTTATGGGATGTATATTAGATGTTTCACATGTACCTTTCTTTGACTCAACATATTTAGCTTTGAGCTGTTTGTCCCTCATTCCTCCCATTTGGTTTCCTATTGCTGCCTGCCGGCATGTGAGTTGAGAACACCCGATCATGGCCCAATAGAAATTAAGAACACCCAATAGAAATACATCATCACTGACACTTCTCATTCCTTATTCCAAATATCGATTGGCTACCATGTTGTCTTGGTTCTACATCCTAAATCATTCTGTATTTCCTCCCTCTCATTAGTTTTTGTCTTGATTACTGAAATAGACCCCTAGTTATTTCCTTGCTTCTCATCTTATTCTATTCTAAACCATTCTCCACACAGCAATTATAATAATTTTTCTAATACACAAATGCAATTGTCTCAGTCTTCTCTTTTGATATTCTAAAGGTTTTCTGCTGTGGAAAGATCAAATCCCTTCCCCTTTTGCCCCTATTCTCCCTTTATTACTCAACTTTTACTATGAGCTTCAGCCATTGCTGAATCATGCCATTTCCTGACTCTGTGCCCTTGCACACTTAGTTCCTTCCATCTGGAAGACTCTTCACTCATGAGTCTGCTTGGAAAACACCTTCAAGACTCCCCTTAAGTGTCACTTTTTCGTGATTTTTTTTCTAGCTCTCATGCTCATCTGAAGCATTATCTATCTCTATCATCTATCTATAAATAATTCAATCTTCATATATTATAAAATAATAAACTAAAATATAAATATAATTTATAAATTATATAAATGCACAAATACATGTATACTCAATAAATATAAATGATAAAATCTAATCTAATCTAATCCAATCTTTATGTATATACTTTATATATATTATATATGTATATAATTACACATATACACTATATTGAAAGTAAATTATTTGTTTACAGGTCTGCCTCCCTTAGCAGACTGAGTTCCTTGCGGGTGGGATTGTGGGTTATTCATATCCCTCTTGTTTAGCATTATGCTTCATATGTTGTAGGTGGTTCATTAATATTTATTGAATAGATTAATCAACAGAATAACCCATCTCTTTACAACTAGAGAGTAAAGTCTGCAAAGGCAAGCAGAGTACCTTTTATATATACTCTTGCATCTCAGTCATGTTTGGAACTTAGTAGGCAATCAACAAATATCTATCAACAACCTCTGAAGAGCTCTGCCACGTAGGTCTGTTTTATATTATTATTAACAAATGTTTTCATGCATCTATGCGATGCTCTCATAATTAGATTTAAGTTCCTTTAGGGTAAGGACAATTTTCATGCGCTGCTAACTGCACAGTGACTTTTGCAGTACTGTTTGATGAATGCCCATTGATCGAATAATCAGGTAGCAAAGCCTGGATTATTTCCTTCCAACTTTTGTGGCTGTTATATTTCCCGGAGCAGTATCTGGCCTCTCCCATCAAAGGTTCCCAGTGAAGATGTTGCCGAGGCCTCTGGGAACAACCTACTTTGGGCCAAGCAAGGGCTCTAAGCTCTTTATACACGTCCTGATGTGCTGCGACAGGAATAACATCTCTAGGTGTCTCAAATAACACACTCTTGAAACCACCTGGTCGTTGACTTTTGCCAGGAAATGGCAGTGCTCCAGGGCCTGTTCATTCTGGCTGGTGGTGAGCTGAGTGAGTTCTGGGCAGCCTGTCAAACTTGGGTGGCCATTTTCTATTCTGCCCCAACCAGCCGAGAACTCCTCTGTGTCTACTTATGTGCCAAGCAAAAATGATAATTGCCTCTCATCTATCTCAATGAGTTATGATGAGGCTAAACAAGACTATTCAATATGAAGGAAGCAGCGGTTGGAAGTGCTTGAACAGCATAAATGCAGAGTAGAAACCGGAAAACTCCTTTCACCCAATATTAATACCTGCTGTGACCTGTAGTTGAGTGATGAAAATTATAAATGATTAGGAAGTGGAGATTTGTTCCGTTAGATAAGGATAATTATAGAATTATGAATATGAAACGCCTCTTTTTTTCCATTTTAATACATTTTAATCTAATTACAGTATTTATTATCTTCGAGGAATGTGTATTTCATTAGTAATGTAAAAAAATAAATAGCAGTTATGTTCAAGTCCTTTATTTTTTAACAGATGGAGCAGGAGGGAGTGTCTCCAGAACACAAAGATTGCCTGAGGCAAGAGTTGCCCTTACATGTGATCAGACATTGCCCCCTGGTGGTCCAAAGTGATCTGGTATTTCCTCCAGAAATGGAAAATCTGAATGCAACACATTCTAGTCGGAGATACCTGAGCACCTCTCTCTCTCTCTCTCTCTCTCTCTCTCTCTCTCTCTCCCTCTGCCCCCCTCCCCATGCCCCTTCTCACACGCACACAGACACACACACACACACACACACACCTTTCTTACTGTCCTTCCTTTTCTACCGTGTTATTTAAACCACCATAACTGTCACGTGCACTTTTATAATTCTACTGAAGTCTTGCTCAGTTTGATAGTCAAGGAAACATTTGTTGAGTACCTACTATGTGCCAGGATTCGCTACCAACAGAAATTTTTGGACAACTTTATCTTATCTATCCCTTTATTCTCACAGAGCATGAATCTCATCATTTTCATGGTCATTTTCCCCAGTTGTATGAATGCGTGTGTGTGTTTCTATTTAATTGTTGTCGATTTCTTCTCACAATCATCTAAGCTCTGGGAAAGCAGAAATCATTTCTGGTTTGCTCACTGTTGTCTATTTAGGACCTAGCCATGCATTTGGCATTGTCAATAATGTTTGAATGAACAGATAAGTTAAATCATTTAACTTGTAATGTGATAATTGTTGATAGAAGCAAACACACAAGATTATAGAAGCAGAGAGGAAAGCCGGCCAATTTAGGGAGAAGGGAGAGGATGGAGGTATGTTCGGGAAATGGAACATTGGATGCCTGTGCAGACAGGGTGGTAGGCAAGCAAGCAGAGCAAATAGCATGACCAAGACCACGGGCCTTGGAAGGCGCATGGAGAGCTTGGGCTGCAACGATCAGTAATGTCGGAAGGCGCCATGGCTGAGACTCTCCAGTGGGTGACCGGCAGCCGCTACAAGAACACGAGATAGCTACATTTGTCTCTTAAGCAGATCACCATAAGGCTGGCCTCTGAGCCGAGGATCAGGTTCTCTTCCATGCTGGGCCTGGTGTGCAAGAAGCACTCCATGAAAGTCAAACGCAAACGTGAATCAGTAAGAACACAAGTGAAATGAGGGTGATTGGAGCAAGTGGAAGATAAGTGAAAAGAATGGCCGTATGTTTGTGTGTGGAAGAGAGAGCAAAGAACCGAGAAAGAAGGTGACAGTTTTGCTCAGACTGCGTGAACGGCATGGTAGATCCCCAGTGACTCTTTGCTGAATGAATCAATGAAACTTAGGACTAGTCGCCAGAGAAAAAAGGGAGCTGGAGTTGTTGCCGTGAAATCCTACAGATCCTGACATCTCTTCAGTGTTCCTTCGTTGCATTAATCAAGTCCTATTTTTGTTCTGTCTGGTGTTGCACTGCTCACCCTGTAGTGTCTTGATGGTGGGCGCCACGCAAAGACCTACACCACTGATATACTTGGATTTGACCTACGTTTCATAAGGTTTCATCTGTAAAATGATTGTGGGACAAACCCCCCCCCCCCCGACCTCTGAGTATCACTCCTAAAATTTGATTCCTACTTCCAAGTGCGTAAGCTTTGTTCCTGATGTGCTGCCGTGAAAATTATCTTCCTGCTTATCATACAGTAGGAATTTAGCCTAAATTGATAAATACGGCAAAATCCATTTTGCAGTGATTTTCCTTACATGTTTTCCTCTTTGCAGAGACCAATTGAGATTTCTGGGTCTCTTAACCAATATATTACTCAAAGTAAAACTCAAAGTGAGTTTCACTGCATGGCAAAAACTTTCTAGAATTTACTGCAGTTTCTGGAGGGCATGAAAATTTAAGAATCTAGCACCACACTTTGTAAGTATTCTAGATTTTGTAAAATTTTAAGAAACAATTTATTTTTTTTTTTTTACTAAGGCTTCCTGTATTCTTAAATTTACTAAATTCTTAAGTGATGAGACTGCATGGGAGGAGCCTGATAAGAGGTTTGAAAAGAAACTTAATTTGAACTTGAAATCCAGACAGTTTCTCTTTATGAATAATACTTTTTGGATAACATTTTTAAAAAAGTTCCTAATTATTATTACTTTATTATTTGTTTACTTACTTCCTAATTGTTATTACTTTCAAAACGGGCCATTATTGGCCAAAATTCAGTCGGAAACCACTCTAGTTATGTCAAATGGAAAGAGATTTAAGGCAATTCGGTGTCTACCAGAACTTCACAAGTCCTGCAAGAATGAAAGTCGGAAGGCCTTTAGCTGTGTTTTCCAGAAAATCACAAACTGGCTGTTGCCACCCGGGAGCCAGGAGATGGCAGGAAAGGTCAATGTCCATGGTCAAAGTTGTGTTGAAGTGAGGCACTGTCACGGGTATGTGACCGCTACAAAAGATCATGTTTACAGAAGCTCACACATTCACTGTTACTTCCAGAGGGGAACAAATTCCTTGTCCTCCTCTTCCACCTTCCAAATCTGATGTAAGCACGTATCGGGATCTATAGAGTATCAAGAACACTGCTGACAAAGGAAATGTCTCTAGTCTCCGGGACTAGTTTCTAGTCTCTGGGAATAGTACAGAGGGAACAAGAATGATGCTGAATGACATTTGATGATATTTAGTATATTCTTTGACAATAATTGGAATATTTATAAACATTTTTTTAAATTTTTAAATGTTTTATTTATTGTTGAAAGAGGGAGAGAGAGAGATGGAGTATAAGGCAGTGGGGCAGGGGATGGGCAGGGAAAGAAGGAGACACAGAATCCGAAGCAGGCTCCAGGCTCTGAGCTGTCAGCACAGAGCCCAACACTGGCTTTGAACAAACCGTGAGATCATGACCTGAGCTGAAGTCAGATGTTTAACCAACTGAGCCTCCCAGGTGCCCCAGAATATCCATAAATCTTACTGGCTTCTTATATCAACAGAGTATATCCTTGAGTAATTTTTTTCAGAAATGAACAAAGATTCTTATGGGTTTTTATATGTCCAAAAATATTTTTACTTTGCCTTCACATTTGATTGATTACTTGATGAATATAGAATCCTATATTATTTCCTCAAGACTTTAAAAATATCATTCCATTAGCTTTTAGCATTCAGAGTTGCCAACAGGAGGTCAGAGGCAATTTGATTTTTATTCCTTTGTAGGTACATTGTTTTTACATCCCTTGATAATACAAATGATAGGATGTTTCAAAATTTCAGCATTTGTATGGGTAGAGTCTTTCGGCATTCACTCTGCTTAGCACTTGGTTCTGACAAGAATAGTGTAGGTACAGTAGAATGAGGTAAAGCCTTTTTGGAGAGGGATCATGAGAGAAGAAAGGGAGAGAAATGATAGTGAGGGGAATTTTGCTGCAAAATGAAGCAGAGAAATATGTTAGTAGCTGTTGGAAAAAATTTTTTTTAATGTTTATTTATTTTTGAGAGAGAGCACATGTGTGAGTGGACGGCAGGGCAGAGAGAGGGAGACAGAGAGAGTCCTAAGCAGGCACTGCACTGTCAGCACAGAGCCTGACATGGGGCTTGAGCCCACAAACTGTGAGATCATGACCCGAGCTGAACTGAACAGTTGGATGCTTAACCGATTGAGCCACCCAGGTGTCCCAGAATAGAAAAAATTTTAAGATTTTTTTTAAGATATTAGCATGTTTGTATGCTGACATTGTAGAAAAAAAATGATGAAATAAGAGGGAGAGGAGAGACTTCCTGAAACAATATATCTGAGCTGGTTAGAGGAGATGTGCTCTAGTGCACAAATGGAAGGCCTGGCTTTGGACAGCTCATCTGTGGTAATGGTCAGGAAAGCAGAACATGATCAAGAAAGTGTGGTAGGCAGATAAATGTGTTGTTGGGAGTGGATGGATATCATATTGTGATTACTTCATTTGCTCAGTGAAGTAGGCAGGAGAATCATCAGCTAAGTGTGAACACAGGGGAAGCCATGTTGGAAGTTTGAGGAGGTTTGAGAGAACATAAAGATAAAACCAGAGAAATAAAGTATGATTGCTGGGGAAAATTAAGGGACCAACTGAAGTTCATGTTCATGAATTTAAAGAAAGACAAGTCAGAATAGTTGTGTGGTTTCTGCAGCTTTGTTCATCTGGATGGGTACAAGCATGGACCATAGGAGAGTTAATTTACCTGGGGTTATGGGTTTGGCCAACTAAGCACAACACATCAAAAGAGAGGGTTGTAGGGATATATAAGAGAGAGGTGGCAATGATTGCCCTTGGAAAATAGGCTGATAAGGGGGAAGTGATGACTGAGGAGGGAAAGGCACGTGAAAAGTTATCATCAAGGGACTGAAGTCCCAGTGTGGTTGAGGAGAGGAGTCAAGGTATTAAAGAGCTTCAACTGGAAAGACGGGAGGTGGTGGTCAAAGAGTGAGATGCAAGGAGTAGAGATAATGGAGGGATTGGGATTATTGATAATTACAAGGCCTAGGGAATAACCATGAGGGTGAGTGACTCAGGAAAAGTGGAGGAACATGATCACTCAAGAAGGGGAGGCCAAGCAACCCAAAGCAGACCGTGGAAGCTTCAACTGTGTGAATATTAAAATTGCCAATCATTGGGACAGAAGTAGAGTTGAAGAGAGTTACAGTGATCCAGGAACTAAAAATCGTAGAGAAATGAGGGAGTGTGACCTGGAGGTTGGCAGTGAATGCCAACAATGAAGAGAAGAGGTTGAACAGTAGGGTGACATGAGCTTCAAGACTGGGTGTTTTAGAGAGGAAGTAGAATGATCTAGAAGTGGCAAACAAGAGCAAGGTAGATACTTACCATGTTTCCTTGAGACACCTGCAGAGAAGAAGTGTACTCAGGGGAGAGAGGTCTCTATTGGGAAAGAGTTCACAGAGGGAATTTGTGGTTTGAAGGAGACAAAGCACATCCGGTGTTCAGGACATAAATGTGAGGGATTTATTTGTTGCCAGACCCTAAGAACTATGCTGATGCTATACCTTCCCATTTCTGAAGAGAGTTTAGATCAGCTAGACTCCCTTTCCTCAGGAACAAATGGGAGCTTCTGGCTTCAGGGACCTGTACTAGGAGCTGCCTGAAATGGCATAACTTGTGAGCAGAATCAGCAGCCCCGGTGGTGTGGTCTGTTGGGACCAGCGTTGGTTTGATGGTGTGTGGCTGAAAGTTTTGGTGTTAAAGTTATGGTCAAAGGGTTGCCCCCATGTGATTTTTTTTTTTCTGATTTTCTTTGTGGTTAGATGTAAGGAAGTTTTTCCATTCATCACAGAAGTTTGTTTTTCTGATCATCTAAAATGGTCCTTTGTATGATATAAAGCTTAATTTCAAGCTCAAATAAAAACCAAGCAGACACTATCAGACTATAATAGGAGGAAAGAGGTGGGAACTAATATTTATTAAAATGTCTCTATACACCAGGCACTGTGTAAATATTCCATTTGGATTCATAAATTCATTTTGTTCATTGACTTACTAACTCACCAGAAATGTGTGTGTGTGTGTGTGTGTGCACGCGCGTGTGTGTGTAACACTTGCTAAATACTAGGGATTCAACAATAAATTAGAAACTCCGTCTTAGAGGAGCTTATGGTTAAAGAGCTAAGCAAACAAATTATAATGCTGTGTGATATAGGTTACTAATGACTATTTAATATTTACTATGTACTATGTGCTGTGTGGAGATCTTTTATATTAGCTCATTTACTCTTCTCAGCAATGTTCTCAGACATTGTATTAATCATCTCATAATAATGTGTTATAAGCCATTTCAAACCTCAGTGGCTCATGACAACAAATATTTACTTCTCTTGTATATGTGTGTGTGTGTGTGTGTGTGTGTGTGTGTGTGTATTTTAGGCTGTCAGTCAGCTGGCCATGACTCCTTGATTGGACTTAGGTCTGCTCATGTGTCTCCACTGTTGTTATAGCAGTTCCTCTGTGACATGTTTTCATGACAGATTAATAGGAATGTAAGGTAGCAAGCCCCTGCACATTTAGAGAATTTACTCATGTCAAATTTATTATTATTCCATTGGCCAAAGTATGACACATAGTCAAACCAAACATCAGTGGGGTGGGAAAATATACTCTGCCTCCTCTAGTTGGAGGTCCTGCAAGTCACATGGCAAATGGCAAGGACACATGGAGAGAGTGACAAATTGAGAACAGTGATTCAATCAGCCATAGGCATTTAGTATTATACTATCCCCAACTTACATGTGAGGAAATTTAAAGGAGATAAGCAACTTTCCCAGGATCAGAGGGCTAGGAACCTTAAACCCCAGAGACCATGCCCTTGACCACCACAATAATTTTGCACTGGTGCTTTGGGAACACATAAGAGGTGTCTTGTCAGCCTAGTGGGGTGTGAAGGGTATAAGGAAAGCTCGTAAGGAAGGTAAGATGTGGGGCTGACCCTAGCAGTATTTGGCCAGACTAAGAGTATCTATTTGGTTTAGCACCAAAGAGACCATAGAGTAGTAGAGTGTAGTTTTCCTGGACAGGTGAGAACAGAAGGCAGATGGTGGTAGGCTAAAGGGTGCATGGGGAGTGAAGGAAGAGAAACGGCTTCTGGAAGCTTGACTGAGATGGATAAGAAAAACTATGACACTAGGATTGGAAAAGGGTAAAAGATAGCATTTTTTTTTTCTTCAAAGACCTGAGTGCTTAATGCTAGCCTGAAAGTTAGAGAGGCCCTGTTGGATTTGGATTTGGCCTCTAAAATATCCACCACATCCTTGCCCCTTGGTACAAGATGGATTATTAGGGGGTAAGGAAGAAAGAAGAGTTGGATTTGACTCAAAAACGAGAGAGAGGGGATCATATTCATGATTGTGTACGTCACTGTGTACTAACATGTGGTCTAGCTTAGTATCTGTCGTATAGCTTACAGAACTGAACTGACACATTTATCTAACTGGTATTCAGGGTATGAAGTAACATATTTATCACAAGGAGAAAGGACTTTCCCAAAGTACCCACGGATTTACATGAAATGTTAATCCACCTTGCGTCTCCCTTTAATACACAAAAGGCTCTACTGAACCTCAGTCACGGGAATTGGTGTGTTAGGAAATGATAACGTTTAGAGGTAGTTGACAGAAGTACACATGTGAACACTTTGAATGCTTGAGTTTTCTTTTGTTACTTCTTTGTTGTTTTACCCTTTAAAGTGATGTGGGTGACAATAGTTGCCATCATAACAAACCAATGAAAAAAATTAATTTGCCTTTTAGTATCTGAGATAAAGAGTTCATGTGTTTAGATCAGGCCTCCCTCCCAATATCCTGGCTTTAACTGGATTCCTTGGCACTTGGCATTTAGATGAATTGAAGATATGGAAGCCACTCAGAAGCTGTTGGAACATTCAATTTTGGACTGAGGATGATAAGAGACCTGTGTGATGGTGAAGAGTTTCAATCCATGAATACTTATGGATGAATGACAAACAACTCCAAAATTCAGAGGCTTAAAACGAAAAGGGTTGATCTCACTCATGCTATGTGTCTCTAACAGATGGGAACTGTGCTGTACTTCATCTTTATTCCAGGTCACAGAGGTGGAGGGAAAACAGGAAGGTGAATCATGAATGTGCTCTTAAAGCTTCCACTCTCAGGGACACGTATTACTTCTGCTCACATCTCACTGATCAAAGTAAGTCACAAAACCTTACCTGATTCCAGGTGTGAGGAGAGAGCTATCTCAAAAGGAAAGACGCAGAAATATTTAGTGAACAGTGCTAATGACAAATAAGTGACAAGGCACCATAACTGTCATTAGTGCTGTTCACTAAACCAGTCTGTGGCCTGTACTGCAGGTGGCCACATTCTCTGTTTGCCCCTCCAGGGTCTCTCTCTACCTTTCCTCTTTTTGCTCAGCCCCAGAGGCTGACTTCTATGCAGGCATCGCCTGGGCTCCTTTGCCCTCCGGTTTATGGTTGGATTTGGCCAATGAGGGGTCTTGGCTAGAGATTGAAAGGTGAGAGTGGAGACACTTACTGTTGAGACACTTATTCCCCAATCCCTCCTTGCCAGATTGCATTTGTTAGAGGCTGAATTCATCTCCAGAAGGTCATAGCCCCCAGATTAGGCAGCCTTCTTCTACAGGTACAGCTGTCTCCTGGGTCTTCACGTCATAGGAGGAAATCGTTTCTCTCTGTTGGTACACCTTCAGTGCTTTACCATCTTTTTAAAAAATTTTTAAGTGTTTATTTATTTTTGAGAGAGTGAGAGACAGAGTGTGAATGGGGGAGGGGCAGAGAGAGGGGGAGACATAGAATCGGAAGCAGGCTCCAGGCTCTGAGCTGTCAGCACCAGAGCCCGACGCGGGGCTTGAACCCACGAACCGTGAGATCATGACCTAAGCAGAGGTCGGACACTTAACCGACTGAGCCACCCAGGCGCCCCAAGTGCTTTACCATCTTTAGCTGGTTTCTTTTAATCTGTCCATACCATTCTGTTCTGTCTGATAGAATCTTCATTAGTTTCTCTTCATCTACCCATTTATAATGTATCATCCATTTCTTGCCAAGATATGGACCAATTTTAGATCAGTAAAGACTTAGCATCTCTTGGAACCACACGATGGGCAGCAAGTTAGCCGAGAGAGTTCCTCGGATTCCAAGGAAGGCATATTCTCTATACCCTGTAAGATGTGGCCAAGGAGAATGAAGGAACAGGCACATCTCCTTAGAAGACAGAGCCTAGAGCCACAGATGGGAGAATTCCTCTCTGGCAATCAGAATAGAGACAGAAGCAAGAAATGTTTCATCATTGTGTATTGATTATGTTGGGGAAAGTAACTTGTCATCTTCATTAACTTGTCTCTGGTCAAGAGGACTCATGTCCACATCTGTCAGAGAGAGTACTGTGCATTACCCAGAGACCCTGGATGTTGAGCTTGCTGCTGTGATCAAATGGACCTGGAGATTTTATCTTAGGGACAGTGTGAGCGTACTTTACATGTGGGAAGGAGGGTGACTGAATGTTTTGTGACCAGTAGGGTGGCAGTCACTGGTGCTGTTCATTAAATATTTATGGCTTTCCTCCTTTAGAGCTTATGTTGAGATTGTATTTTCCTGCCCATTTGGAGTTAAATGTGGTCATATCACTTGCTTTGTCCAAAGAAATGTGATGTCTGCTGCTTCTGGGCCAGTGCACAATTGGCCGGCTTCCCACTTTCCCTTTTCCACAGTGGCCAGCAGTATCTCAGATAAAGGCAGCTCCTTGGCCTTTAGTGCAGAGTGGGGAATGACAGAGTCCACAGTGACCCATGCTGGACATGTATCAGGAGCAGAAAATAAGCCTCTGTGATTTACTAGCCCCACTTAGATTTTGTAGGTTTTTTCACAGTCTGGTCTAGCATCTCCTAACTAATTTGTAGTGACCATAATTCTAAACAGAGAGTACAGCATGTGCATAGAGACCAGAAGGTTCTTGTTAAAGTGAATAGTTTGGTGCCCAAGGGGAGTAATATTCTTGAGAAATGAGGGGGCTAGTGAGGCACTTTACCGCCATGCAGAGGAGTGTAGATTTTAGTCTGCTGCTAAGGGGGACGAGGTGGTAGAGGCCTGGAGAGATGTGGTCAGAGTGGAGAGGGGCCTGCAGATTAGAGTGAAGGAGATACGTTGGTTGTTGTAAGAGTCTAATAAAACCCAAAGTAGGGGAGTGATTATGGAAATAGAAAAGAAGCAAGAAATGAGGGACAATTTGGGGGTCAAACTGATGATACTTGATGATTAACTGGAAGTGGGTGGTGGGGGCAGTGAAGGATCCAAGATGACTTTATGGTAATTTGGGGGAAGAGTTTGGGAATCTCAGTTTTGTTTGGGGCTGTGTGTTTGCCTTAGGAATTTTCAGCAAATGGCCTGATTAGAAGTCAAGGCTAACTGTCTCATTCAGGGCTGAGAACGCAAGATGATCGATTATTTGGTTGCTAAAATCACGGGTGCCATATCTCCTCCTTCTTCTCTCCCTCAGTGGGATGGGGGGTGGATGTGGCAGAGTATGACTGTCAGTACACTCTTACATATGTTATCTCCTGAGAAATGTTATAAAGGCTGGTGCTTGCCTCCAGAGAAAACAGAATTTGTCACTGTCAGTTGTTCCATATATTTTGGGTATGGAAGAAATAGGAGAGGAGGGTAAATCTGTAAACCGATGAGCTTCTGTGAATTTTCTTCAGAGTGCATTTTAAAGTCATATATTCAATTTAAACATAGTCCCGAGGATACCGGACTCTCTGTAAAAAAAATATAAGTGGAACAAGACTACCAAACTGTGGATAACTTGCAAAATGACATCATCTCTGCAAAGATCTCTTAGTTCAACTCTTAAAGGGTCAGGAGCATCTGAGGCGTTTTAAGCCTTACTGAAATAAGATGTTGTGAGAGAGACAACGCTTTTGGTTCCTTGACCTCATCTGTCTCTTAGACGCTTTCTTTCTATTCTTTCATGAACTTCAAGGTCTAGTTCATTTTTTTCTTCTTCTTGGATTCCTTTGGGTTCCACTTTTTTGAATAATATTGAATGAGTTTCTTTTCACGCCCCACTCCAATGGAATATGCCCTGAATGAAACAATACCACCACTGTGGCCATCACCAAGAATCCACACATCTGTATCGATTACATTTTGCAGTGGGGCCTCTCAACTGAGGTTGCAGGCAAGCAATGCCAGTGCCACTTGAGAACATGGTGGAAATACACATTCTCAGGCTTCCACAGACCTCAGAAATCAGAAATTCTGGGGCTGCAGCTCAGCAATCTGTTTTTAGCAAGTCCTCCAAATGACTATGAAGCATGCCAATATTGCAAAACATTAGTCTAGGGGAACTTTATAGACATAACACATCCTTGCTGGTGTGGTAGGATTTGAGGATGGTCTACTGATGAGCTACCAATAAGGAGAGAAATCACGCTAAGTGGGAATTGTGACCTGGAGCAAAGCCACTTATCTTCTGTCTCTCTGGGCTTTAGTTTCTTCACCTTTGGGATTTTCAGTTGGATTGATTGGTCAACAGTTCCAATGTAGGGACCCACAAAGTAGTGTGAGATGTTTGTCAACTATTTCTAGTTATTTCAGAAAGCTTCATAGAAATTTTATGCTTCCCCTCAGTATGCTGCAGGGACACATCAAAATATCCCCATTGGCTCACAAGTAGATTGTGAGCTTCTTGTGGTCATTCATTTTCGTGTTTCCGGGGCTCAGTCACAGGGTCTGGTCCCATGGAAGCCCTTCAAATAATGTTTTACGAAAACATTACAAACTAAGTTGTATAGAAATCAGTACAAAAATGAAGATTGGTTTATGCTAATCAGAAGCTCCAACTGACTTCCCAAAGGAAGATCGTGGCGTTCAGGCTTGCAAACATGTGTATTGATCGTTGCAGTGTTAGATTCCCACAAAGAGAGGGACCAGGTGGCCTCATCCTCAAACCTGGCTCACTAGTGCTCCTATGGACTATAGCCCAGTTTACTTATTCATAAATTCAATTATTTATGATTTTCTGCTAAAGCTGGATGGGGTTCCTTTGGTCCTGTAAGATCCATCTGGGTCATCGACAGGACCCTGCTGTGTCCATGTGTGCAGTATGCTTACTGGTGGTGCAGAATTCAGCACTATGGCAGGGAAATCTCATTTTAACAGGCCGGTGAAGGTGTTCTTTGGCCACATGGGAGTGCACGAGGTGGTGCCAGGAACCTTCCAAGTGCTTTGAAAGGGGGTCTCGTTCTCAGAATCATCAGTCTGAACCTGTGGTATCTCCTGCAGTCCTGAATGTTTTCAAGGGAAACAGATTGAAGACCTCTCCTGCTGCGTTGGCCTGTCAGAAGCAGAGAGAAAAGAGATGCTGCCTGCTGCCCCAGAAGGGAAGTGAATCAGCAGGGCACTGGTTTCCTTCAAACTCTAATCATTGTCTTTTTGCTTATGAGATTGTCTAATCCATTGGCCACCCTTTTAAAATCTGAACTCCAGGTCAGATACATGAAGGGGCAAGAGAACAGACTGAACCTTTATTAGTTCACAGAACTCCAATTCTTTATTAATCACAGCTTGCTCACAATGACATACAGGAAAATAGCACTAATGAAGAGTAAATATGCAGGCAGCAACCTTCAGGAGTTGGGATTTGGGGGAGAAACGACTTCAAAACTGCGATAGGTACTTATGGTGGGTGTCTGGTGATTCTTAGTTGGCACAAATGCCCTGCCTAGCCCCCTTAGCTGTATCAGCCCTCACAGATGGAGTAATTATTTTTTTTTAATAGGCAGGATTGCCTCACACTGGGGAAGAAAGACCAGCTTGAGTGAAAGTCCGCAGTGTTTTTGATCTCGCTTGTATGTGTGTTTCAATGCAACAACCAGCTCACAGTTTCCAAGTGGAAAAATATTCAGTAGCATCATGTACTTGTACTATAGGTAAGAGCTTAAAATGAACATCATCAATCATGGCATCCACAAATAAGCCACCTGACACATTAATTAATTCATTCCATCAAAAGAACTTAAACTAGAGAATTAAGCCCACTTCATGAAGAGCGATTTCATGGCTGCTTGAACCATTTGGATTCGAATCTGTGTTCAGCACTTTTAAAGGGTTTAACTTTCTGCTTCTACCCAGGTTGATCTCAGCTCTGTCTTCTCATCCATCCCTTTCTAAAGCCAAAGCACATTTGTAGCACATAATCCAGGAGAAGCAGAAGTAAATGCTATGATTGGTGTTTGTTTGTTTTTTTTCTTAGCCTGGTTTTGTAGTTTCTAGGCAGTTAGTAGATTATGAGTGAACAAATGTGGAGGTTCGTGTGGAGTCATAAAACCTGTAACCTAGGTGTGGTCTTAGTCAAGTTCAGAGATTACAAAGCCATCTAGGTCATTAGGCAATGGTGGGTTTCTAGCACCATAGACTGTCTACTGACCTCATTTTTCTGTTGGAATGAAAAGGGCAGGGAATGGAGTTCGACATGAGGGCTTCAAAAAGAACAGACCTAGCAAATTCATTTGAGTGGAAAGACACAACATCAAAAGCCTGTTACAGGACATGTAAGATTATGAAATAACTTGCATAATGCAATACTTGTATTTTTTAACAAAAATGTAAGTATTTACAAAATAAGATCCAAGGTATTTTTTAAACATCAAGCAAAACATTCTGCAAAGAGACCGCATTGATTTTTTTTTTAATTTTTGATTCTGTTTTTTTGTTTTTGTTTTTTATAATGAGTTCTTTTTAAACCATGTCATACATTTCCCATACTGATATCGCATGATCCATTATAATATAGGCAGGGGGATTTACTAATGGTGGGGCGTGCCATACCCTCCATCGTTTCAGCCAGACAGTTCAACCTGGAGTTCCTTGTTCCTGCGCACCTCCGCGGCATGCCTCTCCTGGAAGACACCAAAGGGAGAAGTAATGTCACAGAGCCTGGGTGTCTGCTCCACAGAGAACCGGAAAGGCTTGCCTACTTCTTTACACAATACATGCCTCGTTGGAAGTCACCCAGTTGTTTGATGTCTATCATCAGGAATTCTCTTCACTTCACGAGAAAGGACAAGGGACCCAGTAAGTATAACATAACAGAAGATCTTATAAGACTTACAGCACCTAAAAAAACCCTTAATACTGTATTTGAGTAAAACTATGAAAAAGGTCATATGATCAAGAGAATCCAGAATATTATGATCGCTATATAAATCCAGAAAATGGCAATAGAGCATCCTACTGTTGTTTACCCTATTTTTAATGGTGTTTTTCCTCTTCCTGAATATTTTAAGGGCTTTACAATTATCAGTGGACACTTTGAGAGGATTAGACGCAGGAAGAAGACTTTTTTATATGCTTCTTAAATGCTTAACCTATTAGTCAGAGCCTTTCAAAACTTGAGTCCCAGTGACCTTTCCAGTCTTACCTTCCTTCCTCCCATCAATATAAGGGAAGTGTAATAGATCATATTTTAGCATTGTATATAACTACTCCCTTGGCATGCAAAAATGTATGAAAGATGCTTTTAGGAAACATTCCGTTTCCCTAAGAAGATGTGATTAGAGAGATTTCTGTACTGGAAGCCAAGAAATATGAGGTCTTTCTTTTTCTTCTTTCCTTTTTTTTTTTTTTAATTTAATTATATGTATACTTTTTACCTTTTAAGGTCTCCTTTGCCTCACTAGGTATCAAATACAAACAAGGGATCTGAACTAGATGACCTAGAGTATCAGCTCCATCTGTGAAATTCTGTTGCATGAGTCAATTTAAATGCAAGATGAGGGTTGCGGTCAATATCATCAGAAATTCTTTTTACAAATGGCTACGCACTTGCAATACAAAAGAGGGGTCAGGAGTGAGCTGTGAGTGCCAGGAAAGAACGTTTTCATATATCGAGATGATAGTGGTCATTGGAGCGTAAACTTCCAATGGTACTGCTAAGCCTGTTTACTGTGTGGTGTTTGATGATCGTCAACGAATTGCAGCTTCAGCTTAGTATAAAGGTTAGTATAAAGGGTGGAATGAAAAAGACAGGGGTTCAGAGCTAAACTCTGTCGTCTACTTAGCTTTGTGATCTTGACAAAATCTCTCTAAGGACAAATTCCTTAGATATGAAATGGAGACAATAACAGTATCTCCTTTCAGGGTTGTTGTTTGGATTAAATGCAGTAGTACATGCAAAATGGCTGGCCTACAGCCAGCAATCAAGAACAGCTAGTTTTACGTCCCCTTTTCCTTTCATTATTCATTCCTCAGACAGGTTCAATAGTAAATAGTTACATAAATTGCATTCGTGAACAAGAATGACCCCTCCCCCCAAACAAAAGTCAGAGGAGAAGAAAACTTTATGACAGATGAAAATTAATAATGGTTGAAATCTGTATCTAAGGAGTTATATAACATCAAAATCACCTTTTCAGAAAAGAACCACAGAATCTTATTCCCTCAAAATATTTTTATTGTTTTAAGCTGTATCATATTATGGGATGTTATTGTCACTGAAATAATGACTACAATGTTTTTGCACCAACTTTTCTATATTGTTAGAGGTGAGATGATCAATATACTAAAACAACATCTCTTACTAAGTACTGTCCTTTGGGGTTGGCTAGGTAAAGTAGCTGTCAAGGTTGCTGTGTTTTTTTGCTTCTCTTACTCCTGAACACCATGGGAAGCTCCTTTGGTATTTGTTACAATATTATGATCTGGGCGGTCTTGGCCTTGGCTAGTGAATCGTGGGGTAGAGCTATAAAGGCAAGAAGATGTGACACAATTTGAATTAAGTGGAGAATTCAACAAGGTTCACTAGAAGTCCTCTTAACTGGTCTGGTAGGTTAACCAACACTCTCCATTCCCGCCATGATCCTGGTATCACCTAAATGTTGGGTTGCTTATGAGGCTAGTAGGCTCTTCCCTATTATTTGCACATACTTTTCCTCTCACTGGCTGAGTTACATGCTTACTTGTAGTCAATGATATTTCCACCCTGTTCGGCTAGCTAGTTGAGAATTTAATTACATAATTTAATTAAAGATACAGTAATAGAAGCTAGTGGAAATACCTGAGAAAGGGCAGTATGATCAGATATTGGATCAAATATAAAAGCTAGGGGAAATTTGTAAAAAAGAAAAGTTGTTAAGGTCCTATATTCATGTTATTTTGCAGATATCTTTAGCCCTTACCCAATTTTAAAGAAATTGAAACTGTAAATCATAGCTAATATGATATAGGTGGATAATGGGGAAAAGGGGGACATGGTACCCCAATTAACTGATCCATCTCTCAAAATGGTCTTGGCCTACGTGAAAAGATTGGTAATTGGCTGTACCTTTAAATGCTTGATGTTAAAGTTAGATGTATTATGAATGTATGAAATATTGTGAAAATGATTATACCTGCTTTAACTGGCTTTTAAAAAATACCCACTACAGATCCTGGTTGGGTCTGATGACAGAGCTGCTGTTACTCAGGGTTCCTGATGGGCCAGGCAGTGAATTTTCTGCTAGATACTGTTGAATGCGTTAGGGGAGAAAGGACATGTTGGGGGAAGAAGAAAGTGTCTCTTTAATCCTTTCGCATGGCAGGAAAAGGTGTTTTTCTATCTCTGTCTCTGTCTCTCTTTCTGTCTCTGTCTCCATCTCAGTCTCTGTCTCAGTGTGTCTCTTTCTATTATATTATTCCATGAACAAGAACATTTTAAACTTCACCAGAGTGTCAATCATTGTCCACAGACTATACTTTTGAGTCCTGGGTATGACTATTTATGTCACTCAATTTGAAGACTGTTGGGTAGTTGTAATTTCGATGTGAGTGACATAAACAGATCAGCCTAGTGTAACTCTCGGTGGCAGATGCATTCCTTCTTTCACACCTTTCTTCACATTTGATTCTTTCCTTTATAATAAGCTGGGGTGTTGAGACGAGGTGCTATGGAAACAGACATTGAAAGAAAAAAGCGTAACATTCTTTTCTGAAGGAAAAAAGAACACTTCTATGGAATGAAGATAAAAATACTTTAATATAATTTACGACAATATAACAAAGCATATTTAAGAAGTCTTTAGCTCAGTGGTTCTCAACTTCTGCTATTAGCATCTACTGGTAAACTTTAGAAGTAATACTGACCTCTGGGTGCCACCCCAGACAATTAAATCAAAATCTCTTAGTTTAAAGAGCACTTCAGTAGACTCTAAAGTGCAACTGAGATTGTTTTTCCTTTAGGCTTTCAGTTTTAGCTAAAGACTTTGAGCTAACATGGCTGGATCTCCAAGAAGTTTGTGGGAATTTGTCAGTGAATGACACTGAGGAAACCGCGGACACCATGGCTCTGTGGAACTGTATCATGTCGTCTGGCTAATTGACAGGCTCAGTGAAGTGAGGCCTGTCACAGTGGTGAGAATTTAGTGTGCTAGCCTTGACATGGATTTCATTTTTGCTAACATTTTTCAGTGCTTTTGTATTAACTATCTATATTGGTCCATATTATGTGTTGTCTTATTCTTTAATTTTTGGTGCTATGCTATTTGTTGCTAGTTTTATATTATCTGCATAGGGAAAGAGACGGTTGGTAAATGCTCTTTGATATTATTCCAGGTGTCTAAGCACATAGTAGGTACTCCACGAATACGCACTGAATGATTAACTGATTAATTGGTGTCATTTTCAGTAGTAATCATCTTTTGATGCATCGGATTCCAGAACAGCTTATATATGTTAGCAGTTTCATGTATTTTCAGCATTAGTATTATTATTGATTCTCTTTTTAATTTAATCTTACTGCAGTAATTTCATTCAAACAACAGGCGAGATATTGGTCATGATAAAAACCTTACTCTGTCTTATTTAGGAAAAAGAAAACATATTTAAAATACGTCAAAAGGAAGTAAATTTGGTACTCCCCAAGGAGTACCTCCACTTGATGGAGATGATAATGAATCTTGGAGGACACTGGCCAAAGCTCCCATTAGATTTGAAAAGCATCTCTGTGGCTATGAAATTCCAAGGGGAATGTGGTCCTAAAAATGATCTGGGCTGCATTATCCAGCGTGGGATAGAATACTGTCAGTTGGGATTTAAATCAGAATAGGCTATAAACCCCTAGTTCTCAAACCTGGCCAAATATTGGAATCATCTGGAGGGTTTTAAAAAATATAGACGCCTGCGTCTCACTGGGAGATTTTGCAGCTTGATGTCAGGATGTTAAGCCGTCCACAGGTTGATTATTTCTAGGACAAATTGCATGCCTGTATGCAAGTGTGTCTGAAAGGAGGTGGAGACTAAATCTGGGTGAGGATGGGAAAGAGTGCTAAAAGGTGCTGGGCTGGGGAGTGGGTGAAGAGAAATACACAGAGAAAAAGAAATTACCTATTAAAATCCAACACTTCTGGAAATACTAGTTAAAACATGCAAATTTTATGTACCACTTTATAGTTGAAATCAAGAGGGATATGCTATATATTTGCATATGTGTAATTTCAAAAACAATAATGCTCCTGGTTGTCAGTGATATAAATCTTGCACTAGATATTACGGTCTAATTGAAAAGCCTGGAATATGATCAGCATGCCCCATTTCTAGCAACTTCATTATTTTTTTTTTTTTAGGGCCTAGGATATGAGATGGTTGAGTCATAATTATCCCAAACAGAACACACAGTGGTCTTCTGCTATCCGTGGTATGAGCACCAGTCAGCAGGAATCTCCTTGGTTGTACAGAAATGTGTGAACTGAGGGCAAATGGAAGAAGACTGAATGGTTCAAGGTGAGGCACATAAATTTTGCCCAATGGAACTTTGCTCTCCAGCATCTCAGCAAAGCACTTGCTATGGTACCACCATGTGTAACATGCAGAGAGCTGAACTGCCTCCTTGAAATCCTGACCTGATGCACTTGGGTGAAACACAATGACATTGTTCTGAGAGTATGGAAGCACCAGCTTATATGCATAAATTAAATTTTAACTTTAAGGTTCTGACCAAGGCATTCAGTGGTTCTCTGCTCCTGACCAGGTCATCTAGTAGTTTCTCCACATACCTCTGAGAGCCTCAGTGTCCTACTGCTGTGTCAGAGCCCATAGGCCCTTCCCTAGGCAATGCTTTAAAAAATCCCTCAAAAGCACAGATGCCCATGAAAATCTCCATGAAATTATATATATATATATATATATATATATATATATATATACACATATTTATGTTTTGTGCCTGATTTCCTTTGGTTCTGGATTGATATTTGTCATCAGAGAATGCGAGTAAAAACAGAGTTATCAGAACTTCAGAACAGAGTTGCCTGATCCCTGGGTCTTCCTAAGAAATACTCAGAAAACAGGAGGCTGATCTTGTCTAAACTCTTAGTGCTCTGATGACAGGGACAGTCCTACTTCCGTCTGTATCTCCAGTGCCAACATGTAATAGTACCCAGTACTGGTGCAGAGGGCAACGGCTCAGAAAAGGACTGAGGCATTGTTTCTCAAAAATCATATTTCTCAATGCTTAATCCAATTTCTGGAGATGGAAAAAGCTACACTATTCATATCTATACTACACATTTTCAAAGGAAACTTTGCTGGGTGGTGGTGGTGGTGATGGATAGATAGCATAGCGTCAACAACAGGGAAAGAGAGAATACTTTTCAGAGGATCTCCTGCTCTGCTCATCCTGATTGGTGGGAATGGGTATATTTCAGGGTTGGTGAGGAGAAAGACACCAGGATATCAGAACGTGAGGAAATAAACATCCCTTACTAGCTTCCCTTCCCTTTGGTTCCATGAATGTTACTATACCCTGGTTTCCCATGTAGATTCTCCTACACGGACAGAGTGGCTTTCCATTTTTCCTAGGTAGTCTGTCATTTCTTGAATATATTTTTCCAAGTTATTATTTATATATTCAATATTACACTCAATGAAATAGTAAAGCAAATATTGAATGTATTATTTTGTTATATATTATTGTTACTTATTAATATATTTTTATGGCATGTTTCATATTTCCAATTTAATATTTTTCTAATGGATTGGTTCTTAAAGTTTGTGCAAGTCTTTTATATATTTGAAAAGCATGAATCAGCTTCCCTGAATCCATTCACTACTAAAACATTTCACCAAATTCTAGCTTTAACGTTGGATTCCCACTCCTCTCCCATGTTGCAGTGCCCACAGAGTCAGTGCTACAGTGGAAGAACCTGTCCAAGGCGTTAGCTGTCTCTGTACTTGAAACAAGTTTTGACTAAGTCCCTGGTGCCCGGGCATTTGGAACTTCACCCAGCTGTGTTGCGTATGAATGCATGCTTATGCCCAGAACTTTGTCGGGATTACCTTTTCCTGCAGACGTTCAATAATAGCAGCTAGATTAGCCTCACGGTTTTCTTTAATTTGTTCCATTTTCAGGATCAGCTTTTCCTCCGCCATTTTGCTGAAGTTGTTGTTCTCCTCCAAAGCCTTCTGAAGGACTTCTCGCTCATGTTCCCTCTTCTCTGCCAATTGTTTCAGCACCTGGGCCTCCTGAGACTGGGGAAGAAAAACATATCCATTTTATAATCACCCAAAAGCAAACCTGGCAGGATAATGGTCCACTGATTTGAGTGTTCCAATGAACACTTGTTCTAGCCTTAAGCACTATTGTCAATTCAATACTCATCTACGTGGCTTTGAGTTTTCTACTGAATGTGGCTAGCTGAATTCTCAGCTGGGGATTTTTTTGGACACACCGTCTTGGAAGAAGCATTTAATCCTCATTGAGGAGTTTTTGTTTTGTTTTGTTTTTTAGAATAAGTTGATGCTAAGCATTTGTGCAACCGGGAATGCTATAATTAATCATTGGATAGCAGCATCCATTGAAGCCTGAGGAAAATATGGGAGGATTGGGGCAAGTTCACCTCTTTCCCCTGCCCCATTTTTCATCAGCTGTAGGCTAAGTCCTGAGCTTTTCAACTTTAGCCAATCAAATCTCCAAATGTACTTTCTCGTTTTATTCCACACGCACCTCTCCTCACTTGCCTGTTTTACTTTCATTACCCAAATTTTCTTTGGAGACGTGTGAACGGTGTAAAGGTAATGTCCACTTGGCCACAGAAAACAGAGAGTCCTTGTTCTGGCCCCCTCTTGAACATGCCAAGGTCACCCGGGTAATCTTTGAAACCCTGTGGTTACTTAGTGATTAGAGTAGAAACGCCAGAGGCAGTTGCACCCCACCTAGCATCCCCCCACATTTTGTGCACTGTAGTTTCCCTGCAGCATCAGGAGGCTGTATGACTCTGTACAGTGTATATTAACAATCACTGAAGTGCTTGATAAAAATTCAGAGGCCTGGTATCCACTCCCCAAAGTTCTGATTCTGTGGTTCTTTGGTTAAGACCCAGGTTAAGACCCATAGGTAATATATGTATGTATGTAATATATAAAGTTTATTTATTTATTTATTTATTTTGAGAGAGAGAGAGAGGATGGGGAGAGAGGCAGAGCGAGAAGAAGAGAATCCCAGGCAGGCTCTGAACTGTCAGCATAGAGCCCCATCGGGGCTTGAACTCATGAACCATGAAATCACGACCTGAGGTGAAATCAAGAGTTGGATGCTTAACTGACTGAGCCACCAGGCACCCCCAGGAATCTATATGTTTGATAAGTATCCCCGGTGATTCTAATGCAGGCTATTCAGGGTACCTTTTGGAAAATGCACTGGCATGGCCTCTGGTGTCAGGCCTGTGTTGGTGACCTGGATGTGCTATTTAACTTCTTCCCACATTCATTGTTTCTTTCACAGTATGCAGCTAAGAGAAGTTTTACTCAATGCTGAGCTATCCAGGTTGAAGACTAAATTATTACACGGGCATTGTTCCTGGGTAATTCCTTACGACTGGCTGGTGCTCTGAGGTGAGTCTTTGCAGGAGTAACTGTAACTCTGAACACCTAAACAATGGCAGCTTAAAAATGTGTCTCATGGCTTGTCAAATATTGATTAATTAATGTTAATGTTAAAAGCATTAATAGGAAAACATTTAGTTGATAGCCATGATGGGGTCTCACAGGAGAGATCTTGGTATGCATACAGTATGAGGCTTGACGGAGAAGAAACTTCTCTTCAGATAGGAAGGGGAAAATCAGACAGCCTTGAGACTCTTTGCTGATATGTTTATCCTGAAGTTTATCAGGAATAGGTCTCGTGACTCATGGGAGATTAGAAAATTTGGGGAACTAGCCCCGCATCTTGTTTTAGTCCCCAAATGGTTTCACTGACATCCTTAGGAGACTACATCACATACTTGCTTTGTTATAGCTTACGGTAGAACCCAATATGGAAAACAACGGGAAATGTTAACACGGAATAAATTCAAAATCAAACGGCACCTTTCTGGAGAAAACCTGAAAAAATATTTTCTAGCTGGTTCATCCTTCTGCCTCTAGGTGGGACTATTGGTAAAGCATCCTACATTGATTTGCTTCTTTACTGCTACTAGGACCACTGACTTCAATGTGAGAGACAGACTAAAGGTGTGTGTGTGTGTGTGTGTGTGTAAAAGCTTCTCTCTGATGGACTTCATGGCAAGGGGCCATATGCCTGCCGTTCTTTACTATATCAGCTCACAGAGAAAGTTACCAAGGATGGTTATCAATGAGCAACTGAGTAATTTTTAATTTTCAGAGGCTCAAACTTACTGAGGCACTTGTAAAATTGTATTTTAACTTACAGTTCACATTTGCATTCTTAATTTTCTTTTGTGAGAGACTTAAAGACAGGAGACAGCAGAGGAAGGGAATCGAGAAGGGAAACCCTGGGGACTAAAAGGGCAATATCGCAGCACATACCTTTTCAAATGTCTTGCCTTGGTGGGGCACATTTGGCTTGCGTGAACAAACGCTCCCACCGGCCCCGTTACCAGTAATGGAGGGAGAGGCCTATTGCTTTACTGGGCGCAGCATTTGGCTCTGTTTGAGGTGCCTCAATTAATGGCGTTAGTACTTTTGCAGCCATTGGGGCTAAATGAGATTACCCAGCACAGGTGTCAAGTGTATTTCTTTAGCACAATTAATGGGGTGAAACAGAAACAGAAGGCAGCACAGAGCGTTCTCACGTGAGGCTGCTGATAGGTGACGGAGACCCGCCAAACTGGGCCAGCCCCCTTCGGGGCTGCTCATTTCTGTGGTGCCTTTTCCTAGACTGAGGGAATGTTGCATCCACCATCCTCCCCACTGATACATTTTTGGGACCTGTTGATCATCTATGTTTCAAATATTTAAAGCCACATCTGTTAAAAAAAATACATTGATTACGGAAAGGATCCCACACTGAGAAGATAACTTTTGGCACCCTATTTTGGTTTTTCCTCACAGGCACTCAACTCTTAGACAAACTCTTTTGTGGAGCTAATAGTCTCGGGGCCTTTACCTCAGTTCTTAAGGTCTCCACCGCTGAAGACAGCACTACTGCCTTTTCCTTCTTTCACACCCTAGCATCCAGATGTCACTGCCTACAACTTCTCTGACTTTATTCCTGGGGAGAGACTGAGTCTGTCATCAATACACCTTTTAATCTCCCGGTCGTCACAGCCTCAAGGAAGAAAACTGGTTACGCTTCACTGAGCAAATAAGCATTTAGTTCAGAAAACTGCCCTGAAACATAACATGCGTGAGGATCCAGAATAAAAATATGTTTTAGACAAAAGTGGAAGCATTTGCCTTCATTTTGGTAAACGTTCTCACCACGTGGTTGAAGAGGTGATTTTATTTTCTTCCTCGCTTGGGCAGATTAGCAGAAAAGAATCTTGACTGGGAGGCTTAAAAGGTAGGATTTGCTGAAAGCTGTTAAAAATAAATTGTTTAAGGGCAAAGGATCTGACCACGGAGGACCATCTCTGAATGGCATGTACCTAACATAGAAGGTCACTGAAATACTGAAATGGAAAATTAGGGCATGATAACGATCAACTGATACAATGCAAATGTCAAGACAAACTATTTATAGAGCTAAGACATCCAACATGACATTCTGGGAGACCAGGGAACCTTCTCCACCTTGCTATTGTAATAACGGAGGCGCAGAATTGGTGCCCACTTTTTCTAAGCATACACTGAACTCAGCATCACCGAAAGGATTACATGAGAGGTACGTGAAGGGAAAAATAATGAGACAGGGACAAGAGTTATTGTACATTGAGGAACACTTTAACATTTTCCAGAGAGGTTCATTACCGTGCCTTATATTACTGAGTATAAGAGTTTAATTACTATACAAATGAAATGGAAGATAAATTTGAGTTAAGTGATATATAAAGCTCAATTTTATTTTATGTACTCTTATGAGATTTAAGACTATATTTTAGTTAGTACTAGCGTTCCATTTCTTTCTGGAGTGAACACATTTCTAACCCTTTATTTTATTGTCCCCTTTCATCATCTGGATATATTACTTGCCACTAACTAGAACCATTTATCAGACACTAGATCTCTGAGTACCTAAGTATCTTTAAAGGATGTGTCTCTAATTATTGGCTTTACTGTTAACAGTGAAAAACCATTAGCAACCCAGTTAGAGTCATAAATAATGTCTTGGTAAAATATGATAATTGAGGGTCACCTGGATGGCTCCGTCGTTAAGCATCTGACTGTTGATTTCGACTTAGGGCATGATCTCACAGTTGGTGAGATCGAGCCCTGAGTGGAGCTCAGCATTGGCAGCACAGAGCCTGCTTGGTATTTTCTCTCCAACCCCCCCCCCCCCCCGCCCCTTCCCTGCTTGTGCTCTCTCTCAAAATAAACAAACATTAAAAAATATGATAATTGAATATAATTGTGCAAAACAAAAGTGTGCAATATTCACTGTGTGTTGAAGTGAGAAGCATAATAAAACATTTTAAATGGTTAAAACCCAAGCCCTTTAGAATGAGCTCTTCTGCTAAAGCCTGGAATGCGTTTACTGTGGTTAACTCCTGGGAAAAGAACCACGGGGGTGCTCTTCACTGAGGGACAACACATGACACATGTGAGGGTTCTGTGGACCAAGTGTCACATCCTCCAAGGAGCAGATGCCTCCCGAATGTTGAATCACAAATAAGCCAGCACTTGAGTTTATAATCGTTGCTGTACAAACCACCCCCTCTTTTCCTGGATGTGACTGTAATTACCATCTATAATGTGAGATGCCAACAAACAAGAAAGTTAAGTCTATCAGGTTTGGTGACTAATCATGGCCCAGTTTACACCATTTTATTTAAAAAAAAAAGCAATGCAGGGGTGCCTGGGTGGCTCAGTGGGTTAAGTGTCCAACTTCAGCTCATGTCATGATGTAATTAATGGCTTTGTGAGTCTGAGCCCCACATTAGGCTCCATGCTGACAGTGCAGAGCCTGCTTGGGATTCTCTCTCTCCCACCCCCCACCCCCCACCCCGACCCTCCCCTACTTGCATGCTCTGTCTCTCAAAAAAAAAAACAAAAAAACAATGCATCTTTCTTTCAGAGGTTCAGGGACTTTGCAGTTGATTGTACCAATATCGTCAGTGTGTCAATTATCTCACTTCATGAACTGTGAGTACTGTTTGTGTAGTACTCTTCTTAATTCAATCTGTTTTAGGGTGAGATTTTATTAATGTCATTAAAATTCTTAAATTGCCATCTTTTTTTCATAATACTTATTTTTTTCAAGCCACTGTGAGTTGGGCAGACCCATTTATATACCTGTCACCTGTCAAACTGTTTCTCCTTTGTAACTTGATACATAATATTTTATAACATTTAAAAATGTTCAAGAAATGTATGGTAACATTTCAGTATCTTTTTTAGCAAGAAACTTCTTTTCTCTATATGATTCTGAGTTTGCTGGACTCTAGTTTCTGCAGGCAGGAACCAGCTGTGTTTTGCATAATAATAGCTGGTTGTCTCTCACAGTACTTGCCTGCGGCTTCATGTAGGATAGGTCTTTTATTTCCATTGACCCATGGTCAATAACTCCATGACCCAGGTCCTATCATTAGGCTCATTTTACAGATGGGTAAAATAAGACATAGATGGACAGGTTAGTCACTTGTCCAAGGTCACACAGCTATTATGTGATAGAGCCAGACTTTGATTACAGGTATTGCCTTAAGCATGTTCTTAACCACTGTGCTTTAAAGATGCTCTTAGAAACTATTGCTTGGCTTAGATGACCATATAATTTATTGTCCAAACTGGGCACTTATGACATTGAAATGATAATGATGGTATCAAAAACAGGAATAAACAGGAGTTGTCCTGGGCCAATTGGGAGATGGTTAGCTTAGGTCTGCTGTTACTTGCTAAATGTTTGTTGAATGAATAAATGGCGGGCTGGCTGGCTGGCTGACTAAAGTCTTTATATTGCTTCACCCTTGTGGGCCAGTTGTGGTATGGAAATTTTGATTTCAACATGTGAGCTACAAGCTGACCTCACAATATAATATAGTCTCACGGAGGTGAAAGCTGATTCCCAGAGATAATCAAAGAGAGCAGAAAAAGCAGGAAAAAGGGCTATTTCTTGTATAACAAATTTCTTCTACCAGCAAATCAAAGGGGCATTAATTCTGGTTCAAAGAAGCCTGAGGGAGGGTTGTCCAACCCAGTAACCAGATGGTCAGTGCTGCGATAGTGTCAACAGATGGAGTGAGGGACTGGGGACACTGCCAAAACATTTGTCACCAAGTGAGTTTGGGCCCACGTGGAAATGACTCCGTGGCAGTCCTCCAGCTGTAAATCCAGAAGGACTCACACAGGCAACACAGCCCGGGTCACGGGTTCTCAGATGTGGTCCCTAAACTCCCAGGAGCAGGCCTTTCAATGGTACCAATGGAGGCGAGAGAAGCTCACAAACTTTTTTATGTTTTAAAAGCCTATCAGAAATCTTATTTTGCTTGTATGTCTCTGTCTATTTTTACATTTACTTTGAGTTAGAATTAAGTTAATTTAGTGAGAATATGCTTATTTTTATGATAATAAAAATATTAACTGGCACTTATAGATTCCTTCGATTGTAACCACGACAAAGGAATTTATTAATACTATTTAATGTATTCATACTATTATACTATTATTATACTACTATTAATATTAATAGTATGTTTGGTAGGCAGAATCTTTAAAAACTTGTAACTGTGAGAAAGGAAATGGATCCAGGGCAAAATGTTGCTGATCACTGGGCTCGGCTGAACATCTATTATTAGGAACTATTTTAAAAAATAGTAAAGTTGAAATTGAATAATTATCTGGTACCAATTTGAAAAAGTAAAGGCCTAAAATTCCTCCATGGTTCCCTAAAATTTTTCTGGTCTGATCATCCGTCTCTGTGTTGTCCAACTCAGTAGCTACTAGTTATATATGGCTGTTTCACGTTTCTTTTTACCTTTAAAAATGCAACTGCTAGAAAAACTGAAAATACATATGTGCTCACATTGTATTTCTATCGGACAGCACTATTCTATATAGCTAGAGACATTTATTTTTTTTCCATGTTGGCAGGGCTACAAGCTCACCGATTGTACAGTTATGAGCTAAATAGTTACTATAATTGTTATACTAACACTAAACGTTTACAGATAAAATTGTGGATATCTGCAATTTTGCTTATCTAAATTCTATTTCCCCTTCTCTGGATGAGAACATCTCAATTTGCTTTTAGGGGTCTATACCTCCACATTTCTCTGCAGAGATCTTACCTATTCGGGGAGCGCCTGGATGGTTCAGTCGGTTACGCTTCCAACTCTGGATTTAGATTCAGGTCTTGATTTCGTGTTTCCCAGTTCATGAGATGGAGCCCTGTGACTGGCTCTGAGTTGACAGCATGGAGCCTTCTTGGGATTCTCTTTCTCTCTCTCTCTCTCTCTGCCCCTCTCCCACGCATTCTCTCTCTATCAAATAAATCTCTCTCTCTCTCTCAAAATAAATAAATACACATAAAAAAAAGAACTATTGAGGGGCACCTGGGTGGCTCAGTCGGTTAAGCATCTGCTTCCGCTCAGGTCATGATCCCATGGTTCATGGGTTCAAGCCCCGCATTGGGCTCTGGGCTGACAGCTCAGAGCCTGGAGCCTGCTTCAGATTCTGTCTCCTTTCTCTCTCTACCCCTCCCCCACTTGTGCTCTGTCTCTCTCAAAAATAAACATTAAAAAAAGAAAAGAACTATTGGGAAGGAAAAGCCCTCTTTCTGCCGGAGTTGCTAATTTGTGAGGAAAAGAAACGGGGACTGACGGTTGAAAACTAAACTTTCTTGGTATGGAAACCAATTAGATGCAGGAAGAGACAGATGACAGATATAAAAAGGTTTTCTGACCTTATTGCTTGATCTGGATCCAGCTGTTTTTGAAGCTGTAACCATTCCTAGACTTTTTAGTCACATACCCACTTTGTATTCTAGCTAGTTGAATTGAGTTTTGGTTACATGCATGTCCTCACTAAGGTAATCACTGAGATATATGCACTGGCTGGAGGCTCTTTGAGGAGAATTAACAGTTCTTCTAATGAGCACTTATTAAGTCAGCACAACCCAACAGAATAAAATCAATTAATGATTTTTGTAAGTTGGCACTTTCTGTTAATTATATTTTCTTCTAATTAAAACCCTACTACAAGGACATAATCTATATAATGATTTTTGCCTTGAAAATTTTAACAAGTAATACCAGACACGTGAAGGAATACTGATTTTAAGGGTTTCAAAAAACATTTTTCCTAGTGTCATAATGTTAGATAATATTTGTAAATGTCTTTTAGCCATGTGGCCGGTTTCTAGTTCTATTCAATTGTATAAACGTGTAATTGTTGATAATTTATCGTTGCCAGGGTGTAGGAATTTTACTGGAATTAGTCATTAGCTAACTCAGGGAGTTTTGTGAGAACAGCGAGTTCATTTTGATAATCTCTGTGTCGTTCTTTTCCTTTTAATAATATCCTTCAAATCAAATACATTACCTTAGAAACACCAGCAGCATTCTGAACCATGATCTCAAAGTTTCAATTGCAGCTCAGTCACTGACTTCCTATTCTAATCAGGTCACAGCATCTCTATGTGGCAACCTAGGATCTGTACCTGGTGCCCATTACCTCTAAGAGGACTTGAGCTGCTTTGATGCAACCCACTGTCACTGCTGGAGTTACTTACTTAGAGCTGTTGGCCGCAAAGTCTTGATGGATTGTAAATGCAAGTTAAGTTAGCTTTACTACGAGAAGAAAGCTCTAAGTAACAACATTTGTTAAGGCAACTTCCGGTACACAGATTTGAGTTAGTAGCTCAGTTTCCTCCTTTTAAAATCCACCTCTATGACAACAGTAATTGACCAACTACAATAAATATACATGTAAAGAAATACTTGTCAGATGCTTGGAGAACCTCACTCTTCAGTGAAAACTGAAAATGTGATTAGGATGTTTTCTGACACAGGAAGATTTTTCAACTACAAAGGTCAGAACAGAACGTAATTTTTAGTTCAGAAAATGTAATCTGAGGACTTCTAATCTTTGGCTCTTTCTTCCTGATCTGAAGATACACATACTGTATCTGTTAACTGTACATACACATACATGTGTTTGGTTTTGTCCCTCTTTGACTGTTAGAGAATTCAGTTTTTAGGAGAAAGACTATCTTTGTTTTCTTTGTAACTATCCAACATAGAGGTGTTGGATGTATTGGCTAACTTTTTATAGGCAATATACTAATAAAGTTATACATTATTATAAATGCGGACTGTCCATTCAAATAAGACTATGCATGGAGCATATTTTTAGTGACTACATGCTTCTAAAAATAAATGATGATAAAGTCAGTGGAAAATACAATGTAGGAATTAATTTCCTAAAAATAACTCCATTTGGGTTGATTAAGAGCATCTTGATGGGATGAACTCTAATAATCACATGGTTGGTACAGATGTGTTTAGACATAACTTCTATCTTTACGTGCAGAGTCCTTGGGATTTCTGAGTAGCTTTTTAGTACCTTTGGCTTCTTAGTCACCTGATTGTGAAAAATCGGAGATTTGGAAAAAGAAAAGTGCTCTAATACAAAGAAGGGCTAATGGAAAAAAGGGAAAAAGATGCCATCAAGGCTTGGAACTGAGTAGAGGAGGATCCTAATAGATCCCAGAGAGGGTCCTGATCTTAGAAGCACAAACTTCAAGGGCAGGAAGTGAGGCCTTTAGGTGGACAGGGTCAAGCTCGGGGCCCCTATCCCGGGGTGAACAGCATCTGGGAAGAAATATTTCGGAAGATCTGGTGGTCTGTAGTTTCAAGGAAAACCATGTGTTCCAGTGGGGAAAGGACACAGACCCTGAGAAGGAGGAATCACCACTCCTGCACCCCTCCCCACCTCCAAACACTGGAGTAAAGTTACTTAAGGCTGTGCTTTCTCAGTTATGCACCGTGTATTACAGCAGGGAGATTTTATGATAAGGGATCCAGGAGAGGGAGAAAGGTACTTTTAGTGTCTAAGGGCTTTGGCTTTAACTAGCCTAAAAGCAGCAATGTTTACTTGAACTAGCCCGGGTCTGTGTCTGTTGAAGACCTACACGTGTTGGGGATGTTGCAGGTGTAGAGGTGGTTGTCTCCTGGAACCTCTGCCAGCATGTGTGTGCATGGAGGGGGGAGTGTGTGGAGAGGAGATGGAGGGAGGGAGGGAAAAGAGGAGGGAAGGGAAGAGAACGAGTAAAGACAGAATTTAAAAATGTATGGAAAAAGTTACCTTTCTTCTTTCCTCTGCAGCCTCCAGTTTTTTCTGGATCTCCTCCAGAGACAGGTCTTTCTTCTTTGGAGAAGCTAAAGTTCGTGGGGCTTCTGAGATAGGAGATGGTGGTTTTAGGATCAGCTCAAAAGCCTGGCCAGAGGCACGTTTGTTGATTTGCTTCACTTCCATATCTGAGAAATGAATTATTTGAGAATGTTAACATACATACAGAGTGTGAAGCATGTGTTTATTTAAGTAATTTGAATTCAGGCAATTGAAAGTAGCGTTCTTATTCTGGCAAATAGCAAAATGCTGCATGGGATTATTTGCTCTACATTGTTCTGAACATATTAGACTTCTTTCATTAGTATAAGGACAGATACATTTTAACAAAATAAATATTTAGCGTTGAGAAATTTAACAGCATCCATAGGGAGTTGAATAATGGTAGGCATACTTAGGAAAAAATAGCCTGAATTGATTTTAAGCTAAACTTTATTTTTCTCTTGAATAAACATGAACTTCACATGAAAATAAAGTGGTATAGATTTACTTTTTGAAAATTACCATGGCTGGAGCATTTTTCAGGCTAAATGATGAAGAAAAAGGTTAACAAAGATTTATTGGAAATTTGAAATTCTTTAGGACGCAGTGCACGAACAATGTTGAATTACCTATTTAGCTTTTAAGACTCAACTTATACATAACTTCTGACTTTCTACTTCCCCCGGCTTCAATCCCTAAAGCTGCAGAAATTGTCATTGTCACTGTCTTTCCTGTCTTACTGGTGCACTTCGTGTAACCTCTGGGTTAGCACACTTAACCACACTGTGTTCTGCTTACTGATTATTTGTATATTGTACGTATGTCTCTTCTTCCAGGCTTTAAGTTCCTCCAAGGACAGGCCTGTTCTGTACTTATCTTTGGAGCCTCTGTGACAACACGTAGTGAGATATTAGAATCTCAGAATAAACGTGGCTGGATTACTGGTCACTGGTGTCCAGCAGAGTAAGAATCTCCCTGGTTTATTTGTTGGCTCAATGAACTTACACAAAGCAGACACTGGGCTTGCGTTCTAATGAAAGTTTCGGTTGGCAACTGAAACCTTTTCACATGAAGGACATCTCCTTATGAAATTGCTAATTGTTATGTTGATGATTGCATTTATGACACGTGTGCTGTGATAGAATAACTTTGGGAGGAGAAAGCCCGAGTCCTAGAACAGGCTGTAAAGGCACAGAAGGGGTTAACTGCTACGGATGCCTTCAGCTTATCTTCAATGTATGTGTTTCCACATATGGGAAAGAAAAACGATCAGTCCACAGGTAGTAAAATATACCTCGGCTCCATCTGCTACACACATAACGGTATCAAACCATTGGATTAAATTGACTGAACTAAGTGAGGATGATATTGTTTGGTCGTGATAGCTACCATTTTTGAGTGCTTACCAGAGATCAGGCTTGGTGCCTAAGCATCTGACTTGAATTTGACCACTTAAACCCTACAACAACTGCGGGAGGAAAATACTAGAGACAAGTAAACCTCAGAAAAATCAAAGTAACTTGCCTGAGGTCAGGCAGATAGTGGCAGAGCCAGGAGGAAAACCGCACTAAATAGAATGAATTTGGAGAAATCAAACTGAAAATGTTGCACTACAAATGAAGTTCGTAGTCATGCCAATGCTTTAGGCTTTTCTTTTAAAATTCTCGTTATCTGGGGCCTTAGTCCTAGGTCACATTTATCATGGAAACTTGTCAGCTTGTGGACATGCATGCACAAAATATGCACACTTTATGAAGACAGTGATAAGGGGGAAACAGTGGTGGTTGTTGAAATATGCACACTTTATGAAGACAGTGATAAGGGGGAAACAGTGGTGGTTGTTGATTTTTACTCTTGAAGTTTCCTTGGTATAAAGCATTTTCTTGCAAATTATGATCTGGCCTCACTAAAGCTCAGCATATTATATTATTTTTTTTCAACTTTTTTTTAAAATTTTTTTATTTTTGGGACAGAGAGAGACAGAGCATGAACGGGGGAGGGGCAGAGAGAGAGGGAGACACAGAATCGGAAACAGGCTCCAGGCTCCGAGCCATCAGCCCAGAGCCTGACGCGGGGCTCGAACTCACGGACCGCGAGATCGTGACCTGGCTGAAGTCGGACGCTTAACCGACTGCGCCACCCAGGCGCCCCGAAGTTTCCTTAGTATAAAGCATTTTCTTGCAAATTATGATCTGGCCTCACTAAAGCTCAGCATATTATATTATTTGCAAAGAA
This sequence comes from Felis catus, assembly GCF_018350175.1. Taxonomy (NCBI): domain Eukaryota; kingdom Metazoa; phylum Chordata; class Mammalia; order Carnivora; family Felidae; genus Felis; species Felis catus. The sequence continues at coordinate 28,404,942 of NC_058385.1, read as the reverse complement.
AAGTTTTGAACATGCTGTGGGTCTTGCTATGCTGCTAACAACAATCTAGTCATGTGTCTTAAGAGACATTAATGTGCTGGTGTTAGCATCAAATTCAAACTGTTTCAGGGGCGTCTGGCTGACTGAGTTAGTGCAGCGTGTGACCCTTGATCTCCGGGTTGTGAGTTTGAGCCCCATGTTGGGAGTAGAGTTTCCTTAAAAAAAAAAAAAAAAGCCCCTCAAGCTGTTTCAAGCAATAGGCAATTAATGAGACCTAATAGCTAGACACAACAAGTCAATAGTGAGATCTACAAAATATCGATTTAATTATACCAGGAGCTGTGAGAGAGAAACAAAGGTATCTAAGCTTTTCCGAATGATCTTGTTAGCAGGAGCATTTCTGTTGCGGGGAACTCACCATCGTAGGTGTAGATGTTGATGTTGCGAGGTTCCGGGTAAAAGCAAGAGCAGATCAGTGACAGCATGGACAGTTCCTTCATTTTTTCCTTGTAGGCTACAACGAGAGGCTCAAGATTAGTGTCTTTCATTTCCTGAATTGCCTCTTAATGCTTCTTTTAGCCCAAATAATATTACAGCCTCCTGCAGAATGAATATTGCCAGGGACCCCGCTCTGCAAAGAGAAAGACTGAAACGGGACTTTCAAGAGTGTATTTCTTATTACAGAGGGCATAAATTACATGTTATAGCAGGTTAACTATAAAGTGAGAGAAAGGAAGTTAGAGAAAGAAAGGAGAGTAGAAGGAATCGAGATCCAGCAGGACAGGGAGGAGAGACAGAAAAGCCATGGAAGAAGCAAAAACAGACAAAGTTAGCAGAGAGATAGGTCTGTTCTAGCACAGATGTAGGCAGGTCTCCTGTATATACAAGTATGACTCAGGAGGTGTCCTTTGCTGCTTCGGCCTCAGTGGCCACGTATTCAGCTGGGGATAGGCAGAGAACCCATCAGGAGGGTTATTAAGCAGATACATCCTCCAAGGACCCGTGTTGCTGCTTTCTCTTCATCCCCAAGTGCACTTTCTTGCAGCAACTTCTTTCCACACACACTGTAAACCTAGATCTGAGATCTGATGAGGCTCCCCTTTCCTCTGTATAACCCAGCTTGGGCACCCACCTTGCCAAGCAGGCGCAGGAATTCAGCGAGTGATTCCCTTCCTCCTTCCCTCCCAGGATGAACGACAACCAGATGGGGATGAGGAGGTGGGGACTTCTCACTATTGTTGATTATCAATAAGTTAAGAAAATGAAAGAAAAATGAAGGTATACTGTGCACTAACTTGTGAAAATGCATAAACAAAGGGCGATGGTCTAACATGTTGAGTCTCATAGGTAACATTCACCTCGTGGGAGGGGCTTCTGATCATTACAGCAACCCAAGGGAGGGTGAGTACCTTGGGGAGATGGGAATTCCCGGAAGGTTAATTTGGGCATTATTGACAAGTGCATCTTTTGTTGGCTAAGAGGAAACAGATTCAACACCCAGATGCTTTAGAGCTACAGAATGCTACATTAGGAGGGTCCTAAAAGATCATTTAGCGAACTGTCCACCCACCCCACCAACAATTTTGCAAATAACACTGGCCCACAGAGGATAAAGTCACATGCGGCCTCCAGATAAAAATGCAGGAAATGAATCAATGTCAAGTTTGCCAAGATGCCTTTTTCGACCTCTCTTTTTGGGAGGAGATTCAATGTGCCAAGAGGGCTGCAAATATTCGCACATCTTTGAACCATATGCAAAGATCAAATATTGTCATACTGTGTATATGGTTCAACCTACCACATCCACAGGGTCTCTTTAAGAGAATTTCCCTCATTTAGCTGATTTCCTTTAAAATAAGCAACACAATTTTCCCTTTGCCATAACAGTCCTGACACCCACTCTGAGAGATTTTATCAGATGCCTTTGGAACTTTAGAAGGCAAAAACTATGTTTCTTCATCTTTTTTGTCTATTTAGTTAATGAAATTATGTCACTTATGAAGGTCCAAGCAGGTCTTTCCATGGATGCTCAGTGTACCTCACAGTTTCTTTTGGATAGAAACATTTGATGATTTAATACATTCGATTCCATGAAGAATAAAACCCAAACCAGCAAGTTTTCACAGGCTGTGCCTTTTTGTAAGATAAAGCAATATGGCATCGAGAGTAATTTGCAAAATTAAGCTCCTATTAGGAGCATATGTTAAAGATAACAACTTTATTAGGGAGGGCCAACCGAAGAATAGAAATAAAATAAAAGATTTTCCTTCTCATAGAGTAGTAACTGATTAAAGCTATAGGAGAAGAGGAATTCCCACTGAAAAAAAAATACTCCTCAATAACTGTCTTCAGTTTCTTGTGAACAAAATTCAATAATTTTCAGTAAAGCCACTGCTCTGTTAAGCTTGATAATTTAATAAAGGCAGGGGATATAAAAGTTGTCAGGGGCTAATACTTTAAAGCCCTATGTGTAATGTATGATAACCATGATTGATAAAAAGTTTCTTCTTTCCTCTGCTACGTGGTCTGGGGACAAAACCCCATTGACCTTTGTGGGTGATTACTTAAGAGACTCTTTACGTAAGTTCTTTTATTTTGAGAGAGACAGAGAGAGTGAGCAGGGGAGGGACAGAGACAGAGGGAAAGAGAATCCCAAACAGGCTCTGTGCTGAGCCTGATGTGAGGCTCAATCTCATGAACCCAGAGTTCATGACCTGAGCCAAAATCAAGAGTGGGATACTTAACAGACTGAGCCACCCAGGCTCTCCTTTACATTGTATTTATTGCTGGTTTGGATTTATTCTTTACTCTACATGGCATGAACATACCCAGTAGCAGCCATTGCTTAGATTCTCACTCATATAGTTGCTCTGAATCCTAGGGAGCTGCTTAAAACCAGTTGCAGCTACAACCCAAACAACTCTTGACTGTTGCTCTGCATTAAAGGCAGAAGTTTCCTCTTCACTGGGTGCAGTTTCCCAAACTTTCCCCCAGGTGGCATTGCCCTTCCTAATCCTCTCCTCTCATCTAAATTCTTGCCAAAATTTCAATCCCAATTCAGATCTTCCCTCCCAGCGTTTCCCTCGCTCGGGGGGTGCTACCCACATTGATCTCCTATTGTCTTTAGTTGGCTGTACTTGATTATATACCGTTTTACGTGATTCTATATTGTCTAGGGTCATTCATTACTACTTTTTGATGTGTAATTTTTGTTTACAGAACTATAGGTTCTTAGAGGGCAAATGCTACATTTTACTTATCTATGAAAAATTTCACAGCACAGGTCTGGATGGAACAGAAAGCAATTGTTTAAAAAAAAAAAGAAAGCTATTGTTTTTATTTTTTTTTAAATGTTTATTTATTTTTGAGAGACCCAGAGAGAGAGACAGGGCATGAGAGGGGGAGGGGCAGAGAGAGAGGGAGAGACAGAATCCAAAGCAGGCTCCAGGCTCCGAGCTGTCTGCACAGAGCCCGATGCGGGACTCAAACCCACGACCCATGAGATCATGACCTGAGCCGAGGTCGGACGCTTAATTGACTGAGCCACCCAGGCGCCCCCAGAAAGCTATTTCTTAATAAATAGTGTTGGCTATTGCTTATTGATTCTAAGTCGATCTCTCCATTAACAAGCATTTATGGTCACCACTGATGACCATAAATCATCAGGAGTTTCTGTGAGGCATTATGGAATTACAAAGAGATATGTAATAGTATCCTCATTCTCAAAAAGCTTTTGCATCTGGGAAGTGGGGTATCTGGATGTAAAAATATGGAGTGTATGGATAAAAACAGAGATCATGGGGAAACTAGGGTGTTGGGGGAGGCGCAGGTGATTTGTATTAGAAATTCAGAAGAATCTCAAAGCCCTGGTGCCATGGGGAGAGTGGCAGGAAATGGATTTACAGTTAGGATTACCGGATTTCTCAAGTAAAAATACAGGAAGCCCAGTTAAGTTTTAATCCAAAAATTGCATGGGACACACTAAAAACCATTCCTTGCTTTTTCTGGAATTCAAATTTAATTGGGTGACTTGTACTTTATACAGCAACCACAGCAAAAGGACCTGGATTGTAAGGACTGAACAGTGTTGAGGAAAGCAAGGGAGGGAGAAGGTGACTTAAAATGTGTTCACATTAAAGCAAACACAGTTATATTTTTTAACTAGAACGTCAGAATATCATGAATTTTAAACAGGTTACTTAAAAGAAATTTAAGCTCAAGCATCAGGTTTGAGTCCACTCTTAGGAATATTTATTGTGGGGCAGTTTGAGAGGCACGGAGATGAAAATGAGTGAGTTAGCTGGAAGTCCCGGTTGAAGCCATTAAAAATCTCTTCTTTCGCTCTTAGAATTTGGCCATCACAATGATCTTAGCAATAGGGAGCCATTGAACATTTTGAAAGGGAGGGTGACCTGATGAAAGCCTCTTACCAGATTTATCTAGCCATTTTATACAGGAAAGATCTGTTACCAAGGGATACACTTAAGACACAACTGAGTGAAGTTCAGCAGGAAATGTGGCATGGCTTAAGAAAACAGTAGGAAATGGCAACGGAAAAAGAAAGGGAAGATCCAAGAGACTTTAGGAAAGAAGAATGGACAGTAAATAACAACTGTATTTGGAACCAAGGGTAGAGGGAAGAGAGCAAGAAATCCTTGTGGTTGGGCGGTCAGGGAAGCTTTCCAAGTGTCACTAAAACTGAGCCCAGTAAAATGAGTTGGCCTAGCAGAATATAGAGTGTGGGTTGAAATACATGTAATTTGGATAACCGTCTTTTACCAACAATGAAAAATCCCACGCAAATGCGAAGGCTATTAGAAATGTGCTAATAACGTTTCACTATTGATATTTCACACTTTAAGTTGATAGGTCCGTTCATCAGTGTTTGGAACTCGGCATATATTAATTTTTTTCACTACATCCCAACACGAAGTAGAATTGTAAGCATGTTTGTAAGGATGTGGGAGGCAACAGGTAATTCCATATAATTTTTCTCATAGTTGGTCGCATTTGCTATTAACTATTAATGTGTGCAAGTTTGCGCATTTGTCTAGTGAATTCATTTAAAATGTAACCCATATGATGTATAACGGTTCTATTGCAATATCCATGTGACCTAATGATTTTTGAACATTGTTTTCCATTCTTCCAAATGGCTACAAGGAACTGTGAATAATGGTAACAGCTGCTGTTTATTGAGCACAAACAATATATCAGGCTCTGGGCTAAGATATTTGCATGAATTTTTTCATTCAATCATCTGAATAATGCTATGAGAAGGTATTATAATTAGACTAGACTTACAGATGAAAGAAAAAGATGCAGAGAAGTGGAGTAACTTGCCCAACATCCAACTGATCATAAAGCGTGGAGTTCAGTTTGAATGTATGTCTGTCTGACTCTATGTGTCCTGCTTTTAATGCTCTTTACTTCCTCCAACAATTTGTTCAGATGCGTTACACACACCTTGGCCATCTACAGATTGTGCTTAACAAGAAAATGATGTATATTACTACTACTACCCACTTTTATTTTTTTTTTCAACGTTTATTTATTTTTGGGACAGAGAGAGACAGAGCATGAACGGGGGAGGGGCAGAGAGAGAGGGAGACACAGAATCGGAAACAGGCTCCAGGCTCTGAGCCATCAGCCCAGAGCCCGACGCGGGGCTCGAACTCACGGACCGCGAGATCGTGACCTGGCTGAAGTCGGACGCTTAACCTACTGCGCCACCCAGGCGCCCCTACTACCCACTTTTAAAATAAAGAATCCAAGATCTTTTTCTCTTCCCATTTTTCTTTGGCATTTATTCTTTAATTAATTTCCACGTGTGACTTACTGACTCCATGACTATAAATTCAGGATAGAGATTTACAGAAAGAAAGTATAACTTTTTCTCACTTGTGTGTTTTGCTTGGATAGTAAATATTGGTGCAGAGATGGCTAGAAAACTCAGGAACAGTTTCTCAGAAGGATCTCTGAGTGTATATATTCTTATACGACTGAATATATCTTTAACATTTGTAACACAGCTAATGAGGCAAGTGGAGCAAGTGGTAGTTACCCAGGTATTTTAAGGAAAAAGCTCCTTTGAATCAGTTATCGAATATTTTTTTAAATATAATTTATTGTCAAGTTAGCTAACATACAGTGTATGTAGTGTGCTCTTGGCTTTGGGAGTAGATTCCCATGATTCAGTTATTGAATATTTTAAGAGTGATTTATTTTGGCAGACGACTACCAAGTTTTCTCTATTTTTTTCTTTTTCCTTTGTGTATGTGTGTATGTGAATCTGAAGAGTATTTTTTCCTTTGAGGAACAAAGAGCATCAAGGAGAACAATATGATCAATACTGAGATTTCATGGTCAGATTAGATCTTGGATTAGATTAGATTAAAGCAGCAGAGAGGTTATGTTTATTTAGTAAAATATGAAATAGACAAACACACATATATAATTATTTCCCTACTCTTCTAAATATATAGTCTTTACATAGATGAGAATCAGTAAGCTTCCAGCTCTGTTTCTGGTACCTTTCTTTTCCAGGTCATAAATTAAACTCTTCATCCTCCTTTTAACTTGATTTTGACCATATCGTGTATGTGTGTGTGTGTGTGTGTGTGTGTGTGTGTGTGTGTATTGCATTTGGTAGTTCGATTGCTTTGGGATCCTAGAGACTGAGGTCAGATTATTTTTTAAAAGTCAAATCTGTCATCCCATTTAGAAATACTTTTGGGAACTCTACCACTGTGATTTGCTTCTTGAAAGATGAAACAGACTAAAAGGATTTTATTTAAAACACTTGTATATAGTACATTAGCTTGAATTTGGACCTTAAAAAAAGGTTGATGAATATGGTTGATGAAAATGTAATTTAAGATTCAACATTTAAATGAAAAAATAAATCTCACATTTTTGAAGATCTATTTTAACATCCCAGAAGATCACTGATATGAGATAATGTTCTAGATATTTCTGCTATGATGATGTAATGCTAATTGGCTTAGTACAGAAATGGATTCAGTCTATATTCATTCTACCCACCGCTCCCCCACCCCCCAAATTATGGCTTCCTAAGATATAATGACCAAGGAGGGTTTGAAAGATTAATGTTTGATCAGCTGATACAGCATACTTTTTCTGCAGGAATAGGTATCAAATCAAATTAGGGGACATTTAAGGTCAAAGCTGTACAACCCATCACTGGGCTGTACAGAAACATAGGAGGTTCTTAAATTTCAATTCAGTTGATTCTTGGCAAAACAATTGTGACAAGGAAAAGAAATTGGATGACATGAATCAGTCCTTGTGATCAAGACGGTAATAAGAGCAGTAAATTGTACCAATCTGAGACCTTACCTTACCCTCATTCCAGTTACAGCTCTGGCTGAGTTTAATAAGAATCCTACTTATCGTGCAGGGTTTGGTCCTTTTTTTTCCACTCTCTAATGAAAGAAATTCTTATAGTCCTACATGGAGATAAAACTACACTGGTTTATAGGAGTAATGAAAGCACTTTATTCTGTTTATATTTCAAGACTTTCTTACCAAGCTAATTTTGAGTACTAAAGGATATATTTTTTAAGCCCTCAACATGGCCAGGTTATATGAATAAGCTTAAAATGATAGCTCGATTGATTGGCACTTCAATGACAGAAAGCCATCTCAGACACTCAGGAGAGTTGGTCCATCTGGCTAAGTACAGTTCTCACATAGGAACGACTCTTCCCTGCCCTGTAGTCTCCTGAGCCGGATGCAGCTGTCATTTGAGGCTGCCACGGCCTGAATTGTGTCTCCATAATTGCTTAATGTGGCACCTAAGTAATTTAAATCACTCCCCATTACTTCTTAATATTTTTGGTGGAAGACTAGAAAAACATTTTCATTCATTTCTAATTCAGCAAAGATCACAGTGCCTACGCAGACTAATTATTGCATTTGTGGGCTCAATTTCTAGAATAAATAATGTTTTGGTTATCAATGATAAGGATGTTAGCTTCCTTCTTCACTTTGTTGTAATGTGTGACCTTTCTCCAGAAAAAGAAGTTCTTGCTTCTATTTCATATGGATTTAGAATGAAGTCCATGACTTGTGTCTTTGCATTGAATAAAGTGGTACAAAACTACAAATACAGTAAATTAGTTATTATGTTCTCAGTGAAAGCAAGAACTTTCAGAAATGGAAAAATGCAAATCTGTTATCACAACTGCAAAAAAAAAAAAAAATAAAAAACCCTGTCATATAAGATTCAGATGCCTTTACCTCTGTTAATGGGCCAGTTGGCTTTCCCCTTGAATGGACCAGTGGTTTACATAAATGAGGACACAGAAAATGAATTCAAAGGAAATACTATATATCAGTCACAAGACGGGGTTGTTCATCTTCGTATATTGGAATACGTTAATTTATATAAAACACTGTATGAAAACACAGTAGGATTAAGCAGAGACTCAACAGCAATTTGTGTGACAAGCCCTATAAATTAATCTTGATTTAATTCTTCTCTCAGTCTGAAAACTTGCTAAAAGATGAAAGCGTATTTCTTGAAGAGTTTCTACGTAAACTTGTACTTTCTTGGAATAGTGCGAAGTTTCTCTGCATTTGAAAAGCTCCCTATTGCTGTTTTATTTCTGAGTATGTCTTACAAAATACATAGTACTTAGAATAGTTACTAGCATCAACTGAGAATAAAAGTTATTTTAGCTTGGTGTTATTGCCACATAATATTTCTTAAGGTTTCGCTGGATAGAATCCTTATCTGGATAGTATACAATCTATACTTTATACTAGTATTCCTAAATGTTTTCGTAGGGAATGAATGGCACATAAATAACTAACAGAAAATAACCATTTCAGGCAAAGTCCACAAAAATCTCATGTAGGAAGAGCAGTCGTTTTGCTTGCTTCCAAAAATGTAATGAGAATTCCAGGGTCTCATTTAATGAAATTTTGTAAAATGCACAGTATGTGCGTCAGGTTTAGAACTACCTGATGTTAAAAAAATTATTATAGTGATATTATTCTTGGGTGCCTCTGGGAATTTGTGAGAGTAACAGAGCCTTTGAGATGAAAACGAAGCATCTTAATGTTACAGTTTCCACAGCATGATGATCTTCAGTACCCATTTTCAAGGCTGCCAAATAGCATGGAAGAAACCGTTCAGGTTAATCTAGCTGTGTGATGACAATGGCTTTTTCGTTTTGGAAATTAAATGCTACTTCCTCAAGTTCTGCCACGTAACGACTCATTTTCTGAAATAGGATTCATCAGATTGTATACTAGAACTTGAATTAGTAATACTTTTCTGCAGGGCACGTAAAGCAACATACAAAGCAAGTACATAGGTGTCTGAAGCCTCTGCAATGCACAGTTTGTGTCACCACTGCTACAAACAGGATTAAAATGTAAAAGACAACTTAGTCTAATGCAATTGGAATCACCAGCCACAGAATTTTAGAACTGGAAGGAAGCCTTGAAATCATTGAAATCATCTAATCATGTTTGTTTGTTTTTGAGGGAGGGAGGGAGGGAGGGAAAGAGAGAGAGAGAGAGAGAGAGAGAGAGAGAGAACATAGCTGAAGGGCAGAGAAAGAGGGAGAGAGAATTCCAAGCAGGCTCCATGTCAGTACAGAGCCTGATGCAGGGATTGATCTCACAACTGTTAAGCTCATGGCCTGAGCAAATATCAAGAGTTGGAGGCTTAACTGACTGAGCCACCACGTGCTCCTAAATCATTTAATGTTATTCTCATTTCTAATGAGATCTAATAACCTTTACTTCTTTGAAGGTCCCCTGTGGGGGTGAGAGATGGTGGGGCAATGTTGGTGGCAGGGACAGAATGGAAAACAGAGGTGGGAAAGGGGTGTCATAAATGGAAGTGATGCTAGACTTTACAAAAAAATCAGTGTCTTTCTTTAAAAAGCATTTATTTTGCATTGTGGCAGTTCCTAGTTCTCCACTCTAACCCCTGCCCCTCACCCCAGACTTGGGAAATCTTTAATCTCCTCTTTCAGAGCACTTGGGAACAGCCCTTCAAAGATGGCCACACAATTTAGCTTCTCTTGGAAAGCAAATTTCACTTCATGTGAAGACGACAGCCTCAGGTAGGGACACAAAGTTCTTGGGATGTATGGTACTTGTTGCAATAGGTGTACTGTTATTACTTCTGGAGTTCCTTCCAGTTACAAAATTGTCAGGAACAATGGATTGTCCTTTTACTCTAAAAAATTATGAAATGGATTGCAACTCTTTCAAGTGAAACTATGATCTTGTGTAGTGACACAAGTCTGAACTAATCCCATGTGAGAGCTAGGAAAATAAGCATCGACGTGGTGACTGCATCACAGGGCCTTTACGATCTTCTTAGAACTTCAGGTTTTTTAAGACCTTGAGCAAGTCCTTTAAGCAATTTGGACCTTTTCCGCATCTACAATTAATAGCTCCAAGCTCTGGAATTTTTGGATTCTACGAATTTAGCAAATTTTGTCTTTAAATAGAGTAACTTTCTCATTACATACAGATTCATCTTTTTTTTTTTTTGCATTTTCTGCAGTAAGCATTTTCTGTACTGATGTTTTTTAAACAGATTATTTTAAGGTATTACATTTTAAAGAAAAGGACAACTTACTCTTGATATTTCTACTTTGCAAAATTTTTCCTTTTTTCGAATTTTGGCATTTCATAATAAATATTTATATTACATAAAATAGTATAACATAGAATATGCTTCATAAAGCAATTCATGTTTTAAGTTTCAAACTGTCAAACCATTAGGGAAAATTTCACTTTCCCACATACTACATGTAAGATTTAGTTTGGCTTTCAATATGTATAACATTAGCCAGAATAAACGGTGCACACAAGGTAAACTTTTTGGATACCAGCTAGAACTCCTTTTGAATTCGTAACACTCATCTTAAGATGTGGAGAAGATTACATGTTGCTATACTGATTGAATGAGATTGGGATAACTTATGCATTGTATTTATTTATGGCAGAAAATACCACATGATTTGGTGATAAATACTAGAAAACTGAAGGTGAAAAGGGAATCAAGTGTTTGGTCTGTATAGACAAATGTGGATTGGATTTTGGCATAAGTTGCTGATGTTATTTTGCAAATCACAACGTGGTCATACATAATATGCAAAGGCATCATGTTGATTTTATTTGATGGTTTATTTTCTATAGACTTATTCTGCCTGAACATTATTCATAAAAGAGTAGACTTGTGGTTGGGAATGTTGCTCACATCTTCAAAACACTTGCCAAGTAATAATACAGCAGGACAGATCTGTGTCCTAGGATGTGGTGCCAATTCAGAAATGTCTCCAACAGTTGTGACTCATGCAATTCCGTAAGGCTGGGTTTGTACCTTCCTAAAAACAGAAGTGAATCAAGCATAATGGTTTCCATCTCTAGGGCCTTTGAGTTTCTTCTTTCAAAGACAATCATTCTCCTGTCTTGTTTCACAGAGGTTGGCCCTTATTTGCCTGTTTGTTTGCTGCTAATTATTTCTTACCAACTATATTTAAATTTTTTTGAGGATGAGGGAAGGTGTCTCATTTAATGTTTTCTGTATTCCACCCCTCCCCCCCCCACCATGTAGGAGTACATACAGCTGTTAGAAGGTGGGCTGTAAACACTTATCATTTAACGTTTTCTGTATCTCCCCCCACATGTAGGAGTGCATACAGCCGTTAGAAGGTGGGCTGTAAACACTTATCATTTAATGTTTTCTGTATTTCCCCCCACTTGTAGGAGTACATATAGCTGTTAGAAGATGGGCTGTAAACACTTATCCATGGGTTGCTGAGCAGGGTGGGGCTGTTCATCAGCTGCAAAGGATACTTGAATCAGTCAGTGGCCCAGCTGGCTTTCCCATTGAAACCAGGTATAGAGTGGGAGTTAAGAGCCCAGATGTTAGAGCCACATTGAGCTCAACTGTTCTCCCCACTAAATTCATTAGCTTCATTTTCTGCTACAGACTGGTGTTTCTGCATACTTGAAGTTGGTTGCTTCTCTCCCTACAGCCCTAGCTATAGCTATGTGGATAGTTTCCAAATGGCACTAGTGAGTGGTACAACCATAATTGTGTAGTTTCCTGGCAGAATTTAAGAAAGCTCCACCACCTTTATCCTTCACAATAGCAGGTAATCAACTCTCTATTCAAGGAGAAAAAGAGGTCAATGTTTCCTTTACATTTATATGCTGTGTTCCTTCCCCCCACCTCCCCCATGGGAAGAATATGAATAGGAGCTGAAGACTTATGCTCTAGCTCAGGATCTTTTCAACCTTAGACAATTTATTAAACCTGAACAGAAGTTTATTTATCCACAAAATGGAGACAGGATATTTTTGTGAGGATTGAATTAGGTATGTGTTAAGAAACTGAAATGCTGTACTGATATGATATTGTTAGTGAAGATGAGTCTTCTGCAAATTAATCTTTATTCTTTGAGTGACCTTTTGAAGCTTTACTGGGCTTGGCTATAGTGAGATGTTGTGGAACCTTATTTGGTACAATTCTGCCAGCTTCTCTTAGTTCATCTTTATGTCATCGAGTCAATGAACACAGAGGTCCTACGATGTCCAGGAGAGACACAGTGGTTAACCAGCTGAACTCTGGGATTGGACTGATTTGTCTTAAATCCTGACCCACCACCTATTGGCTGTGTGTGACTTTTTCTCTCTCCCTTTCTCACCTGTGGAAATGGGAATGATAATACCCTTTGTAAAGTGTTCGGCATAGTCACAGAACCTGACAAAGTATTCAATGCATGTTAGACAATAGTAGTATTATTATTGTCAGCCACAGAGGTGATTACAGGGGAGACAAAGTGAGTGAAACATAATCGTGTACTAAAAAACAGCCCTCAATATAGTTGGATCTAAGACAAAGAAGTGTCTGCAGCAAAACAAAGTAAGGACAGCTCATGATGAGGAAGCCAGAGTGCAGTGAAGTGAGCGCTAGATTTGAAACCTAGATCTGCTCTGAATGTTTGCACTGCAGAGCAAGTCACTTAACTTCCTTGGCTTTCCTTCCTTGTCAGGTGGGGATAATGAAACCTGCTTGAGGGTTGCCATAAAAATTGAGGAAAAAGAGCACCGGGAGGACATGTGATGTGTGGGCGGCTCATGCATAGTAAGGGAACAATAAATGACAAAGTAGATGATAGCAGAAGGTGCTATTTGGTGATAAATGGCCATATACTAGGAGACAGGAAATCTGTTCGCAGACTTCACCGGAAGGAAAGATCAAGAAAAGCTGGACTGGAGGTTGACTTGAGAAACCTACTGTTACTTGTTTCAAGGAGTACAAATCCTTTCCCAGAAGCAATTCTGAGAAATCCTACTTGACTTCTTAGTTGACTACCCTATATATTACATATTCCCCACTCACTTCTAAAATTTATCAGAAGTGATAAAACATGCAGTTTTCTGGGTAGAAAAACTTCAGGATTATTCGTTATTTGTTGTTTATTTTTCATGAGTGACATCTTCCCTTTGTATTTAGATGGGTGAGCTTTCATTTGGCCAGGCAGGCAGGGCACAAAGTCCAGTGTTCTCAAGTTACACTTTTCTGCATTTCTTCTCTAGGATATGTTGTAACATATACTGCAATTTGTGACCAATACAGACTGCAACTGGGAACACCATTTTAAGGTTTCATTTTAAGAAAAATTTCAAAATTTGAAATCTAATTCCTTCAAGGCTCCCTAATTCAATATTTCTTCCACTTGGAAAAAATTTTCATCCTAAATATTGAGTTTCGTTTTCTTTTATTTGTTCTACTACAAAACTTTTTTCTTTTTTTCCAAGCCAAGTTTTTGGTTGATAGGAGAGATGCAGTTCTTTTCTCTCCACCTTGTGTTTTGGCTAGGTATTTCACAACCTAGCTAGAATTTTTTTTTTTTTTTTTTTTTTTAATGAGGCAATGCCTACATTTTCTTTAAAACTGAACTTTCCTACCCTGTGCGATGAACTTGTACAGTGTATTATGAGCTTGTAAGGACTTATGTTATTTTAATGCTTTCATGTAAAGGTCCTCCTTTGTCATTATTCTATGTTTGTGAGAAAGTATGGAGAAATGGAGATTGCTATAATCAACAGAATCTAGTTTGAAAAAGACCTATGTAGCACTTATAAATGTAAGCACATATTTCTATCATGTTCTCAGTTATGTCGTAAATACAGTTGCAAGTTTATATACCACACATTTATATTAAGTTTTAGAGGCAAAATATTTAAAATGATCTTTTAGATTGGTAGTCAATTATTAACTAAGCCTTTGTAAAGTCAGAAACCCAACGAATGTTAATTTGATTTCCTAGTTTCTTTATTCTAGTCATTACGTTCTGCTAACATCCTCTACATTTATAATGACTGGTACCTGAAACACTACTGACTGAAAAGGTGTTACTGTCACGAATGATTGAAGAATAATATGAAACTCTACGTATTCATAGCCTTGTACCACCACAGTCATCTAAGGAATACTATGTTCATATTGTTTGGCTCTGGTGTCTTTGTTGTACTTATCTACTAATGGAAGGAGAAGAGGGAGACTAAATTGATCCAGAGGGAAAAACTCCTGGAGTTATCTCTGAAAGAAAAGGTCTAATTGGAAGAAGGGTGTTGGAAATGGCAGTAGTAGGTCAGGAGAGTGCCAGGTAGGGAGAAGACTAGAGAATCAGGTGTGAAGGATTTTGCAACAGCCCAGTGATGGGGAGTGATGGGGTTCAGATGAAATTGGTGGTTTAATAAGAATGTAAGGACAAGAGACTCTGTGTGTCTGGTGTGTGTATGTGTGTGTGTGTGTTATGTCATATAATCCCCCCCTTTCCTGCCCTTTAAGAGACCTCAGTGTAGACTTTTACATCTTAATGTTTCTGGAATCAGTTTTTATTTCTACAGAATGTGACATCTTATGTAGATGAACCTTACTGGGCAGGCAAGAAGGGTCAATTTTTTTTGATATTTTATATGTATTTGAAGTAGGATGAGATATGAAATAGGACAGTGAAACATAAAATGAGAAATAAATGCAAGAGAAGTGTACTTTTAATTCTGGCATGTTCCCCAGAATGGATTTGCTTTGGAGATATACTATACTGGCAGCTGCATCATAAATATATCAGCTCTCCCTCTGTCACAAAGAATTACTGAGTAGTGATCATTTCTTAAATTCCAAGTAATTTCTAGTAGATTTGTTACTACATGTGGAAATTTACAAAGTCCAAGAATTTAGATGTTTACTTTAAATGATTATTTTTATTTAATATTTCCATCATCTGTTCAGGGAGTCTTGGATGGAGATTAATTTTTTTTATTAAAAGTGCTTGATATTCAATTGATTAGTTAATCCTCATAACGACCGTGTGATTTAAGTGGTATTATTTTCCCCATTCATAACTGAGAAAACTGTGGCATAGAAATGATAATTTGCACAAGGAGTATCTGATAATGACGAGTGGGGCAGGGTTCAAAACTATGTCCATCTAATACGCAACCCACTTCTAATCTGCCAGAATGCACTCTTACACATAACAGCAACATTCTTGACCTAAGCTTTTTTTGGGGCGGGGGCGTGAAGGGGGAATTTATATTACTGTTTTAAATTTTCATAGCATTTTGCACTCTTTTAAGTTCCATGACAAGTTGCTTTTTCCTATTACACAGAACTTTTCCTTTTCGTTTTTAACTTTTGGAGGCAGCTTTAAACCAAGCTTTCAGCACACCTAAACATTTGGGCTTGGGTTGCTTTGTCTAAGGTGGGCCTGCTTGTATAGTTGCTCAAGAGGGAAGACTTAGACTCAGAGGGTAGAGAAGGTCAAGGTGGTGCTGGCAAGGGGCAATCATGGAACCAGCAGAAAAATCTGTACTAAGTGTTACCTTTTCCTTGTCAACCCTCTCGCATTTTCTATTTCTCTTTGCAGGGGCACCCCTGCTTTGCCCATCTCTCTTAGCTTGAGGGTACCATCTTGGGTCACTACTTACCACCGTTCCCTTGGGTTGGGGAAAAATTGAGTGGGGACTGTAATAAATTAAACTTTGGGTGGCTTAGTTGTTGCTTCTCAGCCAATGCCCACTTAAGAATTCTAAAGAAGAATCTTGGATGAAACCTAAGCACAAGCCCCTCAAAATATCCGATACTGCTGTCCAAGCAAATCACTCAACATTTTATTTCAATTTATTATTTAGAAAGTATTTTTCAAAAAACAAAAGGCTCAGTTTCTTCACTCCTCATTTCCTTGTTACTCATTCTAAATGTGCATTGGTATCTTGACGAGTAAAATATCCACTCATTCTATTTAATGACAAAAAAATGCAATGGGTTATATTTACAGAGTACTTGACAGGTACCAATCACTTTCACGTTTGCTTCCTTGGTTCTGAAAAGGCCCCTCTGAAACAGACAAGGCAGTGTGTTGCCACTTTACAGATGCTGCAGTAGAGGCAGAGAGAGAAAAAGTGACCTGACCAAAGTTGGTTAGCTGAGAGAGTAAAGACTAGAGCTCAGGGCGTCAGGATCCTGCTCCTGGCCTCTTCCTGCAATGCAGCACCAGCAGCATGTGGAGACAGGTGGAGCTGTTGGGGCTTAAGTCCTCTATTCTTTTGAGTCCACTTTGCTGAGCTTGTCAGGAGGGAACTCACACCAGAGGGCCATGCTTCTTCCCCCACTGCTCCAGGTACCCACTGGTCACTGACATTAGGTTTAATCCAAGTGTGGTTCTGGACCAGAAGCATCAGCACCACCCAGAAGCTTGTTAGAAATGCAAATTAAGGAGACCCACCTCAGACCCACAGAATCAGAACTTCTGGGGGTGGGATCTGAAGTTCCCAAGTGCTGCTGATGCTCAGTAAAATTTGAGAAGCATTTTAACTAAGGGATTTCCTGGCTGGTCTGGTTGATAGAGGAGATTAGTTAAATATTTTAATTTTGTCCTTTGGGTAGATCACAGTACTTCCTAACTGATGTTCTTTGTGTATAATTATGTACTGTCTTGTAATAATTGTAGGGTAGTATAACAAAATTATTAAAGTGGTGGAGACTTCCAGGGGCAGCTGGGTGGCTCAGTAGGTTGAGCGTTGGGACTCTTGATTTCAGCTCAGGTCTTGAGCTCATGGCTCAAGAGTTCGAGCCCCACACCGGGCTCTGAGCTGACAGTGGAGCCTGCTTGGGATTCTTTCTCTCTCTCTCTCTCTCTCTGTTGCCTCCCCTGCTTATACTCACGCTCTCTCTCTCTCTCTCAAAGTAAATAAACTTAAAAGTGGTGGAGGCTTCCAGTGATGGTTTAAGTTACTACTATTGGTATTCAACCTTTTTGTAAGTACAGAATCTTGTCTTCTTCAAAAGACTAAATTCCCCAAGCATGAGAATCATGTTCATTTCTATTCTCACAATACTTGGCATAGGCTTCAGAGGAGAATTGGTGCTTGAATCTATTTTACTTTAGTAAATCTTGCCATTAACTATTAACGACATTGGACTAAAGACAAATATGTTTAGTGTGTGACTTCCCTCACATATGCATCTTTGATTACAGGACATATTTGATTATAGGACTTACAGGACTAAGTGCTAAACTTTATTAGTTTTATTTTTTATCAAAAAATCATTATAATAATATATTATATATAATATGTAATATATATCACACATATTAAATTATATGATATATATTACACATATTATATGTTACATATTACACCATTATAATCATATATATACACATTTTACATATATATGATAATATATATATACATTTATATTTTATATATAAAATGTATATGTATATGGCCTGAAGCTTACACATATGAACTAGACCCGGTAAATTCTTTTGAGCTTAAATTTATTCATTTTAAACAGAGCAACATGTATACTATTCCCATTTCATAGGGACTATATGAAGACTAAGAAGGATACAGCAAGTAAATATTTTCTAAGAACTACAAGGTCCAACATAGATCATGCTATCTAACTTTTCTTTTGGACACTTTACATTTTCAATCTTCTGTGTTTGTCTGCTCTTTTGTTGTTGTTGTTTTAATATAAAAGGAAAAACTGAGTCTGAAGTAGAATGAGAATTTTCAAGTGACAGGAGTCTTGGATCATGTAATCTGTGCATCAAAAGACTAGAATTGACTCATAATTTTTCATGTGTTTGAATGACGATAATGAGAAGGATGCTAACTGGCACTTCTCAGATAAAGCTGCCAAGATTTAAATAACACAGTAGATATTGGTATTGGGAATAAAAAAGAACTTTGCAGTCATAAAGACAACATGTCTGGAAGCAGAGTTCCCAAGGAGGCTTCAGAAACTCTAGTGTCAGCTCAACTGCCTGACCAGCTTAGCGCCCCTCCCCGTGAGAGTCTGGAAGTGACTCTAGCAAGTAGAGTCACTGGCAAGTAACGTTTTGATAAAATTTTCGGGTCCCAGTGTTGCAACAGTCAATATCTTGTAAGTTGAGCTTTGTCATGTGCATTTGGCTTCTATCTACTAGGAAGCCTGAACTAGAAGATTATCATTAGGTTTACTGTGAGTGGTTTTGCTGAATGGAAATCAAACTGTGGCTGCAGTTTATAGGGAAAAAAAAAATCCCTAAAGAGGGAGTAGAGTGCTAATAAAAATGTAAAGTTTAAAATGCTCTCTTGTGTGAGTATTTGTGGAACTAGGTTTAGATAAATTTCATCCATGTCTTTTCATCTTGATATAAAGACTTACCACTGAAAAACTGAAAGACTAACAGATTCATATTCTGATGATCTATTATCTTTTTTTATTCTGATGATCTATTGTTTGTAATTACATAATTACTTGTGCTGTGGACGATGTACAAACTCTGACATCGAAAGTACAATTATTCTAAAAGAATAACTGTTAAATAAGCACTTTTACAGGCATTGCTTTATGATTTTGGTTAAAAAAAAATCAATCCCAGACAATATTATTTTAAGGTACTCCACAAAAATTATCTACTTCTGATCAAACTTTTTGAATTTTGTAATTTTTCCAAATATTAAATATTTTAATCTGGAGGCCAACAAAATTGCAAGTGTGAAAAATCTTAAAAAATTTTTTTTAAAAAAAATGTTTATTTTTGAGATAGAGAGAGACAGAGCATGAGTGGGAGAAGGGTAGAGCGATTGGGAGACACAGAATCCAAAGCAGGCTCCAGGCTCTGAGCAGTCAGCGCACAGCCTGACACGGGGCTAGAGCCCATGAGCTGTGATGTGAGATCATGACCTGAGCCGAAGTCAGATAGATAGATGCCCAACTGACTGAGCTACCCAGGGGCCCAGCAAGTGAGAAAACTCTTAAAATTTTTGTTATGGTTTTATAGTCTAAGGTATGGCTGCTTCTCTTAAGTACAATTCCTAGAGAAGCTATATTTCCAGATGACTAGCAAAATGATTGCTGAAATGCATTAATTAACCTTTATATTCACATAAAAGTGTTTTGTGAGAACAAATGTACACAAAATGTTATCTTTAATCATGGTTAATAAAAATGGGTTATATAAACACAGGTTTTACTACTGCAAATGTCTCCTTGACAAATGACAGGACCTGATTCCTTTATTAAAAGATAATTAGCAATGTTTCACAAGGGATTCAGAGCCTTCCTCCTGCTTGCTTGCTTTTGACGTAATAAGATGAAGAGTCTTGAAGAACATCTAATGATTATACTAACTGTGGATGCCTGGGTTGTATATCTCCTTTAGTTCTAGATTTATTTCATAAAACAAAATATTGAAGTTAAATATCTGGTGTTTATGGAAGGAGGTAAGGGCCCATTTTAAAATGCGATAGCCATGATGATATTGATTACATTAAGTCAAGATTTTTTTGTTTGTTTGTTTGTTTCCCCCCCAGACCTGGTCATCCTGTTGTGTCCCCACCCAAAGTCCCTGCTGATTTCTTAGCTGAGCCTTCAGACAGCCATGTGTTCCATACATTATACCCCCTCAGAGCTTTTTCTCCCTCAAAGCCTAAATCATGGCAATTATTCTCAATGAATCCCGGGTTAGGTCTTAAAAGTAATCATCAGGTTGAATGTATTTCCTCTTCAAAGTATGTCTGTGCTAGCAAAGGATAAGAGCATCTCAGGGTTGTTAGACAAACTGGAGGTTTCACAAGTTTGACCTCCATGGTGGGAACACTTCTGCCACGGAGCAAATAAGAGTGGCTAGTACTGGTTAAAAGGACAGATTCTGGAACCAGATGGCCCGGGCTCAAATTCTGTATCTAACTGTGTGACCTTGGGTGAAAATCACTTTATCTGTCTGTGCCTCAGTTTCCTCATCTGTAAAAGTACCTACTTTTTAGGATTATTGGATGATTAACATCACTAATATGTGCAAAGTGCTTAGTTCCTAGCCTGTTATGTATGCTACATAAGGGTCAAATCAATAAATAAAAGTCATTTCTCATAGACACTCTATAAGGTTTAGGTCTACGCCAGAAAAATGAATCTTGAAAGAAAACAATGGCAGAGAAAAACCTGTTAATGAACAACAGCAACAACAACAACAACAACAACAGCAAAGGAAGGGATAACCTTGAGGCTTAATCCAACTTTGTGTTGACTAACAGTATATCCTACCAACTTTGTGGCCAGTTCTATTTGGGACTATGCTTTTAGTGCCCTATTTGGGAAATGTTGTATTTCTAATTGGAGATATTTTAAGTAGTATAATTTTTCAGGTTGCATTTCCAGAAATGTGGTAATGTTTGCATGGTCAGCCACCCACTGCATGGGAGGACTGACATATGGTATTTTTAATAGTATTCTTCAAAGACCAATTTTTTTCCTCTGGGTTGACTTTCTTGAATAGTATCAAATAATGGAAGCCCTTTATTGGCTTAAGTAAGGAGAAAACACATGTGTAATCTGTTTCCAATGATGCACCCACACTCACTAAATTATTAATAATTTTCTTATGTGCTATCCAGAAAGAAATTCAATTGGGTAAGTAATAAGTATGGGATATGTTGAAAAGCAATTTTAGTGCTGTTCCATCTTCTGTTTTAATTTCTACAATATGTGGAGTATTTGTAGCAAATTAGCTATATGGCAAATGGGTTACAGACTTTTAGATTATCCCATAACTAAAAGGTTGTGTGTTGAACTTCCTGTTCTGCACATTGTTTTGCTAATAATAGTAAGCTAGCAATATTGATTTGTCATCTTCCCAACTGTGCCACAAGCCATATTCATTTTGTGTTAGATACACACACAGAGCCAAATTCTCATTTTCCACCTTTCTCTTGAAGGTCTTCTGCTGAGTGCTACAATATGAATATATTTTTAAAAATCCAATTAAGAGAAGGTGATGACAGAGAACACATAACTCCCAGAGGTATACAATCCCTAAAAGAATGAGTTTGGAAATGAAATATTTTGTAAGGATTGCCATGCATTTGAAAATATTAAGACCTACTATCAAAGCTTATTGTACATCACAGTTCTCTACTTCTAAATCTGGTATGTTTGGTGGTTAGAATCAGCATCATCTGGTAGTTTGTTAGGAATGCAGAATGTCTGGCCTCAATGAGACCTTCTGGATCAGAATTTGCATTTTAATGCAAATCACAGGTAATTCATATGCAGATTAAAATTAGCAGAACACAGTAATATGAAACTATTAAATATTTTACAGATGGATTATAGTTTCATGAAACATAAGAGAAAAAAAAAATCCCTGCCAATGCAAACATGAAAAAAAATCCATTTTTGATGATCCTAAAAATTAGTTTCTGCTTGTTTTTGGTACCTCTCCTCAGATATCACTTTGTGTCTACCTTTTAACTGCTAGCCTGCAGGCTCCCTGAAGGTGGACATTGACATTCAGGTGTGTCCACAACATCTGGAGCACATTTTAAACAAATGAATAAGTAAATAATGTTTTTGTTTAATTTATTCCTTTATTCAAACATTAAAACATTCTCTTCCTAAATAATTTTGCTATTACCACTGACTATTTTCTACCATTCATCCACTACAAACTCCCAAAAGTAACATAAGTGATGTAACAGCAAGGTAATGAAACTACAAAGTAAAATCGTAACAGAATAACTAACCAGGGTCTACACCTACTTCCAAGTAGTTCTCCTTGAAAAGGTGAACAAACTCTTTTCATCCACTAGGGTAAAGTATGCCATTAATTTATTGAACAAGCAACTGAATGTTCCAGATTAAAAAAAAAAAAAGATTTGGTTAAATAGCATTTGAAACTGGGTTAAAAAAAATCAGGGGTGCCTGGGTGGCTCAGTTGGTAAGGCATCCGACTTCTGCTCAGGTCATGATCTCACCATTTGTGAGTTCAAGCCCTGTGTCGGGCTCCGTGCTGACAGCTCAGAGCCAGGAGTCTCCTTAAGTATTGTGTCTCCCTCTCTCTCTGCCCCTCCCCTGCTTGTCCGCTGTCTCTGTCTCTCTCAAAAATAAACACTGAAAATATTAAAAAAAAAAAAAAATCAATCATCTATTTCTTAAGAGAACTTGATTGCCCTCTAGTGGGGTGAAAGGTAATGTGGACTCCAAGGTTTTCCAATTGAGAGAAGTAGGGAAGAGAACCAGCCTCAGTTCTCTGATTTGGTCTTTTCTTCTTGTCTGACAGATGTCTTGCATTTTCATATAAGGTCACAGACCCTGAGACAACAGAATAGTGTGTATTTTCCCAAGAACCAATAGGAAATTGATGTGAGCTGGAATTAGGTATCAGCAGCTTGGGAGCAGCCACACCCAAAGCAAGTAGCTTTGGGCCAGCTTCATCCAGGCTTGTGAGCAAGGAGCTATTGCAGGGGAATAGGGCATATAAGTCAGTTCTGTTCAGTTGGAGTAAAAAACAGTGGTGATCGCTAAATCAGGAATTTTCCTAAAGATGGTCTGGATTCATTAATGAGAAAAATGCTCAGTTAAATATGTAATCGATTCATCTCCCAGTTCATTTTTAACTATACAGATTTAACTTAAAATTCTGGATGATAGCAACTACTAGATATTCACAGAATTAAATAACTATTTCGATCCTAAATTACAGGGAGGAAAACTATCTTATTGTGTGAATCAGCTTTCTGGCACTCTGAAATGGCTGAAGGGCACTCTTGAATCTGGGTACAATGTAACCTCTTGCAGCCTTTTCATCACAGAGAACCGGTTATTTGATAGAAGACATACTGGGCCACACGATTGAATGCTTATTCCAGAATCTATCCATTAATAATTAAAAAATCCCCAAAGTGAGCAAACGTGTTTTTAGTGCAACAAATAAAATCCTGCTAAAAATGTTAATGATTAAGAGCAGAGGCAATTGTTCTAACAATAAAAATACTCCCCTCCCCCTTAGCATGGAATAATTTACTACAAATTACTTCACAAAACCATCGCGAATTGTGACTGAACAAAATTCCAGATTTTCATGTTAAAAACCATTCAATCTTAATTATTCATTATTTCAAAATGTACTTTCAGAGAATTTTAACATGTGTAGACAAATATCACCAGGTATTTTAATTTGTACCCTCATACTAGCCATGTGTATTAGGAATACACTGGGTCACAGAGTGCTTATTGCAGGCTCAGCTTACTCAGCAGGTATTAATCACATATATCATTAATTGGTAAGCTACTGCTGTTTCTTTTTTAGTTTTGTCTTGAAAGCCTGACCAAATGCTCATTTTTCCACTTCTGGTTATTTATATATCCATTTAGAAGGCGCCCACTTCATTGGAGAAGATAATGGGGAATTCTATATGCACCTAGTACAATCATGCTGAATAATTGTTTAATGAATCAGGAAAAAGCACCCGCCCTGGTGATTAATTGATTAGGCTTTGCAACTGAAACGATGTCAAAATCCGTTATTTTAATATTGCGGAGGTTGTACTTCTTTTCATGTTTTGCAAATACAGCGTATTCATGGCAGAAAGGACCCTTGCATTGTCATATTATGGGTGGGATTTTTATTAATGGGATAGTGGCTACCATTTCAAGATCCAGGTTTCTGTGCAGAATTGAGACTGTATCAAGAATCAGCAATTGGAAGATCAGTTTCAAAAAAAGAAAAAAAGAAAAAAAACAGTTAAAATTTTTTGCATAACCTGTATTTATATATTGATAGATATAACCTTATGGAATATACAGTGAAAGTCATAACCTCTTAATTGTATATGTATAATTTTACCCATTGCAGTAACAATTATGTGCGGAGAATTTTCCAGCAATCTTTGGCACACAAATCCTACTCTTAGTAAGCACCTGCACGTAATATCCGACCCACATGAACATACGTGATCCGGACAGGGATTGAAAATACATTCGCTTTATAATGTAAAATGAACAACAGGACAAAAAACTCTTTTTTTAAGGGGTGGGGGAGAAGGCAGGGAGGAGTAGAAGGAAGAAAAGTGAGTGCAACAAAGGTTAATAATCCTTAATCAAATTCAATCCCTTGAACCTTTTGAACACATAAGGCCGTCGAGTCATGAAATAATAATAATAATGATAATGATTTAAAGTAATATTGATAATGATGAGTTTGTAGCCGCCCTCCTGCAGCAGAAACCTCTTGGTGGGGGTGCAGAGCGCAGAGCGAGATCGCCCCTGTCCCTCATTCTGAGAACCTTTCTGGACTTGCGGGTGAACCGCGAACTGTGCGAAGCGGGGGTAGCTCAGGACACTGCGCAGAAACCGGTCTCCCGGGCTGCACCCGCGGGGGCGAGCGCCCAGCTCGGGGGAGGGGAGTACAGGGCGCGGCGCTGGGCTCTGCAGGGCTGGCAGCGCTCCACGCGCCGGCTCGCCCAGTGCGCCCCCATCCGGCCAGCGGCTGACTGGTCTAGGTCGCAGCTGGGAGGGGTGGGGCCGAGCCGCGCCCCGCTGGATTAGTGAGGGTCCTCCTAGAGAGACTCTCCAAAGGGTCTTCGTCCCGGGAAATAATAGAGAACCGCGCGTGGGCCGAGGGTTTCAGCTAGGGGAAAGTGCCTGAGCTCCGAGGGCTGGGGGAGAGCGAGAAGAGAAAAACCCTTCCCGCACCCCTGGGCAGGGGTCACCTCTGCGGTCTTGCGGCCGGCTGGGGTGGGGCCGCGCCTTTGTGTGGCCGGGCGGGGCTCGAGCCAGCTTTTCTGCAGAGCCACCCTCTGGGCTGGGAGGGGCTCGGCGCCAGGACCCAGAGCAAAGCCGGTGTCTGCGCATCTCGAGGGGTGTCTGGGCTGTTCTGGACTGCGGGGCTGCAAAAAGGGGCTCTAGGACTGCAGACCGTTCAACAGCCTTTCCCCAGCTCCGTTTCCTTGCCGAGCCTCGGAGCCCGAGGTCTTCCCAGCACCACGGAAAGGGTGGGGCAGGGCGGAGCTGTGCAGAGAGAGCCCTGTCCATCGCTTTTTCCCTTCTCCGCAACCAGCACTGGGTCCCGGGGGAGGGGTGCTTCCAGCAGCCACCAGACCTCGGGTCCCTCCCTGCCTGTCCACCCCCGGGGCCACCGAGCGCCAGAACCGTGGGACACTAGAGGCGCACGACCGGTGGGGGATCTCTGTGTCTGGACTGTTTCTCTGATACAGGTTGAGCCTATGAAAATTGCCATTTTTCGGCCCTGTTTGACCTACAAGACGGGTATTTCGCGTGGCTCAATTTAAGAAGTTGGCCTCTCTTGGATCTGTATTATGATTATGTCTACACACACCTAGGTTCCCGAAGCTTTTACCCAAAATGATCAATGAGTTCAAAGAAGCCTTCATCGGCGTCAATGTCTAGCCACCCTATGTGGTTTTGAAAAGAAAAATGTTAACCCACCTTTTCCCTCCTCTCTCTGTAAAACGGAACAATGAGGCCAGGGCCGGGAAGGCTGGGGCAATGGTCGGGTCTGTTTCGGAAACCCAGGCTGGGAGTCAAGAGCGCGAAGCGCGGGGCGTGGCCCTGCTGTCCCTCCCGGGCTGGGCTCCTGGGCGTCGCGCTGCGTTCCCCACCCGGCCCTCTTTCGGCTGATGCTGCTGCACCCCGCAGCGGGGAGGAGTGAGGGCGCCGGCGCGGCTTCGCACAGGGTGGGGCCGTCCGCATTGTGCGCCCAGCGCTGCAGGTGCCTCCCCCTGGGACCGCTCGTCCTCACACAAAGAAACCCCACCCCAGTGCCTTCGAAACCGCTGTCCCTCCACCCCTCCCCACCGCGCGCTTCCCCGCCCCTGCAGCTGCCCACCCGCGCCCTCCAAGCCCTCCCCGACTTCCTCTCTCCTTCCCCTCCCTTTCCCTAAAACAAAGGAGCGTAGCACCCCCACCCCCGCCCTAACCTCCCCGCACCGCGCCCCAGGACTAGCGGTTTCTCCGACGAGACAATACCATAAAATTTGCCCCGTTCTCCACCCGTCCCCACCCCCCCCCCCAGTCTCCACCCTTCTTTCAAACAGCCTAGAAGGGACCGATTTGACTTCGCATTCTGTTTTTTCTTTCCCTCACCTTGCCCTCCTCTTCCCCATTTTCTTTTTTTAACTAGAGAAGAAATAAAGGATGTTACAAAGCACTTTCCAAAATGTCCCTTAACCCCATTTAAGGCAAACAGTAAAGGTAGCTCCCCCCACCCCCCACGATTGAGCCCTAATTTTAAACATGGAAACAGAATAAATTCTCTACCCATGGGAGGGCAACTTACCTGCTTCTACCTTTCAAAAGAAAATTTTAGTTTTAGATTTCCATAGACACCCTCTTTGCCCTTCCCAAACCCCCAGAACTGCCTTCGTCCTTCCCGGTTCCTGTTTTACCCTTAACGTCTTTTTCTCTATAAAATATCTCTGAATGCCTTCAAAACTCTAAGAGAGAAGGTGAGAGGTGGGCTCCAGGTCGAGCCGAGGGAGAACGAGGCGCGATGCCTTACCCATTGCTGTTTTAGCCATTGTAGGGATGTGCAGATGCTGAGCGGTGGAGAAGGCGAAGGGTCCAGCTACAGCAGCGGAGAGAGCGAGAGAGAAGACTGAATAAGGCACTGAGTCTGCAGAGTGGGACCGTGCGAGAGAAAGAGCAAGAGGCAGGAGCCCATGAATAATTATCACTCAGAAGCTCAAGCAGATTGGCTCCCAAGGTCCCCTGACATGACTCCCGCAGAGTCAGAATCTCCAAGCATTAAATATTGATCGACCAATGGTGCTGGAGTACAAAGTACCAGAATGCAGTTTGAAATGGAAATCAGTCCTTCCCTAGCAGCTCCCCCCCGTTTTGGGGGCCTGATAGTACAGTCCAAGTAGAGTGGAGCCTTAGCCCAGAAGCCTCCTAGGAGCTAAGAACTGGGCTGTGCCTACCTGGGAGCCAAGAGGATTGATTTTGTTCACACTTGTTTTATCTCACAAATAGACATTAAAAAGGTGAAGGGATTTAAAGCTTTGAAAAGTCTTCACAGCATGCCGACTAGTGAAAACATCTGTTTAAAAGTTGTGGTTTTACTTGTTCATGTTTTCTCTTTCACCTTTAACCCTGTTTTGGTAGTTTCTAGTCCCCCAGAGTGACCCCATGTCTGGCTATGGTAGCAACTTGAAACAGAACTGCATTATTGACTTTTGTCTCAGATGTCTCGGACTCTTGAAGGTCTCTGGGCAGAGTGAGGCCTGGTGTTTCCTACTCTTGGCACAGAAGGAAGGGCCTGTCTGGGTTACTTAGGAATAGGGACAAATAGTTATGGTCCACCTGGGTACCTCAAGGAGGAAAGGGAGAGTCAGCTTCCAGAGTCTGTGACCTCTCCATCTGGTTACATGGCAGAACCGGGTTGACTGATTGGCTTGGGTATTGGAGGACCATAGATGGGTAATGCCATTCTACCTTGGAGATGTAGAATTGCATCTCTGGATTGAAACCCCAGTGACTCTTTCAGGTTTCAAAGAAGAAACCTTCATGCTGAAAGCTTAGTGGCAATGAAAGGTGTGATCTGGGGGATGATTTTTCAGAGATCTGCAGACCCAATTGATACAGGTCACAGAAAGATGTGTTAAAAGTTTCAGGCTGAGCAATGTGGTATGTGAGGATCTGTGAGATCAGGTGCAAAAAGCGACCTTTGATTAGAGAGAGGGCATTCACTAATTCATTCTTATTGACTTAATGAGTGTCATTCATTAATTCGTTCTTTCTCAGAAGACTCACATAAATATTCATTGAGCGTTTATCACATGCCAAGCTTTGAGGACACAACCGTGAAAAAGATTTTAGACCTTGTTCTCATAGAGATTTTAATTTAACACTTCTGTGATTTCTCTGAGCCTTCCTCTAGTCTAGATCCATTCAGGAAACTGTGGTTTTTTGACATTTGAAAAAAGGGAAAGAATCGCCAATTCCATTGCAGTTGATAGCTAAAAGAATAGCACATTGTTGAAATCATGAATACATACAGAATCCTGGCAAATTTTTAATTTTATAGAAATGATTGTGGTTATTCTAATGAATGAAATAATTTCTTAGCAGGTTTCTATTAAGTCATATATCAAAAATTCTAGGCTCATGAATAATATGCAGTTTTAAACATAAAACTATTTGAAAATAACAGTCACTCTCCTTGGTGCTGAAATAAATTTCTTCACCTCCTATTAACTTGTAAGACATTTAAACCCTATGGACATCTGCTGAGTGATAGAAAACTATTGGAACTAGAGCAATTCTGACCTGCTGAATCATAGGAAAAATAAAAGATAAAGTGGAGATCAATAAAATTACTTCTTGAACAGGAAGATTAGAAATTATTTTTCCTGTCATTGTACAGGTCTGTGACGATGACACAGCAAGAGAGCAGTATGGAAGTTGGCAGGGTCTGGAAATATATAGCCATTTTCTCCCTTTCTAGGGTCATTTCCCACTTTAAATGTGAGAGCTAATTCCTTCTCAGTGGAGTAGTTACCAGTAATGAGATGAGAGATCTTCAGCCTGTCTGTGTGACTCAAATCTTTATGGTACTCCTCTTCTCCCCACCACACCTTTCCCCCTCAGGTTATGTATCATGTTTACATATTCTCTAGCTTCCTTGGAGAACAGGATCCCTAAGTCATGACATTAATGTCTGTAACAACTACCACTGGCAGTTGAGTGAGATCTTTTTCTGCACTTTGATCAAACAAAAAACAAAACAGAACAAAACTCGCACACATTCTATTGTCTAATCTCTCATCCTTTGGGGAACATGACTTACTGATGGATAGAAATGTGAGAAGGAGGTCAGTATGCATAGGGGCAAGTGTCAGATGTGTGACTCTTTTCTATTTCTGACTCTTTGGGTGCTAGCCACCTAACCTCAGCTTTGTGTGATTTTTAAGTAATGTCAAGCAGGGAAGAGGGTAGGTTAGTATGATTTACTATAGTATACAGAGATAGCAGGCTGTCATCAACTGGCTAAAAAAAAACAACCCTAAATAAATTTAAAAAGCTGACTTATTAATCAATTATTTTTCTTTCTTTTCTTCTAACATAACAATTTGAATCATGGATATTGGCCTGGGAGGGTAGGGGCAAATAGGAATAGAGAATTATTTTATATTCAATAGTTTATTCATTATTCATTCACTTGTTCAGCCAATTTATTCACCCAACAAATATTTACTTAGTGAAATTTCAGGCTTTTATATTATGAAACCACCAACCTTCTCCTTAATGTTTAAATTTTTTAATGCACAATAAAAGAAAGTGTAACCTTCACCTCTTTATAAGAAAATTATATTTATTTTGGAGGATAAATATCCTGGGTATCAGTTAGACTGCTTTTGGTTGCAAAGTATAGAAAACACAATCAAGTCGCTCTGATTAAAAAAAAAAAAAAAAGAGGATTTTTGACTCATCTAACTACAGAGATAGAATAGGCCCCAGAAGCCTGAGGATAAAAATCAGCTTTCCCTGAAACAAATGATTTTGATAAGGATGGGTGGATACCCAAATTAAGGAATAAGTACTAAGTTTCTACAATGTGACATAAGGCCGGTATTCCAGGATTTGGGGTAGACTATAGGGTTATCATGTATAAACTGCCTAAATCACTATGGATACTTAATAAATTATAAATACTATGTTTACCATTTCCAATACATTTAAACTTTTTAAGGGTATGGACTGAATAGTGTATATCTTTATATCCTTTATAGTGCTTGGCTTCATGATTCACACAGCTGAAAGTCCATAAATACTTGGGAACTAACAGTGACAATAATAAAATACGGTTGAAAATAATTCAAAATGATTGAACCTGGTGAAGCCATAGTGATGCTTTCAACCACATTTCTTTGCATAGCTCCTGTCAGGAGCAGTTACTAAGCTGTTTACTATTGTTTATTTATATTCTTCCCCATTCCCTAAAGGGCAGAGGTGGATAAAACCTTTGTCAATTTTTTAAAATCTTTAACAGTAGTAAGAGGAAGCTGTGGAAATGAAAGATGTGCTAACAGAGATTTTAATTACTGTGGGTTACAGTGTATTGTGTTTTATCTCTGTGAGGAAGCCTGAGGTGTTGATTTCTTTCCAAAGTGGAGAGGAACAGTTGCTTTGGAGGTTTAGCTGATGTAATCTAATGTAGTCATATGACTTTCTGCTATTAATAATCAAGTGTCTGGGAAGGAATTCTAAAGTAATTATTAAAAGCTAGTGAGATACAAAAAATATTGTTAGAGTTGAGTTAATTGTTTTGATCTGACATTAGTTGATTACAAAGGAAGTTTGGGGGGCAGCAGCGGAAGCCATAAAATTTCTTTTTAGGTAGTTGGGAATGCAGTTATAACTGAAGATATCTAGTAATGCATCTAAAATAGTAAGATGAAAAAATAGTTAACTGACTAACATTTTGACTATTTTGCTATATTTAAACTTTTATAGATTAATAAAGAATAAAAAGAATCAGGTGCCCTTCAATAGCACTATCTAATATGGTTTAATTAAAAGGAAGTCATCCTGAGAAAGGGGAGTATTCCTTATTAATAATGAAATCTATATAGTTCAGGAATTTTCCAATGTTTTAGAGTTGTTTTCTGAAATGACGAATGAACATATCTTATTATTTCCTCTTAGATCAGTTATTTGAATATGAAGGATGTTTAGTTAATGATTATCTCCTTTTTTTTGTACCTAAGGTTTTCTTTATGTACAAATGGGACTTGTACATATTAATAATTAGTATAATTTACCTGGAAACAAAATGACCTATTGAGATGAGTAAGTCCTACTGATAGTTTTATAATTGAACTTTTTTGGGAACGAACTTGCTCTAATCATAAAAGGGACAATATAAATTTAATAAGTTGAATCTTTACATTAAATTGGTAGTGTTCGAAAACTGTTTGCTCTCTTGGCAGCAACTACTATGACTCTTTCCTTCTCTCTGTGAGTTGATTTACAAGTTGAGTTCAAGGAGAACATTAGTTGGACACCACCGAAGCTGGGAAGTTGATTCCCCTTGGGATTCCACTCAGCATTTTAGCTTACAACACTCAAGTGGGAACACAATGGAGATAATACCGAAATGCCTGGAGGAGAAATCTAGGAGAAGTATGACTCACTGTATTTATCCCATAGGCCCCATTTTATTTTATTTTTTAAACAGAAGCCCCACAATGAGCACAGTACTATACATACAATTAACATTAGTTGCCCAAGAACTTTGTTTATTTTAAATCATAGCCAGGAGGAGGGGGAGGAGGAGGAGGAGGAGGAGGAGGAAGAGGAGGAGAAGGAGGGGAAGAGGAGGAGAAGGAGGAGGAAGGGGAGGATGAAGAGGAGGAATTAGGGAAGAAAAAAGCAAAAGCATTTTATTATACTGCCTTCCAGGGATATTTTTCCATTAATCATTTATTAACTCGTTCTCTGACCCTCTGAACTTACCCCACCCCTGTTCTGCTTTATTATCAAATGAAATTGAATTAATAGATCTCAGTAATATTTTTAAAAAGCTATTTCATCAAAAATTCAATTTGACAGTAACATTAGCTTTGAGCTCAAATGTGTATTTAACTATTAGTTAAAACTTATCAGGGGGAACCTTGTCTTTGAAGCAAACTGGCATTTGTCAGGGAAGGTAACAGTAGTTATTTATGAGTTTTCTGAAAACTCTTTCTGAAAACTCTGAAAATGATGTGTTTTATTTCTGGGTATGACTATTGCTGAACTGCTGCCTGGACTTCGCTGAACACCCTCCTTAGTGAAACGATGACTGTACTATTTCTTGCTTATCATAATACTGTCCTCCTTTTGGTCAAAGTGGGCTAAGTGAGTTGTGGTGACTTCAGTTGTTTTGACAGTGGTAGCATCAGCTAGTTGTCACTCTGGCATAGTGGCAATGGAATAGCTTTTAAGCAATATGATTCAGTAGAAAAGGGAAGATGTATGAGGACATTCATAATATTAAAAGAAATATTTGCAATCCCACTTCGTATCTAATTTTTAATTGGCCTAGAACCAACCAGGAGTATAAGTCTCATGGATAAATTTGGCCAACCCTAAAATCTATGTACCATTCCAACCCCTTCCTTCTCCCCCAAATTAACGATTCCACTTTTCTTCAAGTGTTTCCCTGGGCATTAGTTATTGTATTGATTCAGGATTTGGTTGGCCTGTAAATAGTCAGGGACAATTTTATTAGCTGGAACTAGTCTAGCCAACAATTTTTTTGTGGGTTGAGTGCTTAAGCTCTTTTATTTGTCATTCAGTTATAGTCAGTTATAAATTTCAGTCTGAGGACAACATTTTCATGGTACCTGGTGTCTCGGATCTTTTTTGATAAGCTACCTTGCCAGGTTTCTCACCACAAATATGAGATGCAGAGGGATTTGTCTTGAATCCTTAGAAAAGCAGTATGATTTTCTCAAAGTATAGGTCATATGTTGATGTCATTAGCATGGAAGGCCCATCTAATTATATAGGAAAAATAGTCCCTTGGGTGTGTACTGAGAGGGTATAAAGATAATCAGTCGGTACCAGTTTATGCCTAGTTGTAATTAGTCTAATTGTGAAGAACAAACATTTTTGATAGCTTTAAACAAATCACGTGATGGTTCTGAACTGATTTGTGACAAAACAGTTGACTTATAATTTGCATCGTTAGTGACGTGTCCCTTCCCATTTTTGACGTCATATGGGTGATTGTGAGGCCCTGGGTATATATGTAACAGCAGTAATTGTGGGAGGCCTAGAGTTCGATTGAGACGTATGCATTAGATGTGTTTGGGTTAATACTTTTTAGGAGGATCTGGACCAGATATAAAATTCCACAATTGGCAATGTTGGCAGCCGTGGCAATGGTCTGTGGCAGTTGTCTTTTTTATTTCTGTAAATTTCCTGCTTCTGAATTAGATCTCCAATGGGAATGGATATTTAGGTTGTAAAAATCCTTGGTACATTTGCATTGGAAAGTATAAATCCATGGATTATGTGTTCTGGAATTTAAGAACAGCATTAGTGGTTAGAAACACTTGAATGACCCTGTTTTCAATACAGTTCTAAAACTGATTTTCATCGGTGTCTTTCCCCATATAACCAATCTACCGGTTGTGTATTACATAGGGGTGTGTGCACAGGTATCTCTTTAGGAAGTACAGTTTGCACCTGTTGGGTATGATTGTATATGATACTAGGTTTTGAAAATACCTGTCAAGATCAAGATGTAATAAGGATAACTTAGTAAAAACGTGAGAATTTATGGGGACTTTGTGATGTACATTATATCATAATTAAGGTTAGGGAAGAACTTTAAGATGAGGAGGATCAAATTCTTCTGTAAATATTAATTGTTCTAATTTTAAATACTCTTAGTTCATAACTTTTAAACACAGTGCTTCGATTATATACCCTCAATTTAAAGACAACAAAACTACAAACTCCCCCACCCCCACAACCCAAAACAACTCCGAATCCAAAAAAACAAAACCTGTTCCTTGAACATTTCAAAATTGTTCTTGTTTGTATAGTACTGGGTGTGGAAATTCTGGAACCATTTTGTATATACAGTAGGATTGAGAACTGAGTCAATATAATCTTATTATTGGGAGTCAGGTTTGTCTCTGTGGCGGAAGAGAGATACAAATATAGAATTTGGAAAGGTAGAAAAGAATATTGTGGTATTAGGGGCACCTGGGTGGTGGCTGACTCTTAATTTCAGCTCAGATCATGATCTCACAGTTCTTGAGTTTGAGCCCTGAATTGGGCTCAGTACTGACAATGCAGAGCCTGCTTGATATTCTGTCTCCCTCTTCTCTCTCTGCCCCTTCCCTGCTTGCTCTCACTATCTCTCTCAAAATAAATAAAAATAAATTAAAAAATAAAGAATATTGTGGTATTAGATTGGAATTAGATGTCTAAAAATTCATAGTATAAAAATATATATGCATTTCCTAATTCATGATTTAAAATACACCATATCTATAATAAAAGTCTATGCTTCTTAGTTTTATCTGCTGATTGAGCTAAGAAGCAATTACACACTGGTATAATGAGCAGTTACCACCCAGAGTTTGGTTTTGAAATACCATTCTCCACTAAAAACAGCTAGGGCAGGATGATCTTGTCAAAGTATATACCACATTTTCATGTAGTCAGCATGAGAAAGCATGAATGTAGGAAAAAGATTCCTTGAGAGCATATGTTGAGGAGACATAAACTTATTGATATAATTGTACAGAACAAACACTCTAAGTAGATTTAAACAAACCACATCAGGGGTGCCTGGGTGGCTCAGTTGGTTAAGTGTCCAACTTTGGCTCAGGTCATAATCTCACATCATGGGTTCAAGCCCCATTGGATTCTGTGCTGACAGCTCAGAACCTGGAACCTGCTTCAGATTCTGTGTCTCCTTTTCTCTCTGACCCTCTCCTGCTCATACTCCGACTGTCTGTCTCTCTCTAAAAAATAAATAAACATTAAACAAACCATGTGATGGTTTCTCAATAGGTTAGAGACTTGCCTGATTCCAGGGCTGGGACACAGAAAATTCAAGATAAGTCTGAAGGACCTTATTTAATGAAAAAAAAAAAAAAAAAAAAAAAGGAAGCTCTAAAAACTAATGGGTATTGTAAAAAGGACATAGGAGCCAGCTTGAAGGGATCTCAATGGCAAATCTGGGACAATCTAACTATCAATACAAATATAGCAGCAAAGGGGCTTCTGGGTGGCTCAGTTGGTTAAGCAACTCTTTTTTTTTTAATTTTTTTTAACGTTTATTTATTTTTGAGACAAAGAGAGACAGAGCATGAACGGGGGAGGGTCAGAGAGAGAGGGAGACACAGAATCTGAAATGGGATCCAGGCTCTGAGTTGTCAGCACGGAGCCCGATGCGGGG
Source organism: Felis catus (assembly GCF_018350175.1). Taxonomy (NCBI): domain Eukaryota; kingdom Metazoa; phylum Chordata; class Mammalia; order Carnivora; family Felidae; genus Felis; species Felis catus. Next base: position 28,369,693 of record NC_058385.1, on the reverse strand, counting down.
CTCGAACTCACAGACTGTGAGATCATGACCTGAGCCGAGGTCAGATGCTCAACCGACTGAGCCACCCAGGCGCCCCAAGCAACTCTTGATTTCAACTCTCACAATCGTGAGACTGAGTCTTGCATTGCATTGGGCTCTGCGCTGCCATGGAACCTATTTAAGATTCTCTCTCTCCCTCTCCCTCTGTCCCATCCCCATTTGTGTGTGCTCTCTCTCTTTCAAAAAAAGAACACATTAAATCAAATAATAATTAACTATGTATTTATGATAAATAAATACATGGGAGAAAAGGAAAAGCTCTTCTTTATCATGGAATATTATATAATACATGTAGGAGGAAAGATAGAGTTGGAAAAAATCATCACTCTGCAAGTGCCATAATGATCACTGACTTAGGCAATAATCATTAAATGCTGAAATGACTAGGTGAAAGTTTGATGAGGAAGAGATAATTAAACTGTCTTAGAGTATTTCCTCACAGATTACTTATTAATTACAAAGGAAATATTGATGATGGAACCTTGAAATCTTGTGGAAGCCAACTGAGCCAAGCAATTGAAGTTAACATCACTAGCAATAGTGATAAATGACCATCATGTGTCTCTAGATGTGGTACACTACAAACAGCATTAGTTACTTGGTTCTCCTGCCAAACATCTAAAAATTAATTATAACAAAACATCAAAAAGCCCATACTGATGGAGAGTCCATAAAACAACTTGCTTGTATGCTTAAAACATATCAATCTCATAAAGGTAAAGACACATGAGAAACTGTGACAGATAAAGTAAAGAGACGTGACAATCAGTGATTGCAACTGGTGATTCCGGAATGGATTCTAGATCAAGAATGATGTATAGGAGATGAGTAGTATATTATATTATGACACCAAACCAATATTGATTTTTCTGAATTTGATCACTGGAATGAGGTTTTGTAAGAAAATATGCCTATTCCTAAAAGAGAAACATAAGAGTATTTAAAAATATAGGGTCAACAATTAAAAACATAAAAATAAAGGTCATAATATCTGTAATCAACTTTTAAATGGTTTAGCATTAGTAATAATAATCATTTTATTATTTTTATGAATATATATAATATATATAAAGACAGAGGGGCGCCTGGGTGGCGCAGTTGGTTAAGCGTCCGACTTCAGCCAGGTCACGATCTCGCGGTCCGTGAGTTCGAGCCCCGCGTCAGGCTCTGGACTGATGGCTCAGAGCCTGGAGCCTGTTTCCGATTCTGTGTCTCCCTCTCTCTCTGCCCCTCCCCTGTTCATGCTCTGTCTCTCTCTGTCCCAAAAATAAATAAACGTTGAAAAAAAAAATTAAAAAAAAAAAAGACAGAGAAAGGAGAGAGATATAAAGCAAATGTGGGAATGTTAACAATTAGTGAATACAGATGAAGGGCACATAGGGGTTAACTGTTCTTGGGACTTTCCTGTAACTATGGATTTTTTAAGAATAAAAATGTAAAAAACTTAAAAATATTATTAATTCTTTTTACCTCCTCAGAGCTTTTATGCTAATAGGCCAATGAGTGTCTGTTTTTGTTTTTGTTTTTTTACAATGGATCTTTTATTAAGTAGGGAAACAAAGGAATTCCACTTCAATTTGAGCAAATTCCACAGAAACTGCGCCCATCTATGTGTGCTTCTATCAAGTGAAACTGCCACTGACTCCCTAACCACAGGGGATACTTGGAAAACTGTTTCCCGTAGCTGATTCACATTACCTCGCACACGGTCAACTCCTGGTTGGTCTTTTTCTTTTTAATATAAATAAAAAAAATTTAACATTTATTTATACTTGAGAGACAGAGACAGAACACGAATGGGGAGGGGCAGAGACAGAGGGAGACACAGAATCTGAAGCAGGCTCCAGGCTCTGAGCTGTCAACACACAGCCAAACACAGGGCTTGAACTCACGAACCATGAGATCGTGACCTGAGCCAAAGTCAGACACTCAACCGACTGAGCCACCCAAGTGCCTCAGCTCCTGGTTGGTCTTAAGAAGCAAGGGCAGAGGGCAAGGTGGTTCTCACAGATCTATGTTACAAGTAAACTCAGGTTGGCTCCTTCAGGAGTCTCTTATGAGGCTTTATTTTAAGAGGTCTGATCAGAAAATAGGGCAGAGGGCTGTGTGAGCAGAGCTGTGTGGTAAGTGGAATGTCCCAGTCTGTGGCATTGTGGCGGGTAACCAGTCCGATTGGGCACTGTATGAAGATGATGCCATGCTGCCACCATGGCTTGTCCAATTAGTGTGATTAAACTGCCCAGGTTTGGCTAAGAGTTCATAAGTGTGAGCCCCAAAGTAACCCCACTGGGCCTGGATAAGGTTGGCAGGTGGCATCTCGTGTCTGTACCCATCATAGAAGGAAAGGGCGGTGGTGAAGCAGGGCACGGGAATACCTGCCTGGACACCAGTGCTGACTGCCTGCTGCCAGAAGTCCTGGTGGTTTTTAACAGCTGAGTTAAAAAAGTCATCTAGTAGTAGATTCTGAAGTTATGGGTTTTGATCAAATGCATCTTTTATCTTTCCTAGGAACACACTCCTAATGGTGCAGACCCCCTCCATGTCAGGGTGACGCCACCATAGTTGAGGGTGCAGCCAAATTCCGTGGCTGCTTGTCTTCGCAGCATGAAGCCTTGTGCACATAAGATGATCGTGGAAGCATAGAGGGCCTTCTGAATGTCCTCCAGGAATGATTTCTTACCACCTTCAAACTGGATCTTTGGGGACCCTTCAGCTTTTTGCTAACTTAAATCCTCTCATCCTTCAGAGGTGATAAACATCAAGAAAAATTGCTTCTGCAAGGAGGGTGACAGGACCATGGTACTCCAAGGCTGAGATGGTGGTCCACTTTCCTGTGCCCTTCTGCCTCTCATTGTCCTTGATCGTCAGCAGCAGGTGTTTGCCATTGCTGTCTTGGAACTTAAGAATATTGGCTGTGATTTCAATCTTAGCTCTGTCTTATTCCATTACTCAAATGCCTTTGCCATCTCATTGTGCTCCATGCCTGGAACATCTTCCATCAAGCGGTAAGCCTTATGGATGAGTTTGCATTTCCCCGTTCTCTATTCCAGTGTGCACCATCTGCACAAAGTGTCCTGCTCCTTCATCTCCCACTCAGTCACAAAATGATGTGTGGCCAGCCTTTTTTGTCCCTCTTGGCCATCCTGGGCCCCTTCCTCTCCACCGTTAACTCTACTCTCCACAAACAAGATACTCTTGGCCTTGAGGTCTCAACACTGTGGTATCCCTGTATCCAGAAGTTCCTCCATCAATGATGATGTCACCAGCGTCTAACAATGGTACTAATTTTTCAATGAAGTCATCAACAGCTTAACCAGCCATCACAAACAGTCTGATCGGCCTGCACTTCTTCAGCCTGGAGTGAGCATCAACCACTTTGGTTGCCTTTGCCCCATTGGTCAAGAAATCACCAACTTTGGAGACTTTTCTATTAAAAGTACACACCACAAAGCCATGGTTATTCATGTTCAAAACTAAGTTCTGCTCATGACAGCCGTTCCAATCAGTGCACTACCAGCTGGGACCATGGTGATGGTATCAATGGAACTGAGAGGAAGTGGCAGGAGGTCAAAGCTGAGTCCCATTGCCGCCAATGAGTTTTGTTTTGAAGGAAGAGTATTGGGGGTGCCTTCGTGGCTCAGTTGGTTAAGGACCCAACTCTTGATTTTGGCCCAGGTCATGATCTCTCGGTTGTGAGATCGAGCCCCACATCAGACTTCACGCTAAGCGTGGAGCCTGCTTGGGATTCTCTCTCCCTCTCCCTGTGCCCTGCCCCACTTACGTGCATGTGCGCTCTCTCTCAAAATAAATAAACATTTTAAAAAAGTAAAAGAAGAATCTTGTATAACTTCTTAAGCATTTCACCTGTTAAGGGGGGGGGGTAAGTTTTCCCCCTCAAAAATTAGAATGTTAGACTTTTAGCAAAGAAAGCTTCAATTTCACCAGAAAATTAAATATATATATATATACATATATATACACACATATATATATATTTCTAAAACTTAATTAAAGCTTTGTTTTTGGGGCAACTAAATGAAATCTCATAAATGCTCAAACTGGCCTTGAGGGGAGTCATACCATACTTTTATCATTTTTGCTGGGTCAACATAATTACAGGAAAGGCAAGATTTGGTCACCTGTCACATCTCTCGGGAAATACCCCCCCTCCAATATTTTTGAAAAGTCTGGATCAATTTGCCTTTGTCATTGTGGGTGCTTCGTGTGGCAAGTGTACACTCTAATAAATATTCTACACAAATGAATGTGCTTCTGGGGACCCAACAAAGTTGCAATCATGAATGACTTCTAAGTCTTATCTATTATCAACAGAGCTGTTAACTTAAAGCTTTAAATGAGGTAACTTCTATAAACACTGCCCAGCACAAAATATACATTGATTATTTTTAAGATATGTGCCATCAACAAATAATGTATCAGGGTTGTTAAGAGAACATGAGTTGAATCAAGATGGAGCATTATGAACAGCTATTAATTTAAATTCTTTTTTCCCTCCAGCTTTATTCATATATAATTGACATGCAACATTGTGTAAATTTAAGATGTACAATATGTTGATTCGATATAATTATATATTGCAAAATGATTACCACCACAGTGTTAGCTAACACTTCTATCACATCACAGGATTACTATTTCTTTTTTGTGGTGTCAAAAACCAAACTCTGCATACTGAATAAAACGAAGAAAGGTGTTTCTTGCAAGGCTTTCCACCAGCGAGCTGCAAAACTCAAGGCTATGGGAGCAGTAAACCCTGAGTTGTTCACAAAGAGATTTTTATGGGGTCAGTGAGGACATTATTTTGCAGCTAATTGGTTGTCTAGTGGGTTTTTTCCCCTATTTGAATCAGGGTAGGTGAGTCAGGGGAACAAGAAAGTCCAGAGATGGCATGAACAGATGTGATGTTCGGGGACGAGCTGGTATCCTCTGCTGCTTTCTGGGAAGAGCTATAAATTCGTGTTAGGTTAGGTTACATTTCCTTCATGCACCTGTGCTGACCACCTCCCTATTTTGTCCTTGACATTAGTGACTCCATTTTAGTTTGGTTCTACAGTGGTGAGAATTTTTAAGATCAACTCTCTAAGCGACTTACAAGTGTATAACAGAGTATTGGAAAACTGTTAAATGGTCATGGAAGTCGTCTCTACCAGGAAGTGAAAGTAGTAATGTGGCTGGATTTAGACTGGGTCAGCAGTTGACAATTATATGAGAAACAGACAAAGTAGATTTTTTGGTGGTAGTCAGGCTGGCTTGGAAGTGCTGGGTGCTAGTTTGGAGTAATGAGGCCTGTACTCTATTAGAGAGTCAGAGTGGGACAGGCGAGGCCAGAATACCTTCTACGGAGACTTTAACAAGTGGAGCTGCTGCCCTCCCACTTGTAAACATGATGAGTCAACACACAAGATCAAGAAAAATGCCAAGGAAAACAATGGGTTTATGACAAGGTTCCAGTTTGGGAGATAAGCATCACAAAGCACAGTTTTTTCTTCTACCTTTAATGAGAAGGGTTTTTATAAATGGGGTGCCCGAATTCGAGAGTTGTTGTAAGGTCTACTTAAGAAAGGAAAAGGAATTTTCTGATTCTAGATGCCAAGAGAGGGTCTCTGGGCCATTTATATTAGTTAGCTTTCATGGTGATTGAGATTGTTAATATATGCAGAAAAAATATTTCAATTATATCCAGTATCCATCCTTTATAAGGTAAAGTAGTAAACTCAGTGGCCTATCTGAGGAGCACCAAGGATTGTTTGAGTGAAAAAAGTCTGTTAAGAATTTTAGCATTCTGAGTTTGGGCCTACACTTGGGAAAGACAGTTTTAAAGAGATTTGTCAGAGGAAACTGGTCATTACATCGATACAGCCTCAATCACAGATGCCTAAAGTTAGGAAACTATTACTTGGTTTAGAAAAGGCAAAATATTTAAAATATTTAAAATAAATATAATAGCAAGTATAACAGATATTTGAAACCATAGGCTTTTCAGAAACAAAGAACTTTCATGTTAAAAATGACTTAAATTCTATGTATTTTACCACAATTGGAAACAGAAATAACAATTTAAAAAATGGTTTAAGAGCATAAAAAACACAAAAATTATACTCAAAGATCAATCTTTTTCTGAACTATGATTTTTAAGCTTTCTTTGTTTTCTAATGTATGCATTTATATATGCATGTATTTAAACATGCACAAATAGGCATAAAATTACTTAGGTGTTTAATATTAAAAAAAATAGCCTCATCAGCAGGTCCAGGACAATTGCTACCCTCACTGAATTTGCCATCCTAATAAAATTGCCTTGTTACCTTGAGAAACATGTAAAACACACCTACCATACCATACCAGTATCTCTTTGCAACTACAATATCATCTATAGTAGCTTCAACTTAAAAAAAAACCTAAGCAACGTTTAGTCATTCAGTTATAGAGAAAACTGGGAAGTAGGTAACTGAGAACTGTCACACACTAGCACCTTAGCAGGATTTGCTTTGTTTAGGAATATTACCCAAACTTATCCTTATGGAATTTTTCTGTATTTACATGACCAATATTAAAAGTTCTTTAAACTTCACTTAAAAGAACTAAAGTTCTACTTAAAAAAAAAAAAGACAAACTTTTTGATAGGTTGATTAAACCGGCATTTATTTTCTCTTTATCTTATAATGTAGCAACTAAATCCATTAATATGATTCAGGTGAACTTGTTCTTTTTCTTTCTTTCTTTCCTCACGAATTTCAACTTTTTCAAGTTCTTAAAGGGCCAGCATTTCAAAAGCATTTTTACTTTCCTTTCTTGGAGTTTGCTTCCCTAGGCTAGTTTAAATAAGAGCGTAATTAGTCTTTATAAACTAATCATAATAGGAGTTCCTCTCAAATTGAGAGAATTTATAATATAATTTATGAATATTCCCTGGTATAAATGGCATATCAATACGTTTCCTTAGAATGTATTTCACAGAAGACATCCAGATGGCCAACAGGCACATGAAAAGATGCTCAACGTCGCTCCTCATCAGGGAAATACAAATCAAAACCACACTGAGATATCACCTCATGCCTATCAGAGTGGCGAAAATGAACAAATCAGGAGACTATAGATGCTGGCGAGGATGTGGAGAAACGGGAACCCTCTCGCACTGTTGGTGGGAATGCAAACTGGTGCAACCACTCTGGAAAACAGTGTGGAGTTTCCTCAAAAAATTAAAAATAGACCTACCCTATGACCCAGCAGTAGCACCACCAGGAATTTACCCAAGGCATCCAGGAGTGCTGATGCATAGGGGCACTTGTACCCCAATGTTTATAGCAGCACTCTCAACAATAGCCGAATTATGGAAAGAGCCTAAATGTCCATCAACTGATGAATGGATAAAGAAATTGTGGTTTATATACACAGTGGAATACTACGTGGCAATGAGAAAGAATGAAATATGGCCCTTTGTAGCAACATGGTTGGAGCTGGAGAGTGTTATGCTAAGTGAAATAAGTCAGAGAGAGAAAGACAGATACCATATGTTTTCACTCTTATGTGGATCCTGAGAAACTTAACAGAAACCCATGGGGGAGGGGAAGAAAAAAAAAAGGTTAGAGAGGGAGGGAGCCAAACCATAAGAGACTCTTAAAAACATAGAACAAACTGAGGGTTGATGAGGGATGGGTGGGAGGGGAGGGTGGGTGATGGGCACTGAGGAGGGCACCTGTTGGGATGAGCACTGGGTGTTGTATGGAAACCAATTTGACAAATTTCATATTTAAAAAAAATAAAAAAAAGAAGATGTGGTATATATATATATATAAAAGAATGTATTTCATACTCAATGGAAAAACCTTATCACATTCCTGGAAAAAGTTGGGATTTCCCCCTTTTTCATTGTGTGCTCTTTTTAGTAGTATTTTTCCAGGAGTACTTCTTCAAGTCCAGCTATGGGCTCACTTTGAGGTGTTATTAATATTTTGTCTTTGGCATGAAAAAGCTGTTTTTACATCTTGATTTGCCTCATTTTGTATATTTCTATGGGATTCCTATTTCTTTTCCGAAGAAAGAAAAAGTCTTGCACCTTGCAGATTTCTTGGGAGGTCCTTAGTCTTCAGACAAGCCAGAAGCAATTAATCCCATTCCATCTACATCCCCTCCTAAGTGTATTTGTAAAAGTATCATACAAACAATTATAGTTCTTTGCTTTTCAAGTAATGCAAACGCTTGCTACTCCCTTATTATTTTTGTAATGTCTTTTCAGATTTCTATTGAAGTGTCCTTTTTCACTACTGACATTGGTAATTTGTGTCTTTGCTCTTTTTTTCTGTATCATTCTGACTGTTGGTTTCATTGATTTTTTTCTATTGTATTTTGTTTCATATTTCATTGATTTGTACTTTTCTCTTTATTATTTCCTTCCTTCTGCTTGACTGCAGATCTCAGAGACAGCTACCTGTCCTAGAGCTGACAGTTATCAGGGAGGGTATTTTCAGTTCTTTTCAAAAAACTTTATGACTGTGGAATGTGTGTGGTATGTAAATTTCTGGGTGATGGCTACTGGTAATGCTTTTGGTGTCCATCCCAGTTAAGGCAAGAATGTCCTATTCCCTTATTGTAATTCCCTCACACTTTTTGTTAAGAATTTCTTATAGATGGCATAATGTGTCTTATGTCACAACACATTAAGGTGAATGGATTACCTACATTTTTGTGATGCAAAGAATGAATGATCAGGGGATTTTGGATGGTGGCAGCCTGGTCCCTCCCTCCATTGTAAATATCCCTGTCATCCAATGATTTTATCTATTGATGAGGTTTGAATCAATTATTTCATTTCAGGTTATAAAATGTGTTTTTGAGAAATCTGTAATTTCTATATCACAATCCTATTATTTCATCCCCACCATTAGGTAAAGAACTTTCTTGCATAAAGAAGAATAATTTTGGATCTCTGAAATATACTTAATAGAGTAAAGGCAAGATGGACACTTAATTCCATCCTTTTAATTGACATTTTTTGAAGTAAAGATTTTTTAAATGCTGTGTATTAGATTTTTTTTTGCTTTTTTCCTTTTTTATTATTATTTACCCATTTAAAATACATCTATATTAAATGCCTTAAACAATTACATTCATTATACTTGACACTCAAATCATTTCAAGTTTGGCCAATAGGCACTTCTTCATACTGGCTTCTGTGACCTTTGGAAATGACCCTTCGACTTTGACAATTTCCTTACTCCTTGACAAAGCAGAATGTTCATCTTGTAAATTTCCAGATCCACATTGAGAATCAGATATTTTTCAGAAGTCCTTGAGTCCTTTTACTTTTTATTATTTAATTTTTAAAATTTTATTTAAATCCAAGTTAGTTAATATATAGTGTTTAATATATATACGGTTTCAGGAGTAGAATTTGGTGATTCATTAGTTACATATAACACCTAGTGTTCATCCCAACAAATACTCTCCTTAATTCCCATTAACCATTTAACCCATCCCCCACCCAATACATCTTCAGCAACCCTCGGTTTATTCTCTGTATTTAAGAATCTATTATGGTTTGCCTCCTTCTCTGTTTTTATCTTACTTTTCCTTCACTTCCCTTATGTTCCTCTGTTTTGTTTCTTAAATTCCACATATCAGCAAAATCATATGATATTTATCTTCCTCTGGCTTATTTCCTTTAACATAATGTGTTCTAGTTCCATCCATGTTGTTACAAATGGCAAGATTTCATTCTTTTTGATTGCTCAGTAATATTCTATTTTATATATATACACCACATCTTCTTTACCCATTTGTCAGTCGATGGACATTTGGGTTCTTTCCATAGTTTGGCTATTGTTGATACTGCTGCTATAAACATCGGGGTGAATGTGACCCATGGAATTTGCATTTTTGTATCCTTTGGATAAATACCTAGTAGTGCAATTGCTGTGTTGTAGGGTAGTTCTATTTTTAATTTTTTGAGGAATCTCCGTACTGTTTTCCAGCGTGGCTGCATCAGTTTGCATTCCCACTAGCAGTGCAAAAATCCCTCCACATCCTTGCCAACATCTGTTGTTTCCTTGAGTTGTTAATTTTAGCCATTCTGACAGGTGTGAGGTGGTATCTCATTGTGGTTTTGATTTGTATTTCCCTGATGATGAGTGATGAGCATCCTCTCATGTGTCTGTTAGCCATCTGGATACCTTCTTTGGAAAACATGTCTTCTGCTTATTTCTTCACTGGATTATTTGTTTTTTGGGTGTTGAGTTTCATAAGTTCTTTATAGATTTTGGAAACTAACCCTTTATCTGATGTCATTTGCAGATATCTTCTCCCATTCCATCAGTTGCCTTTTAGTTTTGCTGATTATTTCCTTCACTGTGCAGAAGATTTTTATCTTGATGAAGTCCCAATAGTTCATTTTTGCTTTTGTTTCTCTTGCCTCTGGAGACATATCTTGTAAGAAGTTGCTGTGCCTGAGGTCAAAGAGGTTGTTGCCTGTTTCCTCCTCTAGGATTTTGGTGGTTTCCTGTCTTACATTTAGCTCTTTCATCCATTTTGAGTTTATTAATTGTGTATGGTGTAAGAAAGTGGTCCAGGTTCATTCTTCTGCATGTTGTTGTCCAGTTTTCCCAACACCATTTACTGAAGAGACTGTCTTTTTTCCATTGGATATTCTTTACTGCTTTGTCAAAGATTAGTTGGCCATACATCTGTTGGGTCACTTCTGGGTTCTCTATTCTGTTCCACTGATCTATGTGTCTGTTTTTGTGCCAGTACCATACTGTCTTGATGATTACAGCTTAGTAATACAGCTTGAAATCTGGAATTGTGATGCCTCCAGGTTTGGTTTTCTTTTTCAACATTATTTTGGCTATGCAGATTCTTTTCTCTGGTTCCATACAAATTTTAAAATTGTTTGTTCTACCTCTGTGAAGAATACTGCTATTATTTTGATAGGGATTGCACTGAATGTGTAGATTGCTTTGGGTACTATTTAACAATGTTTGTTCTTCCAGTCCATGAGCATGGAATGTTTTTCCATTTCTTTGTGTCTTCTTCAATGTCTTTTATAAGCTTTCTATAGTTTTCAGCATACAGATCTTTTACCTCTTTGGTTTGGTTTATTCCTAGGTATTTTATGATTTTTGGTGTCTGAGTACTTTTAGAAGGAAATGGCGTTTGGAAACCATAATGCTAGATATGCTCAATGGGTGTTAGCTGTGCTCAGTGCCATTTGGTGGTCATTAATTCCAGCCTCTTCAGTGGGCAGAGCTAGGGCACTTGAATTTTTTCAAAGGAGAAGAAATCATGAATTTATTATGATATTTCAAATTCAGGATTAACATTAAAATATTTGAGTCAAGTTTTTGATTATGTGCTTATATTGTGTTTCTCTTACATGGAGTATTTTACTATATAATAATATTAAATTTAATTATATATTTGTGTGTATATACAGATAATGTCAAAATAAAATTACCAATAATATTACCAACAAACAAACTACCATTAAGATTTTTTTGAACTGTATTTGTCCATGAAATATATTCTATTCCATTAAGTATTGAAAGTTAAAATGCTATGTGAAAAAAGAATTGTGTGTGTGTGTGTGTGTGTGCGCGCGCGCTTGCTTGCTTGCTTGCTTATGTCTTTAACTTGATATACAATTAAATTTATTTTTTCTTTTAGTTTTCATATTTTAGGGCTCTTGCTTCCATTCCAATCTATTCTGTTCCTTCTCTTTTTCTATAGCTACTAATTTTTTTGTAAAAAGTTGTAATTCGTACAGGTTTAGTACAAAAAATTCTTTTTACAAATGTAATTTGCTAAATAAACCAAATTCTTTTCTTATACAAAAAATAGCATGCTATATATGCTATTCTGCATTTTTCTTTTTCCACCTAATATATCTTGGAGATCATTTCATATTATTCCATATCATTTCATATGTATAGCAATCTTCTTCAGTCCTTTTTATGATTGTACAGTATATTTTTAAAAATTTTTAATGTTTTTATTATTTTTGAGGAAGAGAGAGAGAGAGAGGGAGAGCGAGCGAGCATGAGCCGGGCAGGGGCAGAGAGAGAGGGAGACACAGAATCTGAAGCAGGTTCCAGGCTCTGAGCTGTCAGTACAGAGCCTGACATGGGGCTTGAACCTGAGAACCTCGAGATCATGACCTGAGCTGAAGTCGGACATTTAACCTACTTGGCCACCCAGGTGGCCTGATTGCACACTATTTAATTTACCATGATTTATTCAACCAGTCTGTACAGATGAGCATTTAAGTTGTTTCTGGTTTAAAAAATTTTTTTTGCAATGAATAACTTTGTACATAAAATATTTCATAATTCTGCCATTTTTTGATGGATACTTAGAGGTGGAGTTGCTGAGTCAAAAAGTGAGTATATAAGTATTTCTTTTAGTTACTGTTGAATCATCCTTTATTGTTGTTACCTCTATTTGTATTCTCACCTGTCATGGGGTTGTTCCATTAAAATAAAATAATACATTGCCAACATATTGCATTTTTGCCAATTGGAAGTGAGATCTTAATAAAATTTTAACGTATAGATGGTGTTGAGCATCTTGTCATATGTTTCATTCTTCTGTATATTGTTCGTTCACATTGGTCGTTTCTATTTGTTGTAGAGTTTTTTGCCTCAAATTTTAGGATATCTTCATGTTATAAAAATATCACCACTATGTCTATAAGTTATAAATATCTTTTCTTAGTTTGTCCTTTTTATTTATGATATTTTTTCTTATATAATTTTTTTTATTTTAGTGTAGTCAAACTTATTTTTTCTTTTATTGTTTCTAAGTTGTGAATAAGGTATATTTTCCCAACTCCCAAGTTGTAAAGAAACTTATCCTGATTTTATTTTTCTATTGTATAATTTCCTTACTTTAATTTTTTGTATTTCAGATCTCAGATGTTTGTGGTGTTAGGGCGAAATGAAATTTCTTTTTCCACATGGCTATCCTTTATTCCAATGTCATTTAGAAATGTCTATCTTTTCCTCACTAATTTGCAATGCCGTCTTTGTTTTTGTAAAAGAATATATTTTTAAAGGTCAAAAGTTCGTACAAATGTTTCCGGTTTCAGAGCTAGAAGTTCTCTTTAGTATTTGACAGACACAAACTGTCTTCATTTCAAATAATGCCTACTCAAACTCATCCTTGAATTTGGCTACGTTTGTTTCATGTTAGGTCTTATCTAAATGTAAACAGGTTAAAAACTGAGGCAAAATTTCCAAGACACTATCCTATACCATACTACAAAGACGTATAAGTCATAGATTCTGTAACTAGGAACTTATAGTCTAATGAGAGAGACAGATAGATATATAGAGACCATTTCAATGTATTTTCAATATAAAGTTTACTGATCTATGCACAGCATTTGCAAAGATACCTACGTGGACTTGGATTCTTCAAAAAAAAGATGTAAAGAAACAATGAGGGCAAGATAAAACGGTTATATTTATTTTATGTCTACCCCTTGATTATTATTAGCCTTGTTTGTTTTAATTCTTTTTTTTTTTTTAATTTTTTTTTTCAACGTTTATTTATTTTTGGGACAGAGAGAGACAGAGCATGAACGGGGGAGGGGCAGAGAGAGAGGGAGACACAGAATCGGAAACAAGCTCCAGGCTCTGAGCCATCAGCCCAGAGCCCGACGCGGGGCTCGAACTCACGGACCGCGAGATCGTGACCTGGCTGAAGTCGGACGCTTAACCGACTGCGCCACCCAGGCGCCCCTGTTTTAATTCTTAAATGTTTATTTTTAAGAGAGAGGGAGAGAGAGAGCATGTGAAAACACAGGGGAGGGGCAGAGAGAGAGTCATAGGCTCCAAAGTGGGCTCTGTGCTGACAGCAGAAAGCCTCATGTGGGCCTTGAACTCCCAAACCGTGAGATCATGACCTGGGCCAAAGTTGGACATTTAACCGACTGAGCCACCCAGGGGTCCTGTTTTCATTCTTATTTCCAAAGTAGCACTGGAAGGCCTGCACATCTGGTTGAATAGATGCAAATAAGGAAAGAAAATTACACGTGTGAGAGTCACAGCCCAAGGATAATGAATTCTTTAGGTTCTAGTGAAGAAGCAGCTCTGCATTTCATACTTAAGGCCAGAAAACGGAAAAACTTTGAATTATCTATTTATTATCTGAAAGTTTTCCCACGTAAGCCAATGTTTCCTTCTTTGGGTGAATCCTCACCTCCAGCACCTGCATGGCTTGATTAGATGGCATACTTGTCGGGGCACCTGGGTGGCTCATTCAGTTGAACTTCCGACTTTGGCTTAGGTCATGATCTCACAGTCTGTGAGTTCAAGCCTTGCATCAGGCTCTGTGCTGACCGTGGAGCCTGCTTTGGATTCTGCGTCTCCCTCTCTCTCTGCCTCTCCCCTGCTCACACTCTTTCTTTCTCAAAAATAAATAAACATAAAAAAAAATTAGATGGTATAGTTCTCAACGATGTGGTCATGTGGACTTACTTTCTGCCTGAGGCTTTTAACTTTTAATTAACCCCCCTTTCCCCCTGCGCCTCCCACTTGGGATTAGAAGGACTTTTATTACTGGGAAAAGGACGGTTTTAATTCTCCGCTAACTGGAGGATGCATCCTAATTGGAGGATGGATGCCTGGGACAAAGGCATATGAGCTGTTTCCTCACCGGAGAAGCTGTTCAGGAAGAGCTACTTGTAACTGTATTTCTCCTTCTGAACAAATGCCCATTCCAGACTAGCACTGTATATTAAAATGCTCCCCTGGGGAGATAGGCGGAAAAAAGGAATGTTAAAGACATGTCTAGCTAATAGCTCATGTGAGAAATAGCATGTCATTTCTCAATCAATGTCATTTCTAAGTCTTGAAAGGAAATTATTTATGGGTAATGGTTACCTGCCCGTTCATACATCATTTGATCCATTTCTGCCCCCTAGGTTTGGTCAGATGGATTCAGAGATGTAATTTAAAAAAATCACCTTCAGTTGCTCCTTTGGAGTTTGGTTGGAGTGTTCATATGACTTTCCAGGCTGATGTATTTGTATTAATGGAATTACTATAGTTGCTTCCTTAGCATGGTAGATGGGAATATTTGAACACATACCATGGGGCATGATAAAAGCAAAAGAAACAAAGATAGAAAGAAAAATATAATTGAACACCTGTCTACAAAATGTGATTTGTTGTACTTTCACCTTCTAAATATACTCTCATCAGAAGAGGACACGGTAGCCTATTGTTTCTCAAGGGCTTTGAAGTCAGCTAATTCTTTTCAAATTCTTCAACTAATTCTTGCGCTCATGAGATAGATGAAGTATAGCCATTTTATATTAATAAGTATAAGTTTTTGAGTACTTACCTTGTACTAGGCATGGTGGGCTTAATGTATACACTGCTTAATTTCATTTAATACTCATGTTAATCTTATATGACATGTACCATTATCCTCATTACAGTTTTGACATTTAAGGGCTAAGAGTTTTGTAACTTGCACAGAGTGACAAAAGTACTAAGATTTGGAAGTAGGTCTATCTGATTCCAAAGCAGACATCCTTAGCAACTATGCTTTATCCAGGTGGAAACCTAAACAATGTTTTGGATTTGGAACTTTATTTTAGACTTAACATATATGTTAGAAATTTGATGTGATATTTTGGGGAATAATGAGAAGAAATCACTTTCAGTGATTCGAGGTCTGGAAACCAGTTTCTATGGTATAGTAAATGGAGACTAAGTGTGCATATTTATTTAGCTATGTGTCTATGAATGAATACATTGGCTTTTAAGATTTTGACTAAGAAATTAGTATTTATACATGTATAGTTATAGATATATATAGGAATTCTTCAGCTAACTGATGGGATGGTTGCATTCTGTGAGATTATTATGAACTCAGTGCACAATTTCCTATAGGATCAATGTTATTCATCATGTTTATGTATTAAGACCAATCCATAAAAAACCCATAATTTTATCTATTTGTTATGGACATTTCCCTGGACTCATAAGTGGTACCTGAAATATAGTAGATAACAAAAAAACGTTTTGGTGCATAAGTAAATGAATGAAAGAAACCCGAAGAATAATACCAATTATGTTACACATGTAATGTTATTTCTATTATTGCTTCCACTGGAAGATACATTCAGAATTCTAACTTGAGATATCTGTAACTTCTCTTTCCTCTCTCCTTTCCTGAATACACAGAAGTACGAGCGGAGACCCTTCATCAGGTCACTGATCCAGTTTCCACAGTTTGGGAAGAGGTCTCCAGCAGGCCTGGATGAAGGGCTGACCAGGGGATCCCAGAGGTTGGGGGTAGAGGCTACAGGAAGGGAATGTTGGAGAAGCCTAGGAGGTGGTGGTGGACTGTCAGAGCAGGTGCACATGTGTAGAAGAAAGGGAGGCTAGGAGATCTTTACTTAGGGTGAGGTGGAAAGAAGAACTTCTACAGCCTGGCCCTCAGCCTGGAAGAATTGCATGTAAATCAAGATGCTGTGTGTGTGTGCGCGTGTGCATGCACGTGCAATGGGAAAATATTTTTATTGTAAATTCATAATAGAAATCAGTCTCGCCGTTTATAGCCATAGCACAAGTATATGTTTTCACACTTCAAATCCCAAACCATTCGTAAGAAGAATTCTTATAAGAGACAGGGAATTCAGCTACACCAGACTAAGGATTTGTGAGTCAGACAATGGCATTTAACAAAAGCTGAGGAAAATATAGCACTTAGTCCATTTTGGATTCATGCATATTTGTTGAGAAGAGCTCCGTGTGCGCAAATGATGACTTGTAAGACAAATAAAATCCAAGGAAACGGGATACCTGTGATGGGCATGCTTGGGGACAGGCTCACGTGGTTTGTTTGTAATTACCAGAACTGACACCAAAAACTGTGAGTAACTCTAGAAGAAGCAGAAGATATTTTATTTTTTCCCCAGTTTATATATGCTTCCCTGAAGAACTTATTGCTTTAAAATTTATATTAATACTTCCCACGGTTGCATCAACAGTATCAGGTATTTGCAGTCTTTGTTAGAATTCTCTCTTTTGACCAGCACCCCAGTCATTTCTTAGTAGAAAGTCGGTTAATAAAAGAAGCCCTTTAATCCTTTCAGTACACCAAGATACAATTTTGTGCATTACAGTAGCACTGCTTACCCCCCCAAAATGTTCCAGAAAGCCATTAAGAAAGTATACAGATCTAAAGCTCAAACTACTAGAGTATACTCAATGGCTCTCAAAGTAGAATCATTCCTATCAAGAACATTATAAGAACAACTTCAATCTAAAATTACTTTTGTGTTTTCTCCTAAAATAAGTGAGTTAGAATGTGGGTCTTGTGGCTTCTCCTCAAATTTTCTTAGCCACCTTTTATTTTGGAGTGTATTCTTTTATACTCAGCAATCACTTTTGTCATTTATCAAAATCCATTCATATTAATTTAAGCAACAATGGAAACATGTTGAAAGTAACACCAACCTAGTGAAAGAAGTGAAGTCACAGCTCACGAAGAGCTGGAACCAGAAATGGAAAGTCATTCCAATTCACAGCATTCTAACTCTCTTTGTCTCCCCTCCTATGGGTCCACAAGATATTTCTGTTCTCTTTCTCTCTCAGCTCCTTCATTTTCCTCTCACGTAGCAGGTTGAAATACTTGTGCACATATTGTAAAATGGCCTTCCCAGACCCCTCTCTATCCACTCAGCTTGATGCTAACAGAGACAATGTGGAATCACCAAATAAATTCCTGGGAGAGGAAATCTGAGTGGCTCGAGTCAGGTTTCCAGTCCTGGTTCAACCATCTGTGGCCAAGGAAGAGGCAGGGTGATGGCTGCAAGAGTCCGTTATTGAAGATTGCAGTGAGGCAAGTTTTAGAGGAAGAGGAGGAGTAGGAGGAGGAGGTGCTGGGGAGGATAAAAAACAACAACAATAGCAACAAATGCTTGCAGAGCATTTACCATGAGCCATGCACTCTCCTAAATGCCTTGCATGTAGGAGGAAGGCCACTCACATAGTAGGAAGGGATTGGTTTCTCAAAAGGTGCTCACATAGTTTAGCATTTCTCAAAGTCTGTGTAGACATTTTAAAGATTGCTCTTTGTGTGTCCAAATAATACCCTAATGTAACTTTTTTTTTTTTTTTTTTTTTAATTTTTTTTTCAGCGTTTATTTTTATTTTTGGGACAGAGAGAGACAGAGCATGAACGGGGGAGGGGCAGAGAGAGAGGGAGACACAGAATCGGAAACAGGCTCCAGGCTCCGAGCCATCAGCTCGGAGCCCGACGCGGGGCTCGAACTCACGGACCGCGAGATCGTGACCTGGCTGAAGTCGGACGCTTAACCGACTGCGCCACCCAGGCGCCCCCGTACCCTAATGTAACTTTTGTGACTTTTATTTAAAGAAAAGAAATTAGGGGCGCCTGGGTGGCTCAGTCGGTTAAGCGTCCGACTTCGGCTCAGGTCATGATCTCACAGTTCTTGGGTTCGAGCCCCACGTTGGGCTCTGTGCTGACAGCTCAGAGCCTGGAGCCTCCCTCTCCCTCTCTCTCTGCCCCTCCCCCTGCTCCTCCTCCACTCATGCTGTCTCTATCTCTCATAAATAAATCAACTTAAAAAAAAAGAGAATAGAACGAAAGCACAAAACAGGGTGATGCAGGAATGTGACCAGTGATTACCCTATGAATATTGGAAAATAGGATAAAAATGCAAACTACATTTTGTGTGTTAGTGTGCAAGTGTGTGTGTGTGTGTGTGTGTGTGTGTGTGAGAGAGAGAAAGAGAGAGAGAGAAAGGGAGAGAACAATGATTGTTTTCAATCATGGTTCAGAACTGCAAAGCTGTGTTTTATGATCACTCATCATCTGAGGTTATCTATATCTGATTTTTAATAGAAATTCGGCAACCTTGTACTTCCAAATACACTTTCAAGCATGAAAATAAAATTATTTATAGATTTATTTTCTTTGAAGTTTATGGCAAAGCCTTTTGCAGAGCTATTTATTCCTAAATCTTGTTGGAAACTGCCTCCATGGCCTCATTATTCCAGGGTCTTGAATTACCCTCATCTATGGACTTTGGACGTATAAGTTTCTTCTTTGTCAGGTCTTTACTCTCATCGATTTTTATTCTTGTGGGCAGTGTCCTCTTTAACTCTTTAAAAAAGCCTAATTACCTACCCAGTTATAGAACCCATCTCATTTATGAGATGAGAGATGAGAGACGAGAGAGAGTTTAATAGATCTCAAATTTGTATTTCTGAAATTAGGAAAATTTTGCTAGAAAAAATAGACATAAAAATAATGAAATTATGCCTCACTTACAATGGCGACACAGTGAAATACCATGCCAAAGTCCTTACCACGGTGACTGGCATGTGAAAGTCACATTGTGTGTGGGTGTGTTTGTGTGTGCTTACTTACACAGCACAATGAGAAGTGGGATGGTGGAGTGGTTAAGAGCCAGACAGCTTTGTACTCTTTGGTCACCTTCTGTGGCAAGGAGTCTTTCTTTGCTGATGAGCCTTTCCAGTTTGAAACCTGAGAAGCACTAGATGGGTGAGGAAGAAAATCAAGAGTTTTAGCCTACTTTTGGGTGTCCTTAAGGGTCTATTTTGATATTAAACATTTCCAACTTAATAAGCATTCTTGGAAAGAACCCAGCAACTTCAGGGTGAATTTTTATCAAGAGATAACTTCACCTTTCTCAGCCAGTCTAAGGATAACAGCAATTTATCTCACTGCCATGCTTTTTTTTTTCTCTATTTTAATATAAGCAACTTCTTGTACTACTCTGCATTTCTATCTGTGTCTGTAAGTCTGGATTTCTTTGAAATTCTTTTATGGTAATAAGGAGATTCACATATGAAGAATGTTAACAAGCCTAGCAAGAAGATTGCAAAGGACTGTTCTATAGTTGGAGTGTGCCCTCCCTCTCCCAAATTCATGTGTTGAATCCTAACCCCTAAGGGTGATGGTATTAGGAGGTGGGGCCTTTGGGAGATACAGATACCTCTTTGTATTTTAGATAATAGTTTTTGAACATGTACACTTCAGAAAGGAATATGAACTCATGGTCAGGAGATCTGGGCTGTGGTCAGGGTCCAGGTGTATAAACATGAGCATGTCAATGCCAATTGGACATCATAACTCTGATCTGTTTTGTTGATTAAAAAATCTGAACTATATGAAAGAACCTTGTAAGTTATTGGTCATCAGGAGTTGCGTAGAATACTTGACTCTTGAATATTTACCATATGCTCACAGAAGAGTCACTTAGCTTTTTTAATACATGTTTTGAACGATAGCTTTGGCAACACCTAGGTCTGGGTCGAAGCTTAGATGCAAATGAGTTTATTGTTTGTAATTACCCTCTTGAGAAGAAATGTCTTTAAAGAAAATGGGGGAAATGACACTTGAAACATCCTGTTTTAAAATCTCATTCTTTGGAGGGTGCCTGGGTGGCTCAGTGGGTTGAGCATCTGACTTTGGCTCAGGTCACGGTCACATGGTTTGTGGGTCCGAGCCCCATGTTGGGCTCTGTGCTGACAGCTTAGCACAGATGCTGTGTTCACACTCTGTCTTTCTCTCTCAAAAATAAACATTAAAAAATAATAAAAATAAAATCTCATTCTTTGAGAAAATATTGCTTCTCATTGCAAAAGGTTGTTCTAATTTGCTTGATCAAATAAATGTAGTTTGTGCCTGTCACCACTGGCATCACAGAAGGAAAATGATCCCCTATCACACCTGATAAACTATCGAGAATAAGGCAAAAGTGAAGAAATGCAGTTGCCTTATGCAGTATAGAAGGGGATTAGTCATAGAATTAGATATGGATGAAATGGCACCTCGGAAGAAATTGACTCCCCAATAAGAATTCAAATCAGAGAACTGAGTGGGTCACAGGGGCCTCCTGAAATCCAAGACCACGTATCTGCATGCACACCTGCTTCAGGATTGCTTCCTTTTTTAGAGTAAATTCACTGCTTAGAACAAGTACTGGGAGTCCAGCTTCCAGAAATGAAGGAAGCAATTACTTCCTGGCAGAATTACTGGGCAAGAAAGCTTGTGAGAATTCTATCTAATTCATGCTCAGAAAAGGTTTCTTTGGTAGGGAAGGGGAAAGCCCTATGTGTGACTATCATTTGGGTAACTTCCAATTTGGGACTTCTGGTGGCGGGATCTCTCATTATAGCTACATAAATGTTGTGAGCCGTCTTCGAAGGAAAGCAGCACGGGAAAGTGGGGTGGCTTATTGGACTCTCTCCCTTCATGGCTCCCTGGTTCCCACAGCAACAATCACTGCCCTGGAGAAGATGGACTGACAGGGTACCTCAGCCTCTGGGTTCACTTCTGTTTCTGGAAGGCCGCAGAGAGCTTTATAAAATTCCAGACCTGAAGACTAACTTTATTTTACTCTTCCTGATGATCAGGCCCTAATTTGTTTCCAGTAGCCAAGTTCTTGCCTACTTCCTGTGGGCAGGTCATTGCCTTATTTCTGTTGCAGAATCCCAGGGAAAACCTTGCCTGTCCTGGTTCCCTTCTAAGACTGCAACCACACTTCACCCCATCCCAACCCTTGTAGGGACTTGAGAGTGGGCTCTGAATCTCAGCGACCCTGGCCATGTACTTGCTTTCTATTGGAGCCTGCAAGACTTTCTCAACACAGTGGACCACTGTGCTGGGACCACCGCTCATGTCTGCTGTGTTCTGGACTGTAAGACGCCCTGAGGCAGGTGCCAGCTCTGTCGTGTTCAACATTGTGTCTTGAGGATCCTGAATGTGCATGGCATATACTAGGTGTTCAGTGAGGCTTTTTGTTGTTGTTGTTGTTGTTGTTGTTTATTTTTGATTTTCCTGCTAATATCTCTTGGAGTCACTTCTGTTGCTCTGACTAATCCATCTTATCTAGTTCGGCCATCTGAGGTCGGACCCTCCTCCTGCAGATTGATTCCCAATGCGGACATACACAATTTAGTTGGAGTAGCATACTAATTATTATTCATAGCAATGCTTAGCACTTTTCATCACCAAAATGTCTTCCAATTTTAGTTAATTAATCAGCCCCGGATTTGTGTGGAGGTGACTATAAAATCTGATGTGTGATGATAAATCATTGCAAAGTAGCATGACAGTTTAAATAGGAAAGAGATAAATGTGAAGATACTTTCAGATTAACTACTGTGGGGACGTCAACCTGAGAAGTGTGTGATGTCCCCCATAGTTTCTCAGATTAGCTTTGCACAATCAGTCAAGGATTACTTGGGTTCAATATTGAATCCACCAATTACTGCCTGATTATCACGGGCAGCTTTATTAACCTGTCATCTCAGCCTCCTTGTATGTGAAATGGGGACTTTGATAGTGTCTGTAGCAGAAAGCTATGAAGATTAGGTGAAAGAACATGTAGAATGCCAAATACTGTGTTGGCATGTGGTAAGGGCTCCATAGGTACCTAATAATTATGTAACCGTAAATTACAGCTCAAGTCAGAAAAGTTAAATTCCCCCAAATTCTGAAGCAATGAAACGTTTACTTTTTGGTGTAGTACAAAGAATGAGCCAAGGGACCAGGGTTTCCTTTTCCATTTAAATGGGTACATTTGACCTGAGCAGGCTGTACAACTCTTTCATGTGAACTCTTCACGGTTCACATGAAATACGTGGGAATGGAACCCCCTGAGTTGGACCTCGTATCCTGGCATCTCAATTTCCTTATCCGTAAGATATGTATATTAATAATTATTTTTCAAGGATATAAGGATTAGTCAAAGCAATGTTTATAAAGTTTAGTGCCTAGCATATGATAGGTACTTGATAGTGTTATTATTATTTTTTTTTTGGAAAAATAAAAATGTTTTTGGTCCTTAATCCCATGTGCAGAGTTAGACCTGAAATCATTTTTGTTAATGAATATTCAAATATATGATACCCAACTTGTTTTGAAACAATTGTGTTTTGAGCTACAAAGGCCTGGAGAAAATTGCCCCTTTATAAAAAAAAAAAAGTGAAATAATCTCCAGAACTTTAGTTTTCCATTCTTTAATTTTAAATTCACTTTCCTTCTTGTGTCCGTTCTCTGTATCCCCATTGCCATCCCTCTCCTCACTCGGCTCTGCCAGTTTTGAAATGTGCCCCAGGGTTAGCCCGGCTTCTGGGTGCCTGTGGAAAGCCTGGAAGGAGCCACACGAGAGAGTTCCCCAGGGGTCTGTGGCCAGGCAGCTGGGGAAGAATCTACATGATGGAACTAGCACCAGGTTACCCACTTCCCAAATTCCTCTACAGTTCTTCCCCCAAGGCCGCTGCAGACAATTGGGCAGCCCGTCCACTGGGAAGAGGGGATGGGGGATGAAGTCCAGCCACAGCCATCCACGCACCGGGCTGTCTAGGGTGTGGTGGGTGAAGGGGTGTCTTTATCTAATCCACACAAAGACATCACATGGGTTGGCAGAAACTCTGCCTTCTTTTTGGGAATTCCTCAAAATTCACCCCAAGTAGAAAGAACAGAGGTCCTTTTATTCCATTCTAAGGACTAATTCCTATTTCAGAATGTGTTTGGCGCCTTCCCTCCTCTGCTCTGTTGCTAAGGCTTTTCAACTTGCTCGGAATGTCTTTCCCCACTCACTCCCCTGTCGTCCAATCGAAGGCAACCTACAACACTCATCTCAGACATCATCTTTATGAAATTTGTGTGTTGTCTCGTGGCAGACACATCCTAAAAAGACCTCCAAATGAGTCACGCTTCTGTGTAACTCTCTCCTCTGAAGTGCAGGCAGAACTTGTGGCTTGCTTCTGGCCAATAAAATACGGAGAAGGAATGGGAGAGTTACTCCTGTGGTTACCTTAAGTTATAGGAGACCCTGCCTGAGCAGACTGGAGAGAGATTGTCTTGTTGGTTTTGACGAAGTAAACTGTGACTTTGAATAGAGTGAAAAACATTTTATAGAAGTAAAAAAAATAAGTTTATTCTGGAATGGCAGAGGAATTGCAATTTTGGGACAAGCCAGCTATGGTGGGCTGCAGGCAAGTCTGAAGAAACAGAGGGAAGTTCAGCTATTCTTAGACTTTAAGAGGAAAGTGGGGGAGGGTTGATGTGAACTAGTTCACTGGAGAAGAATGAACGTTGGTGGTTGTGGAGGTTTCTCATTGGCAGCAAGCTGTGGTTCCTGTGTGCTGCCAGGCAGAGAGGGATCTTCCCTCTTTTCCTTAAAAGCAGGAGATAAAATTCCGATGTGAAAAATCTTCTCCCTGGTCAAAATTATTATCTTACCTCGTCCTGCTGGTTAAGCAGGCTGCCATGAGTTGCAGTTGCATGAAATCTCCCCCATCAGGGCTCTGACTCCATTTTAAGTAAGGTTTTCTTTACTTATTTTCACACCGCCCCATCTGAGAAGGCTGGTGAGAGGCCTGGGTAGCCACCGCCCTGCAGGCGGCCTCTAGGAGATGAGGGCAGCCCTGGGCTGACAGCCAGCAAGAGCACAGGGACCTCGGTCCTACATCCACAAGGAACTGAATTCTGCCAATAACCACGTGAGCTTGGAAGGCACCCTGAACTCCAGATGAGAAGGCAAGTCAGCCAATGTCAGGATTTCAGCCTGATAAGACACCGAGTAGAGGGCCCAGCTAAGCTGAGCCAGGACTTTGACCCCCAGAAACTGAGATAATCATTACGTGTTGTTTTAAGCCACTAAGCTTGTGGTAATTTGTTTCACAGCAATAGAAAACTTCTAGCACCTCCTTCAATGGACGTAGTGCACCAACATGCCCCTGACTGCCCTTATGATGTGTTGTCATATTGCTGCACTTTTATAATACTTTTATGAAAGTATCTATCAGACTATATTGTGATTGATTGTTAACTTGTCTGTTTATTATGCTTGGTTTGATGACCCCAGGTTATAATAGACACCTAGGCAGAGAATCAAGACATATAAAGCAACACGTATTTGTAGAACATCTAGCAGTGAAGAAAACCACTTGGCCAGGTAACATCTCAAGTCTCAGTCCTTGTCCAGCTGGACATTACTATCAGGTGCCTTTTGCTATCGCCCTTAACTGTATCCCATGAAGAAAAGAATATATGCCATTGTGTCCATTTGTAGGAATGGAGAGAAAGGGTAAAAAAGGCATATTTTGATAGTTTATAGGATAAAAATGTATGGAGGAAAAATATTTCTTCATAAAGTGAGTGAACAGTTTTTTTTTGCTTATTTGAAAAATGTTCAGCATTGCTATGAACTTCTTTTAGAAGAAAGAAATATAATTTTTGCTTTTTTATTTTAGAAAATAGAAAATTTCATACTTACCCCAAATAAACATCTCATTTTTTCAGTGGAAACAGAGCAAGAGGGTGACATGGGCTGTTCCCAACTTATCCTCACAAGAAGACCAACTAGCCACTATCCAGTGATAGGACACCATTGTGAAATCCCAGAAACCCAGGTATGGTCTGAAGCAAACCCCCTCCCCCATCACAGAAATCTGGAAGGACTGCATTAGAAGGATAATAGGAGAGGCTACAGTCTGACTTTGTTGCCCCTCTTCCAGGACTGCATTGTGCTGCATCAAGGGGCCCCTGGACTTATGGTTTCTACAGCAGAGAACAAAGAGCCCAAGGTGAACATCCACCTTCCCCATCATTGTCAGGCACTTTCCAGGGAGCCCACTTGGACATTTCTTCAGAGGAATCACTCACGGGCCTTGACCATTGAGAATCAAATAGAAACAGAGAAGGGCTGCCCCCCTTCTTATAGCAACCAGAGCTGGCCTATGGCAACCAGAGCTGTACCTGTTAGGATGGCTATTCTCAAAAAGACAAGAAGTAACAAGGTTGGGAAGATGTAGGGAAAAAGGGAATCCTTTTACATTGTTGGTGGAAATGTAAATTGGTGTAGCCACTATGGAAAACAGTATGGAGGTTCCTCAAAAAATTAAAAATAGAGGGGTGCCTGGGCTCAGTTGGTTAAGCTTCTGACTCTAGATTTTGGCTCAGATCATGAACTCATAGTTTGTGAGTTTGAACCCCATATTGGGCTCCATGCTGACAGCGTGGAGCCTGCTTGGAATATTCTCTCTCTCCCTCTCTCCCTCTCTCTCCCTCCCTCCCTCCCTCTCTCTCAAAGTAAATAAATGAACTGTAAAAAAATGTTAAAAAAATTAAAAATAGAACTGCCATATAAGTTAGCAATTCTACTGGAATATAGATCCCAAAGAAATAAAGTCACTATCTTGAAGAGATATCTGCACCCCCATGTTCGTTGTAGGGTTATTTATAATAACCAAGACATGGGAACAACTTGTGTCCATTGACAGATGAATAGACAAAGAAAAATGGTTATATATACAATGGAATATTATTCAACCATAAAACCAAAGGAAATCTTGCCATTTGTAACAACATGGGTAAAACTTGAGAGCATTATGTTAAATGATATAAGTCAGAGAAAGACAAATAATGTAAGCGGAGTCTAAGAAAGCCAAACTCAGAAACAGAGATAGAATGGTCATTGCCAAAATCAGGGTGTGAGAGGTGGTGGAAATGGGTGAAGGTGGTCAAAGGTACAGACTTCCAGTTGTAAGATGAGTAATTCTGGGGATATGATGTACGACGTGGTGACTATAGTTAACAACAATGTCTTGTGTATTTGAAAGTTGCTAAGAGAAGATTTTAAGAGTTTTCACCACACATACAAAATTTGTAACTGTGTGAGATGATGGAACTGTCAACTAATGTTTTTAGTGGTAATTATTTTGCAACATATACATATATCAAATCATTAAGTTGTAGACTTTAAACTCATACATTATATGTCAATTATATCTCAATAAAGCTGGGAGAAAAGTACATTTCCATAGTAATGTGGAATGAGAAAATGGCATAAGGTGTTACGAGTAGTAAAGACAGCCCTCTGATGTGAAGAATGACTTCCAAACCCCTGACTTCCTCCTTCCTTTATGCTCTTATGCTACTTTGAATAAGACTTCAGTAAAGCAGTTACTGTGCTGTACTGGAATTTCATGTCTGTTACCACCACCTGAGAGAGGCTGAGCAAGAGCAAGCATGGGAGGAACACAAAGGGAAACCCCATGCTGCAGCCGACAGCATTGAGGAAGAGAGCTGGACCAGTGGCTGAGAACATCTGGGCCCTTTCCCCAGATGTAAGAGCCCCAGTGAGTGTCAGACTCTCACCCTTCAGATTAGTTGCTTCTCTTCCAATGGGTAATCGTAGAGAAGGCAACAGGAAGTGTTCACTGCCATATTTGATGGAACCGAAAACAAGGATGAATTAGGGATTTAATGCTCACCCCCCACTCCAGTACTTTGATGTAATCTACAGCAATTCTCTTGACAAAGAATGAGGTCCATGCAAACCTAAATATCATAAAATAACAAAACCTTGAGGGTTTTTTTTAACCCTATGCAAAGGACCCATGGACCCTTGATACTTCATAAAGTCATAAAATCCTCCTTTTCATCTCCTATTGACTGCTCAACTTAGCCAGACAGCACAGCACCTTATCCCCTCAAAGCCCACTATCTTTTCCCCTACCCACCCCTCTTTCAAGCTCAAGTGTAGAGGCATTTGTCCTTATTCTACTTGCCCTATACCTCTGATCTCTCAATTATGTAGATTGCCTGAATTTCTTTGCTAAATTGTCACTTCACCCAAGAATATTCTTATATTCTAAATCTGTGCTATTCTTCCAATATGGTAGCATCATTGTGTCTACTGAGCACCCACAGTATGGTTAATCCAATTTGAAATACACGGCAAGCCTATACACACTGAATTTTGAAGACTTAGTGTGAAAAATAATATAAAATATCTCAATAATTTTTAGATTGATTGCGTATTGAAATAATATTTTGGATATAATGGGTTGGATAAAAATATATTAACATAAAAAAATAAACCAAGTGCACAGGATTCATCTTCATCCAACATTTTTGAAAACTTGAAGTGAGAATACTTAATTTTACTGTTTAGTATTTTTAAATACTCAAACTCTTCTTTTCTCTCTAGTGCCCGAGCCCATCATTTTTCAAGTTTTCATTTGGATCATTATAACCTCAATAAATGAACGGACCTATTTCATTGCCATCAAAAGAAAAAAAAAAACTTATTTCACTACAGCATCAAAGAAGATTATGAATAATTATTCATATAACCTAAGTCTGCAAGGCAATTAGAAGAGCAATTCAGTTTTATTTTTACTGTATTTGCAAAATTCCTCCTCTGACTCTGTTATTATAGGTCTGTGCTTCCAAATATGAAAAATGGATATAACCTGATTTTCAAATGGAAAAAGATGAAGAGAAGAACTGCCTATAAAATCAAACATATCCAGTCAAATGCATTACTCGGAAGTATATCTTATTTTATTCTTTCTCTCACTGTCTGTCCCATCGTTTAAGAATAAAATGAAGCCACTGAACCATTTTGATCTGGGGCCATTTGTTGAGCTGATCTGAGGCTAAATCAGGAAGTTGGGAATGCTTGCGTCTCGCTTTTTTTTTTTTTTTTTGAACCTTCCTTACTCTCTTCCATTAATCTGTATTGTCCTCAGCCACTTGAGGAAGATTCCCCCTTGAGGTGAAAAGCTTGGTTCCTCCTTCCTGGATATTATTCCACTTCAGAGGTTTTCTCCCTCCCAATCCAAAGTTACCCATGCCTAGTCTCATCATTTTATTAGGTAATAGGCTAGTGATTCAAATAAGTGAGGTTGTTCTGAGAAGTTAATGGCTTTTGCTCCTGAAAGGTGGTAATTCCTTATTTTAGATGACATTTTAGACTTTGCAAAATACTTTCCCATGCATCTCATTTGACATTCACAGTAACCTAGAAAGCAGATATTTCTTTCCCTATTTTTCCAGGGAAGAAACTGAGAGGTTACATGACTCCACCAAGGTTAGATAAGTAATTACAAGAGAATCCAGGTCTTTTGATGCAAGGCTTTTCCCTTGAATAAACTGCCCTGTTTATGGATAATATATTTTTAACCAAAGGAAAAAGCCGATGTAACTTCAGGCACTATATTAGTTACATTATTATATATTTTTATTATTATAAATTACATTATTATTTTTAAATGTTTGTTTGTTTTGAGAAAGAGAGATTGCGTGTGCCCATGAGCAGGGGAGGGGCAGAGAGAGAGGGAGACAGAGGATCTGGAGTGGGCTCCACACTGTCAGTGCAGGAGCCGATGTGGGGCTCAGATTCACGAATGCGAGATCATGACCTGAGCTGAACCGGCTGAGCTGCTGCTCAGGCGCCCAAAGGGGGTTATATTATTAAAAAATCCTCGTTACCCCTCAAATCATATCACATTGTTAATGTTTTCCTTTGCTTTTACTTGTGATTCTTAGCCGAGTGAATGGCAATTATGTGTGACGCTAAAACAAGTCAGATGTTACCCCCCCCCCCCATCTCCGGCTTAATGAATTAAAATTTCCAGTAGATGGGAAAAAAATCGGTAGTTTAAAAAAGTCCACTGGTGATTATCATGCCCATCCCTGGTTAAAAACCCTTATCACACGTGGGTGCCTGGGTGGCTCAGTCGGTTAAGCGTCCAACTTTGGCTCAGGTCATGATCTCACAGTCTATGAGTTTGAGCCCCGCGTCAGGCTCTGTGCTGACAAATCAGAGCCTGGAGCCTGTTTCAGATTCTGTGTCTCCCTCTCTCTCTTCCCCTCCTGGGGACTGGTTTGGATTCTGTGTGTCTCCCTCTCTCTCTTCTCCTCCCTTGTTCACACTGTTTCTCTCTCAAAAATAAATAAACATTAAATAAATTAAAAAAAATATCTTTGTCACAGATCCTGACCAGTAATGAATTTTTGCCTTATCTTGTGGTACAGGGTTTAGTGAAAGTGTGGCCTAACCTCAGTCTCACTCTTGGTGGAGACTTCTCCCCCAGCAGCCTTTCCTGTGCATGATAAAAGTGAATGACAGTGAGACAGGTATCTGGTGATCAATTTAGGGATGTAGCAATGAACTAATCCAGCACTGAGGCTGCTTCCCAGCATTCCACTATTAACAAATCAGGCAATAGTGTTTAACAAATAGATTATTAGAATAATAGGATAGCTTAAATGGAAACCGTTTGGAAGTTACATGTTTCTAGAGTTTTTGAATACTGTGAGCTTATTTAGAAGACTAAGCATTTGCTGGAAAGTGTCAGTGGTAGTATAAGTTGAAATTGGGTGAGACTGAAAATTAACATAATACCTATACTTTTATTTCATTTTCTTCCAATTAAAGCACTGCTTTGCTAACCACCTCTCTTCTTTACCACTCATCTTTTTTTTTTTTTAATTTTTTTTTTTTTTAACATTTATTTATTTTTGGGACAGAGACAGAGCATGAACGGGGGAGGGGCAGAGAGAGGGGGAGACACAGAATCGGAAACAGGCTCCAGGCTCCGAGCCATCAACCCAGAGCCCGACGCGGGGCTCGAACTCACGGACCGCGAGATCGTGACCTGGCTGAAATCGGACGCTTAACCGACTGCGCCACCCAGGCGCCCCTACCACTCATCTTTAAATGAATCATTGCTACCTATTTTCAGAAGATAAAAGTATATTAGTGTATCAGTTAGGTATTGCTGTGTAATAAATTGTATAACAATTTATAGGCTTAAAATAATTTTATATTCTTATGATTCTATGAGTCATCAATTTGGGCAACTTTTGAGCTCAATTGGGCTGATGGCCTTTTCTGGGTCAATCACTTGGTTGTAGTCTTCTGGTGGCTTAACTAGGACTCAACTGCCTAAGATGGGCTCACTCACAAGTGAGGTGGTTAGCAGTCTATCCAGATGGGGTGCTCTCTGCTCCACTCCAAATGGTCTATCCAGTAGGCTAGTTCAGGGTAATTCACACCGTGGTCTTAGGGTTCCAAATGGAGTCAAAAGAGAACATGCCCTAATGTGCAAGTATTTTTTTGAGTCTTTGTTCATCTCATACTTGCTAATATCCCATTGGCCAAAGCAAGTCAAATGGCCAAGGCCAGATTCAAAGGGTGGAGAAAAAACTTTACTTCTCCATGGGGGGAGAAGAGAGTAACATTGCAAGTATGTGTGAATATTAGAGGTCATCTTTGCAAATGACCTACCATAGTTAATAAAGATTGATATATGGTTACTTAAAACACAGAGAAATTCAAATGGCAAATATACTAAAAATAAAAAATAGCATAGAGGAACAGAGTAGATTTTAAAATGAATTGAAGCATTTATTCTAAGCATCAAGCAAATATAAATTTAAGTAAACATTTTTTAATATCACTTAGATCTTGCTTTTTTTCCCAAAAGGGTTTTATCCATTGGGAAAGATTATGTTAGACATCATTTAAATATTTAAGCCCTGAGGCATACCAGGTCATGAATTGTATTAACTTGCACAAAATGAAACTTGCACATAAATGGCCAAACATAATTTTCATCCTAGAATATTTTATCATAATTATGAAATATCATATTAAAGTATGAGTGAATTGCTTGAGCAATGTCACCAGTTCAGTGCTCTGACTGCGAAATGAGCAGTATTTACTCTTGAAACCTTCACTCAAATAATGAGGCCCATTAATTCTGAGCAGGGTTTCAGTTATTGCTCTGAATTTAATCTGATCTTTTAATTCTTCTCTGCCTATAAAAAATTCATAGACTAGAGTTTGATGTACCACATGTTCCTGGTAAGCACACACCTTGCTTCTAATGTGCGATATATTTAAGAACAAAACAGGCGGGGTAAATGCTTGATCTTGCTGTAAAGTACAAAGTACATGACCAAAGAGAGCTCATTAAAGTCAGATAGCACCTTATGTGAAATTTTATGAGAGTCTCTGCCTAACTACTCTTGTGATAGTGTACTTACTTTGGAATTAAACTACTACAAAAATATTCCTTTCTTCCTCTGTGCTTTCCAAGCTCTGACATCATTCATTGCTGTCGCTCTGGTTTGTCTTCCTCTTTGCTGATTCCTCCACACACACTCAGTCAAGTTCAGCTCATCCAATAATTTCATTCATAGGCTACCCATTCCTGTTCTCTCACTTAACCTTTCCCATGGTTTATTTTATTTTATTTTATTTTATTATTAAAAAATTTTTTTTTAATGTTTACTTTTGAGAGATAAAGATGCAGAGCATGAGCAGGGGAGGGGCAGAGAGAGAGGGAGACACAGAATGCAAAGCAGACTCCAGGCTCTGAGCTGTCAGCATAGAGCCAGACGCAGAGCTTGAATCCAGGAACCATAAGATCATGACCCAAGCCTCCAAGGTCGGATGCTTAACCAACTAGCCACCCAGGCGCCCCTATTTGTTTTTTTAATGTAAGTTTTACTTCACTGCTTGAAACTTTCTGTCATCTTCAGACTTTCTTTACTCCTTCAGTGGAAATGTGGCTTCTTCAAATAAGACTGTATCTAACTGTACATATATCTAACAATTATGAAATATATATGTGTATAAATAACTCTATAGCTATATAACTATATATCTCTATATCAATATCTATCTATCTATCTATCTATCTATCTATCTATCTTGCCTTCTTTTATTATTCTGGTAAACCCAAAAGGGCTTGCCTATTCTCTATATTTCAATACCTTTTGCATTTCAATTATTTCCTGCCATTGGTTTGCTTGGACATTGTAACCATGCTACTGCCCCCATTACTCTCTCATATTTTTTCTAATCTCCTACTCAGTACTTAGCAACCTTAATGTCCAAATCAGTTTGTTACTCAATATACTGCCAGCAACCTTACCTTCCACTTCCTAATACTGCTCATTATCACTCTCATATCCTGGATTTTGTCATGATCAACCCCGCTCCGTCTCACACATTGCTAACTTGTTTTTATCTGACACTCACCTGACATTTCTTAAATCTGCTAAATCTTATTCTTACCTTCTTCAGGAACGGGCACTTTCTCTCTCCTTTGCCTACTTTGCATTTCTATTTTGGTGCCGCAGAAAGAGTAAGACTCGGAGAGTCTGAGCCTCAATCTTCCTCCACCAAATGGTAGTGGAATGATCTTAGCTAACTGCTTTGGGTCTCGACTTACTTTTTCCTGCAATGGAAACAAAATAAAAATCTATTTCACAGGATGAAGTGAATTCTCAAAGGATGGAGTTGAACTCCTGGTGAAGATTATTGAACACATATATAAATCTTATTGAAGCTATTATTTGCTGTTATAAGAACAAAAGTAACATTTTAAACAAAGTACCGTAAGGAGTCGTCATCAAGTATGTCTAGTCATGTTGCAACTATAAAATGATGCCATGTTTGTGGGCCTGTGGAAGGTTCTAGGAGGCTTGACAAGTGTAGGTCTGATCAGGATCAGATTTGGTGAGAACTGAATGAGCTACTAATTGGAAACTATTTGGGCACGTAGATTTATTTACCTCTTTGCCTTTCCGGGGCACCATTTCTCTGAGCAGCACTTGTTCTACGTCCTTTTGCTTCTAGGTCATGGAATGTTGCTGAAGAAAGTCATGCAATGGTGAAATCATTTATTACACTGTAGATTGATGATCTCCAATTTTAGTTGGGCTTTTACCACTACTTTCTTCTCTTGTTTCATGGATCACTTTCCCTGAGCTGTCATGTTTTTCTCCTCAAGCTCCCAGTATCACTGTCCCTCTTCCTTCAGGCTGACTGATCTCATGAAGTAGGCCTGCACGTTTTCACTAGACTTAGCAGCTTTCTCCAAAGGTGGTTGCCTTTGCATCATGAGACCTCTGTCTTTAATTAGTGATGTATCATCGCTGTCTCTTTCCGGGTAACCCAGAGAGACAAATTTGTGTCCTTTGTTTTTTTAATTCTTTGTATATCCAGTTACTTACCAAATCCTATTCTCTCTCATATTTTTCTCATCAGGGGTGCCTGGGTGGCTCAGTTGGCTCAGGTCATGGTCTCACGGTTCGTGAGTCTGAGCCCCAAGTGCAGAGCCTGCTTGAGATTCTCTCTCTCCCCCTCTCTCTGCCCCTCTCTGCTCTCACTCACCCTCTCAGAACAAATAAATACACTTAAATTTTTTTTTATGTGCCTTAGTTCGGGTTCTTATTCAGTTTGTGTTGCACATTTCTTTCAAACTGCACTTCTCCTCCAGAGCCAAGCCTCTTGATGGCACACCCTGTGCTGGGCCCAGATATTAAAGGCGCTGCTTAGCCTCTATTACTGCATGGTTTTAAAGTACACGTCTAATAATTTATCATCTGAATTTCTTACCTATCAAAGAAGACATGAGGTAATTTTTTTTTTTGGTCTGAGTACGAAAAGATAAAAGAAATCTTTTCATTTTTAAGACTTAGCTGAGGCATCAGCTCCTCAAGGAGATTTTTCTTGAGGGATAAATATTCCTTTTCGAGGCTTTTGTGTTATTTTACTTACCTTTATCCTAGTGGTTACCATATTATATTAAAATTATCTCTTTAGATACTCGTATCTCCCACTGGACTTTCAACTTTTCAAAGGTAAGGACCGTGTCCTTCAATTTTGTAATTGACATAGATGCCTGTGTTATCTCTGTAGGTGTTCAATAAACATTTGGTCATTTGGGTTGTTAGAAAATGATGAGGACTTTGGACTTTAGTCTATGGGTTTTATCGGTTTCTATTGTTTCTCAGGATAAGCTCAGATACATATTGCGCCAGGTGAAAAATTTTCCTATTCCCTTCTGGAATTTTCAGTATTTCCTTTGTTAAATTATCTTTAACAATGTATTCTTTTAGTTAAGTTATAG
This sequence comes from Felis catus, assembly GCF_018350175.1. Classification (NCBI taxonomy): domain Eukaryota; kingdom Metazoa; phylum Chordata; class Mammalia; order Carnivora; family Felidae; genus Felis; species Felis catus. The sequence continues at coordinate 28,334,903 of NC_058385.1, read as the reverse complement.
TTTAACTTTACATAAGTATGTTATTGAATTCTTCAGTACACAATCAAGAACCATCAGTCAACACTTTGCTAAGTTATGATGTCTATGATTGCTTCTCATTGAGACGGTTTTTAAAAGTGCAACTTGGAGATCGTATTATGGAGACCAGTCTGTATTTGTATTGTGCTTGAGGTGATGCTGAAAATGTCAAGGCAAAAGAATGCATAATTTAGCTGATGCATTCACTTGTTTTGCTTTTATCATTAAATGTGATGGGCCACAAAAGCTACTTCTTTATGGAAAAACTCATACAATGGAAACTTAAAGCCCTCGGAACCAACGAGCCCCTTACATCGGTCAGTCAAAAACACAGATAAAAAATGTGATCTGAAGAAGTTTCAATTTAAAGTCTGGAATTTTACCAAGACTAAAGTTTTCTCCAATCCATATTCTTTTTGATCCATTCTACAAAATTGCTTTTTGTAATGTCAAATAAAAGAAGCCTTACATAATGAGTGACTTTGGCGAATCCATTTGTGCTGGAAATGGTGGCACCTATTTGCAACTTGGAGCAGAATGAGAACAAAATCAGTCTTTTACAATGATGTCACACACTCCAGAATTGCTGACATTTATTCTAATAATTTGAAGTGGGTAATGAAGGAATTGGAAGCCACTCCGTTTTCCTTCAACATACAGTTGGAGGAAACTACAGATGCCTTAGTGACCTCATTTTTGGATTTTCACATATTATGCATGTACTGATATCATTTTGTGGGCCTTTTTTTTCTGGAAATTGCAAAATTGACTTCTTCTCAATCGTTATTTTGCTAAGAAGAAATTCAAATGGAAGAAAATTCCATTTACTCTGCCTGTAGAGGGAGTGTCTGTAATGCTTGAAAATACATCTGGTTTTGTTGGTTTGTTGAAGAATGATGTCCGTTGTTCCTTCTCTGTTAGCATACATGGCATCAGAGATTCTGAGAAGAATCCCCAGAGTCTTGTCTATGTACCATGCAAGCCATCCACTTTAGGAGAGCTAGGATCTTACATCAGCATATCTTCAATTAGCTGGTTAGAAAATAATAGTGGAATAGAAATATGCCTTTAAAAATAACCATGTAATATAAAAATCCACATATATATATGCATATACATATATAATAATACATATAATTTTAATGTTTATGCTTTAAAATACATACATAATAATATATAATATACATTAATATACATTATATAAATATATGCATGTATTTAAAATATATAATACCTGCCTTTAAAATATGTATACATTTGCAATCATATAAATTAGTATACACATCATACAAATAAACATCGTTTCTACGAAGAGCAAGCTGCCTTGTGATCAGCAACATATGAAAATGCCTTCCTTCCTACTCCATTGCCAACACTGAGAATTATCATTGGAAAAATATTTTCCACTTTGACAAGTGAGAAAAGTATATTATTATTATTTTAATTTTCAAACCTCTGTTACTGTGATCATTTAAAAATATCTTGAGGATTTGTCTTGTGAGGTTGATAGTTCATATACATTGCCTATTTTACCTTTTTTTAAATTTTATCTTTTTATTTTTTGAGAGACAGAGACAGAGAGCTAGAGAGAGAGAGCCCACAAGAGCTGCGGAGGGGCAAAGGCAGATGAAGAGAGAATCTTAAGCAGGTTCCTCTCCCAGTGTGGAGCTTGATACAGGGCTGGATCTCATGACCTTGAGATCATGACTGGAGCCAAAATCAAGAGCTGGACACTTAACCAACTGAGCCATCCAGGTGCCCCTACATTGCTTAATTTAATATGGAAGTATTTATCTTTTGCTTAATGATGTCTTTGTACTCTGTGATGTAGTATGGATATTAAGGCTTTCTCAGTCTCGTATATTGTGAATTTGTTTTTTGTTTGTCTTTTGTCTTTACATTTTGTATATGATGATTTTTTAAATGCTTTCTTTCTTTAAAAAACATGTATGTCATTCAATTCAATAAGCCCATGGAACGTCCTAGCTGCGCTTTGAATGGAACTGACCCTGAGAAAAGAGATCTTAGAGAATTTGGCTTTGAGATATATAGATGGGTTGGGACTCCTGGATGCATATTAGTGTTTCTTGTTCCTTATCTTCCCTACTCCCTAAGTTATAATAGGTCATTCTTTCAGATACCTATGGAAAATAGTCTAGGTGTTCTAGTACCCATTTACAGATAATGAAGTAAAATCACAGAGTTCCAGCTTTTTAGAACTATAAATTTCTCCTGAGTAGAGTTTTTGCTGAAGGACAACATTAGAAATTCATTTCGTGAACTATATTTGCCCGCTTTAGTGAGCAACAAACGACAAATTCAGTCCAGAGCATCTTGATTTTTTCAATGAAACCAAGATATCAGATATTTTGCCTTACTACATTGATGAATGACTCATATCAAGATAATCCATGCAGGGAAAAATATAACTTGGAGTCTAGTTCTTATTTCTGAGTATTACTCATGTTCATTACATGACAGGATACTGAAGTATGACGCAGGTATTGAATGAATAGGAAAGACAGATTTTCCAGGCTAGTAAAATAAAGGGAAGACTGGAATTCTCCTTAAGCTTGTTTAAGGAGAGAGAGTAGGGATTCCATTGGGGTGTAAATTCTTCCTAGTGAGGGGTGCATCAAAGGTCTGATGATATAAATAGTCTCCCTAAGACAGCTTCTTCTAGTCTAAGAAGAGAATGGAATAATTGAACACAAAATCTCCATCCTTCCACTTTTATTTGAGCTAAGTAGCATTCTCTTTGGAGTCTGTCTCTTAAAGGAAGTTGCTGCTGCCACTAATATTGAGGAGCAGAGGTCAGGTGGGGCGCCTGGGTGGCTCAGTTGGTTAAGTGACCGACTTTGGCTCAGGTCATGATCTCACAGTTTGTGAGTTCGAGCCCTGCGTCGGGCTCTGTGCTGACAGCTCAGAGCCTGGAGCCTACTTCAGAGTCTGTGTCTTCCCCTCTCTCTACCCCTCCCCTGCTCACGCTCTGTGTCTGTCTGTCTCTCAATAATAAATAAACATTAATAAAAAAAAGAGCAGAGGTCAGGTCAGGTCAGTTGTACAACAAACTAAAGTGGGCGAGAGTTGGTAAGGGAAGAGACAATGACAGAAAACTTGTATTTTGTGTCAGATTGAGATTTGATTTCCACTGAGTTGTTGCAATCTTTTGTCCTTGCCCTGGATTTTGGGGCCCTGACAGAGGAATAGGGAATCCTATGTCCCAGGAGGAGCAATGGTTTTCTGCTGATTTCTACTTAGAAGATCACCATCTTACGTCATCATACCGGCTGCTGGTATAATGAAAAGGCAACTTTCTTGGTTCTTCTGCCTTTTTTTCCTTCACGGCACAGGCGTGAGTTTTAGATTTCCCTCTAATTACAGGGCATTAAGTTAGAACTAGCCGTTTACACCTTACAAATGAATCTTATGTAGCATTTTATCACCTAGTTAATATCTCAAGTCAAAGTTTTATTATACTATATCACATGTCAGAGATTTTGTAAATTGAGATTTGGTAAAGTTGCTATTGTAAAATCTACCACAGAAGTCAAATGGGAAGACCGAAGATAAAATTCACTAAGATTATTTTTTAATAGAGAAACTACGCTGGAACAAGAATAATTGTAGTAAGACACTAACTGATTTATAAAATCATTTGGCTTCTTAATAGATGCTCTGGGAAGGGAAGATAGCTTCAAATATTTTTAAATTATAGGCGATTAGAATAAAATAAAGGTTAAACTTTCAGTGCACATTTAGAAGTATTTTAAGATGACCTAGCCAAACTGACACTGGGTTGCTAATGCATGTGCTAAAGAAGTACTTGAATGCGGCCCGAGGATAAGTGGAACGTGGCAAAGTACTCATTTCAGGTGAGTGGAACAAGTGCAAGAAGTAAAAATTGTAGAAACTGACTTGTTAAGTATTCATTTGGCAGAAAAAGAACTATATTAATTTTAATTTCCTCAGAGAGGGAACAGGGAGAAAGCCCAAGTAGTTTAAATGGATAATAATAATAGTAATAGTGGTAATAAAGCAACTAAGCATATAATTCAAGTTATGGATTACAGAGATTTATTTTTTAAATGTTAAATAAATCATATTAGCAGTGTCACCTGGTAGGAATCTTTAGAGAAACTATTTTTAAAAACAGATAAAAATGAGTTGCATTTAATAGGTGATTTTTGTGTAAATGGTGCTTTTAGAAGCTGATGTTAGTCTGTCTTATACTTTTGTTTATGCTATGTACTTGCGCAGACTAGTAAATACTTAATAAATGCAGACTTTTTGAGGGTAGTTTAAAATTTACTCACAGTTTTAATTAGTATTCTCTTCAGCTATCGTGTTTACAGGGAATACTTTCTGTGTATCTGGCTTTCTGCTAGTGTAGATTTATGATAACTATAATACCCTTTTAAGTAAGTCAGAATTTTTTTTTTACAGCTTTATTGAGGTATAGGAGACTGAACTTCTCTCAAGTGTTCAATTTTATGACTTTATATATGTAAATATATATATACGCCTGTGAAACTATGACCATAGCCAATGTAATGAACAGACTCATCACCTTCAAAAGTTTCCTTGTACTTTTTTTAATCCTCTCTTCTGCCCATCTTTCTCTTGTCCTCTATCAGCCTCTGATTCGTTTTATCCCCCTGTAGTCTAGTTTGCATTTTCTAGAGCTGTGCATAATGGGATCATATATTACATACTAATTTTTTGCCTGGTTTCTTTTACTCAGCATGATTATTTTAAAATCCATTCAAGCTGTGTTTCAGTTGTACATTCCCTTCTATTGCTGAGTAGTATTCCATTGTATGGATATACCACAGTTTGTCCAGTCACCTGCTGATGGATATGGATTGTTTCCAGTTTTTAGAAAGCATGACTAAAGCTACTATGAACATTCTTGTACAATCTTTGCATGGATGTATACTCTCATGACTTTTAGGTAAATACTTAGTAGTGGAATAGCTGGGTCATATGGTAGGAATATGTATAACCTGTAAAGAAACTTCTAAACTGTTTTTCCAAAGTGGTTGTACAATTTATATTCCCACATATTTGGTATGGTCAGTCTTTTTTATTTTCTCTATTCTTGTTTTTTAATTTAATTTATTTACTTTTATGAGCATGAGTTGATTAGTCTGACACACTGAATGAATAGTATTATCTGAATCATAAACTACAAAATCAGGAAATCACTAAGAGATGATGAGGTTAACACATTTACCAGATTAAAAAATGTATATATATCAAAGAAGAATAAAAAAATTGGCAATAGAGAGATTTTATCCTATCAGATGTGCTTTTTAAAAATAATAATGTCATCAATAATCTCTAGTGGAATTTTAAATGACCTATTGCAATCTGAAACTGATTAAAATAAATAGTAGTTCCTTGTAAATTCATGCCAAACATTTAATGAAATGTATCGAACATAAATGACTTACTTTTAAATCCAGCACTCCAAGCAAAAATGTCAGAAAAGGTTTTTCATTTTCACTCTTTGTTAATTGAAAACTAAACAAATAGATCTCCAGAAGAACAGATTTTGGCCATTCTAATAAGGGCTATTCTGGATTGGATTATTTCCCCCACAAAGTCCTAACCCCCAGGACCTCAGAATGTGGCCTTATCTGGAAATAGGGTTGTTACAGATGTAATTAGTTAAGGTGAGGTCATACTGGAGGAGGATGGGCCCCTAATGTGACATGACTAGTGTCCTTACAAATAGGGGAAATTTTGACACAGATGAACATACATGCAGAGAACACACGTGAAGATTGAAGTTACATGGCCAAAAGGCCACAAGCCAAGAAATTAACAAGAGATGGCTGGAAGAGATCCTTTCCTGGTATGTGTGTAATTTTTTTTTAATGTTTATTTACTTTTTTTTTTTTTTTTGAGAGAGAGAGAGAGAGAGAGAGACAGAACGTGAGTGGGGGAGGGGCAGAGAGAGGGAGACACAGAATCAGAAGCAGGCTCCAGGCTCTGAGCTGTCACTAACTTTTTTTTTAAGAAATGCCAAACTGCCTTCTAAGGCAACAGTTGCATTTTACATTCCCTTCAGCACTATATTACAGTTCCTATTGCTCTCTGTTCTCACCGGCACTTGGCATTGTCATTTTATTTTTATTCATTTTTACTTTTATTTATTTTTGAGAGAGAGAGAGGGAGGGGGGGAGGAGCAGAGAGAGAGAGGGAGACAGAGAATCTGAAACAGGTTCCAGGCTCTGGGTTGTCGGCACAGAGCCCAATGCAGGGCTTGAACTCAGGAACTGGGAGATCATGACCTGAACTGAAGTGGGATGCTTAACCAACTGAGCTACCCAGGTGCCCCTGATACTGCTGTTTTAAAGTTTATTTTAGACATTCTAATATCTTAGGAGTTTTATCTCATGGTAGTTAAAATCTGTGTTTTCCTAATGACGAATAATGTTGAACATACTTTCACGTGCTTATTTGTCATCTTGTATCTTTGCTGAAGTGTCTACTCAAGCGCTTATTGGCATAATTGTTAGTATGTCCGTTTATCTCTTCATAGACATCTGGGTTGTTTCCACCTTCTTGCTATTGTGAATAATGCTGCAGGGAACACTTGTATCTATTTGAGTCCCTGATTTGAATACCTTTAAGTATATACCCAGAAGGGAAATTGCTGGGTCAATTCTATGGTAATTCTATGTTTAATTTTTTGGGATAATTCTGTTTGGATTTCTGTTTTTATATTTAAAATAGGTCTCTTACAGGCAGAATGTAGTCGGCACTTGCCTGTCTATCAATCTGGCATTCTCTGCTTTATAATCGGGATACTGTATTGGTTTCTAGGGATGCCGCAATGGCGTGCCACAATTCTGGAAGCATAAAATCACAGAGATGTCTTTTCTCACAGTCTGGAGACTAGAGGTTCCAACCCAGGTATTACAAGGGCTATGCTCCCTCTGTTCCCTCTAGGAGAGGATCCTCCTCTGCCACGTCTAGCTCCTGGTAGCCCCAAGTGTTCCTTAGCTTGTGGCCACATAACTCCAATCTCTGCCTCTGTCTTGACCTGGAGTTCTTGTGTGTCTGTGTCTTCATATTATCTTTTCTCATTTTATGGGAATAGCAGTCATATGAGATTAAGAACTCACTGTACTTCAGTATGACCTCATCTTAACTACTTCAGCAACCATCATACTTCTGGATAGGCTCACACTGAGCCACTAGGGGTTAGAACTGCAATATATCCTTTAGAGAGACACATTCGATCCCTAACAGGTGTCTTTGTGCATGCACATTTAATGCCAATGTTACTATTTTACGGTTTCAGATCTGACTCCCTTCTATTTGTCCTATATGTTCTTCCCCCCCTTTCCTTTTGCCTTCTTTTGGACTAAGTACTTTTATTATCCTTTTGGCATATTTTCTACGACTTAAAAATTTTTTTTTTAAAGTTTATTTATATGAAAGAGAGAGAGAGAAAGAGAGAGCGAGAGACAGTGTGTGATCAGGGAAGGGGCAGAGAGAGGGACAGAGACAGAATCTGAGGCAGGCTCCAGGCTCTGAGCTGTCAGCACAGAGCCCAAGATGGGGCTCGAACTCATGAGCCCCGAGATCATGACCTGAGCTGAAGTTGGACGCTCAACTGAACGAGCCACCCAGGTGCCCCATCTACAACCTTTCTTTTTAAAAATCAATATTCAAAATTTTTCAATATAATTCTTTAATTTATCACAGACCATGGTTGAGTAATATTGTATTATGTCATGTATGGTATAAGAGATTTATAGCAATACATTTCTATTTCCTCCCTCCTCATCTTTGGGGTTCTTATATGTGCGTTTTATATGCAACTCATGTCACATATCTCACAATAGAGCGTTCTCATTTTTCCTTAAAGCAGGCCATTATTATTTAAAGATATGCAAATATAGGAAATGGATTTAAAATGGACTCACATATTCTATTTCTGGGGCTATTCACTCCTTTGTGTAGGTCTAGATTTCCATTTGTATTGTTTTCTTTCTGCTAAAATGATTTCCTTTGCCTTTTCTTAAAGTGCTTTTCTATTAATTTTGAATTCTTTTAATTTTTGGATATTGTCTTATTTTTTAACGTTTTTATTTTGAAGTAAATATAGACTGCAGATACTTGCAAATAGTAGAGAGATTCTTTATACCCTCCACTCAGTTTCTCCTAAAGGTAACATCTTGCATATTATAGTACAATGTTAAAATCAGGAACCTGACATTGATACAGTCCATACACCTGATTAATGTTTTCACAAGTTTTGCACGCACCTGTATGAGTGTATAATTGTATGCAGTTTTATCACATGTAACCACAAAGCTCCCTCATGCAGTCTTTTCACAGCCACACACATGCCTCAATCCATCCTGTCTTTAGCCCTGGGAGCCCTTAATCTTTTCTTCATCTCTGTGAGTGTTGTTTTATGTTAGTGATATCTTAAGAATTTAGTACTTTAAAAAAATCTTTCTCCATTGTCTGCTGGCTTACATAGTTTTTGAGAAGTCTGTCATTATTCTTTGCTCTCTTGTATGTAATGGTCTTTCCTCTGGCTGCTTTTAAGATTTTTCTCTTTATTATGGTTTAAAGCAATCTGATCATGACTGTACATCCCTTGATGTAGTTTTATTCATGCTTTAGCTTCTTGGATCTGTGGTCTAATAATTTTCATCAAATTACAAAAACATCATCAGTCATTATTTCTTCAAACTTTTTTTTCCCCTCCCCTCTCCCTTCTCTCTTTTATGTATGTTATGTCACTTGTATTTGTCCACATCTCTGGAGTTTTGTTTATTTTTTAAATTTCAATCTTTTTTCTCTCTGTGTTTCATTCTGTCTGATTTGTTTTTATTGTCATGTCTTCAAGTTCACTGATCTTTTCCCAATATGCTGTTAATCCCATCCACTGTAATTTTCATTTCAAGCTTTGTATCTTTCATTTTTACAAGTCTGACGAGTCATTATTAGATCTTTTATTTCCTTATTTAACACCATCAATAATTTCTCTAGCCTTTGTAAGCTATGGAATACAGTTATGATAATTGTTTTAAAGTCCTTGTTTGTTAATTTTATTATCTGTGTTATTTCTAGGTCTATTGCAATTGAAGAGTCATATTGTCTAGCTTCTTTGCATGCCTTGTAACTTTAACATTGAATGCCATAATATGCCTTTTATAGAATATGAATTTTACTTTGTTATGTTCTACATGTTTTTTGTGGTTTATAAACTCTCTTGAACTTTCTGGGACACAAGTAAGTTTCTTGGATACATCTTGATCTTTTTAAAGCTTGCTTTCATTTCTTTTTTTTAGATGGGACAATGCAGCTTTTATTGTTTGCCTAATTTTTTTTTTCCAGTATTGGAATAATTGCCTCTGACTCCTATACCTGATGCGTCGTGTGCTATGAAGTTTTCTACCCTAGTGAGTGAGAACATATGACATCCTCAGCCTTGGGGGAGTGACAGGGTTTCTTCCTTCCACTCCTCTTGGTTTTTTTCTCCTGCCTTGGGTACAACCCACAGTCTTTATTCAGATATACTGCTTGGTACTACCTGAAGACTCAAGGGCTAGGTGCCATTTGCAGATCTCGGGAGCTCTGTCTGCAGATCTCAATCTCTGTGCAACTCTTCCCTGTGAACTCTAGTTGCTTTGGCCTCCTTGGCTCCTGGCTCTGACTCCTCAACTCAGGGAGAATCCTGGAATCCACTTGTGTTCCAGCTTCCTCTGCTGCTGCCTGGAAATCTCTGAGCAATCAGCTGGGGTAATCAGAGGGCTCACATCATTTGTTTCCTTTTTTTCAGAAACAACTGTCCTGAATTCTTGATATTCAATGTTTCAACATCACTGTTTTTATATGTATATATGTTTTTTTTTAATTTTTTCCCAGGTGGGAGGAAAAATCTGGTCCCTGTTACTCAATCTTGACAAGAAACAGAAGTCCCAGTGAACATTTGTAAATGAATAAATGTCAGAGAATTCACTCATTGTATATATCGCTTAACCTTGACTATTTCTTTCAAAGCTTTTATCACAGTTTAAAATGTGCATTTATAGTTTACTTACTTGGTTATTTATCTCTCTAGCCATGCCATAAGCTCAAAGAAGCACAGACTATTTATTATTCACCAATGTATATCTAACACCACGTTTAGTTCATTGTTTTAATGAATAAACCAGTGAATTAAAGATTTTTGAAGAAAGGTTTTTAGGTGTAGGTAAAATGCAGCTTACCTACCATACAAATTTTCAGAATTCAAAAGTGAAATTATAAATATTGACATAACAGAGAGAAAAGTGTGATTAATATTATTATTTTATTTCCAATGAATCAAAGGATAAACATAACCAGTGAAGCTTTATATAGAAAATCATTGCCTAAAAAGATAAAGTACACTGTAAGTGTAAGAAACTTGTTGATTTTTTGATTAAATAAATGTTTTCTTTTTGGTCAGTGAAAATCCACCTGTATTTCCTTATTGCCACTAAGGCTGCAGGGCTGTGTCTTATCTAGATCTCCTCCGTGTACGTGAAATAGCACATTATCTGCTTCAAGGTAAAATTATTATTTCCTCAGGAGAAGGCAAACACCATATATATATCTCCTTTGATGGTAAAAGATGAATATCACTATTATCATTGCAGACTTCCCTAGCTACCTGTTGTACTGCATATATTTTCTTTAATTTTTAAATTCTTGCTTGAATTTACAGAGAAATGGATCAAAGACATTTCTTGAAATTGAGTTTGGATGAGAAAAATTCCTCCTCTGCAAACATCCAAACCATATGGTGTAATGGAAATGGAAACAAAATTGGGCTTTTGCTTATGATTTGCAGTGGAAAATAACAAGAACTCATCATTTTTTAGGCAATGGATTTGAGCTTCCAGATCACCTTCAAACTTTTATGGTCAGCCTGATTTCCTTTGAGTTTTAAAATTTGAAAGAGAGATGTTTTTCAACCGTGTACTATGAAAAATGTGAAACACACAAACATGGATGGGATAGCATCGGAACCTTCATATACTCTGTGCCCGGCTCCAATAATCACCAGCTCTTAGCCAATCATATTTCCTCTCTATCCTCACCAATTCCCCAGATTATTTTGAAGCAAATTCTATACATTGTATCATTTAAAAATCTCTAGCTCTAAGATATGCTTTAAAAATAATTACATACCATTGTAACACTTAAGAGTAAACTTTGATTTTACAATTAATTATAATTGTGTTCAGATTTCCCTGCCTCTTAAATTATTTTAATATACAATTTGTTTGAATAAGTTCTAAATGAATGTAATACATTGCAATTGTTTGATATAGCTCTCAAGTGCCTTTTAACTATATCTTCATTATCTCTTTTTTCCACTTGCAATGTATTTGTGGAAGGGGTGAGTTCCTTCGTTCTATAGAATTTCCTACAGTCTGGATTTTCCTGATCACATACCTGTGAAACTAACACTTCCCTCTGACCCCCTGCTTTTCTGTAAGTTGGTGGTAGGATCTAGAGGCTTGATGAAATTCAGGTTTGACTTTCATGACAAGGTTACTTCATAGGTAATGTGTACTTACAACAGGACACACAAAATATCTTGCTTTCTTTTAGTGATGTTGGCTGTCATTGATGATCAGTGCGTAGATGCATTAATTCATTAGTGTTTGTAAAATAGTCATATTTAAAATCTATCATTCTTTTTTCATTTGTTAGCTATAATGCTTCTCTAAAGACACACTTTCCTCATTAAGTGTTTGTTATTCAGATGCTTAGGTCATGCAGGAAAAACAGGGTAAGTGTTCATTCTCTTTAGCAGTTTTCAGATTCATTCCGTGGTTGCCTAGAATCCTCAAATTGTGATCAATGCGATTTTTTTTAATGAGACATTACTTTTATAGAATAATTAGGCCATCTGGTCAACTCTGGTCTAACTCACTAATTCTTATAAGGGTCTTTGGATAATAACAGTGAAGAAATAAAGAAACATATAAACTGAAATAAAAGAAGGCTTATGATATACTAAAAAAATGCGTTAAAATAGATGCCACAATGGCCTTCTGCCTCCCCTCCCGTTCCCAGTCGACTTGTGAACTAAAAGCTATATCTTTATATTTGAAAAGTTAAAAAACTCCATTTTCCTTAAGATGGCATGATATATAATATGCAGTCTTATATTAAAAGTCAGCATCTTTAGGGGCACCTGGGTGACTCAGTCAGTTGAGCTTCTGATTTCAGCTCAGGTCATGAGGTCATGTCAAGAGGTTTCATGAGTTTGAGCCCCAGATTGGGCTCACTGCTGTCGGTACAGAGCCTGCTTCGGATCTTCTGTCCTCCTCTCTCTGCCCCTCCCCCACTTGCTCTCTCCCCAAGATAAATAAATATTTTAAAAAGTCAGCTTCTTTAGAAATTATGACAAAATGCTCAGACAGAGACGCACAAGCCACGTTGGTTATTCTCTTGGCTTTTTGGCTAGTTTCTTGTGTTGGCACTTATGGCAAAGTAAAGGACAGTACCTGTGTAAGTGGCAGGTGTCAGAAATCATTGTCTGAAATATTTCTCCTTTTAAAATGTTCGTTCGTTTATTTTTGAAAGAGAGAGAGTGGGGGAGAGGCAGAGAAAGAGCGAGAGAGAATCACAAGCAGGCTCGGCATTGTCAATGCAGAGTCCAACTTTGGCTCAATCTCATGACGGTGAGATCATGACCTGGGTTGAAACCGAGAGTCAGATGCTCAACTGACTGGGACACCCAAGCCCCCTAGTCTATGAAATATTTCTAAAATATCACAGAATAATTTGTGAACAGCAAACCGGAGCCCTTATATTATTCCCACATTCAGTATTCAACGTGCAGGTTTACTTGATGCTGTTTATAATACTCTATGTGATATACATCTAAGATCTAAAAATCACACTCATTGCCTGACATCCTCCCTCAATTTCATGGCTTCCCTTTTGTTTATTGACAAGGGATTTATATTCCCTAGGATTGACAAGTTGTATGTTCCGGTTACTGAGTAAAATAATTAAAACTTAACTTCATGTGTCATCACTTTTGAATTGATATTCAAGTACGCATTGCCCAGGACACCAGGCAGTCCTTTACAGGAAACACTTCTTGCATCCATATGGTTATCTGTCATTGTAGATAATAACAATGTCTTTATAGTGATTATTAGTATAAATTATTTATGTTAGTGACAGGAACATGAGAAATACATTAACCAGCAACTGCCTAAATGGTACATAGCACAGAACTTATGGGCACTTTTAGTCTTACTTGGATGCCTTTTCTTTCAGCTTGATTGGAGTTTAGTTCCTGTCTTTGGAATTATATCTGTTCATATCAGTGGAGCACAGACCACAGTGCCCAAGTGGCAACGGAACACATTTCTCTCTGGAAGACTCAAGGATGACTGGCTCCATTCTTGGTCATTGGTATCATCATGATCATAGCAAATACTTGTTGGGTGTTTACTGTGGTTGAGGTGTTTTTTTTTTTTTACAAATGCTATGCTGTTTAGTATCTCAACAACATTGTGAAGTGAATCTGTCTGTAGACCCAATACTACATAATTAGCTTCTGACTTGACCATGACTTGACCCAGTTTGTCTCCTCCAAACGATGAGAGACCACACTGCCTCAGTTTCTGGATCTTGAAAATGGGTATAATAATGTATCAACATTACAAGGTTGTTATGAGGATTAAATGAGTTATTACCTGCAAAGTGCGTAGAACCACAAGTGCTCTACGGTTATTAGCTGTTAATGGAACTGCTGAACCCAAAAGTAACCTAAACAATGGACATTTTGGCCGGAGAAGAACTTGGCACAATAAGAATACTTTGTGCGTTACTAACCTTGATGGTTTGTGGAATGCATGACACATTGTCTTCTGTCTTCTTGACATTGCTACATCGCCATCTGTGGTCCAGCCTCTGCAGCCCCTGGACTTGAAGCAGCTAAAAAAGGGAATTGAGACTGGTGTTTTTATCTTTTATTTTTATAACTTTTTTAAGCTTATTTTTATTTATTTTGAGAGATAGAAAGAAAGAGCGTGCGAGTATGCAAGTGGGGGAGGGGCACAGAGAGAGGGAGACAGAGAATCCCAAGCAGGCTCTGGGATGACCAGCGCAGGGCTCGAATTCATGAACCATGAGATCATGACCAAAATCAAGAGCTGGACGCTTAACTGACTTAAGGTGCCCTTAGTCTGGTGATTTTGGTGAGGTGACAAGAAAATTTACATTATTTGCCTCCTGGAATTCAAAAAGCATCTTTACTTAGATCAGTTTAATAATTTGCACAGTTTGTGGGTTCGAGCCCCACACTGGGCTCTGTGCTGACAGCTCGGAGCCTGGAGCCTGCTTCAGATTCTGTGTCTCCTTCTCTCTCTGCCTTTCCCCTTCTCATGCTCTGTCTCTTTCCCTCTCTCTCTCTCAAAAATAAATGAACATTAAAAAAAAAAAGTAATAATTTTCTGTAGTACTGAAAGCCATTCTTATTAGTCAGTAGAAGCCAGATTATTCTTTAGTAACAAATTAAGCCTGAAATTGGTGGGGCTTAGCCCAACAAAGATTTATTCCCATTTGATTTTTGCCAGTCAGAGACAGAGACAGAGAAAAAAGACAGAGAAAAAAAGCACATAAACTTTTTATTACCTCAACCCAGAAGTGATGCATGTCACTTTTGTTCACATTTAATTCTCCAGAACTAGAACATGTTCTTACCTAACTATAAAAGGGCCAGGAAATGTAGAGGAGAAAATGGAATATTTAACACTGCCTTCTCTTCCACACACTCCAAATGGCTCCTGAATACTTACTGATTACAGGTCTAAGCATTTGTTGCGAGTGATCCTGTAATTGTTGGTAACGAGAGATTGGTAAAACCACTCCCTGGATGGAGTTCAGGCTATAGGAAGGGTTGGTTTGGGCTGTGACACTCACTCACTGATTGGCTCATAAGTGGGTACAGTATGTAGGTGGTAAAGAATAAATGTTGTCAAAAGGAAAGAAGTAGTCTTCGTGTTTTGCTGAGACATTTCTCCATTATCCCTTTGGACTTGGAGCAAATACTTAGGTCATGACCTTAGGTTTCAGGTCATGATCTCGCGGTCTGTGAGTTCGAGCCCCACGTCAGGTTCTGTGCTGACAGCTCAGAGCCTGGAGCCTGTTTCAGATTCTGTGTCTCCCTCTCTCTGACCCTCCCCCGTTCATGCTCTGTCTCTCTCTCTGTCTCAAAATTAAATAAACATTAAAAAAAATTAAAAAAAATTTCTGGGTGAATGTGATATCCCAGGATCTATGTATGTATGCATATACGTGTGTGTGTGTGTGTGTGTGTGTGTGTGTGTGTGTATTCACTTAAGTATTTAAATACCAATCCTGGGGATTCCTGTAATAGGTTCTATTATTATGTTTGTTTTATAGTAAAGATACTGAAGTTCAGAGACAGTAAGCAACTTGTCCAAAATCCAAACTCCACAGCTAGGAAATGTCAAAACTGGAATTTGAACCCCGGTCAGCCTGAGACTAACTTGTGACCTCTTCTTGAAGGCTACACTGCACCTCCCATACCTGGCATTTCCCCCTCCCTTTTTCTTTCATTTCTTTTTTTTTGTAATATCTCTTTTGCTAGAATGTTTTGCTTCCCACCCCTCATGCCCAATACCTAGTACCTTACTTTCTTTAGCATAGAAATTCAATAGATCTTTAAAATATTAAAAGAAGAAAAACCCAAGCTAGAATTGAGGCTTAAAAGCAAATTGAAGTTTTGTGTGATGAGCCCCAGACAATATCAGAATGTGAAATTGTGTGATGGAGGATGCTATGTATACTGTGTCTTCTGCATTGAAGAGGCCAATCCTCATACAAAACTCTCTTCTGAAAGGTTGCTTAGGCATAGAGCTGATAGACCCCATCCTGCACCATTGCCTCTGTCCAGAGCTGGTCTGACTAAGAGAGGGCATTTGATGCAAGGATAGCCAGTCTATAGCCTGACCAGAACCCTTTAAATTGTTCCGGTATGAAACTTCGGCCAATGGAAGCTTGATATTTATGCAGAGAGACCATTGGTGATTTGGTAGCAGTTTTATAGTGTGGCTTGATGTCTGAGGAGAAGACAGCACAAAAATCAGATGAGAGTTCAAGGTAGAAACTGTGATGGAGTGGAAGCCATCTAAGAGAGAATGGACAGAAGTGCACAGTAGTGGTGGCAGGTGGAACCCTTGAGTCTTGTTAAGGGTAGAATCCAAGAAAAAAGATCAGTAAACACTTTCTGCTTAGGGATGGGATAACCCTTTTGCTGAGCTGTGTTGGATTCTGAGAGATGGTCCACTTCCCATATTCTGTTTTAGTTCTTCCTGTAAAATCTGGTGGCCAGACTTTTCTTGGCTAACATAAGGCTGGTCACTTGGCTGGCATTTCTGTTTGCCTTATGTTCATGTGATGTCACCTCTTCCTGCAGGTGACCACACTGGTTTTTATAAACAAGGTCTAGCACTTTCCTTTCTTTTTCTCTTTCTTTCTTTCTTTCTTTCTTTTCTTTCTTTCTTTCTTTCTTTCTCTTTCATAACAATTATCCTCCTCATGCCTATGAGAACAGATTGGTTTTGAAGTTTAACAACTTACCTTTATGTTTATGTGTTATAAGTCTATTTAGGGAAGGTAGGGATGTGGGTCATATGAATGAAGGTACCAGATTTATGCCCAGGTTATTTCTGAATGGAATAGAAATAATTATTTTGCAAAAAATCAAAAGTAACTCTTTTGTTTATTTCAGCAGTTCAATTGAGCGTTTTTTTTTAAAGGTAAGTGCTACATGGGGCTTAAGGTCACAACCCTGAGATCAAGAGACACATTCTCTATGAACTGAGCCAGCCAGGTGCCCTCTATTTGGGTGTTTCTTAGTGAGCTATCACTCTGTCTTGCTTCTGGTACATTTGTTGTTGTTTTTTTTTTATGCCTCTGTGGACAAAGAAAATGGTTAGTTACTTTTTCTTTCACTTTTATTTTCTCAGTTGTATCCCTCTTCACCAATTCTACACCTCTCTTCATCTTTTCTTATAATCTACAAAGAATTGCTTTCTACTGCTCCAGGAATCTTCCCCACAAATGAAACGTGGACCTAAAAGTGCCAGAGAGTGTCTTTATACTTGAATTGGTATTAAATGGAAAGAGATTTTTAGCTTATATTTTAGACATTAAACAACATAGTGGCTTAAAGCTAAAGAAAAAAAAGGGCTTCTTTTTCTTTTTCCCTAACTCTGGTGTGCAGAGCAACCCTTGAATGAAATTGTTTTATTTATATTTTATAGTAGAACTCTACTGTAATACTGGGATAGTGGCCAAGGAACTGAAGGTTCTCAGAAACACAAAGAGATTTACTTACCCCTGCTGGGCAGTATGTGAAGCTCTGAAAAAAATGTGACCTTCAGCTGGATGTCACTGGGTTTACATTTTTCTAGTAACTACGTGACCACTGTACTCAAAATTCTTTTGTTAAACTTAGATTTTTAGTAAATCTCACAGAACTATGGGCAATATTTCAACTGCTTATTTATCTACTTATGCCAAAAGAATATTCAAAAATGTCTTTGAAGATTACTCTTAAGTTTCCATCCAAAGCTATAAACAACTTGGGAAATACTTTTGGTGGCCGCTTTGATGTGAGAATCAGAATAAATGCCGATGTTTCAGTTGAACTATAAGTCTAAGACCATGACCTATGGACACATCTTATCTTGTCCCTTTGAGTTTCTATTTTGTACTTATTACAAATATTTCTCAGACTTCTATTTAATATCACATACTGTCAACACAGAAATTGGTTAAGATTTCTATGGCAATGGTAGGTATCTTTTAAGATCCTCCTGATTTCAGAAGTGTCAAAATGTGAAAATATTAAGCAATATTTGACTACCCTCCTTGTTGCTTATCAGGGAGAACAGTTCCTAACACTATTGCAGCTTTTGCATACAAACTCTGATGATATCTCCCTCCTTTCCACCTACAGATAACTGTGTTCCTCTAATTTTGCCAACTATATGCTTTAAATAGTCTATTTTGAACTATTTTATAGATAGAACTATAACACAGGTGTTCTTATGTGACTTGCTTTTGATACTCAACAGTGAGATTCATTCATTCCAATGTAGCTGCCATTGTTGTTATAGTATCCCATTTTCCAGGTGATGGACAATTAGGGCTATTTCCAATGTTTTGTTCTTATAAATGATTTTGCTAAAAACATTTCACAGTTGTCTTCTAAGGTAAATGTGTGAGGGCTTATATCCAAGAATGGAATTGCTGAGTCTAGATGGTAATCTTAATCTGATTGTCAACAAATGCTGTGTGCTTCCTCCCTTCCCTGAATATTCTGGAGGGGACATGAATCCTGTTCTTTTTTTTTTTATTAGTGGACAGGATTTAATTTTATATTCAGGGACTTGCAGAGGTAAAGCAAGGAATACAAGAGGGAGGTGGTGGTGCTTCTCAGCCCACAGAATGACTTTCAGCCATAACTGGGGGGAACCAAAGGCAGATAATGGTTGAGGCAGATTGGGCACTCCTCTGTCTCTATTGACATGGGTGTGAGGTAGGGCTCTGTTCTACTAGAAAACTGGGGTGTCAGACTGCAGCACAGTTGATGTCATGGAATCCACTGCGAGGTCTCTACTATGCTATGGAATATGTAAACTTAAAAAGAGAGCACTTCAAAAAAAATAACATTTCATTCTCAGACTGTATGATTTTATTTATTTATAACTAAGGAGACTAAGCTGGAAACAGCTTGGTTCCTATGCTTTCAGTCCTTCTGATGGGCTTCAAAGTTTCCTGTCTCCTTGGTCTCAGGTGTCATGGTACAAGGGATTTCTGCCATGCTGCTCTCCTCCACAGTCTTAGACATAATGTTCACCTCTGAAGCATGTGAAGCATGGTGGGCTTTGAGGTTCTTTAATAAAGAATCAGTCCTGCTGGGTGTCTTATTTTTAGAAATTGTGGTCACTGTGGTCAAATGGACTCTAATGTTCTTCAACAAAGGGCAGTTTTTCTTGGACTCATGGAGGACCCTGAGCTAGTCATAGATTGGATCCTGCCCAACTTTTGAGATAACTGCTAGATGCCTCTCTGCCTCAAACACAGTGTTATAAAACAAACTTTAATAGAGTATATTTGAAGATCTAGTTGGCTTTGTCAAGTGATTCATGAATCTAGCAGCATTTCATCTAGCAAATAGAGAGATGCTCCAATGAGTTGTACAAAATGGAAGGTTTTTATAGGTAGGAAAACGGGCTGAAAACGTTATTAGCAAAAGAAAAGAAAGGATTGTTTCAGGCCAGAACATCTTCATTTTGGGGGGAAGGGAACAAAGGGAGTTTTTATCACGCAGATTACATCACTAGTGCTCGCCAGGAAATTTTAGATTGCTGGTTAAAAGGTCACATTTTCCTATGATAAATTGAAACTGTAATTAAATCTTGGTTTGCTGTCATGGGGGCAAATAACTCTGTTTTGAGCTCTCTCTGTTTCTCTTTCTTTCAGAGACAGAGAGAGTACACTAGAGTGGGGAGAGAGGCAGAGGAAGAAAGAAAGAATTTTAAGCAGGCTCCACTCTCAGTGTAGAGCCCAATGTGAGGCTTGACCCCACAACCCCGGGATCATGACCTGAGCTGAAGTCAGAAGCTTACCCGACTGAGCCACCCAGGCATCCTGGGCTTGTTCTTTTTTAATGACAGTACTGTCCATTTTGTCCCCAGATGAAATGGCCTGAGTATTGGCATACCCCTTTGCTGTTGGTTTTAGGAGGTGAATAACTTTTTTTCCAATAAATGAAAAGACCTCTTGTATCTGAAGGGACACACAGCTTAAGTTAGAAGAGTAACCAGGCCAAGCTTCAGGTGGAGCTTTTTTTCATGGTCATGAGTGGATAACTTTACCCACTTCCAGAGAAGCAGCTTGGTTAGCTCTAAGGTCTTCTTAGGCTTGCTGCTTTTGCCCTGGTTGGCCCCACCACTTTAGCATGTTCTTTTCCCAGTGTGGAGCTGGTGAGGACGAAGCTTGACCCTGGGGAGTGTGACATTCAGAGTTAGCATTCCCACGTGGGTGTACACATTGATCACTTCTTTTTTGTTGATCTGGATAAAGTTACTCTGAAATGTTGGTGCCTACTTGAACATAGCGTACGCTCTGGCACAATTGTGGCTGCAGTTTCCTCATGGAGATATTAAGCATGTCCACATGCTATTCAGGATTTTTATCAAGACAGCTCCTAGAGGCTCCTTCTTACCATTTAGAAGGATGCATGGCATCTCATGGCCCTGGGCTCACTGCAGGTGGGTAAACCTTGTCATCCCCAGGTGCCACCCTCCCCCCCCCCGTTTTTAAAATTTTTTAGTGTTTATTTACTTTTGAGAGAAAGAGAGAGAGACAGAGGCATGAGTCCGGTAGGGGCAGACAGAGGGAAATACAGAATCCGAAACAGTCTCCAGGCTCTGAGCTGTCAGCACAGGGCCCTATGCAGGGCTTGAATTCACAGACCATGAGATCATGAGCTGAACTGACATCAGACACTTAACCGACTGAGCTCCCCAGCCTCCCCACCATCCTCTTTTTGCCTCAGGGTCCCAGGAGGGAGAGGACACCCACAATGACTAAAAATGGGTGGGGGACCAGGGGCACCAATTACAGAACACTCAACCATGTTTTCCAGGGACTCTCTGGTCACCTGGACCCAGATGGAGCCCTGCCTGGGGCATGAAGCATGGAGTGGCCTGGGGAGTGGCCTCACCTTGGAGCCAGACACACCCACTCTCTGCTGCCTCAGCAATTTGATCTCACAGAAGAGAGAGCCCCCCCCCCCCCCCCCCCCCCCCCCCCCCCCCCCCGCAGAGGCAGCTGCTTATCTCCCTTCAGAGCCTCCAATTCTGCCTAAACTCAGTGAGGCCTCTTTCATCCTCTCTGGCTCACGGTGACCTATTACCATCACACATCCCTTTGTTCTTGTCCCCACAAAGTTGGCCCCTATGTGCCTTCTACCATTGAGCCTCAGACTGGGTGACACTGCCTTAGTTGAACGGGGCCAGTTACTTCATTTTTAAATGATCCTTTGCCTCTTGCAACTGTGTGAAAAAAAAAAACAAACAAACCCAAAAACATATATAATGAAATCAAACTAAAGATTTTGCTTTCCTCTCAGAAAGAACGGAACTGCTGGTTGGTATATCAACCAACTGCTGATTGGTAATGGATGGTAATAATGGGACATGAATCTAAGGATAGAAGAGTTAATAGTAAGCAGATGTGATGAATGCGCAAGTTTGTCAATATGAAAATATGTTATCTTCTCTCCAGAGGCAGATTCACTGTGACACTTACAAAGCTCAGTCTTCAAGACCCTCACTTGGCTAGGGCTCTTCCAAGATCCTGAGAAGATTTGCTAGTAATGTGTTGTGTGATTATACAGTTTTTTTTTTTAATTTGCAAAAGTAAAATATTTTATTTACAATCAGAGCTGCTGTCTAGTTCCACCATAACTTTCTTGCAGTCACACCTACCCTTATGTTGGGTGGCTGTGGACTGGCCAAAGCATTTTTGGGATCTGACTAATAAGAACTTCAGCGGGGCATAGATTTCAGTGGGTTCAGTGGGATTATTTATGTGATTTGCAGTCAGTTCCATGTATCTATCCGTGTTCAGGTTGTGCTGTGACTTCCAGGAATTCTCTTAGGACATTTTGGGCCAACTTACCTGGGTCATCAGAAATTGCAAGACCAGAAGCTGCATCGTGATCTGTGATGTTCTACTGTCTCTGGCCATAGGATACCTAGAGGAGAAATAAGGTTTGAAGTTGTACAGGGCTGGAAGCTAGTCTAGAAAAATATTCTGATCATCAAATGTATACAATTAAAAGTGGAGGATTTGGTGTTCAGATATGCCTAGGTAAAAGGCAAGTTCACTCTTGTCAGGAATTTACTGTAGAAAATACCTTTTGTTTTTTAACTTCATTTGGTGAGAGACGTGTGAAACAGAATTTACCAGAATTCTTCTTTCTAGGGTACCAATTTGGACTACTACAAATAGTGTGTACCTCTGTGTGTAAAGTTGCATGTTTTATGTCTCTTGGTGCATTGCACTGTCTTAAGTTTATCAGTGCATCTTTTCCTAATGAAATCTGGCAGTTCCAGATAAAACCACACTCAGCAGAAAGGCCTAAAGAAGCAAATGTCCCAGTGACAAAACTCCTGGGTGTATTCCTCAGGAAAGTAATGTATTTTTTATAGAACGATTTAATCACATTTTATAGTTCAGTGTAACTTAATGGTGATTGTAAATTCAATTTGAGCTGCTCTCGTGTATGCCTGAATCCAAATTAATTTGTATGTTTTCTGGAATTATTAACCCTACGAAAATTCAAACATGATGGAAAAATTCAGTGGAAATACAAACCAAAATAAATCTGGCAGAAGCTTCAAGATGCCAAAAACTCTTTTATAACACTACAAAGAAAACAAAATGTCTGATGGTTAAAATCATGAAGATTAAGGAAAAAAAATCACAACCCCAAAAATAGATAACAAAAAGGAAAAAGAGACCTTAAATCAGTATTGGCTTTTATACTTAATTTGGTATTTGGGATTTTATATTGTTTCCAATATATTGATTGTTTTAAACTTCCCAAATTATTTGTTTTAAACTTCAACATCTGGGCTTATTCCCGATTCTCTACTCTTTGGAGTAAACTACAGCTGCAGGGGAAAGGACTCTATCAGTTAGCCATGCTTCTCCTCGTGTGTCTAGTGGCCGAGGAAACTTGAGCACACTCCCTCCTGTGTAGATGGAAGGGGCTCTGGCTTGGGATGTGATCTTTGCTGGGGACTGGGGACCAGGGCCCAGGGCTGAAACCTCACGTTCAAGTGATGTGGAGGAGAGCTAGCACTGGCAGTGGAGAACATGAGGACTTGTTTGTCGCGGAGGAGCAGAGCCCCTCTTCTCCACATATAGTCCCAGGCAGAAACCCAGGTCCGCAGGAGTCCGCAGCTGGAATAGGAATCTCATTCTCTGCTTAGAAATCTAATTCTCTAGGGGTGTCTGGGTGGCTCAGTCGGTTGAGCATCCGAGAATTCGGCTCAGACCATGAACTGACTGTTCCTGAGTTCGGCCCCGCATCCAGCTCTGTGCTGACAGCTGACAGCTCAGAGCCTGGAGCCTGCTTCAGATTCTGTGTCTCCCTCTCTCTCTGCCCCTCCCTGCTCACACTCTGTCTCTCTCTGTAGCTCAAAAATGAATAAACATAAAAAATTAAAAAAAAAAGAAATCTAATTCTCTGCTTCAATTTATTGCAAACATGCAAACACAGGATGATTTTTCTTCTGAATCCAGGAAAATTATGTCTTTTACATTTGGTGCATTATCTAATTCCTTGAAGCATGAAGAAAGATATGCAATAATATTAATGATGGATTCTGTTTTGTGTTGGTTTCTGTGTTAGCATCTCCTTCCTTTCTTCCCTGTCTTCCTCCATTCCTCTCTCCTCTTCTTTGTTCTTACACTCAACAAATCTTTGTCTTATGCTATATATATATGTATATATATCACATCACTTGGATGACTAACATTTAAATTGTTGTTATGAATCAATGTTGCATTAAGTATTAACGCTTTTTTTCTGTAGTATACATTTACATAGGTAGGATTGCTGGGTTAAAGGGTGTATATATTAAAATATTAATTTTATAAGCAATATAAGCAAGTATTCTTTAAACTATGTTTTTAATATTCTGGATGTTATCAGTCATTTTAAATCTTGTTAAGTGATGGCAGAAAATGTTATGTTATTGTTATCTGACTTTTAGTGACATTTAATGTCTTTTTCATATATAGTTTTTCATATTTTCTCTTTGCTTATTCATATAATTTATCCATTTAAAAATTAGGTGGTTTGTATTTTTCTTAATAGCATATAGGTTCTTATCCCATTATAATTAATATTATCTTTTGACTTTGTTCAGGTTTTTTTCCCTTCAATACTGAAGCTTTTTAATATTTATCTAATCAAATCTGTCAATTTTTTTCTTTTATAGCTAAGCATTTCTTATATTGTTTGGATGGTCATCTACATCACAATATTATAAAGCTTTTCTTAATATTTTCTTCTAGTATTTTATTTTACTTTTATATTTGTATATTTAAACATCCTGATGTTGAAGATTATTTGTGGTGTTAGATTTGATTGTTTTCTTCCACACCGATAGCTAATTTTTCCAGCACTGTTTATTGAATAATTTATTTTTTTCCCCAATGAATTGACATGCCACCTTTATCATAAATGAAGGTCTTTCATATACTTGGATTGCTTCCTGATTTTTTTTTTTAATTTTTTTTCAATGTTTATTTATTTTTGGGACAGAGAGAGACAGAGCATGAACGGGGGAGGGGCAGAGAGAGAGGGAGACACAGGCTCCAGGCTCTGAGCCATCAGCCCAGAGCCCCACGCGGGGCTCGAACTCCCGGACCGCGAGATCGTGACCTGGCTGAAGTCGGACGCTCAACCGACTGCGCCACCCAGGCGCCCCTGCTTCCTGATTTTTGAATTTGCTTCACTGATGTTTTTGCCTATTCCTGTGCTCATTCCATACTGCAGTTTTGTAGTGAGTTTAATAATATGTAGTTGTAGTTTCATAGTAAGTTTAAATAATATGTAAGTAATCCCTGGTCACTAATCTTCATTATCAAAAATTTTTTGACAGACCCCATGCCTTCATTTTTCCATATACATGTTAGACATACCTAGACATACAAGTAAAAAAAAAAGTGTGGAATTTTGTTTATAATTGCACTAAATTTTCTCTGTTAATTTAGGAAGATTTATTGCTTTTATTTTACCTCATTTATTCAGGTTTTACATTCTGTTCTTCGATAAACTATTGTGGTTTTAGAAATATAGGTTATTTTGATTTGGATTATCTCGGGTATATTATAATTTTTGTTGCTGTGAATTAAGATTTCCCTCCTTCATTTTTCTATCCTTTTCAGTGCTAACTGGTTTGGTACTGAGTCTCCTGGATTTCTATGTATATAAGCATTTCATTTATAAAAATAATTATATTTTCTTTTTCATTAGATCTTTAAAAATGTTGACTACCAGTCACATAAGACATCTCTATCTAATTCTTGATTCTAGGAGAAATATTCTTAATATTTCACAATGTAAATAATTTTAATGATAGTATCTGATAAAAACTTGCATCTTGCATAGTGTTGCTACTTAATAATTTTTGAGGAATAGCTGAGGAATTAGATTGTTTTCACATCTTTTTACATAACATTTTCTTCCTTCGCTTTTTAATATAATGAATTATTTTGATTGATCAACTAATGTTTACTCACCCGTTCAGTCATAAGGCAAACCCTGCACAGTCATTGTGTATTATTTCTTAAAATACACTGTTTGATTCAATTTGTTATATTTTACTTAACATTTTATATTCAGAAGTGAAATTGACCTATGGTTTTTTTTCTTCTCTTCTTTTCTCTCCTTTCTTTTCCTTTTCTGTACTTTTATCAAGCTATTGTAAATGAATTGGGAAGCTTTCTGTCCTTCTCTAGGTGCAGGAATAGGTTGAAACACACAGTAATTACTCACTCATTGAAGGTGGGGTAGATGTCGGGAGGGTGATAAAGTAGATTGTCCTGTACATGACTCCAGAGTTCTCTCTGGCCAAGCATCTGGGACTGCATTAGGAGGGGCTGTGTTCAAATTCACCCTCACCAGAGCTGTGGTTCTATGGTTTTCAGGGTCTTTGGGTTCTGGACATCTGGTTTCCCCAGCCTGAACTGCCTATTTGTTCTTAGGCTTACTCTGTTTGGAATCAAGTACTCTTGTTTGTCCTGAGTCTTAAAACACAGTTCCTACTTTTGCCCTATAAAACAAGGAGATCTGACCACATTATTAGGAACTTGTCTATTTTATTACTTTATTTTAATATGTCAATTTATATCAAAGATATTTATTTTTAAATATTTAAAAACATCAATGTGCTTGACTTATCATTTTCTCTACTTTTATTTTATTTTATGATTTTATTTAACGATGTGCATATAAACACATTTGTCAGACATTGTCCAAAATCTCTGCAACTTTGAATTCATTTAATTCTCTTAATAGCCCTATATTGTAGTTATTATTTTTTCCCACTTTATATATGAGAGAAATGAGGCACAGGGAGATTAAAACTATTGCCCAAGTTACTCAGCAAAAACTGGTACAGCTGCAATTAGATATGCAGGAGCCCAGGGCAGACTGCCCCCAAATGTACTCCAATGGCATATTTTTATCATTCTGAATTAAAGCTGCTTGGGTAATAGCCATTGTAAGGACACTCAAACTCTCATCCGTCTCCCCGAAAGCAGGAAACAAATCTCCCATATGAAAAATACCCTCCTTGTACTAAGTAAAAAGGCATCCTTATCACCAGAGATAAGGATTTTGGAGAAAGCTGTAGAAATTAACCTTCTCACTTTTTTTTTTTTTTTTATTAAACTACTGCCTAGGCCCAAATTCTACTTAGAATTCCTTACTAATTAAACCTCCCAAACACCTGTTTTCCTTATCCTGTAAATTCCTCAAAAAAAAATATCACCTTTTTGTCTAAAGTGTGTAAAAACTGCTTGCCTTGGTCATTTCTTTGGGGTCACAATTTTACTATTGGGCCTCCGTGCACGTGTGATAAAACTTTGTGTTTTTTTTTTTCTCCTGTTAATCTGTCTCATGTAATTGAATTCCTAGTCTAGCTGGAAGACCTTGAACGGTAGAGACAGAATTCTGCCTCCCCTGCAGAACTCAGCGGTTTGGCTTCAGAGTCTGTAGGTGTACGTCTCCAATCTTATATTATCAAGTTTAACTGTTATTTATATTAATTTCCTTCTTTTATTTCCTTTTGTTTTATTATTTTTCTACTTTCCTAAATTTAATATTAATGATATTTATAGTCAGTCTCTCATTCTTAAATATGAAAGCATGTGAAGTTATGTATTTTCCTATACTTATGATTCTAGAACTTTCTCATAGGTAATGTTTTTTATTGCTGATTTTAAGTTTTATTGCATAATGTCCAAGAAATGACATTTTTTTTTTCTTGAGTGAAAATTTTTTCACACATTTTTTTTTTTCTTGAGTGAAATAGGGTTGTTCTCTCTGGTCTAGTAAATGATCACATTTTTGCAAATATTTCTAGTAATGAAGGAAGGATGTTTATTGTCTCTTAAAGGGTAAAGTACTCTCTTTAAAAAATGTGTATTTTTTAGTCCAACTTTAGGATTACATTATTCAAATCCTGCATATTTTTACATAGTTTTCATTTATATGATCTCAAATACTTAGATATATAAAATTCTTGTCATAGTTTATCAGTGTCCTGTTTTTAATATTTGTTTTATGTATTTTGCTTTCATTTTTATTCCATAAATATGCAGTTTTTACATATTGTTCAGACATTATAATTTTTAAAGCATAAAATACTATTTTGAATTTCACTTTATATTATTTTGCTCTATCTCTATATCATTTTTGCATTTACTTGATACACTTTGCCTGTTCCTTTTATGTTCAACCATTTATCTTCTTTTGTTTTTGGTATATTTCTTACCATTACTGAAAATAGTGTTGTTTTATTTTATTTGCATACATTTTCTTGCCCAGGACTAAGACTCCTAGATGTTTTTTTATATTACAGATTATATTTCTCTGTCTCCTGACATCCAAGGTTTCAGTGAGAAGTCTAATTCTTTTTACTTTGAAAGCCAGTTTTTATTTTGGACTGGTCATATCATTTTCTCTTTACTGTTAAATCTAAGACATTTCACAAAGGTATATTTAGATATAGATCTTTTTTTTCTCTTTAGACTCACCTATTACCTGGAGATTCTCTTGTACTCTGAGTTCAAGTTTTTCTTCAATTCAGTAAAATGTACTATTATTTCTTTAATTGGTTGTTACCTCTTTCATAGTATGTTTTCAGAAGTTGTTTTCTTCATGTGTCTCTAAACTTATTTTTTAATCGATTTTATTTTTAGAGCAGTTTTGGGTTCATAGCAAAATTGAGCAGGAGGGACAGAGATTTCCCACATACCCACTGCCTCCCTCACGTGTGTAGCTTCCCTCATTATCAACATCTCCCTTCAGAGCTCTACATTTGTCATAACTGATGAGCCTACATTGACATATCATTATTAGCCAAAGTCCATGGTCTACATTAGAGTTAACTCTCCGTGTTGTACAGTCTATAAGTTTGGAGAAATTTGTAATGACATGTACCCATCATTACAGTATCACACAGTATTTTCACTGCCCTAGAAATCTTCTGTGCTCTACCTATTTTTCCTTTTCTCCTTTCTAACCTCTGGAAACCACTGATTTTTTTGTTGCTGTGGTTGTCTCCATAGTTTGACTCTTCCAGAATGTCACATATTTGGAATCATATAGTATGTAACCTTTTCATATTGGCTTCTCTCACTTCATAATATGCGTTTAAGTTTCCTTCATGTCTTTTCATGGCTTGATAACTCATTTCTTTTTAGTGCTGAATAATATTCCATTCTCTGGTTGTACCAGAGCTTATTTATGTATTGACCTACTAAAAGACATCTTGGCTGCTTCCAATTTTTGGAAACTATGAATATAGTTTTTCCTATAAACATCCATGTGCAGTTTCTTGTGTAGATGTAAGTTTTCAGTTCATTTGTTTAAATACCAAGGCACGTGATTGCTGGATTGTGTGGTAAGAATATGTTTAATCTTCTGATGAACTGTCAAACTGTCTTCCAAAGTGGCTGTACCATTCTGCATTCCTGTCAGCAATGAATGAGAGTTCCTGTTGCTACACATCCTCACAGCATTTGATATTGTCAGTGTTCTGGATTTTGGCCATTATAATAGGTGTATGGTGGTTTCTCTAAATTCTTTATTCATAATTTTATTTAAATTTTTTTCCTTATGTGTGATGAAACAACTTCACTTGATTTTCCAGGACATAAAATTGTTTTGTCACTCCTCTTTCTCTTTCTCTTCCTTCTCTTTCTTCTTCTTCTTCTTCTTCTTCTTCTTCTTCTTCTTTTATTTATTTATTTTTTTGGCCAATGTATTTTCTAATTGTAATTTGCTAATTCTAATTCTTCCATTGTATTTTAATTTTCAATTATTAGCTTTTTGTTTGCCCGTTTTAGAGTCTCATTGTTTTGATCACATATCCTCTTACTGCCATCTTCATTAGTGGGTTTTTTCTGTTTCTTCCATTAGCTTTGGCCCAGTGGGGACACATATACAGGTTGGCTTTCCTAATTGGGTCCCTGAATCCTCTCACCTGGCCTTTTCTCCTATTGCTTTTGGCAGATCTTGTAGTTTTTTGCTCCTGGGAAGGTGAAATGGATGTGGATTAGGGATGGTGAAAAGTAAGACAGATATTTATTTTCCAGTAGTCCCGCCAACCTCAGAAGGACAGACAAGATGGAATCTCTGTATCAAGTCAGGGATGGAAAATCTCTGTTCTTAGGTTTCTAAGCTGTGAGGGGGAAGGAACAATCAGATTGTTACAGTCTTGTTCAGTGCTTATTGAATTAGCTCAAGATGGTCATTTTCCTTTAGCACCGCCGCCCACGCAGGGTCAACCAACCTCTCTTACATTGGCATTGAGGGAGTTCTTCTTCATTTGCAGAAAGATCCATGCTCTGCTTTCTGGGCTGTCTCAGGGCCTGTGGTCTTTACCTTGTACTGAAGAAGGGAAGGAGCAGCTGGTCTTCCTTTCTTCTCCCTGACATTGCTCACAATGGTACATAGTCATTAAAAAAAAAAATCATTTCTTAGGTATATTTGTGACCTTTCCAAGCTCCCCAGGTGAGCCTTACTTTTTTTGGTGATATATAATTAAAAGATAACATTGTGTAAATAACAGGTATATGTGTTGATTTCATGCATTTATATATTATAATATGATTACTGCTGCAGTGTTAGCTAACACCTTTATCATGTCATATAATTATCATTTCTCTACTCATGGTGAGAACCATTAAGTTCCAATCTCCAGTATTTTTTAGGTAGAGTTTCCTCAACTGGGAGGGAAAAGGTGACATAAACTTGTAATTAGGCTACCAACTTCTCTACCCTTCCCCCTCACCTTAATTTTGAGAAGGGGAATCTGAAGCCCAGAGAAGAATTGTCTAGGATCATAAGACTATAATTAATGCTAGGTATTTAAAAATATACTGAATGAGTAAAGAATTGTAATAGACATAGAAGTACTTATTGATTCAAAGCTTACCATATTGGAATACTCTAAGCATCATTGGAAGACTGAGGATGATGTAAGAGTCACCTTCAACTGCATGAGCAGTTTGTTCAGGATTCACATTTAGTATACTTTTGAACGTTAAAAGGACTACCCATGGTGTAAATCCTCTGAGCTCACATATAATGACATCAAGTTAATGAAACACATTTTCTTAATGAAGAGTGAGGGATATCAAGTTGACTTGAACCACTATGTAGGTGAGTAGCTGTTATAAACTTAAGCAATCAGCATTAAACTTATTAGTGACAATTAGTATGCACAGCTTATTCAGCATATTCAATTAGCACCTTAATGTATTTGGATTATATTAAGTGAGAGGATGATCTTTTAGTATAATTAGTAAGTGAAGTGAGAAAAAAAAATTCATCTGAGGCTCTCGTTAGGAGGACCTTGTTAATTTGCTGAAGTAAAGCTTAAATAATTTTTGTGAACTTCTGGATATTTGTTTGATTTGTTCAGTATCAGCTAAGTGAGTAGTATTTAATAGAACTGTTTGCAATGACGGAAATATTATGATGTCCAAGATGGTAGCCACTAGCCACATGTAGCTAATGAACTTTTTTTTCACAATTAAAAAACCCCAGCTTTGTTGAGATGTAATTTATATACCAGAAGATTCACCCATTTAAAGTGCATAACTTGATGGTTTTCAGTATACAGATTTGTGCTTCCATTCCCATAATCTAATTTTAGAACAGCTCCATCACTCTACAAAGAAAACTTGTACTCATTAGCAGTCCCTCACTGCTCTCTCACACCCCTTCCAAGTGCTGGGCAACTTCTAATATACTTTCTGTCTCTATAGAGTTGCCTATTCAGGATATTTCATATCAATGGAATTATACAATATGTGGTCTTTTGTGACTGGCTTATTTCATTTGGCATAATGTTTTTAATGAGCTTTTTAAGTGCGGCTAATGTTGGAATCGAAAATTTTATAATTTAATTTGATTTATTTAAATAGCCATATGTAGACAGTATAGACCAAGTTGCTCAAATGTTCAGAGCTGCCAAATAAGTCACTTCTCAAGTGTGAAGAGGAATATGATTTTTCATGGATAATATTTTACTCGAATAATGTCTTAAAATTAAAAAAAATGTCAAAATTACCCTATGATTTCAGTATTATTTTAATTTTGCAGTTGATGTAATGAAGGCTTTGAAAGATAAGTAACTTGAACAAAGTCACATAATTAATAAGTATATTTTTATTTTTGATTTTATTTATTAATTTCTAGGGGTTTTTACATTATGATCAGAGAATGTTACTTGTATTATTTTAACATTTTGGAATTAATTGTGATTTTTATTGGGGCTGTTGGTCATTTTATGATGGTTTTATGTAAACATAGATCGTAGTTTTTATTTCAGGGAACAGAGTTTGATCTATAGTTAGTCCTACTTTATTATGTCACTTAGATCTTCTATATTATTCCTTAATTTTTTTTCTTTCTGGTCTGTCAAAGACTAAGAGAGGTGACTAAAATTCTACTTTTGTGTTTTTCTTTGTAATGCCTATAGTTCTTGTTTTGTGATATATCTTCTGATGCATTGATAGTCTTGACCTTTTAAAATATTTACTATGAATATCTGCTTTTAACATTATACAGTGACATTTTGTCTTGTTTATGTTTTATGACATGAATTAAAACAAGTTGATATTAAGGTTACAATGGATTCTTTCTTTCTTCCCTCCTTTCCTTTCTCTCTCTTTTCTCTCCTCCTTTCCCCATCTTCCCTCTCCTACCTCTTTCCCTTCTCTTCCTCTTCCCACTTCTTTCTTTCTTTTTCTACATTTGCTTTAGATAACTTTGTCCACAGTTTTCTTTCTTTTCTTAAAAATATGAGTTTAATCCATTTATATTTATTGATACGATAGGTATATTTGAAGCTAGTTCTTTGAAATTATTTATACTTTATGCTTTCACTCTTTCAAAAAGCATATATAGTCCCTATTCTTCACTTTCATTGTGTAATTCTTTATGAATAGGAAATAATTCCTATATTTAAGAAGGTTTGCATTTTTGTTCCAGTAGTTAACTTATAGCTATTATGTTATATATTTTTGTTAATTCTCTAATACTTTAGACATTATCTTTTACTTCTCTGCTATGAACAATCATAAAACTAGTGTATTTCTCTTCTTTTCTCCACTATATTTTAGTTAATTTTTTCATTCTTAGTGCTTTATAATGATAAACGTTTATGCTTTGTTATTTTAGTTGAAGGCTTTAACAACATCTTTTGAATTCTAGTTGTTAAGATGGAGAAATTAATATACCTATTCTAACTCAATTCATTTCCCCTCTGCTCTCAATTTATGTTGATTATTTGTAAATGTCAAGGTATATAACACATAATACATTTCACAGAATCAAAGATGCCACCTATTGTGAGAAGCAACATACTTTTGGGTCACATTTTCAATGGTTTGTAAAACTAATCAATAATTATAAAAACTAAGAAAAAGAGGATTGATGTTTTGAATTAAGTGCTTTGTCATGAGTGTTTGAGACTGAAATATAAATTTGGAACATGGTATTTGAGAACGAAAAGGCAAGATTAGGTTGTAATCAAACTGAAATAGACATCAATCTTCATTGCACGTGCTGAAAGTTGGAAAATGAAACTTTGATGGGATTAAAAAAAACGTTTTATTTATTTTTGGGAGAGAGAGTGAGAACTGGGGAGGGACAGAGAGAGAGGAGGACAGAGGATTCAAAGTGGGCTCTGTGCTGACAGCAGCAAGTCTAATTATGGGCTTGAACTCACAAACCATGAGATCATGACCGGAGCCAAAGTTGGATGCTCAACCAACTGAGCCACCCAGGTGCCCCTGATGGGATTTGTTAAAGTTCTTTTGTTTCAACATATTTGATTTTTTTTTTTTTTAGTACACAAAATATCTTTTTTTAAAAAATGTTTTTATTTATTTTTGAGACAGAGAGAGACAGAGCATGAGCAGGGGAGGGGCAGAGATAGAGGGAGACACAGAATCTGAAGCAGGCTCCAGGCTCTGAGCTGTCAGCACAGAGCCCGACACTGGACTTGAACTCACATACTATGAGATCATGACCTGAGCTGAAGTCGGATGCCCAACTGACTGAGCCACCCGGGCACCCCAAGTACACAAAATACCTTTAACACCTAATTTATGATTTGTGCTCTGTTTTTTTTTTTTTGAAGACTGAGTGTTGATTACCAGAAAACTGTGTATTAATTCTTCTAGACAAGCCATATAAAGAGAATTAAACAAACTTTTGGAATACAAAGAGTCACAAAATCTCCAGCAATCATAAATAATGGATCTGATAACTGATTTTTTATTCTTTATTTTTGTATGCAGATCTTATTTCATTAGAAGAATAAGCTTGAGTGGAAATAGAAGCCCAGGTAAACTTCTACAGTTAGAGCAAGAAAGCCTAGCATTGCCATAGTGATTTTTTTTTATGCTTCTGTTTTCATAATAACTTTAGGGATATATATCTCTTTTCTTGTTATTTTGATTCATGACTAAGACACATTCTTTTGTTTGTTTGTTTGTTTGTTTCAGAGAGAGCTTGTGTGTGCACATGCAAACAGGGGAAGGACAGAGAGAGGGAGAGAGAGACTCCCAAGCAGGTTTTGCACTGTCAGAGCAGAGACCCACAGGGGGCTCCATCTCATAAACTGTGAGATCATGACCTGAGCCAAGATCAAGAGTCAGTTGCTCAACCAACTGACCCACCCAGGTGCCCCAAAGACATTATTCTTGAGTAGCTAAAATAGCTAAATAATAAAGACAGGCTAAATAAAAATAAAATAGCTAAATAAAAATAGCTAAATAATAAAGACAGGCTAAAAGGAGAAAAAAATTATGGAAATAAAATAGATTATCATGGTTTTCAATATATTTTAAGATTGACTGTTTTCATGATTCAATACTTATAATTATCAACATATTTATGATAATATTCTTCAGTTGGGTGGACTGATACATGGGTATTTATATGACAGCTAATTTTAATTAATCCAATTTAGGTAAATATGATTCATTGGAAAATATGAAATTATGTCAGAGAAGTATAAAAAATTAAGACATTACATTTACAATTAGAAAAGAATGGGTAAGGGTAGTAAGATAATGGTGTCTCTTGTGATCTTTGCTTATTGCAAAGCTTTATCCCAATATTCTCCCATGGGACATTTCTTTCAGTGATGATACTGAAGGGTGAAGATCTGCTCAATCTTATGGGATGAATGAGTTAGGTCTGGATTTAGGTTTTAAAATAATCTATCCAGCAAGAATGTGCTGTGTTGATTATTTCGAGCTCAATAGCTAAATATATGTTTTCCAAGCTCCAAATCAAGTTTGGCTGCACCGTTACCCTTGCACAATGAGCTCCCTGAGAGCTGTCCTGCTTAGCCTTGTACATCACAGCATTTGTAGGACTGCACCGTTGGGAACTCTGGCTGGCACAGTGAATGTATGCAGGGAATAGTGTTAAAGAAACAGAAAAACCATTCAGGCAGCAGCTTAAATGTTACATACCCAGAGAAGGCTGCTTGTTTTCCAGTCTAAGACCCTCACTATCTTATCTCAGACCATTCTGTTCTTTTCCTTTGTACCAATCTCACAACTTCTGCATTTGCCTGTTGGACTAATGTCTGCATCTGTAAGCAGACTGTCAGCTCCCTGACGATGGGGTGGCTTTTTGTTCAGCTCTGTATCTCAAGCACCTAGCTGGAAAAATAGAAGACCAAGTAAACATCTGCCGAGTGACTGGATGAATGAAAGAAAGCAAACGTATAGATTTTAGAAAGATGTCATAGGTATATAAAGTTAAGACTGCAACAGGGAAGATAAATGAGATTCATTATTTTATTTGCTTTACTGATTCTAGTCAGTGGCTTGTTACTATAGTTCTAATATCATTGGAAGATACTGTATTTGAAATTTTTATTTTGTGTGTCGTATCAGATATGTAGATTCAGAATATATTTAAAAATAATGGCAGCTAAAAGTGCTCATGTGGCAGCAGGTCCGTACTTAGAAGAGTTGACTTTCCCTTGTGCGTCTATACATCGTTTTCACTGACTGTGCTGAGGACATATGTGTATGTCCCCATATAACTGTGCAGATGGTTCCAGCCCCACCAGTCTCAGCACCTTCATCTACCCAGTGGATCTGCCAGTGACTGCGTTACACCTACCTACAGGGTAACTGTGAGAATAAAATGAAACTAAGTAATACCACTTTATAAACTGTAAAGCTCAACACAAATTGAAAGGATTATTATAATCGTTAGGACATACAGTCTTACCACTGTAAACATTTATTACTATTCTCAAAAAATGCATAAACACATTTCTGATTCATAACTTTGTTGATAGGAATATGTGCACAAACATTTATGCACGTGTAGCCACAGGAGACAGTTAGATCACAGCTGGATTCAAGTGCATTTTTTATGGAAGAGGAAGTTCTGCTCTTACCTAAATAGAGGGACTGAGGAGATTCCTAGAAGAAAAATTTTGCTTGTGTTGAGCTTTGCTTGGTAACCTGGAATCATGAGAAGGTAATAAAAAACAAATCTCTTGTCCAATTCTTATTGGACACTTTTTTTTTTGGTATTAAATAGTTTACTAATGCATCCCCAATCTGTTTGTTCCATTATTTATATATTTATATTTTTTATATATTTATATATATATTTTTATATATATTTATATATTTGTATATTTTATTTATATATTTATATATTTTTTGAGTCATATCTTTACTTCTCAGAGTTTTAGGGTTAGTTTGCTGGGAGGTTTATATTTCTGTTAGAGCATTTTTAATATTAGGCTAATATTTTATTGTAGTTTGAAGTTCTGCCTGGTGGTTAAGTGCTCAGTTAAACCACAGTAGTCCCAAGGGACCCAAATAACTTACAATGATCTGGTTAAAATGTTGAAATTAGTATCTAATACTTATTGAGATCTTGTCCGGTGCTAGTCCCTGGGCTGTTTTGCGCACACATTGGCTCATTAAATCTTCACCACAACTTTACACAATATAGCCCCATTTTATTCATGAGAAACTTGAGGCACAAGGAAATTAAGTAACTTAATCAAGGTCGCTCAGCTAGTACATGTCGGGATGGGTTAGATCTAAGTCTGTGAACTTCAACACCTATGATCTTCCAGGAGGCTGGAAGATCTGGTTTTGTGGTATACACTAACCAGTTGATAAGACTGGGTCATTTGTCCTGCTCTTTAAATGTAACCCTTTTGTATACATACATGACATTGAGGTCTGCTTTTTAGATTTTATTATTTTTTTTAAAAAGTTTTTATTTATTTTTGAGAGAGAAAGAGAGTGAGTGCACATGGGCAGGGGAGGGGCAGAGAGAGAGGGGAACAGAGGATCTGAAGCAGGCTCTGTGCTGACATCAGCAAGCCTGATATTTGGCTGGAACTCACGAACTGCAAGATCACGACCTGAGCCAAAGTCAGACGCTTAACCAACTGAGCCACCCAGGAGCCCCCACTGAGGTCTGCTTTTTAACCGCATGTCCCAACACACTGATTGCCAAACAGTGGATATGAAGAAGACTAGAGGAATTATCCAGTTATAGAGGATATATCCTGAGACTTGGGGATATATTTGAATAGTTGCAGTTGAGAAGTTAATTCCATTAAGTTAAAGAAAAATTCTTATATAAAGGTGAAAACATGCCCGGCAAGGCTGATAGCATATTTAGCATATGGTCAGCCTAGTCCAGAGCTGAACCTGTTTGCCTGT
This sequence comes from Felis catus, assembly GCF_018350175.1. Taxonomy (NCBI): domain Eukaryota; kingdom Metazoa; phylum Chordata; class Mammalia; order Carnivora; family Felidae; genus Felis; species Felis catus. The sequence goes on along the minus strand of NC_058385.1, from coordinate 28,297,769 downwards.
GTTTTTAGTATTTAGCTTCAGACATCTCTGAAAACATCACAGCCAAAGTTGGCATGTTCAGGGCAGCCATGTTGTAAGTCAGGAAGGACACAAAACTTTCATTATGCAGTCAACCTCCTGTTGGCTTTTAGAATATTTTATAACTTTGCTAATTACAGACATCTGCAAGGCACTCAGGGTCCGGCAATTACACAAAAATTGAGGCAATTTGATAAAACCCTGGTGTTAAAAATTCATTTACCTTTTTAAGTCTTTTTCTCAACTGCGATCTATAATATGCCCCGCAGCAGGTCAGAGAGCCACATGACTGCTACAAATATTTGTGAAGAATTTTGAATGGGAAATGCTTTGCCAGTGACTCCATTTTCACATTTTATCTTACCGTTTGAAATATTTTTAAAACAAAACCCAAAACACAGAGATGAATCCCTTGAAATTTGTTTCTGAGAGTCAGCAAAAGCAATTATTCTTTAAAGGAGCTTCTCTTGAATTCTTTTTTAAAAAAAATTTATTTATTTTTGACAGAGAGACAGAGGGAAAGAATGCATGTGCATGTGATGGGGGGATGGGCAGGGAGAGAGGAGGATAGGGGATCTGAGGTGGGCTCTGGGCTGAAAGTAGAGAGCCCCATGTGGGGCTCGAACTCAGCAACCATGAGATCATGACCTGACTTGAAGCCAGATGCTTAACTGACTGAGCCACCCAGCACTCCTTGAATTCTTTATATTTCCCCATCTTGACCTTAGGAATGTGGAAGGTATAATTTAAAAGTCAGGGTATTTTTTTTTTACTCCAATATGCACTTCATTGCCATCATAAACATCATCTGCAACATGTTTAGCACATTTGGGACAAAGCTGGACAGAGTGATTTTTTTAATGAGACCAAACAAAGAATGTTTTGAATTAGTTTGACTTCATGAAAGGGCCATGCTGATGAACCTTATTTGCCTCAGAATCTACAAAGAATGTAATATCTCCTTTATGGCTCTCAATGTCATATAAAATGTTGAATCGATATTTTATTGACCTTTCAAAGTTTTCCTATTTTAGGTTACAAAATGCAGGTAGATCTCCATTTTCTGAGAAGGTGACACTAATCTTTTTATATTTCTTCCAGGCTTTGTCTGCAGAGAGGTTAGAATAGCCTTTAACACAACTTTTTCCGTTGCTGAACCGGAGCCATGTTTCTTCTGTAGTTTCTCACGGAAGATGCAATCAGTCCTCGAGGACTGTGGAGGAGAGTTCACGCCACTTGCTCTTCCTTGAATGTTCTAGACTGTCATGTTCTATTTGGTAGTTTTCTCTCTTCTAAAACATGTCTTTTATTTTGCCCAGTTGTTTTTATGTACCCGCAGCAGCCTTCCCCATTGTTCCTAGCAGTGCCCCTGACTTTTCCCTTTTCCATTTCTGTTCCTCTTCACTCTCTTCCCTTTCCTTCGCTCTGTTAATTTCTCTTCTTAACTCTTCTCAGTCTTTTTACCCTTTGCAGTTCAGGGCTTTGGTGTGACACAATTTGACATTTATAGTTCTCTCTTGGCAATCTGCAACACATCACATCTTCAGTGTTCCTTTTGCCATAGGTTATTCTTAAATATTTCTTATTTTTCTTTTCTTCCTTTCTTTCTTTCTTTTTACAGGCTTTGCATGTACTGAGCTTCAATGGCTCCAGACACAGCTAATGTGAAGGCCAAAACATGGAAGTGCTAAACCTATCATGTGTTTTAAGCTTTTTGAAATTTTCTTTAGCAGGTGAGAATGTTCACAATTCTCAGTATTAATGACCCATGGAAACTGGGGAGCAGGAAAGACATAAATGTCCATGACGTCCACCAGTTTGGTTGGTTTTCCTTGATGACTATGGAATTTTTAAATAGGTTGACTCCATTTTTTTTTTGTTTTTTTTTTTGCCAGAATTCTCAGGGTTTCTTTTTTTTTTTTTCTTTTTGAAGGCCTATTTCTGATACATATCAGGTTTGATATATGTCAAAGCGATAACTCTTAAATGGAAACCACAATCCGAGGAGGTGAGAGAGCGAAGAACCGGTCGCAGTGTTGCTGCCTTCACTCTGGTCCACCTGGGAGTCTGGAGAACTGAGGACAGAGAGATCTGGGCAGTAGCCTGTCTCCCAGCATGCCTCCATCCTGGGGCTTACCAGGTAAATTCCCACTGTTTTCTATAGATAACCTTATTATGATTTAGTCAGTCATGGAGAACATTTTGCAAATAGTAACATCTTTCTGTCTTAAAATGGATTTTGTTTTTCTGTGCTCTCTTCCACTTGGGGCAAAGCAATGAAATTAAAGAAGAATATCATGGAGGCTCTCTCTCTCTCTCTCTTTCTCTCTCTCTCTCTCTCTCTCTCTCTCTATATATATATATGTATAATGTACATTTTCCCCCATTTTTCGACCAGACCAGGACTATCTGAAAAGAAAAGCCAGGCACATCCATTTAAATTTTATATCAAAGTTTCCCAGGCATGGTCTTGGGACCACTTGTATCAGAATCACTTTGGAACTTGGTTACAACGTAGATCCTGGGCCAGTTTTCATAAATTCAAGCACCTTCTTTAGGCATGTGGACTGGTGTACAAGTTATATTTTAAAAACTCCATACCTGAAGCTGTTCCTAAATATAGTGAAGTTTAAGAACCCCTGTACTATGGGACCATCAATAGGTCCATCTCAAACAAAATTATCAAGTAGGTGAAACTTAGTCTCCTTTTTCTTAAATGTTTGCTTAACTGTGTCTTTTACCTGTAACTCCAAGCCACTTGCGTTTTTACTTCTCCCTGAAAAATCTCTTGTCAAACCAGGATAGCATTAGTTAACGCTATGTTAAAACAAAATGCAGATTCTGAAAAAAATTGGAAAAAGCTTGTAAAATCTGGAGCAGAGTGAGGACTATGGAACAAAGTATTTTTCATTTACTAGGATAATCTACTCAAATCATAGGGCTTCAAAGAGGCAAGGGCTGCCATGTGTATATGTATTATCTATTTAAGCTGAAAACTTTCAGCTTTAGGAAATTTCACTCCCTTCACTCCCTTAAACAGTTCACTCCCTTCACAGCTATGTCTGAGTTGCTGCATACATTTTTTTCGAGTTTTATTGAGATACAATTAACCTATAACATTGTGCAAATTTAAGATACACAATGTGTTGATTTGATACTCTTTTATATTGCAATAAGATTACTACGGTAGCATTAACTACACTTCCATCGCATCACATGATTACCTTTTTTTAGTGGTGAGAACATTTAAGACTTACTCTCTTAGCACTTTTCAAGTATACAATACAGTATTGTTAACTAAAATGACAACACTATGCCGTAGATTCCCAGAACTTACTCATTTTCTAACTAAAAGTTTGTTCCTTTGACCAACATCTCCCCACTTCCCCCAGCCCCAACCCCTGTTAACCATCATTCTATTCTCTATTTCTATGAATTCAGTCTTTTTAGATTCCACATAAAAATGATATCATATGGTATTTGTCTTTATCTGTCTGACTAAGCATAATTTCACTTAGCATAATTTCCTCAAGGTCCATACATGTTGTCCCAAATGGCAGGAGTTCCTTTTCCATGGTTGAATAATATTACATTGTATACACACACACACACACACACACACACACGTATATATACATATACACACACACATATATATTGTATATATTGTATATTATGTATATGTATATGTATATTGTATACATTATATATACACACACACATATATACATATATACACACACACACACATATATATGTGTGTGTGTGTGTGTATATGTGTGTATATATATATGTGTGTATATGTGTGTATATATATGTGTGTGTATATATATACACCATATTGGGTGTGTATATATATATATATATATATATATATATATACATATGTGTGTGTATATATGTGTACATATGTGTGTGTATATATATATACACCATATTGGGTATATACAGTGTGTGTGTGTATATATGTATGTGGTATATATATGTGTATATGTATATGTGGTATATATATGTGTGTATATATTATATACACACACACACCACATTGGGTATATACAGTGTGTGTATAGGTGCATCTTCACCCATCAACAGACAATTTCGATGTCTTTGTTATTGTGGATACTGCGACAATAAAAAACATGAGAGTACAGATATCTTTTTGATATCCTGTTTTCATTTCATTTATATATATGCCTAGAAGTGGGATTTCTGGATCATATGATCGTCCTGTTGTTAATTTTTTGAGAAACCTCCCTCCTGGTTTGCATCATGGCTGTACCGGTTTATATTCTCACCAACGGTGCACAGTATGTTCCCTTTTCTTTACGTCATTATCAACACTTGTAATCTCTTGTCTTTTTGATGATAGTCATTCTAACAGGGAGTATGTTAAATGAAAAAGCTTCTGCATAGCAAAAAAAACAACAAAATGAAAAAGCAACTTAAAGAGTGCAAGAAAATATTTGCAAGTCATACGTCTGATAAGCGGGTAATATTCAAAATATATAAAGAACTCATGACTCATTAACATAAAAGGCCAATCAAATTAAAAAATGAGCAGAGGAACTGTATAGACATTTTTCCAAAGAAGACATACAAATGGCCAACAGGTACATGAAAAGATGTTTAATATCACAAGTTATCAGGGAAATGAAAATCAAAACCACAATGAGATATCATGTTGAATGGTTAGCATAATTTTTTATTAATGCTGTCAGAAATGACAGAGGTCTAAGTAAATAGCCAACAGTGTTTTAAAGCGTATGAGTCTAGGGGTGCCTGGGTGGCTCAGTCGGTTAAGCATCCGACTTCAGCTCAAGTCACGATCTCGCGGTCCGTGAGTTCGAGCCTGGTGTTGGGCTCTGTGCTGACAGCTCAGAGCCTGGAGCCTGTTTCGGATTTTGTGTCTCCCTCTCTCTCTGACCCTCCCCCATTCATGCTCTGTCTCTCCCTGTCTCAAAAATAAATAAACGTGGGGCGCCTGGGTGGCGCAGTCGATTAAGCGTCCGACTTCAGCCAGGTCATGATCTCGCGGTCCGTGAGTTCGAGCCCCGCGTCAGGCTCTGGGCTGATGGCTCGGAGCCTGGAGCCTGTTTCCGATTCTGTGTCTCCCTCTCTCTCTCTGCCCCTCCCCCATTCGTGCTCTGTCTCTCTCTGTCCCAAAAATAAATAAATGTTGAAAAAAAAATTAAAAAAAATAAACGTTTTTTTAAAAAAACAAAATAAAGAGTATGAGTCTATTATAATTGATTGTACAATCAGCATTGCTTCTAAGTTAAACAGTATCAGAATTTTAAAAGGTAAAATTAACTGAAGATGCTCACAACTCCTAAAAACCAATACGTTTTTATTTTTATGTTTTCCCTTCTAGTGCTTGTCTACCTTTATATTTATTTTTTAATTTAATAATGTTCTGTCTTTGTATTATTATATTATCATTTAATGTTTTATCATAAACTAGCATATTTTCCAGGCATTACATAGCCTGTAAAATTATTAGTTTTAATAACTACATAAAAGTCCACCGGCTTTTTAAAATCATTCCCTAATTGTTCAACATTTAGATTGTTGCCATTTTTTAGTTTAGAAGTTTTATGTAATAGAAACCTTCATACTTATAGCTTTTATATCTCAGCAGTGGGACCACTGAGTCATCGGGTGTGAACAGTTTTATTCCTCCTGATAGACGTTGCCAAACGGCTCTCCAAAAGCATTGTACCAGTTTATGTTGCCATTAGTGATAAATGAGTTTGTCTTTAACAATCTAGCATTAATATCCCATTATCTACCTCTCTTGTTTTCTCCTGTAATTGTACGTGATAGATTTTAGATAGATTTTAGATCATGTATATCAATAACTTTTGAAGAAAATGTGAATAAATCAAAAGAAATGTAGCGTGGAAGTTGTTTTCTTTCAAAACATTAATCCACTTTTATACAACAGATTTTACATAATTCCCCTTGATGTTGAATCCATTCTCAATTTTTTTCCTCTAAAAAGGGGTTTATCTATAACTTCGCCTTTTCCCCCCTGGGTATGGAGCTATGTATGTATACTTTATTATTATTTGCAATTGTTTACTAATATGCAGTTTATTATTTGACAAAAGATAGAATTTACTAAACTCTTCCTTTGTTGAATTTGTTCTAAAAGCATTCATGTCCTGTTTAAGATTCAATAACGCTGGCTTGTATAGTAAAAGATTGACCTTGCATATATGATATTACAGGAAGTGTTACAATTAATCACAAATACTCCAAATAAAAATTGAATTATTGATTCTTAGAAACAGAGAATTCAGGTTCAAATCATTTAAAATTTTCCAGGGGCAGGAAATCCCAATGAAGGAATACACTTCAGTCAACAACAGTCCTCTTTTATCTGGAAAATTTAACTTCGTTTTCTTAACTTGCCACTTTAAGAGGAAATTGGGAGAGAAAAAGGGAGCATCTTTTTTAGCATCCATATCAACCCAAATAAATCTGGAAATCATTGGTGTTACAGATGTCATACCTGGATAATCCTAACATCTAAGTCATTGTGGTCATTTATGTTCTGTAATAAATTACCCCAGAACTTACTAGTAAAAACCAGCCAAGAATTTTATGGGTCAGTAGTTTGGAGAGAACACAATGAGACAGCTTGTTCCAGCTCCCTGATGTCTAGGGTCAGCTGGAAGCCTCGAAGGCTGGAATTTGGTATCATCCAAAGGCTCATTCACTCACTTATTTGGTGGTAGATCAGGGGTTTTGGCTGGTTCAGTCCCCCAGACCTAACAGCCCAAGAGAAAGACATGTGGATGCATATCCTTGTAAAGACCTAGACTTGAAGTTAGACGGCCTTACTTTCACTGTACTGTAGTGGTCAGAGTGGGCACAAGCCCCATCCCCATAGATGAAAGCTCTTGGTGTGAGGACTGCTAAAGTCACTTTGAAAAAGAAACGAGGGCTGGGGCGCGGCAGGGGGGTAATGTTGCAGTCATTTAGGAAAACACAATATGCTGTGCAAATGATATGAAAAATAGATTTGACATATGCTATTTTTTTCTGAGCCTTTAAAAAACTCAGTGTGGAGGAGGTTTTGTATTCTACAGATAACAGTTATAAACTCTCTTAAAAGGGTAAAAAACAACTGTTTGAAGAAGGGAATGACACTGGTTGGCCCTTTGCCTGAGTGCAGAGCCCTGTCAGTATCATACAAGATAACTGACACTCTGGTAGAAATGTGCAGTCTTACTGGCTTGGTAAACCAGAGGATAGGGTTTGGATGACCACAGCAGACTGAAAGTAGAAGGGAATTCAGTCTCAGGAAGAGGAGAGCCAGAGAGCTGAAGACTTACATTCTACATATAAACTCTTTTCAATTCTCTGGCTGACCTCTGAGCTCCGTATGTAGGGGTGGATGATAAGCAAACCAGCTAAGGATTTAAAACCAACCAATGAACCAAAAAACACTTTAACACAGATTTCGTCTTCCACTCATCAAAGGGATTTTAGTCCAGCTAAACTGTTTGCTAACACAGACCAATCAAACAGCCAATCAACGAACCAACTAACCATTATTCTTTTGAGGAAAATAACAGAATCCAGTGACTTTAAAGGTCTGGGCCTCATCCCCTGTGAAATGTAGACAAATACCTCTGGAGTAGGGCCAATCCTTCTAGGTAAACTGGTATAAATTCCTTTGTAATGACAAACTCTTAACCCAGGTACCAAGTTTCAGCAAAATTTGTTCAAAAAACTCTGTACAGAATCACAAACATGCCATCTCTACATAGCATAGTTAGGCTATGGGACTCTATTATACGAATTTCTAGAAGAGGTAAAACGAATCCCTAATAATAATAAAAAAAGACTTAAAACAGTGGCTGCCTCTTGTGGGGGGAGGTGGACACTCACTGGCAAGGGGCATGTGGGGACTGTCTGGGAGCTATCTTGTTATGTATCTTGACAGAGGTTTGTGCTACATTGATGTTTACATTTTTTACAACTCAGTAAACATCCAATGAAGATTTTTACATTTTGCTGTATATAATTTTATCTCAAAAATGAAACCATAAAATGGTAAACTCTAGTGAATAAAACAAAAGGAGAAATATTCAGAGATGAGCATAATTCAAAAAACATTAAAAAATTAAAATGAATTGTTGGGTGAGGGGTGCATGGGTGGCTCAGTTGGTTAAGCGTCCAGCTTCCACTCGGGTCATGATCTCGCGGTTTGTAAGTTTGAGCCCCGCATCAGGCTCTGTGCTGACAGCTCGGAACCTGAAGCCTGCTTCGGATTCTGTGTCTCCCCCTCTCTCTGCCCTACCCGCCTATGCTCTGTCTTTCTCTGTCTCTCAAAAATAAATAAATGTTAAAATTTTTTTTTTAAAAAGATGAATTGTTGGCTGGATAAAAATATGAAAAAGCAAATATAATAAAGTGAACTGTAGTATCTGAATAGTGAATTTGTGCAGGGCTGGGACTCAGGAGAGGCAAGGGAGGCACACAGCTTGCAAAATTGGAGACACTCACTTTAGACTCGTGCAAGTACATGGCGGGCCCCTGCGAGCAAGTGCCTCTTTGAATTTTGCACCCTGTGTGCCTCTCTTCCCTCTCTCTAGTCCCAGCCTACTCCATCCACTATGGTCACACTTATCCTCTTGGTAGCAACCGGACCTAACTTAGGTGATAGTCATGGAGGACTGTGTTCAGATCTTACTGTGGGGAGTGCAGTTAGCCGAAAACCCCTGACTGCAGGGGCTTTTAGGATCTTCTGCTTTGAGTTGAAGTCTTGTGCTTTCAAGGCAACCCTCAACTAATGACTGAACATGGTGGTGACAAAAATGCCCACTATATCTGGCCTGTGAGGAACTCCTCTGTGGACAACCATTGGGCTAAATGAGACTTTCACCACAGTCTGAGTCTTTTCCTGCCATTTTTCCTTTCCTCTTCCCTGTCACCTGTGTTGGACCTGAATCATGGTCTTAAGCCTTTCTCTGCCTACCTTGCCCCAGTTTTCCTTCATCTTTCACAGGTTTTGCTCCCAGGATATATATATTTCTAAGTCCATCTTGGTGTCTACATCCCAGAGGATGCAACTACCACGTATAATTCCTGCCCAAGTTTGTGTGAAACAGTGGACCTGTTTAGTTCCAGGTCTCTGCTTTCTTGCCTATACAGCTCACCCTTTAAAAATAGCCACTAGTCCTCTGCCTTACTTGGACCCTCAGGCAAGTTTCTCCAAACCTGGGTCTGCTGTTTCTGTAGACCAGCTCAAGCACCTGTCTTCCGGCCATTGTCAGTCTGCATATTCGTCTTGCTTTCTGTATTTGCTACTTCTGAACCCTTTATAGTCCTATTTCCTCCTTTTAACAATTAACGACCTTTTACTAGTTGATTATTTTTGAATGAAAATTTCTGTGTTCTAATTACTGTGTGGCTTCTGGTTTTTGATTGGACATGAGCAGCTATAGAACTGATGATGAGAATGGTCCTTGTAGAAAAAGCTTTAAAGATGGAATTTTAGAGATTGGTCTGGTCATGTCCTTGGGATCTAGTGCAGTGCTGCACTTTTTATCAGGAGAAAATGGGATGATAGTCCATGACATACGGTAGCATCACGATTAATGAAACCATCCATCATCTGTCATTGTGATGAAGTGCCAATTTGAACCAAATGCCTTGAGAGCCCAAGTGGCTGCTGTACTTGACTGTTAGGGCAGCAGTGGTGACTGCAAGAACTATGGTGTTTTTCATAAGGAAATTGGATCACTTGCAGAAAAAAAATAAGTGATAAGCTAAGGTCCTTCTTTAAATTCTCTGCTTATGTCATGATCTCAGAATCAGAGAAATTTCATGGCTGAAAATCAAACACAAAATTAATTTTAAGCATTGCAGAATTACAACATCAGCTGAACCAAAAGCCTCAACCTTTTCTCATGTGAAATTTACATAATTAACTGTAAAAAATGAGACCCTAAAAACTAAAGTCAGGACATCTGGTTGGAATCGGATGGAAACAGTCTTGAACTCCCCATGTTACTCTGAGTCTTTCTTGCCAGTGGAAATAGCTCTCCCTCCTGTGTCTAAGGGTATGGGAATTTCTTTGCTGGAAAATCCATGACAAACTTACCTTGGGCACAGGTCTTGCAAGGGGGATGTTCATGCTTTTTCATATCCACCCCTTGTTGCCACTTGACCTATAACTGGGGCCAAATCTCAATATGCTTCAGGAATCAGGTATAGAAGTCAAGAAGAAATAGAATTGCAAAGTTTGCTGATTATAATCCATAACATGGGGAATGTATGTGGAAGTGGATTCTGGGGGTGTTAGACCAAGAAGGACAGAAATGACACTGGAAGGGTGGGACTAAGTACATTGATATAGGTGCAATTGCTGAAATTTTGCATTGACTGTGCTAGCTCATGGAGCTGGAAGTGACTCTAACAATTTCTTTGGTTGGTTGACCAAACTCTAAACTCAGTGGTGGCTTATGTTTACTGATGCTGAGATACCAATGCTTATATGGCATGATATTAGGAATTAAAATGCCCAGAATTCAATCTCTTTACCCAGGTGATGACAAATACATTAAGGAGGGGGTCACCTGCATCCTTAAAAAAGATCTGGGCTCACTGTCCTTTGTAGCCAAGCATGAATGCAGATAATGTTATCATTGGCATAGATTCCTTGATTTTAATAGAGATGATAGGATATTAGAGTATCAGAAGTCAAGTGACCAGTTGAGGAAAGACAAGTTGTCACATTTATTAGAAAGGTCAGCAGGGACATAACGATAATCAGAACTTACAGAAAATTGATCAGTTTTCCTAGGGATGGAGTAGATGGGAAGTCTATGAGAAAATGGCTTAATTATAACAGAAAACCCTTTAGGACTAGTGATTAAATGCTTGAGAAGGGTCATGGCCTTTCCCTAGGTGTCCAGACCTAAGCCTGTTCATAGATCCAGAGCTTCTTAATTGAAGGGAAAGTCAAGTTCTTTTCAGGAAGAATCCTGAAACATTGCCATAAGTATAAACTATGCATCTATCTTCAAGCTTGCATACATTTACTAGAGTGACTCTGCATTAGGAAAAAATTCTCAGACCTTTGGGAATTGCTAAACACTGTCTCTAAATTGTTGCTAATTCCTGGTGACCCCAGTGTAGTTGTGACCAGGTGACACAAGGAGTCAACCCAGGTGTGACCCACAGCATAACCAGCTAGTTCATAGGCCCACTTTGTTATCATTTCACTAATTTCTGAATTGGATTGGAAATACTTGGCACTTGGAAGAATCCCCACATTGGCCTGTGACCCATGGGTTAAGGGCCATTATGGTAGGAAGGGCTAACAGAAACTTCTGAACATTTCTGCTTCTCACCACAGTAGTAAACCAGAAGCAATACCGCATCTCTGGGAGGATTTTCACATATTAGTGATACCATCAAAGGCAAAAAGTGAGGGGGGTGGGTAATACCTATCGCATTCTTTTTTAACTTGCTTATTTGGCCTATGTGGGAGTTGGATAGATTTTGGAGAATGACTGTGGATTATTGTAAACTTTATCAGATGGAGACAGCAGTTGTTGTTCAAGATAGAGCATCTTTACTGAAGAAAATTAGCATAGCTTCTGGCACTGGATATGCAGTTATTGACCTGGTCAGTGTTCTTTTCTTCATATTGTAAGGATCACCAAAGGTATTTGCTTTAACCTGAGCTAGTATTACACCTTCACTGCTTTGCCTGTCAGCCTACCTGCTCTCTGCTGCAACATAGCCTTCAGAGATCATTATTGCTTTGAAATTGGACCAAATGTCACTGGGGTCACTACATTGAGGACATCATGCTGTTCGGATATAATGCAACATGTGGTCAAGTACCTTCTTTTCCTCCCGCTGCCCTTCACCCGTTTTGCCTCTTCTCCTCTGGCAGCTATCAGTTTGTTCTCTGTATTTATAGGTCTGATTCTGCCTTAAAATTTTTTTTAAGTTGTTATTTATTTTGAGAGAGAGCGAGACCGCGTGCAAGCAGGGGAGGGGCAGAGAGAGAGGGAGAGAGAGGACCCCAAGCAGGTTCCCTGCTGTCAGCACAGTGTTCGCGCAGAGCCCCAGGCGGGGCTCCACCTCACGAATCGTGAGATCGTGGCCTGAGCCAAGATCAAGAGTCAGATGCTTAACTGACTGAACCACCCAGGTACCCCCGAGACTGCCTTTTTATAAAAATTTGAGTATAGTCGACACACGATGTTACATTAGTTTCAGGTGTAGAGCATGGTGGTGGGACAAGTATATGCATTATGCTGTGTTCGCCACGAGTGTAACTACCATCTGTCACCCACATCACGATTGTGATATCATTGGCTCTGTTCCTTATGCTGTGCCTTTTATCCCCATGACTTACTCATTCCATAACTGGGAGCATGTATCTCCCACTCCCCTTCACCCGTTTTGCCTAATCTTCTACCTCTTCCCCTCTGGCAACCATCGGTTTCTTCTCTGTATATAGAGGTCTGATTCTGCTTTTTGTTTGTTTATTCAATTCATTTGTTCTTTTGTTCTTTTTTTTTTTTTTTAAGTTTTTTTTTCAACGTTTTTTATTTATTTTTGGGACAGAGAGAGACAGAGCATGAACGGGGGAGGGGCAGAGAGAGAGGGAGACACAGAATCGGAAACAGGCTCCAGGCTCTGAGCCATCAGCCCAGAGCCTGACGCGGGGCTCGAACTCACCGACCGCGAGATCGTGATCTGGCTGAAGTCGGACGCTTAACCGACTGCGCCACCCAGGCGCCCCTGTTCTTTTTTTTTTTGATTTCACTTATGAGTGAAATCATATGGAATTACAAATTTTTTTTATGTTTATTTATTTTTGAGAGACAGAGAGAGAGAGAGGCAGATAGAGAGGGAGACACAGAATCTGAAGCAGGCTGCAGACTCCAGGCTGTTAGCACAGAGCCCTACCTGGGGCTTGAACTCCCGAAATGTGAGATCATGATCTGCTCAACTGAGCCACTCAGGTGCCCCTGTTTTTCTCAGGCTGAATTATTTCACTTAGCATAATCCCTGCTAGGTCTATCCATGTTGTCACAAATGACATGATCCCAGTCTTTTTTTAGGGCTGTGTAATATAACACTCTCTCTTTCCCTCAACTACCACATCCGCGTGCTCTGCTGTGAGGACTACACCCCCTGCACCAGCTCTGCCGCCCCTCAGCCCTCCAGCACCAGCACCAGCACAGGACAAAGATCATCGGGGATTCCTAGGCTGCAGACTAAGGCCACCCACCCCTCTTCCCCCCATGACCTCCCAGAGGGTCGGTGTCCGCACCACCCAGACTCTTTCCTCCTTAGCGTGTTTGTTAATAAAGTACTTTTTATGCCTTAGAAAGACATGTGTCAACCAGGAGCAGGGAGATAAAATCCTACCATCTTTCAGAAGACTGTCGTCTTAGTAAAGTTTCTGGAAATCCAATGCTCAGGAACACATTGCGATATCTTCTTCAAGTTGGAAGGCAAGTTGTTGCTGTCTCTTGCACCATCTATAAAGAAAAGAAAAAGGCATATTTGATAGGCCTCTTCCTAAGTTAAAATTTTAGATTTATAGAAGACATGAGCAGATAGTACAGAAAATTCCCATATACTCCTTGACACTCCACCCTCCATATCTAATGTTCTTTAATTGGGATTTGTTTGATGTTTTCTTCGTGATCAGACTGGGGTTATGGGTTTTGGGGTGGAAGACCACTGAGGCAAAATGCCATTCTCATCACATCATATCAGGGGTATACACCACCAACATGACTCATCACTGTTAATGTTAACCTTGATCTCAGGCTGAGGTGGTGTCAGATTTCTCCACTGGAAAGTTCCTCCTTCTGGCCTTTGTTTCCCACACTGTCCACAGCCCACACTTAATGAGTAGGGAGTTATGCTACCTCTCTTTGAGGTTGAAATATCTACATAAGTTATTCGGAATTCTTTTGCCTAAGAGTTTGTTAATTCTCCCCCATGCATTTTAAAATTTGTTTATTAATTACACTATGGGCTGACTGATTTTATCTTACATTTGGGGTTATATTGGGTTATAGTCCAATTCTCTTTTATTTATTTTGATGCTCAGATTGTTGCAGCTTTGGCCACTGGAAGTTGTTTCTCTGGTTCCGGAGTTCCCTTGGCATGCTATGTCATGTCATCGTGGGGTGGTTTTTGTTTTTTGTTTTTATTTTTTTAGTATGTCCTTACATTCTGGCGCTGCAAGATGCTCCAGATTCGTTTTGTGTTTAATTTTACTTAAAGAAGTATGTTTGACAATGTGCCTGTCCAACATCTATTAATATTTCAGTTAAAAAAAACATAGTAGACACTCTGTGCTAAGTACTTTGCTACACGCTGGGTGTAATATCATCTATTTTTGTCAAATAAGCAGGTAACGATCATCCTCTTGGTTATCACTTATATGCATCTGCTCCTTTGCTTTTTACAAAGCTTCTCCATTCCCATGTATATTAGCTCATTTTTTAATGTCACAAACATTTTCTGTGACATGTATGGCAGGAGTTATGATTTCTGGTTCATGGATAATGAATCTTATCTTGACTTTTAACAGATTTTTTTTAAAGGAGAAATTAAACTCTAGTTTGTTGTCACAAGTACAGCCTCTGCGAAATATATGCAGTCATTTGTTCAGATTCTTTCTTAAGCAATTCTACAGGGTTTTCCTGATTATGGCAACACGTGACCACAATGGATTTATGTTTTGTTCTTTTACAGACTGATTTTTCACTCCCTTTCCCATTTCAAGTCATGAAAATAATAGAAAATTTCAGTTACATAAAGTCTTGGCATATTTCAACTCACTCCAGAATGTAATAATGTAAATTGAGGAAAACTCTACGGAATATATTGCAAGTGCTCCACATCCCTTCTTAAGCATAATATTTTCCAGGAAGTGAAATAAAATCCCCATATCACACTATGTAAAATATTTGATGTAAATTAAGAACGTTAATAAAATTGTGAGTTACGGCATCAAACATGCTTTGACACAACTGCATGGAGACTTTAAAGATTTTAGTAGAGTCCTGGTCTTACAAAACATTGCTTTATGGTGAACTAATGATGTTGCAATGATCTCCTGTCAAATGTCTTATGTTGTAAGGTGTAAACTAAGCTTGTTTTAATTTTATTATCTTTTTTTGGGGGGGATATAGACCCCATTGCTTAATGCATAGCTCATATATTTTTATAGGATTATGTTTGACGGGCTTTGAAATTATAGATCACGATCTTTCCTTTAATTAGAGAGAAAGCCTCCATTTATCTCCGCGATACTCAAGTATTTGCTTGTGAACATCAAGGGAGAGCACTGAAGAGTGAGTTTTGCTACAGTGACCTGCACAATTAATAGCTTCAGAGAATCTTTCGGGAATACTCTGGGAAGAGTGCACAGCTCCACTCCATCGGCCTCAGCTGAGCTGAGCTGTCCCACTGAGCTGTGGATAACAGATGACCACATTTAGACATTTTAACTGAACTGCTTTTGGCTTTCTTCAGGTTTTGTGAGGAAACGGCCTTAACAATTCTCAGAAGTAAAAACTATGTTGTCAAGACGTTGTCAAAATGCTGGAATTGAGTTTTAGCCCCCAGTGGAAATACGTTTAAACTACACTTAAGGTTGGTTGTTTTATCACCAACCTTAGGTTCTTTTGGAGTCTGTTGTGTTTTGGAGACCCCATTCATTTTCCCGTTCATTAGTGACCTGATCTGAGGGGAATGGCACCTGTATGAAACTCCACTGCTCCATTCCCGCTGCCCATTGTGACGGCAGGGAGCTGTGCGAGGTGATTCTTCACAGCCACACGAGTTTTGGAACAAAGCTGACACTTTATGCTGCAAACAATATTCTACTGGATCCACGACACGTTTGTATGGCATGTAGGAGCTGACAAACCTGGGGCGGACAGTCATCTTATAGCTTGTCACCTGTCAATAAATTGCCCAGGTCACCGTGTTGATCAACGTGGACTACAAATCCTACCCTGTTTTTCACCTATCGCATTCATGGTTTGTCCAAGAAATTATCTGACATTTTCCCAGGTTCTTATGTACATCTTACAATTGTTAAGTAATACTTGGCAACGGCATTTAAGGTCAGGAGTTTCAGGGGATTAATCAGTTTGTGAAGGTAGCATCTAATCTATTTAAGGGATTTAATTCATCGGAATTTATTGATCTCCAACTATGTACGATATACTTTGCATGAGGGGGAAGATATGAATAGTTTCTGTTTTTAAGGGGCCCAGAGCCTTGTAATAAAAAATTACTAAGTAATGAGTCAAAGGAGATTAATGGTATAATAATAACCAAAGTATATTTATCAAGAGAGTATTTCCAACTGGGAGTCAAACTGGATTCATGGAGGAGAGAAAGTGCTATTTATATGGTGCCAAATTTACATAGTTCTCATAAAAATGGTATGATACTGGTATGATCCCCATTTTAACGAGAAAGAAAATAAGGCTCCGGGAAGCCAGGTACTTGCCTAACATCATAGAAGGATAATATCATAGTGGGGGTCATCTTTGACTCTCAAACCTCTTCTTTTTTTTCAATTAACCATTATCAAGCTCCAAGAGTAGAGGTGCCAAACCAATCTATAAGATTGTTAGTATTATATCCTGTTTTACATACGAGAAAATGGTGGCTCAGAATGTATAAGTGGCCTGGTTTGTATTAAATAGACAACAAGTGGTGGATCCCGGATTTGTACTTAGGTCCTTTTTTAATATTTTTTTTATTATTATGGCTACTTTTTTCTTTTTTAAAAATTGTACTATGAACATTTAACGTGAGATATACCCTCTTAACAAACATTTGAAGGGCACAATACAGTATTGTTAAGTATAGGCACAGTGTTGTACAGATCTCTAGAACTAATTCATCTTACATAGATGAAATTTATACCTATTGAGTGAGGTAATTCCTGATTCCCACCTCCTCTTTTCCCTCATAATCTCCAATCCCCAATTGGAATGGTGATATTCCAATTATTTTATTACATCCTTATATGCTAGCTGGAATACTTCTGTAGAAGGAATTTTTTTTTCTCATCAACGTTTTGAATACCTGAGGTACAGTTTTTACTATAATAAGGTTATTTATTTATTTACTGTAAAGTTTTACTTTATCTACCTATTTATTTATTTATTATTTATTTATTTATTTATTTATTTATTTATTTATTTTAATGGCCATTTGACCTCGATGCTGATAGGTTGGGAATATCCAGAATGATTAATGGTGTCTAATTCTGACTGAAAATGGGTAAGGTAAAAAATCATACATGTAAAAATATTTAATAGGCCAATAATATTTACTAGTATTTAGAATAATGAGCTGTTTTTCCCAGCATCCTCCAAAGGTGATCAATTTTTTTTTTCAAAATGATCATTGCAAATTCCTGGATTTTAACATATTTTATCATTATATCCTCTGATGTTATTACTCTTGTTGATGCTGTAAATGACTCATCTTTGAACAGTGGGAGCTGCTTCAAGATGGCTCATGAATCCTTCTGACAATATTCAGATACTGATAACTTCTTTGCTTTATGGAATAGCAAAGTATTCAGATTCATTTTATAAATTTCCTGCTCCGGAATTTTATATCTGATTCATGTTTTCTGTTATCACATGTGATAATTTCATGTAATTATAGTGTAATATCCCATTGTGTGTATGTCCAGACACCTACACAGACATATCCTCCCTTTCCTAGATAAATGGTAATACGGTGTATATGTACATATTGCTTCTACAACTTGCTGTTTTCATTTAATGGTGTATACTGAGGATCACACATGAGAAAGTAATAATTTTTTTTTATAGTTGTATAGCGTTCCATTGTAAGTATATCAGAATTAATCTAATTTATCTGTTTTGATGAAAATTTAAGTTGTTTCTGGATTTTTACCATTTTAAAATTTACAATAAATGTCTATGTATGTATATCTTTTCACATTTTATTGTTTTATCTTTGAGATAGATTCCTAGAGAAGAGGTAAACATACATAATAGGCAATTTTGCTAAATAGTGTCAAATTGGTCTCTCTAACATTTGTAACATTTTGCATTCTTTTTAATAATGCAGATGTATTTATTTCCCCTTATGCTTTCCAACTAAGTATGTGGTCAAGCTTTTGTTTTTCTGTCAATTTGATAAATAAGATAAATATATCTGTGTGATACTAATTTGTATTTCTCTGTGAGCTAGTCTCTTAATTATGAGCCTCATGTACTTGAGAGTCCCAAACATGTGAGGACCATTTGCATTTTCTTTTTTTTAAAGTTTATTTTATTTATTTTGGGAGGGAGGGTGTGTGTGCACATGCATGTGCACAAAAGAGGGAGGGATAGAAAGAGAGAATCCCGAGCAGGCTCAAAGCTGTCAGCATGCAACCTGATGTAGGGCTCGATCTCACACTTCGCGAGATCATGGCCTGAGTGAGACTGAGTCGGTTGCTTAACAGATCGAACCAACCAAGTGTCCCTGTATTTTCTTTTCTAGAAACTGTTCATATCTCTAGACTGTTTTTTTTAATAGCATTGTTGATCTTTTAATTTTGCTAATGAAATTGTACTTGCCATGTATTTTTAACCTTTATGTAGTCAGATTTATTAATTATTATTATTTTTTATTGCTTTAAGATTTTTGAGTCAGAGAGTTTTCTTCACTTCTGGGTTATAGAGAAATTCATGAATGTTTGTACTTGTGTAGTTTCATATTTTACACTTAAATTTCTTGGGGTTTTCTTTGGAATTTTCACTAGTTTGGGGTGTAAGAAAAAAAATCCCATGTTTATTTTTTCCTATTACTGTCCAGTTATTTTTGTACCACTTATTAAAATGCCCATGTTTCCCACTTGATTCGTGATTTCACTTTCATTGAATACTACAATTAATCATGTGTATTTCTGGGTTCTTTTTGTTGTTGTTCTACCTGGCTAGTCATATGTCAACACCACATTGTTTTAATTATAGAGGCCTTAGGATAAGTTTATATCTGGTTGGGCTAGTAACTCCCTTTCCCCGCTACTAGTCTTCAAGTAAATCCAGGTCTTTAAACACTGAATTCAAGGTTTTTTCTCTAGATTCTACTTCCTTTAGCAAGACGTCACAAAAATAGAATGTTCAGACTCTTCTAAAAAGGCAAATAGGAAAGTAAAATTGTGAATGCGTTTAATGGCAAAGCAGAGTCAAATATAATTTCATTTTTAGTTTTGGTTTTAATTAAAAGAATAAGAACAACCAAGAATAATGAATCCATTTAGCCTTTTATTCCCCTTCTATAGGTCCCCCTAGAGAAGTGATGTATTATCCTAATTTAGCAATCAACATTTCCATCATATGGATCACTTAATTATCTCTGATAGAGCACAGAGAGATACTTTGTGTTTGAAATTACTTGAACACGCTTCTAATACCTGGAGGTAAAGTCCTGGATGTTTCTGCGTAAGATCCAAGATGTGGTGACATGATTGCTATACTGGAATGTATTACGGTGTGTGTGTGTGTGTGTGTGTGTGTCCACACTCTTCACTTGAATAAAGTGGGGTTTAATATTCATATTGCCAGTCTCAAAAATCCAGTGATATTTCTTAACATGGTAATGTGAGGGGAGAAAACAATAATTATAATGTGTGTAGATTCTAAAGCCTGACAGTTTTAACTGTAAAAAATTTTGCTAAGGGAACTATTTGAGCAAATTATTGGGTTTTCAGATTGAGATTTACTGTCATAGGTGATCTTGTTTTCAAAAGCTTAATTGTACTTCAGTAAAATATCTGTCTTATATAACTATTTTTGTAATAAGTGGGAGGAAGCATCCGTGTAGTTTAAAAAATTACTGATGACTAGAATACTTGATGAGAAAAAAATAACATGTCTCCTATTATTTTGGAGTTTAATGTTAAAACACAGGAAGGTGTCATAATTTTGGCATTTACCAAAGTATGATCCTAAAAACTGATTATTTTTTAAAGTATATGTATTTATTTTGAGAGAGACAGAGACAGCATGAGTTGGGGAGGAGCAGAGAGAGAGAGAGGGAAAGAGAGAATCCCAAGCAGACTCTGCACTGCCAGGGCAGAGCCCAGTGTGGGGCTCGGACTCAAGAAATTGCGAGATCATGCCCTGAACTGAAACCAAGAGTCAGGTGCTTCACTGACTGAGCCACCCAGCCGCGCCCCCGCCACCTCCCTTATTTTATTTTTTAAAAGTAAGCTCCATGCCCAAACTGGGGTTTGAAATCATAACCCTGAGGTCAAAGGTTGCATGCCCTACCAAGTGAGCCAGCCAGGTGCCTCTAAAAACTGATTATTAAGTGCCCTTACCACTTGCCAAGCCCTGCATAGGTCACTATGGATATATGTCAAAGTAAGCTAGGGAGACAGAAAGATACGGGTAACAAACGAGTACAATGTGGTGATGCTGTGGAAGGGCAGCATAGACGGAGGCTAACTGTGCTTGGTATACAAGGAGGATCTCAAAGTGGAGTGAATGTCTGACTCAAAACTTCTAAAGCATTTACTTTTGAAATCCCTTGCACTTGAGAGGCATTTGGTGCAGTTCTAGGGTGATTTTGATTTTATTATTTTTTTAAGTTTATTTATTTATTTTAAAAGAGAGACAGAGAGAGCAAGCAGGGAAGGGGCAGGGAGAAAGAGAATTCCGAGCAGCTTCAGAGTGGAGCCCAAGGTGAGGCTCCAACCCATGAACCGTGAGATTATGACCTGAGCTGAAACCAAGCGTTGGATGCGCAACCGAATGAGCCATCTGGGTGCCCGATGAATAATTTTTTTTTAAATCGTGAGATTATTTCCTTTTCTCTTAAAGTGACACTCATATCTTTTTTTTAAACCAATTATTGTAACCCCCACAGGTGATACTTTTTCTTTCAAAAGGAACTCATCTACCTCTGCCTAATCTTCTCCCTTTCCTCTCTTTCCTATTTCAGTTAACAAAGTCACTGTTTATGACATGGTTTAAACAAGACATCTCAGCTAATCCCCCTCTGCCTCCTATATTCAAAGGTCTTGAAATCTTGCTAATTTTCTCTGAAATATTTGTTCAGTATGTCCTCCAGTGGCTACTGTTTTAGACTTTTATCTTCCATCTGTATTATTACCATCCGTTGAACTGTTCACCCTATTTTCATTATCTTCAAAATTATCAATTCAAATTTTAGTTAGGGTCAAATCATTCCACAGTCTTAACTCTTTTGTTCCTGTTGTGGTAATGTCCTTCAAAACCTGGCGATCTCCAGCCACTTCACTATACTTCATGATGACTTCCACCCACCTTGCTACATTTCCAATCTTAGCACTATGTTCTGCTTACCCTGCATGACTTTGCTTTTCACTAAACGCGCTGTGTATATTCATGTCCTCATGACTTTTAAACATTCTCTATGCCTCAAATACCACTTTCTCATGATTCTGCCCCTTAAATTGTTTTCCTGTGGGTCAAACTGAAAGATTTTTTGTATTATTCTTCCTGACTGACCCTCCATCCTTACAATAAGTTAGAATATAAATCTTTATATACTCATAGTACTCTGTATATACACATACCACATTTGTTATACTGGATTATGACTTATAGCTTATAGATCTAGCTTCTTGTGAAGACTGAAGTCTTTGAAAAGAAACACTATGGCACACACACACACACACACGCATGTGCACATTTAAATGTATAGATATATTACTGTTCCCTTGCACTTTGTACTTAGCCAAGTGTTTAGCACATAGTAAGGGCTTAATTGAATGCTTTAACATTAACCTTAATCTTGTTGGCTACAGGAAAATATGTTAAGCAAGGGCCACTTTTATTTATGATTCCAACGGGAAACAGAAGCATACTTGGATGAAGTTCTAATGAGAATTTAATGAAGACACTATTTGCAAAGTATAGATAAACCAGTGAGGAGTGTTCCGAACCCAACCACTAGTAAGAGATGAAGCGAACACCACTGTGGGTCTGAAGGAACAACGGGAAGAAACAGGGTTGTTAGCAGAGTTTAGCGAGAGCTGGAGATGTGGAAGGGCCTTGGGTGATGGGTGCAGAGGAATGTGACCCTTGCTAGAACAATGGCCCCAGGGTGGCAGTGAAGGAAGTTCTTCCTGACCTGTCTTCTCCCTCTCAGACTTCCAGTTGATGCCTCATAATGGCGGGATCCAACCAGAAGCCAGAGGCAGGAGAGCTCCGGTGATGAAAACTGTGTGGGTCAGTCCCCAGGGATACAAAACAGAGCCAGGAGGGGCAGAGAAACGAATAGGTGGTACAGAGAATAACCAGAACAAATAACTTGCTCAAACCTTAATACTAAATGGATGGGTGTCAATCAGTCTATGGAGCAAGATTCTTATAATATAGACTTTCAGAAACTAAGTTGCCTGAGAACATACACCATAATTGATATCTCTGAATATTTTCCTTATCCATACTTTGTAACAGCAGCAACAACAAAAATGACCATAGCAACAGGAAAAATTACCACTTACTATGTGCCAGATGCTGAGCTAAATATGTCACGTATTTTGTTGTTTTTTCCTCATAACACTCCCCAATTTACAAATGTGGAACTGTTGCAGAAATCAAGTAATTTGCAAGAAGTGTAACAAGTTAGTGGTGGAGGTGATTCCAAAGCATTTTAATTTTGTACTTTAATTTTTTTAATGTTTATTTGTTTTTATTCTGAGAGACAGAAAGAGTAAAAGCAGAGAAGAGGGAGCAAAAGAGAAAGAGAGAGAGAGAGAGAGAGAGAGAGAGAGAGAGAGAACCCCAGGCAGGCTTTGCACTGACAGATGCAGGGATCAATCTCAGGAACCATGAGATCATGATCTGAGCCAAAATCAAGTCAGATGCTCAACTGACTGAGCCACCCAGATGCCCCTAAAGCCTTTAAATTTTTAACCCGTACTAGTGCAGGGAGACTCAGTATTCTGTTCGATAGAGTCATAGCCTCCTCTAAAAGAATTGTGCAAGGTGAGATTGTCCCTAGAGACAACCTGCATGAAATTGTGGTGAATAGTGTCTGTGCAAAAGAGACCTAGGAAGAAGGTTGCTATTTTTGACTTAAACACAAAGATAGGTTATTTTGCTTTCAATGAGGAAAAGAAAGATAAAAATGCTAATCAAATCTGCTGAAGCATCAGGTTATCTGGGAAGGTTTTAATTAGAAAATCTTAGCGCATGTGCCTAATGAAACGATAGTCCTATAATTGAATATAGAGACCTGTTGGTAATTAAATGATAATGTAGAATAAATCTTTCTCTTAACAGGTTTAATTCTCTTTTACATTACGCATTAATGGAGTAACATCCCTAATATATTAGTGCATAGCATAGATAGGAGACTTTCCCTACTTTATTCACTGAAAGCTTAATTAGGTACCATAGAACTGTGGCCTTCCTTCCCTTCTTTTCTTACGAGCTGGAACTGTATCGGTGTGTTTTGTCTTATTGATTAGGATAATCTAAGCAAAAGCAGATGAATTTGTTCTTCTTACGTCCTCAGCTCCTGTGGACACATGTTTTGTTTTCATAGAGGAAATTGGGCTTCACGGAGTCAGGACTGGTCCTCGCAGGTCTCTGCTTCATCTAGATCCCTTTGGAGGAGAGGAAGGATTGAAAGAAAGGAGAGAAGCCTACGATGGTAAGTCATTCATGCAGGCCTTGGGGAGGCTTCGTGACAACCCAAAACACCAAAAACAGAACCCACAAGTCACTGGGCTGGGCTCTGTGCCATGCCTACATCTCTGCCTTGTTTCTGATTCTGAGCAGCCTTGTTACTCAAGGTCCATAGTTAAAAAATTTTTTTATAACAAACTCCTGAGTCATTGGCACTTTCAGCTCTTGGGGGAGCTGGAAGGAACTGTTGGATTTACTGCTTAATTATTTTCCCAGGAAGTAAAAGGCATGGATCATTGCTTAGGATGGCCACTAGCCAGCCAAACAGATGTTTGGCCCAGCTTCTGAATTTTACAAGGGGACATTTTTAGACTTACGCTGTTTGTTTGCAGTCCAGTCTATGCTTTTCCACTTTGCTTCTTTTTAAAAAATTTTTTTCTTGGGGCGCCTGGGTGGCGTAGTCGGTTAGGCGTCCGACTTCAGCCAGGTCACGATCTTGCGGTCCATGAGTTCGAGCCCCGCGTCGGGCTCTGGGCTGATGGCTCAGAGCCTGGAGCCTGTTTCTGATTCTGTGTCTCCCTCTCTCTCTGCCCCTCCCCCGTTCATGCTCTGTCTCTCTCTGTCCCAAAAATAAATAAACGTTGAAAAAAAAATTAAAAAAAAATTTTTTTTCTTTAACATTTATTTATTTTCAAGAGACAGAGAGAGACACAGTACGAGGGGAGAGGTGCAGAGAGAGGAAGACACAGAATCTGAAGCAGGCACCAGGCTCTGAGCTGTCGGCACAGAGCCTGATGACGTGGGGCTTGAACCCACCAACAGTAAGATCATGACCTGAGCTGAAGTCGGATGCTTAACTGACTGAGCCACCCAGGGGCTCCTTTTCCCCTCAGCTTCTTATTATTTTGTTACTGGACAATATGTTTATTTCCATGTTTTATTAAAAGGACTGATAGACACATGGGTGGCTAAATTGTTTAAGATGTTGGATTCATTAATTTAAATATCTAATTTATTTTCTTTTAAAAACAATAATTTAAAGGAAAACACACGTTTGTTTAAAGGGTATTAATTTTACTTTTTATTCTCAGTATAATGCCCAATTAATGACTTTGGTGTAAAAAGCTTTGGTGTGAAAAGCTCTGGTGAAGTTCACTACAACCGACACATTTAAAAGAAGAAGATGAATAATTCGAAGATTCTGGACCTGTGAAAGTACCATTTCTTGATCTCTGTCTCTTGTCAAATCATTTTCACTTGATATTCTTTCATACTATTTTTTCCATTTTGGGGGGCATACATACCACACCTTATGTCTCCCTAGGTGGCTATTACTTGAATTTTGAATCAAAAATCTTTCTTTTTTAAGGATTTGTTTGCAAATCTAGAACAGGCAACGCCGGCCAGCTCATCAATCTCCTACCACTTGTCATCCTTCCTCATCTAGGCAGTGCGAGAACTTCCATCTCTTTCTCCCTCACAGAAAATGCGTGCTTCCTTTAGCACTTTGTTCCCTGATCTTTTTGTAGTCTAGTCTAGTTAGATCCTCAAATAGTAAGAAGAAAACCATTTCAATGTTTAAGTCATTTTTACTTAAACTAAAACTTAGACCAATTGCTAAGTTTTCAAAACGGGCTCCTGCAGCCGACAGACTGCTTCAACTGCATTGTTATTTTAGCCATGCGGGGGACCACATTGGGAAGCAGTGGAGGAGAGGGTTATCACTATGATGGATGATTAGGAAAACAAACCACATCCTGCAGGAAGATGCTCTTAAATGTGGGGCATTTTACTAAGAAGATACATTGCTACATGACTGTATCTACAATATACAGAAGCTGCTCTTAAAGGGAAAATAAATCATTTAGAACACTTTTCCTCTCCTAGGATAACAGAATTCTGGATATTTGGGAGGAAAATCTAGAAACTCGGTTCCAGTTTATGAATAATTGAATAATTGAATTAGCTTGTTTTCTATCAGGATGTTTTGGTTTTGGTCATAAAGACCATAAAGATGGAAAAGCCAAATCTCTATATATCTGCACCAAAGTTAGGCAGTTCATTTTTTAAAAGAAGGTTTTGAAAAGTTGCTCTTGATTTTAGGGAAGGAGAGAACTTTTAGGGCACCTCTGTACTGAATTTCTTTTGTGCACTTTCATCTAGAATACTGAACTTACTGAAGTATTGACTTGAAATGGAGGCCATCTTAGGAGACAAATTTTGGACTTGTGCAAGTTCTTCGATTTCAACCGCTCAAAAGCGAAATGATGGCAGTATACTGCAGTTCTAGGTTGGCATATTTGGATGTTTGAGGGACGACCTTGCGGAATAGTGGAACTGTTTGGGCTTCAGAAGCCTTTTACAGGAGGCGCTTTCTGTCATGCTGACCTCAGGGCCTCAGGAACCATTGTGGGTGCTGCACCACCGGTATGGGAAAGACGATGTGCTGCTAGACTTTGCTTTTGTCCTTCTCCTCATGCAGAAGTGATGTTGCTTTCATCAAGAGTATTGCCCTTTTCAGCGAATCCTTTGTAAGTAGCAGTTGGACTATTAGCTTTTTGGGTGTTGATCCTGTAACATCTTCCCAACTCAGAAAAGAGAAACCTATTGGGTTGAAACTCAGAAACTTCTTTGGAGACCTTGAGTTAATCACGTTAACTTAAGCCTCCTTTTACAATTGGGCTTTTTAAAAATCATTTTTATTGAAGCATAATTTATGTAAAATCCGTTTAAGGTTTACAATTTGATGAATTTTTACAATATACAAGAAATCATATATATGCATATACTTATTAAATCACGGCTCTAATTATGATGCAGAACATTTCCATCATGCCAGAAGATAGAAATCTGGACCCCTTTGCAGTCCATCTTTCCTTTTACCCTTACCCCAGACATGCACTGATCTGTTTTTGTCACTCTAGATTTGTTTGCAACTTCCTAGAACATTATATAAATGAAAAAAATATAGTATGTGTTTTTCGATGTCTAGTTTCTTTCATTCAGCATAATGGTTTTCAGATTTTCCCATCTCACATATATCAGTGTTTTTCTGCCTTTTTATTGCTCAGTAGTGGTCCATTGCATGAATTTACTAAATTCTGTTTACCTGTTGGTAGATGTTTGGGTTGTTTCCACTTCCCAGCTATCTTGAAAAAAGCTGCTAAGAACATTTGAGTACAAGTCTTTGTGTGGACGTGTGTTTTCTAAACAGCTATTCTCTTTTGAGAATAACCAACCAAACAGTCCAACCACCACTGTTTGAAAATTCTTGCACATTTGAATTTTGATTTTCATTGTGGCTCTTAGGAACTTCTCTAATGACTAATGATGGCAAGCATCTTTTTATGTGTTGCTTTTATCCTTATCTCTTTTTTTTTGATAAAGTGTCAAACTCTTTTGCATATTTTTATTTTTAATTTATTTTTTTTCTTTTGCAGATTTTTAAATTGGATTTTTGTTTTATTTTTGTTTTGCAAGCTTTCTTTATATATTCTGGACACAGTCCTTCATGAGATATGTGTTTTGCAAATATTTTGTTCCACACTCTGACTTTTTTTTTTTTTTATTTCTTGGCTATTTTTTAAAGAGTAGATGCTTTTAGTTTTGGTGAGGATCAAGATTCATCAACTTTTTTTCTTTCATGGTTTGTGCTTTTGGTTTCTTAATAAATGTTTATTTAGCCCACATTTGAAAAAATATATTACTATGGTTAATTCTGGAAGTTTTATAGTATAAGTATTAAGGTTTACATTTGAGTTGACTTTTATATATGGTATGAAGTGAAGGATGAAGTTCTCTTTTTTTCACATAGATGTCACATATTTATTGAAAAGGCAATCATTTTTCCATTGAAATACCCAGCCACATTTGTCAAAAAACAACTGATATGGGTGGATCTATTTCTAGATTATCCATTCGGTTCCATCGATTGCTTATCCTTATGCCAATACAATACAATCGGTGCATAGGCCAAATCTGTTTGTCTTAGGTGACATCTGATGAGTCTGATTATGACTATGATTGCAGTACAGTAACCAGGGACTCCTTGGAAAATAAATATAGCCAGGCTTCATAGCTAGAGCAAACCCAGTTAAATATGCCATTAATCCAGGTGTAGCCAGAGGTATTGGCTATTGCACATACCTAGACTGGCCAGTAGGAAGTCCAATTTACTTGATCGTTATCATCATTCATGCTGAAGAGTTTAGATTAGTGTATGTGTGTCAGGTATATGCAAAGCCTGGTGCCCACTAAGAAATAGTAGTGACTTCAGTAACAATATTTTCTTGATGTGGGATCAGGGTCTGGTTTTATTAACTTTGTGAAAAGTGTGCAAAAGAATTTTGTCTACCCTTAAGCAGAGGGGGGAGACCACAGGATACCAATAATAACAGCCCCTATGTTTTTTTGCCTTGGGTTTTCAATTTTTATCAAAGTTGAAAAATTTGTAGGGATCATTCTAAAACTAGTAGAAAGAACATTTTCTGATACACACATCTGTGTTTACTTCTAGGGTAAAAATTTTCATTTTTCCTCTCAGTTCTATTTTCTTTTCATCATTTGGCCTGATTTAAAACTGATCTCTATGTTGACATATCTGAGTATTTTCTCACCCATGGTGTGCATTTCTCACCTTTGTTTCTGCTTAAAGGCATATTAAATTTTTTCAATGTTTATTTTTGAGAGAGTGAGAGAGAGAGAGAGAGAGGAGAGAAAGCGCACACACATACACATGCATGAATGGGGGAGGGGCAGAGGGGCAGAGAGAGAGGGAGACACAGAATCTGAAGCCTGCTCCAGACTCTGGGCTCCGGGCTGTCAGCACAGAGCTGAACGCAGGGCTCAAACCCATGAACTGTGAGATCATGGCCTGAGCTGAAGTTGGGTGCTTAACCGACTGAGCCATCCAGTCACCCCTTTGTTTAAAGGCACATTAAATAATGAAACTATATTATTGAGACATTTTGGCACATTTTAGGACAAAAATTGATTTGTTCTTGACCTCATCTAAGTAGTCAAAATTTCTGAGGGAAGTGGTTCTAAGGAGGTAAACCGTGCTCCTTGGTTTGTTGTGATAGGGACAAGTAATGGCTAAGAATTGTGCTGAATTAATGAGACTCCTTCCCCTTCTACTCTGCCCTCCTGGGAAAGAGTACAGTAGCTGGTTAGTAGTGCACAACCGCACTACTTAATTTACCTTTCTAAAGCAGGAAAAGCAGAAAAGATCTAATGTATTTAAAACCGCAGGGGGGTTGGGAGGAGTGAGAATGTAATTTCCCCAGCTGCAGTCTGGCCATTCCTAATCATATGAAAATTGCCAGAAAATCCTTAATGGTCACTAGTGGTTTAGAGCTCTGAATTTCACACGCCTCACAAGACTGAGCTCGTCTCAGCAGAGTGGGGACTGGGCATGTCTAAGCAGGCTTCCTGGTGATTTTAATGACAACACATGCTCTGTTTTGTTTTGAAAAGAAAATTGGTCTTGAGATTGGAAGAGTCAGCTGTAGTGGGGAATGAGAAAGCACTGACACCAAATCTGGTCGTCTTACAGATTCTTTAGGATCAACCTGTACCGTGGTTTACATGGATAGGAAAGACCCCACCCAAACGGTGATGGCAATACCTGGCCATCATTTGGCTTGTAAGATCTGATGAGGTCACGGACCAAAGGAATTCGGTCACGAGCAAGTCTGGAGCGAGTGGAGTGACTGAGCTAGCCAATCAAAACGGGTATTTAATATGAGCTGGGCAAGTCTTGTGCAAGTTGTATATTCCAAGATATGTTTCCTGAATAGTCAAGTGATTTAAATTTTTGTAAGACCTTTTCTCTTTTTTGGTGTTTGCTCTTGAGGGAGAAATAGAGCACATGTGAGAGAGGGGGAGGGGCAGAGAGAAAGAGGGAGACAGGATCCGAAGCAGGCTCTGTGCTGACAACAGAGAGCCTGATGCAGGGCTTGAACTCAGGAACCCAGGAACTGTGAGATCATAACCTGAGCTGAAGTAGGATGCCTAACTGACTGAGCCATCCAGGTACTCCAAATTTCTATAAGACCTCTTTGACAATGACGACTTTAGGCATACTTTAAAAAAGATTTTGTTGGGGTGCCTGGGCGGTTCAGTTGGTTGAATGTCCAGCTCTTGATTTCAGCTCAGGTCATGATCCCAGGGTCCAGGGATCCAGCCTGTGTCTGGCTCCATGGTGAGCGTGGAGCCTGCTTAAGATTCTTTCTCTCCTTCTGCCCCTCTCCCCAACTTGCACATGCTCCTTTTCTAAAATAAATTAAAGACAAAAGATTTTGTTTTCCAAAATGATTCTTATTGACATCAGAAATTTGTCAGAAATTTTTTTTAGTATTCTAGCTCTTTCAATGTTATTATGCCTCTCCTCATGGCAGATTTCCTCTGCTCTTATTATGAATGATCCTTAACATTGAATAGTTGTGCTTTTTTTTTTTTTTTTTTTTTGGTAATGTGTCTTTTACATAATAATGTGCAGGTTAGTGTTGTCTTTTGAAACAGAAACATTAAATGTGAAATGAATATAAAAGAAAAGAACTTAAGAACAACAGTTCCAGAAGAGGTTTTTTTGAGCAATAATACAATATTTTAAATAAGAATGTCAGTTTGTTAATATTAATGGGAATTCAATTGTCAACCTGATATTTGTTTCCGTGACTCTGCAACTAGATAAAGCACATCACCAGGAGACTGGAGCTCTGGTTTCGGGCCGGGCCGTGTTCCCTCGCAGCTTCCTTGGCCTTCCCTTTCTCTTCTCCGTGTCACAGAGGAGCTGACTCCTCACATCAGAGGTCAGGAGGGGGAAAAAGTTAAGTTCTGTGTCCTCGTCTATCTCTGCCATAGGTGGCTTCACTGGGGGTGGCTGTCTCCTGCCTGGTTCCAGTTTCCACGAAGTGTCCTGGCCCT
This sequence comes from Felis catus, assembly GCF_018350175.1. NCBI lineage: Eukaryota > Metazoa > Chordata > Mammalia > Carnivora > Felidae > Felis > Felis catus. Next base: position 28,267,149 of record NC_058385.1, on the reverse strand, counting down.
CAGGCTCCAGCACCAGGCTCTCTTCCCTTTGTCTCTTTAGCCCAGCAGTGTTTGCAGCTTCCTGCTATTGTCAATCCCTCCATCTGCCTTTCCAACTCCTCCCCAGCTTCTCGGCAATTCTAACATCTGTGCAACCAGGACTCTGCATCAAATACCCTTGTGTTTTGAATGCCTTGTATCGTCTTCTGTTTTCCTGGTTGGACTTTGAATGATGGAATAGGCAGGGAATAAGATAAAGGGCAGTTTGGTTGCACGATTCAAATATTTAACGTTATTTAGCTTTTTCTAGTAAAAACATGGGGCTTGAGCAATACTCTGCTTCAGATACATTCCGCTTAACTCAAGGGTATCTAGAAAACACTAAAATCTTTAAAAATCTTTCTGAAATGTCTCTTTCTTTTCTCCTGCATTAGTAAACAAGACTGAATTTTGTTTACTTCTTCTGATGCTTTAGATTCTTGTAGTGTTACTCGGGGTATCTAGTATCGAGATATTAAAATAGAATCTGCAGATAGTTGGGCTAAAATATAATTCCTCTTCAGTTTGCAACTTTGAGGCAGTTCTTAAAAACCATCCTTTTATCAGTCTGGTGTATGTGGTGTGTTTGCATGTGTATATGTATTTTATCATGAAAATAGATTTTAAAAGGATAACTTATATCTAGTCTTCTGATATTTACAAGTATTGAATAAAGTATGCTAAGTATTTTATCTTAAATAGAGCAGCAATACCAGGTCAGTAAGGTTTTTTAAGAGCAAAATTTATTTTTGGATGGCCAAAAACTAGGTCGCTGAAAAAGATGGGCTTTGGAAAATTCATTCAGTCATTCACTGCTTTTTAAATATTTAATGATTACCTGCTATGAGCTAGGCATTGGAGCCACAGTGGTAAACATGACAGATGGTGTTCATCTCAGTAAACTTAAAATCTGGTAGAGGAGACAAACATCCATAGGCAATCACATTAATGTACAAAAAGTTATAGGGATACATAGCAAGGGAACTTTACCTGGTCCAGAAGTTTAGGAAGGTAAAGAAGGGATCAGAAAAAGAAAGATAATGAAGACCAACATTGGCCAGGTTATCAGGTATGATCCAGCTACCCACTTATTCATCTAGTCATTTCAACAAACATCTGCATGGGTCTCAGGAAGGTGATAACAATGAATAAGGCTTAGCTGCCAGTAGGACTCAGAGTGTCAGTAAAACCATAAAAGGATGCTCTGATCAAGCAGGCACATCAAAAGTGGGGTAATGAGTTGGGGTTTACGTCACACCAATAAACCCTTGACTAATAGGGACTTTGTGTGCTCCCCAAACCGTTTAAACCTCATAGAGGTAGGGGCGACTGGGTGGCTTAGTCGGTTAAGTGTCCAACTTTTGATTTTGGCTCAGGTCATGATCTCACGGTTTGTGAGATCTAGCCTCATGTCAGGCTTTGTGCTGACACAGCGGAGCCTGCTTGGGATTCTCTCTCTTTCTCTCTCTCTGCTCTCCCCCCCTCCAAATAAATAGACATTAAAAGATAAACCTTTACTGTAGCATTTAGTACTGTTCAGTCTAAGAAACTTCCTTGAAAATGTGGTACATACACACAATGGAATATTGTTCAGCCTTAAAAAAGGAAATACGTGACAACCATATGCCGTATGCGATAACGTGGATGAACCTGGAGGACCTTATGCTAAGTAGAGGAAGCCAGTCACAGAAGGACAAAGATGGCATGATTCCATGTACACGAGGTCTCTGAAATGATGAAAACCATAGAAACAGAAGGTAGAATGGTGATTGCCAGGGCCTGGGGAAGAGGGAAATGGGAAGTTGCAGTTCAACAGGCATAAAATTTCAGTTAGGGAAGAAGAGTAAGTTCTATACTTACTCTTTGCTATACAACACTGTACCTATAGTGAACCATACTGTATTGTGTACTTAAACAATTGTTAAAAGAGTAGATCTCATTTTATATGCACCACATTTTAAAAAAGACAATTTCATTGAGACCAATTTTATTTTACTGATGAAAACATTTGAGAATCAGAAGTGTTAAAGGAGTCGTCCAAAGTCATTGAGCTTATCAGTAGCAGAGAATAAATTGTATAACAGTGTGGTTTGGAGTCAGTTTGTGCACTCAAGCATGTTCCTTAAGCTTCTGGGTTGTTAAGAAGATTAAAACAGAAAATATTTAAATTATTGAACACAGTGTGGGGCACAGACAAATTAATTAATATTAGCTTTTCTAGGCCTGTGAATCACTGTCCAATCTCTAAAGACTCTGTCAATACATTTCATTTGATCCCAAAGACAATGAGGGAAGAAGGAAGGTGGGTGTGATCATTTCCATTTTTGAGAAAAAGCAACAGATATTAGTGATTTTCCCTATATTACACATCAGGGATTGAGCTTTGATGGAACCAGGGATTTGATGTTCTTTACTTGAAATCTGTCGCCTCTACTAAGCAATCAAGCTGCTCCTTATTGTACTATAAACAGTTATAAAAATATATATCTCTCTTACTAGACTGGATTAGACTGGTTCTCTACAGGATTGTCTCTCTTACCAAGCAGCCTGCTGTATGAAGCCAGAGACTAGGTCTTATTCATTTGGGGTGTCCTCATAATACCTAGTACAGAGGTATGGAATATAACAGGTGTTCCACAAATACTTACTGAAAGAAACTGAGAGGCAGACAGAGACAGACATAATGGGTAATGCAAAGGAAGTTGCTCCCACAAGGTTCTGAAGCTAGCACATTTCGATTTGCTATGGCAGACAAACGGATACGAAGAAACTATAGTTCCTGGCTTTGAGGAATACCCCAAATTTTGGGCAGAATGGATTCCCTCTAGAAGGTGCTGGGCCCCTTGTGAGCATGTGAGAGTTGTTCCTTTAAGATTTTGTTTTGTTTTTGGCTTTCCTCTTGTATGGCCCTGTGTGCTCCTCACATTGACTCTGGAAATCTGGGAGGGGGAGTCCATGGCCCGGATATAAAATTTTCTCCTGTGCTCATTTACAAGCTGTTACTATATGATTCTACTTTCCTATGCCTGGACCTGTGCACTCACCCCCATTTGCATGCCTCAAGAGTCTCACGTGGCTGGCACTTACAGCACGGGATCTGCCCCTCCGTAGGTGTGGGATGCGGATGTTGCTAAGGTCCAAGCTCCAGACTTCTTTCTTCCTCTTGCTTTTAAGTGATGCCTATGCTTGGGCACACGGAATGCTCTCTGGCTTTACCCACCCATGAGTGGGATCGCTAATCAAATCCAGGACTAACCAGGAGATGACTTTCCTGGAAACAGAAGAGTTTTCTTTAGTCACTAACACAAAAATCATGGGCCTCAGCAATGTTATGGTTACACAACCCCTTTTCCTTGTGATAGTACTAGCATTCAGTTATGGGAGTCACATGTTATGCTTTGATGGAGCCATTTGTGAAAAGCCAGCAAAGATAACATCTGTACAAATATGCCACGGGGCCCTTAGCCTGAAGCTTTCAAATGATGTCTGTAGGAGATCTTACACAATGGTTAAGCTTATATTTCAATCATATGGAGCTAAATTATAATGGGTAGCTAGTAAAAGATGTTATGGATTTCCTCTGAAAGATGGGGAGAGAGAGAAAGTGTGCGGGGAGATGTATACGTGTGTATTTGTACATATGTGTGCACCTAGATGTTTTCATAGGAGCTAATTTGGGATTGGTATGTCTGAAAATATACTCCTTGGGCCAGCAAAGCAATTTCTAACTGGTAATTCTACTTTCCCAGTAATACAAAACTTCTGAATGAGTTGTTTTTAAATTGTAATAAAATCTAGTAACTATGAAAAATTTTACCCTTAAAAAATAAAATCCAAAGAAGATGAGTCTAGTTATTAGCAAGGTATTGCGATAAAGGAAGAGACTATTTCACGTGTCTGGAAATAGAGACGTTTGCTGTGTGTTAGGGAAATAAGAGAAGTCTATTTCTTTTCCAATGTTTCATTCCATATGATAAACAATATCAGAATGGCCTGGTAGCAACAAAGCATTTGCATATTGACAGCCCTTGCTAACGCCACCTTCACTTTGCTGTCATGCATTATCACATATTCGAATGACTTCTTTGAATAGACCTCTTTCTGAGAACATAATTGTAGTTTATTATATTTGTGGTAATTACTGCATTCTTTGAGAGTGTCTCACATAGTATATCCTTTGACTTGTTTAGTTTTAAGACATTCTTTTTCATGCTTCCACTTGGAAAATGACTAAACAAGGACTTTTGTTGTCCAAATGCAAAAAGGGCTTCTTCCGGTTGATAAAAATTGCTAAATCTGACACGCAAGCTGTAGCCTATAAAATGGCAGGATTTTTCCTCTTGCTCATTTTGCCTCTGTTCCTCTTTCTTGTTGTTCAGATGATACTGGTGACTTGTGAACTACTCATGGTGAGGACATTCATGGATTCTATGGAAAAATGAATCCCCAAAATTTGAGAACAAGAAACACTGTGGTGTTTCTGACATCCTTTCTGAAATCTCTCCAAAGTCTTTCCATTTCAATTCTTACCTCTTGTTGCAGTTTGACCTTGAATAGCTCATAATCACAGATTATAGTGCTGATCAAGTAAGAATGAAGGATGATATGAGGAAGCCAAAAGTTCCTTCTTCCCCTCAGTTCAGCATATGGAAACCCCTAATAAAGGAGAATGAAGAATTAATAAAAGACAAGACTGTAGAAACAGTACCCAAATGTTTAGGAGTATTTTGTGTGGGGTTCCTTTTTAAAAACATCCTTGCTTTTTCAACCCCCCACCATCTTCCATGTTTGGTATCTGACTCTTGGGTAGAATTCTTGCTTAGTTCAAATTGACTCAAATAGTGGCTGTGAATCTTAGACATTCCAGCCCTCCCTATGCCTCTACCCTTCCCACCCCGTGCCTCATTGTTTTTATTCATTCCAGCTTGATTTATTTTTGCCACCTGGCTCCTGCCCCTGGTATCACTTGTCACTTACCTTTATCTGCCCATGCCTAAGCACATTTTGCTAGTGTGATCTAGTGGAAAGACTGTGAGCTTTGGGATTTGAAATACCAGTGACTAGTTACTAGCTGTGTGACCTGGGATACGTAAGCTCTTTGAGCTTCAGTTTCATTTTCATTAAATATAAAAAAAGAATATTAATACTTTCCTATTAGGATACAAGTGAAGAATTCATAACTTAACAGTATACAGTTTTTATCACAGTGGCTGGTACCCACCACAAGCTCGATGCCTATATACTTCCTTTCTCCTGACCTCCACTCCCAGAGACATGTATACTTCCTCCTGCACTGGCCATGCTTCCTCCTGCGCTGGCCAAGCTCACTGACTTTCCAGGCGCTAGAGACCTGTCTGGCCAGTTTGACTCTTTCCCTTTCCCAGCCTTCTTTCTGATGACGGTGGGCTTGTGGGTCATGACATTATGACAAGGATGACCGATGATGCGGCTACCTATCCATAGCCTTCAAATTGTCCTCTCCTTCCACACTTCTTCCTAACACCTGTCTACCTGTTTTTGGTTAACTACCTGTTGACAGTTATCAGTTACACATCTATCCTTTCTACCGTTATTTCTCTTGGCAGAACACTAAAGGAGGACAGGAAAGAATCCATAAAGATATAAGCTGAGATGTCTTGAGACTTGCTAAAATAAGTAAAATCTTCAAAAATGGCATCATCTTAAATTTAACAGCAACACCATTTTAGCTTTGCACCTTGTACTCTTTGTTTCCTTATTAACAGAACCCTTATTAGTGACGACTTTTCTCTCTTGTTTTACCAAACCAGGAAATCAGTTGTATTCAGTTTCTTTCAATTCTTTGAAATATCCATTGCCAAAACATTCTGGTTTTTCTTCTATGCGCTTACTTTCACCAATTTTGCCATAATCTGTAATTTAAACTTGGATTCTGTTTTAAATAGGCAATTTGGACTTTTTCCTATTTACTGAGTGATTATCATCACCAAATGGCCATGGTCAATTTTTCTGCCAGTGCCATGTATGCTCCTATGAATCTTTCTTTTATTCTTTTATTTAACTTCTGTAGTTCTCAGACTTGAAGATTCTAAGTATAGAAATTCAGGGTGTTGGAAACAAGCTGAACATCCTTAAATAATTGACGTGACATTCTCGCTAAATGGTCACCTGGCCCATCTTGAACAATCCCAATTGTATAATAATTGAATCTCCAGGCACCAACCCGCTCCATATTTAGACAGCTTTGATTCTTAGAAAGCCAAACCACATTGTATTACCCATTTACTTCTTCCTTAATCTTAAATTTGTCTCTTGGAGTCATGTGTAACAAAGTTAGTTTCTCTACTTCTAAACCTCTTATACATTTGAAGGCAGCTGTATTATTCTCCCATACACTTTTCCCACCCCCAACGTTTCCTTATCAGGATAAATTTTCCATTCACTCCAGTCACCTGTAAAACAAATGTTTGTTAACACATAAGTTTATCATATCTGCCATAAAATTAAGAACTTGTCTTTCTTCATGGTAATGCCACAGAAATGATAGTCATTAAAATCATCTCCTATAGATGCCATATGTTAAAAACAAACAATAGAAGAAACACTTTTTAATAAATATTACATAACTAAATTTTCATATGAAATGATAGCTTTGCACACCCATCTATGTTGTCTTAAACATGTAATGTTGACATATAAGAACAGCCAACTATATCTATCTATCATCTATCTATCTATCTATGGAAATGGGCGTGTGTGGTATCATTTTTGGAAATTACTAATGCATCTACCTTTCAGAGTCCATGACCTTTGGCCCAGTCAATCTGAGACAGCAAATCTGCCTGACAGGGGAAAAGAATTTATTGTAAAAATGATGAAGAGAAAAACAGAACAATATATAATCCCTGGCTTGAAAAGCAGGGATAAGGCAACATAAAAGCATTACAAGCCAGACGATGATCCCGAGAGACGGTTTCCCAAATATTTTTGTTTTTTGCCCTCTAACATATCAGGTACTCAACCCAGAGGATCCCATAGCAGAGAAAGTACCCTTCCATCCATGACAGCAAAACCCTGCTCTTGACAGAGATGAAATGTAGGAGAAAGAGAAGCAAAGCCTACATCTTTCCCAGGCCTGGAGGAGGATAGTGGGAAGGGGAGAGAGAGGAAGAGAAGGAAGGAGCGTGTTGGTCAGATGTGTGCCTCCACTCCAACTCTCTGGACTGCAGGTAGATGCAGGACCCTGGTTGTGAGGGAGGTAAAGGGAGGAGGCTGTCGGTCCTGACTCCCTTCTGAGGCTCACAAAGGCAGAACTCCAACTCTTCCTACGCTGAACACACCTTCATTCCCCTAGTTGTGCAGTGTTGTCGTGAGCCAGAGCCCGAGGACTTGCTTCCCTGAGCTTCCCAAGGTGATTGGGGTCCTGGCGTTGGAGTTGGCCTGGAGTCTGCTGAGGCACAGGGAAGTCTTTTTGCAGCAGAGACCGGCCAGGAACCTCAGCATTCAGGGCCGGCAGGTGCCAAAGTGAGACCGAATTGGCCAGAGAGTGAACTGGCTGTAACCAAATTGGGAGAATAAGACCAGTCAGAGACTCTAGCCACGAATGGCAAGACAGCAGCCAGATGGACAAGACAACATCACCCAGGAGAGAAGAACACCATGCTCAAGGTCTCTGTGTCTCTCCCTTCCTTGCCTCCCATTTCATACACCCAACTGCCTTCTTTCAGAGCTGAGTAGGAGAAGGCAGAGGAAAACTGAGACACTGAACTTTCTTTCTACTCTTAGGAAGACTATTGCCTTAAGAGATTATTGAAATAATCAAATCAGACTAGGCTTAAACTGGGTTAGAGACGTATTTAAAAATTTCCCCCAGCCAGAGGATGGGGTCTCATGTGTAAAACTATAAACAACAACAAAACATTTTCTCTGCCTATCCAAGTGGTGTGCATTACAATTTTTGAGCAGCGTTTTGTATCAACTACCCCCCAAACACCTCTAATCATATCTGAAAGGGGGAGTGAAATTGCCATCAGTGATTTATTACCTTAAGTTCACTGATGCCTGAAGTTAATTTTGACTTTCTATTCATGCAGGGTTTATTTGCACACAGTGTGTTACATTAATTTTTCAGCACAGTTTTTATGTATTTTTATTAAAGTATACTTTTCTTTTGACATTTTAAAAGCCCTGTTGGTATTGCAGTAGCCGATGCATGCGTTCACTGGTTTGATTCACGCCTGCTTCTTGGCTTACTGTTTGTGTTTATCTTTAGTGAGAGCAGAGCAGAAAGTCCTGTTTATCCTTTGCTGTTCATTCAATATTAATCTAGGTTTTTGCATGTTCCCAGGGTGCATTATTCTTTATGCTTATATGCCAAAGAGCTGGGGGTCCTGATAAATGCAGCAATTTCCATGAAAACAATTTTTAGTATTTTACTACTGATAACAGAGTTAAGGTAAATTAACTGTTTTCCCTTAGGATTCTAATTTCACGTGCTTGTTATGTTCAGAGAGATTCGGATTTGTTGAGATTAATTTTTTTTTCCCTGAGATTTCATTTTCTTATTAGAGTTATAAGAAGTTATATTACCCACGGCTATGCTGTTTGTTTATTTTTGGGAAAAGCATGGGGATTATCTCATGGGGTCAAAACGTTCCTGAAATTTTTTTAACTAGAAAAAAATTCCCCCGAATTTATTGAGCACCTAGTCCATACTAGTCACGTTGCCTGGTGACTTCCATTTAACTTTCTTAAGCAGCCCTCTGTCCCATAGAAGTCTTAGGCAAGGGAGCCTGGGTTGAATGAATGGCTTAATGTATTGTCTTATTTTACCAAGGGGCTCCTGGAGACTTTGCCTAAACTTAGAGGAATGTCTGTAAGGCCGGGTATTCTGGGACTGAAGAAGGTCTGGGAAGGAACATTTGGGAAGAAAGGCTTTCCAGTGCTTCTTAAACCGTAGGGACGCCTGCCCTATCCTGGAGCAGAGCCAAAGCAGTAGCAAAGGAGCAACGTAACCACAGAGAATGGACACACTGAGACCAGGTGAGTCCTAGTTCTGTCGTGTTCTAGCGCCTGTGTGCTCTTGGGTAAGTTACATAACCTTCCAAGGTCTTACCTTCACTCATCTGTAAATTAGAGACAACAATGCGAATGGACCTATCTTGTAGAGTTGTGCAGATAGATGAAGCTGTGTATGAAAGAGCCTTTGGTACACTATGAAATGTGGTGAGTGTTGTCATAACCGTTTCTTCTTGGCACAGGTAAGCAAGGCCAGGGAGGGGAGCAGGGTTGGGAGTGGCTGGATAGGAGGAGTGGTATTGGTAGGGATCCCAGTGGGGAGAAAGGAACTTATTCTTTCTAGACCTTGCTCCTACCAGATGAGTATCTCATGGTACTTCCCATAACCTTCCTCTCACCAGGTCACTCTGCATTTGGGACACTACTCTCCTTCTTTCTTTCTGACTTACTCTTCTGATATGTAGCAAAGCATGCATTTAGCGTTTGGTCCATATGGAGTAAGTTAGATGGGGACTGAGCAAATTCTCAGGACACTGGAGGTGGTCTTCTTCCTGATGGTTCATCTTCTAAAGTACTGGCAGTTGTCAGAGGGAAGTCCCATCAGAAAGCCAGTAAGAAAGGCAGTTATTTGTTATGTTCACACTCACTTGAGTAGTGACAGGAAGCATGGAAATGATGATTAACTTGTCCTGCACAGCTTCTGGTTGCTCAACTACGCCTTTCTGAGGAGCCTTTTATTTTAGCACTTCCTCCAACCTCCAATATCCCCAGTGTATCCATTTTCATTACCTCTCTTCCCTCTCTTCCTGTTCCTTTCCCCAAATTCCCTTCGCACTCTGGGAGAACATTGTGGAGACTCAAAGGTAAGTGTCCCTCTCTCTAATCTTCACTTTTTTCAAAAGTGAGGCCTCAGTCCCCAGTTCTTTCTGTTTCCGTTTTGGAGGCCAAAGCCAAAAAGTCTGCAGGTTCTTTCAGACCTTTTGCCTTGACGCTTCTTTTCTAAGGCAACCATTGCGATGGACTGCATATATATGTCCCCCCAAATGCACACATTGAAATTCTAATCCCCAGTGTGATGGCATTAGGAAGTGAGGCCTTAAGGAGATGGTTAGGTCATGAGGTTGCCACTCTCATAATGAGATTAGTATCCTTGTACATTTTTTTTTAGTGTTTATTTATTTTTGAAGGAGAGAGAGAGAGAGAGAGAGAGAGAGAGAGAGAGAGAGAGAAAGAGTGAGCGGGGGAGGGGCAGAGAGAGAGGGAAACACAGAATCTGAAGCAGGCTCCAGGCTCTGAGCTGTTAGCACAGAGCCTGATGCGGGTCTCGAACTCACGAGCTGTGAGATCATGACCTGAGCCAAAGTCAGACGCTTAACCAAGCCACCCAGGCACCCTGAGATTAGTGTCCTTATAAGAGAGACCCTACAGAGCTCCCTTGCCCCTTTCTACCACATGAGGTATGGGTGAGGAGACGGCTGAGGATGGGCATCTGTAAGCCAGGAAGCAGGATCTCCCCAGACAGTGAATCTTCTGGTAGCTTTATCTTGGGCTTCCTAGCCTTCAGAGCTGTGAGAAACAGATTTCTGTTGTTTCTAAGCCTCTCAATCTATGGTCTTCTATTATAACAGCCTGGACAGACTAAGACAAATCATGCAGCAGAAGCAGCCTCACTCTGCCTGCAAGCATGTGGGATGCGGGGAAGTTTGAAGGTCAAATAAGGGAATACACTTGGGAAGATATGTTAATATTTAAAAAAATGATCCTGTTATGCACATATTTGGATTGTTTACTGTGGCAGACTGGAGGATGTCAGAATAAATTTACGTTAACTGTCTCTTCTCATCCAAAAGAGATTTTTATTATGTGCATCAGAGGCAGAACCCAGCCCTTGACTTCGTCAGTGTCTAAGGTCTGGATTTAAACAAAAATGGAAAAAAAACTGTGCCCAGTGAGAAATCATAAACTTGGTGTAAAGATGATGCCTCTTCTTGGGTTAAGTAGTCTAGAGGATTTTGTTTCGAATTTGTATAAAAGAGCCCATCTTTCTGGGCCATTCCAGACACAATCTGCCGTGGTATACCAGGTAGCAACAGAGAGATGTCTTATTTATTGACTCTTATAGAATTACAAGACTTGTTAGTTCAGCTTCGACTTTGTTACCTTGATTTAGGACTCTGTTCCGGTTCTCGCATGAATAGAAATTAATTTTTTAAAAACTCCTAAAAATAAAACAAATCCAAAATTCCCTAAAAATCTATGTTATTTTACTTGCAAAAATAGTTCAACATCTTGAGTTTGATTTCAGCCTCTGTTCCTACATATTTTATCAGCTTTCTTCTCATTATCAATTTCACACTGCAGAATAGCGTGGGGCTGACAATAACAGAGAGGAGAACAGAGATAATTAAAGTAAATTTCTCAACTATACTTAGAAATTAGGGCAAAAAACGTGTGAATAAAAATAGGATACAAAATGTTTGATGTTTGAAACCCTGCCTTTTGTAGTTCGGGGACTCTTACCCATGTTAGTGCTGGTAAACACTGAAGGAAAAACATTTTATTGAAGAGCTTAAAAGAAAATTTCAATATATTTCAACACAAATTTCCTTTCCTATAAATTAAGGCTAAATGTATACTGACTTTACACAGACTTGGGATCAAAATGTTTTTTGAACTGGACAACCTCACACATATTCGTAATTGTTGCCTTTTCTCCTCCTCCCACCAAGTTCCAGCTCATTCTCTGAAGTTTAATCACGGATTCTGCCTTCAGTCACTCAGATTAGCCTTTGTTCTAATGCTCTTTAAACATCTACTACCTTTTTTCAGAAAGTCTTATCTGGAACTCTTGAAGTTGCCCACAGTTGCATAATCTGGTTTTCCAATGGGGTTTCTATTTCTCTTCTTTCCGTCTAAGTGCGTGTCGTAGCATGAGGAAAAATCATGGCCTATTGTCAGAATTTCTTGTGAAGTTCATGAAATGCATCCTGTCCCAAATTTGAGAAATATTTTAGAGTCCTTTAAAATCTTTCTATCCTTGATTCTTGACACTTTATCCCCAACATTCTTTCAAAAGTGACTCCAATTTTTTTGTAGGTTTAACATTGTAAGAGTAATCCTCTGTAGGATGAGGTTGATTTGTACACAGGCAGGAAAGTCAGTGCCTAGCACATAATAGGGGCTCGATAACCATTTGTCGTATGAATTAAAAGAACGACTGTGGCCATACTTCATTCCTCTGAAGACATAAAGCCCAGTCTTGCCTCTAAGTATACATTGTAATACATCATCTCCAAAATGGCATCCTTTATTTCAAACCTCTGCCATTAGTAATCTTAAACTCAAATGCATTTTCATAGCACAGTTTTTAGTTTAAGCCTTCTATAATTACATTTCCCATTTTATTCTGATGTTCAATGTGCTTTTTAAAGGTTTCTTCTGCTCATGTTGCATTTAGATTCCTCTTTTTGTCCCCAAACAATACCAAACCATTTGGGAACTTAGTTCACTCAGAAAGAAATGTGGAATTGAATGATACAATGTTGCTTCCTTGATGTGGTGAAGAGAGAGGTGTGGCTGGTTTGTGTTATCTGATGCCTTGGTGAGTCAGCAGACTCACAGTGTCATCCCGAAGATGAAGCCAGAATGATAGAATGTCACCAAGGCTAGTAAAGTATTAGCAAAGATCAATGTCTACTTCATGAGCTGGGCAGAGCTTCAGGCATGAGAGCTTTACTATGCCACAGGAAATTCTATTTCCTTCCAGGACCCTTTCACAGTAATTCATATAAACTCAACCGAAATGGAATTCATTACTAGTATAACTTGGGTCTGAGAGAAAGCTCCATCCAGATTCCATTTGGTTAAATCAGGTTATAAAGATGCTATGAGGGCTTCACCTGTTTGTCTCTGCTCAACTTTATTCTGCATGGATGTTTGTGGCGCACAGTAGGCAAGGTGACCACCAGATCAAACCTTCGGACTCTAATCCTTTAGCAACTCAGGGCGATTTCCTCCCAAAGTTCGTATAGCTATCCACAGAGATGACTTATTGGTCTCATTTTGCATATTTCCACTCCTAAAGCCATGGGAAGCCAGGAAGCTGCAATGGAAGACTTCTCCAGGACATCATGGAATGGGGATGAGTGGTTCCCTCAAGGATGTGATGCTGGTGGATAAAAACAATATGCTCACAATACCCAATTGTAATATCTCCAGAACGGAGCTAAGATCTATCTCATAGTGTTGTTAGTAGGATTGAATGATAGAATGTAGACTTCTTGGCATTTGATTGGCATTCAACAAATGATAACCGTTATTATTACTTGAGCTGTGTTAACTGTGCAAGCTTCCTTCATCACTGAATTGTGATCTTTATCTTTATAATCCCATATTACAATTATGTTATCTAAGCTTACTCCCCATTGTCAGGGAAGAAATGGTGGGAACAAGTAATAATTTTCAACTTCAAAATATCAAATATTATAATTGTCTATTATTTTATGATCTTAAAAACTTTTATGTGCATTATCATTTGGAATCTAATCATTAACCTTGGGAGCTGAGCATGATTATCGTCACCACTTTCCAAAGAGAGAAATTTTGATATAGAGAAATTAAAAGTCTTGGCCAATATCACACAGTTGGTATGTAGCAATCTCAAGACTCAAGATGAGTTCTTCTGACTTGAAATCTTAAAATCTTGTGTTCTTTCTAGTGTATCATTTAATTATCAATTTACTTGTAGAAAGTATTAAATTTTTTGTAGAATCAGGGACATTTTGCAATCAAACACTTTTTTTCCCCCAAATCAGACAATTTATAGGAAACATTTTACAGAGTATGAGGAATTTGTCATTATTAAGAATTTTGATTTTTTTTTAAAAAATTATTTATTTAGTTTGAAAGAGAGAGAGAGAAAGAGAAGAGAGAGAGAGAGAGAGAGAGAGAGAGAGAGAGAGAGAGAGAACAGAGAGAGAGAGGGAGAAAGAGAATCCCAAGCAGGCTCTATGCTGTCAGAGTTGAGCCCAATGCTATGCTCGATCCCACAAACTGTGAGATCATGACCTGAGCCAAAACTGAGGTGGAAGTTTAACCAACTGAGCCACGCAGGCACCCTAAGAATTTTGATTGTGACAACCTGAGTGTTTTAAACTAACATTAGGAAAATGGCCATGCTAGTAAGTAGGTAGGAAGGTAAAGAAGATAAAATTCACTTTCCCTCAGTTTTGCTGATCTGCAGAAGAGATAGTGATTGAAGATCAAACCTCCCAATATTTAGGTCTCTTGCAAGAATTATATTTTACAACTATTAAGTTTGTGAGGCTATGAGCATCATGCGACTGGATGTGTTTATAAAGAGGTCAGAAAACAACTTATTTATAATTTGGCATGGATGTATTTTTGTTGTTTAGGAAGAGTAACAGCATCAGTAGTTTCCAAACTGGGGCTGGACCCTTCTCTGGAGTCAGGGCATCGGGTCACTGAAACCTAATCTGTGAATTACTTTTAAGGATTCCTTAAATTCTAAGTTTATGGTTCTCTCTTTATATATTTATGATTAATCCATTTTTGAGGACAAATAATATTGTTAATAAAGCACATACTCAATGATTTTCAAACCATCATGTTTTTTGACATAGTGAGTAAGCACAAAGAGAATCTAGAGCTGATTTTTCTCATCAAATGAATATAATAATGCATATTTTAATAACCTGATGTTTAGGGGGAAATGCTTTACTCTTTCAGTTACTGTTCACTATATAATGGTCACCCCTTACTTCAAGACTTGGTGCTTTATTTAATTTTCATATGCCCTGGTATGAGGGTTTTAGGACACTATGAAGCACTCATACCTTGCTCCAGGACTTCTTAAATTACCTGCCTGTAAATCTCAATGTGTAACTGCATTCAGTTCCCATGGCAACATGCTTGATGTCAGTATATGTTTCAGCATATTCAGGTCACTTGAAAACCAAAAGATGTGTCTAACTGCAATAATAAAAGCAAATGCAAAGTGGATATTGGAGTGTTATTATTTATTTATTGTTAGTGTATAGAACATAAGAGGAAAAAAATCTGTGGACAGCAGGCTTTAAGATGTCTGCAGAGATCTGGGCTCAGGTTTACGAGCTTGGAACGGAACAGTAGACTTTTGATCTCTGAGATAAGTAATAGGTGACTTGTACTGCCAGAATGAGAAAAACTCTAGTTGTCTATGACATATTGAGTTTATTAGACTCTGTGATGAGTTATGTTCAATAAACCAAAGGCAGAAGCATGAAGAACAGGCTGGACTCTGCTAGTGGAGGCTTTGGAGACCATAGGAGGCAAGGTCTCTATTTCCGCTCTGAAACTTGATAATGGAACATTACATAATGAACGTCTTATGAGACACCAAATCGGTGTGGGTGGGCAGGGGGCACATCTACAGTTGCAGTCATTGCAGACATTGAGAGGAAAGTGACATCTAGAATACCCCTTTACACACATGGACTCTTTTTATCCTTCCAGTAGTATCCTTACTTAAAAAAAAATCGAGATAACTTTACAGTGACATGCAAATATGTTAAATGTAGTTCAGTGATTTTTGACAAACGCATCTGTTTATGAACACATCATCTCAAACAAAATATAGAACATTTCCATTGTTCCATAAAATTCCCTCGTGACCCTTTCCAGTAAGTTTCCTTCTTCTAGAGGCATAGATTAGTTTTGCCTCTTCTAGAACTTCATGCAAATGAAATCGTACCAAGTTTATTCTTTAGATACAGCTTCTTTATCTCAGCAAAAAAAATTTGAGATTAATCCATGTTCTTCTGTGTGTAAGTAGGTTGTCCTACTTGACTGCTGAATAGTACTTCATTTTCCGGATATACCAAAATTTGATTATTTGTTCTTTGGGTTATTTCCAATTTGGGACTAACATTAATCAAGTTGCTGAGGAGCATTTATGTGCCAACGCCTGTGTGGCAGTGTGACTTTGTTTTTCTTTCGTCCAAGTGACGTTGCCAGGCTATCGCAATCTTATACCATAAATGTATATGTTTGACTTCATAAGACACTGCCAAAATAATTTTTGGAAGTTTTCCAAAATGACTGTACCATTTCAGACTTTCAACAGTAACCTTTAAGAGTTCTGAACGCTTCAGATCCTCATCAGTAAGAGATGTGTCATTCTTTTTCAATTCAGCCACAGGAGTGATGTCCAGTGATGTCTTTGTGGTTTTCATTTGCATTTTCCTGATGACTGATAATGTTGAGCACTTTTTTGTGTGTGTCCTTATCGGTCATTTGTATATTTTCCTTTATTTTCTAGCTGTTCAAGTCTTTCCTCAATTTTTATTGGCTTGTTTGCCATTTTTTATAACATCATAGGAGTTCTTTATGTATTCGACAGAGCCCTTCTTCAGATACCTGTGCTGTAAATATTTTCTTCCAGTCTGTGCTTCATCTATTCATTTTTCTTGACAGGGTTTTTTGATGAGCAGATATTTTAGTTTTGAGGAAATCCAATTTATTGATTTTTAAGTTTTGTTGCTGATTTCTGTGTCCGACTTAAGAAATATTTGCTGTCTTTCAACTGGTGAAGATATTCTCTCATGTTGTCTTCTAGAATAGCACTTTCCAATAGAATTTCTATTTGTCCTATCCAATATTGTAGCCTTTAGCTATCTATATTGGTGGTGCGGCATTTGCAATATAACTAGTGTGAATGGGAAATCAAATGTTAACGTAAATTTTAATCAATCTAAATTAAATTTTGCATGGCCATACATGGTTAGTAGCTATCGTATTGGATAACATAGTTCTAAAAGCTTCATAGATTAAAATTTTCCATTTGTAGCTATACTCCATCTCAAGTTATTGCATTATTAATTTTATTATATGAAATAGTGGTAGAAATTCACTTCTCTTTTTATTTGTTTATCCAATTGTTCCAGTAACATTGAATTGTGCTATCAAAACCAATTAGCTGTCTATGTATTAGTCTATTTCTTGACACCCTAGTCTGTTCCATTGATATATTTGTCTGTCTTTATAGTCAAATACAACATTGACTTGATTACTGTAAGTTTACATCTCTGTCTTAGAATTGAACAGTATAATTCCACTGAATTATTTTTTAAGGTTGTTTTTGATTTTCCAGTCCTTTGCAATTTTGTATAAATTTAAGAATCATTTCCTCAGTTTCTATTAAAAAAAAAAGGTCTTTTTGGAATTTTGATTGGGAAGTTTTCATCCATAGAAATGGATTTATTTATTTATGTTTAAATGTTTATTTATTTACTTTTGAGAGAGAAAAAGACAGTGTGTACACAAGCAGGGGAAGGGCAGAGAGGGAGACAGAGAATTCAAACCAAGGCTGTCATCACAGAGCCCGATGTGGGGCTGGATTCCACAAACCATGAGATCATGACCTGAGCCTAAATCAACAGTCGGACACTCAACCAACCGAGCCACTCAGGTGCCCCTTAGATACTGATTTAAAAAAAAAAATTAGGAGTGCTAAGCATCTGACTCTTGATTTCCGCTCAGGTCATGATCTCACCATCATGGGATTGAGCCCCATGTCAATCCACAGGTTGAATGTAGAGCCAGCTTAAGATCCTCTCTCTCTCTCTCTCTCTCTCTCTCTGCCCCTCCCCCACTCACATGTGCACTCTCTCTCAAAAAAAATTAAAAAATATTTTTAAATGTTTATTTATTTTTGAGAGAAAGAGAGACTGCACGTGAGTGGAGGGAGGGGGCAGAGAGAGAGGGAGACACAGAATCCGAAGCAGGCTCCAAGCTTGAGCTGTCATCACAGAGCCAGATGCAGGGCTCTAACTTGTGAACCCTGAGATCATGACCTGAGAGTCAGGGTCAGACGCTTAACCGATGGAGCCACCCAGGCACCCCTTTCAAATTTTTTTTTTTAATTTAAAAAATTGTAAGAACTCCCTTTTTATAGCAACCATTTAAATTGCTCAGTTCATCATTCTGTAATCAAGGGAGTATTAAGTAGGTATATATATATATATATATATATATATATATATATATATATACACACACACACATATATGTAAATATATCAAAATTCCAGTTATTATTATTCTTATGATATCTGTAATTTTGCCTCGCTTCCGTCTCCATTCCTTACAGCGGCATAATTTCATATCCTATTACACAGAAACAATTTAGGCTGCACTCGTGGTATTTTAATTTCTCCTATACCTTCATGCCACCATACACGACTACGTTTACTTTTTTATAAACATTTATTTTTATGTTTTTTTATTTACTTTTTGAGAGAGAGAGAGAGAGAGCATGTAAGTGGGAGAGGCACAGAGAGAGAGGGGGGCAGAGGATCTGAAGCTGGCTCTGCACTGACAGGCTGACTGCAGCGAGTCTCATGTGGGGCTTGCACTCACGGACATGAGATCAGGACCTGAGCTGAAGTCGGTTGCTTACTCAGGTGCCCCTATAGCTACCGTTATTTTGACCATTTCTCTCCTGAATTGATGAAGATATTGTCTATCCTGTCTTCTTACTAACTTCTACCGAACACACACACACACACACACACACACACACACACACACGATTTAATCAACATTTAAAAACTTTTCTTTTCAAAATACACTGTTAAGAAAATAAAGAAGCAAATCTTTGCAAAGCATATATAGAACACACACATACATAGAACATGCAAAGAACACTTAGCTGCTCAATAATAATAAGACTAATATCTATTCCATTCCTATGTATTTACCCAAGAGAAATTCATATACTCATTCAAAGACTTGTACGTGACTCTTTAGAACAGCTTTATTTGTAATAGACAGAAAGTGGAAACAACCCCAATGTCCATCGATATGTAAATGGGTAGACACATTATATATCGTATATTCATACATTTCCCACTAGTGATTTCATGACCTAAAACTTAAAAAAAAATACCCCAACAATACAGATTTAAATGACTTGGTCAAAAACAACCCAAAGGTGACAGCTTAAGTATGGGATATTTCTCTTGCAGCTGACCTGATGTGTTCCTGCAACCTGCAAACTCTTATTCTCTGAGATCCTGCTTTTGGCGTCTCTCTTTGGCAATGTCCTCACTTCTTGATCTCATAATAAATATTATTGCTTTAAAAATTTTTTTAACATTGACTTATTCTTGAGAGATAAAGAGAGACAAGCACAAGTGGGCAGAGAGAGAGGGAGACACAGAATCTGAAGCAGGCTCCAGGCTCAGGGCTGTCAACACAGCCCAACACGGGGCTCAAACTCATGGACCATAAGATCATGATCTGGGCCGAAGTCGGATGCTTAACCGACTGAGCCACTCAGGCACCCTTATTATTGCTTGCTTTGGACCACTGCTTTAGAGCCCACTTATTAAATTGAGTAACTGACAAAAACTGTATCCTATTTGTCTTTGCTTCCATTTCTCGAACTACAAGAATAAACAGATAAATGAGTGAACACTTCTAGAAAAGATATCCCAAATGTTTTAAAGGTGAGTGTGTGACTGTGTGTAACTGAGCTGCCCCTTCTGGCCTGCTTAGATACAGTAGGTTTGGCTCAAATTTTGTAGGAAAGACACAGCTTGAACTTTAAACAAAGTATTTTCTAGAGTATAAGAGATTGTTTCCTTGAAACAGGACAACATCTTATGAAGGTCAGAGTAATAAAGAATTCTGAAACACAAGAGTGGCTTTGCATAAAATCCAAGATGATAAATGTCATTAAAAAGCCAACTTGTTCTTCAAGGCTGGCCCTGTGGGCTGTGTCTTATCAACATACCCTATGGAATCAAGGTATCTGGTTCTTTTTCAGTGGTACAGTGGCTAACTGCTATCGTTTGGCTCAGTAATTTGATTTTTTTTTTAATTTTTTTTCAACGTTTATTTATTTTTGGGACAGAGAGAGACAGAGCATGAACGGGGGAGGGGCAGAGAGAGAGGGAGACACAGAATCGGAAACAGGCTCCAGGCTCCGAGCCATCAGCCCAGAGCCTGACGCGGGGCTCGAACTCACGGACCGCGAGATCGTGATCTGGCTGAAGTCGGACGCTTAACGACTGCGCCACCCAGGCGCCCCAGTAATTTGATTTTTAACCTATTGAGACACTTATTGTTCTGAGAGTCTGATGAAAATTAGAGAGCCTCTTTTTAGCAAAAGATTTTTCTAGGTATGCCCACAATTTTGTATGCAATATCAGGGACTTTGTTTTTCTACAAACCATCATGGTAAGAGCTCTGTACCGAATATTAACAGGATAATACCTCATTAGGATAATCAGGAACATTTAGGAGAATTTATTAGCAAAGTGTATTATATTGGAATGGCCAAGGAAACAAACTACCCAACCTTGGTGCCTCATAAGAAGAATGTATTCTCATAGTTTTCAAGGTCAGAAGTCCAAATCAGTATCTCCGGACTGAAATCAGGGTTTTTGGCAGGCCTACTTTCTCTCCGTAGGCTCTGAGGAAGAATCGGTTGTCTTCTCTGAGATGGCCGCTGCCATTCCTTGGCTTATGGGTGTATCGCTGCAGTCTCTGCCTCAGTGGTCACATTGCTTCCTCTTCTTCTGTGTGTCATAAGGACACGTGTGACGATATTCAGGCCCACCTGGATAATCCAGGACCATCCTTCCATGTCAAGATCCTTCACTCAATCACATTTGCAGGCACTTTTTCCTTACAAGATAACATTTACTGGTTTCAGGGATGTCTTTGCGTAGCCATTATTCAGGCTACTACACAAAGGAACTACAGTAAAACCTTGGTTTGTGAGGATAATTCGTTTCAGAAACATGCTTCACACTCCCTTGTGTATCAAAACAAATTTCCGCACAAGAAATAATGGAAACTCAGATGATTTGTTCTATAACCCAAAGGTATTTATATAGAAATGATTACAGTACTGTATTATAAGGGGCACCTGGTTGGCTCCATCGGTAAAGTGTCTGACTTCGGCTCAGGTCATGACCTCACAGTTCACGAGTCCGAGCCCCACGTCTAGCTCTCTGCTGTCAGCACAGAGCCTGGAGCCTGCTTTGGATTCTGTGTCTCTCTCTCTCTCTCTGCCCCTTCTCAATTTGTGCTCTGTGTCTCAAAAATAAATAAACATTAAAAAATAGTGTAATACAACACAAAATAATAAAGACAATCCAAAATAAAAAAATAAACAAGTTAACCTGCACTTACCTTTGAAAACCTTCGTGGCTGGTGTGAGGGAGACAAGAGACAGGAGGCTTATTGTGTAGGATGACTTTCACTATCACTAAGGGAATCACTGCTATCTGTAGGTTCAATGGAATCTTTTTCTGCATGAAGGTCATTGTGTGCACTCGCACAGATGTTGACTACAGTACAGTATTAATAAACTCTTGTCATCTACTGTATTTAATGTAACTGGCAATAAAGCAGCAGAGGAAAGGGTCTCTATCTGCAGGCAGCCTGACCTAGAATGAAGCAAAGCATTCCTGAGCTTACTCTTGTATGGAGAAGCAGAGGACTGTCCATGGGTGTTATGAAGTGACAAAAAATACACTAGTGTCAGTTGTGGGCACCTTCCAGTGCTCTGAAAAATAACTGATTTCTGTCAAACACTGAGGCCTGAGGCCGAGCATCTGAGCATGGGAGACGATCATCCAAAATCCTGCAGAGAGAGAGAGAGAGAGAGAGAGAGAGAGAGAGAGAGAGAGAGAGAAGAGAAGTATTGGCTTAGTTGTGATCATGCGACATTCGGCGTTAACATACTACTTATATTGCGAGACATCGCTTGTTCAAGATTTATTAGAAACGTTTGCTTGTCTTGAGGAACACTCGAAGGACAAGTTACAATTCAAGGTTTTACTGTATTTACAAAGCAGGCAAGGTCTGGTAGGAGAACCACACGGGGTAGTCTAGAAACCACTGGTCAGGATTAGAGCCTCTGCTTCAACCTTTAGGCCTGAAGGGGCAAGAAGAGGTGTGGTCACTGGGACCTGGGAGGACAGAGTCATGGAGACCAGACTCCTTGAGAGAAACAGAGTGCTCCCTCTATCCCCCCCCTCCCTACCACCCTTTAAGGAGCACCACTGGTTGAGGCAAATTTTAAAGGGAGGAGTCAGGGGAATTACATCCTGATGCCACCCTTCTTCTCTCCAATCTGGTTTTGCATCAGCTAAAGCCAACTGGAAACCATTAGGCACATGCACCCATTGACTGAGCCTACAGAAGTTAAACTCTCACAGGAGACAACAAGACAGAGAAGTGTGGAGTGTGGATCTAGAGGGGCAAATGGAAGATACTCAGCATTCACTAATTGGCTCATAGGGGAGCATCATCCATGAAAAATATTCAGGCAATTTCTTGCCTTGCAGAAGTGTGTGTCATCTTTGAGCATCATAACACTTAAGGAACCATTTCTTTCTCTAGGTAGCTCTTGAAAGTACCTGCCACTGATGTTAAGACAACTGAGAATTCCGTGAGAGCAGGGATTTTGCCCATTTTGTTTACCAATGTATCCCCAGACTTAGAATATGGTATTTGTCTATAAATCCATATATTATTTATTTGTTGAATAAATGGAACAGAAATATAGCATACAAATACCTAATGGTCACCCTCC
This sequence comes from Felis catus, assembly GCF_018350175.1. Taxonomy (NCBI): domain Eukaryota; kingdom Metazoa; phylum Chordata; class Mammalia; order Carnivora; family Felidae; genus Felis; species Felis catus. The sequence continues at coordinate 28,244,526 of NC_058385.1, read as the reverse complement.
ATATTGCTTCACACTCCCTATCAGGTGTTTGTTTCTCCTCCTGCCTGCCTTGGCCCAAAACAGCTGCTGTTGCTCCATGAGACTTTGCTGCTCTCCCCTCCAAGGAGATAGTGCTTTGGTCATGACACAATTCCACTCTACACTCATATTCCTATTGTGGGTCTGGTTCTTTTAGCTCCAGTGAGCACAACTGCCTAATTCAGGTAGATTCAGGTGCTTTTAGAATTTATTAAATTTATATTTTAATAAATACATATTATTTATTAAATAATGACAGATTATGCAGGGCACTTGTCTCCTGTCAGTTGAGATGCTCCTGAAGGCAGCTGTGGGGCTGAGAGAAAGGTCAATGCCACAAGATCTCTGATGCTGCCAAGTCTCTTTGGGTATCTAGGAGGACTAGATATCCATATCACCCACTTTGGTCCATATCACCTCCATATCACCCACTTTGGTTTCCAAAGGGCTGCAGACTCTAGAGGTGGAAGATGGGGAACCCTTTGTGGTAATTTTCACTGCCATCACCATCAAGATAAAGATCTTCAGAATATTAAAGACTTTGTGATAAATCCTCTTTCTAAAAGCCTGGTCTTCTCCACATTTATCCTATCCTTCAGTTGTAATATACTTCTCAAAATAAGGCCAGTTTTTTAATGTCTTTTAGCTTTTTTGTATTAGTGTTGCCTACCTCTTCTGCCTCAAATGGGGCATCTATCAATTTAATGGGGATGACGATTTAATATCCAAGACATTTGGGCAATCCTATCTTCTTTCTTGACTTATTACCCAATAAATTTCCATTTTTGTATATTAGAAAGTAGTTTATTGCAACAGGCACACACATACCCAATGACACACATCTGAGTTTCACCTAACTCTGAAATTTACCCCATTTTTAAAAAAAATTTTTGAAGTTTTTATTTATTTTTGAGAGACACAGAGAGACAGAGCACAAGTGGGGGAGGGGCAGAGAGAGAGGGAGACACAAAATCTGAAACAGTCTCCAGGCTCTGAGCTGAAAGCACAGAGCCCGACGCGGGTCTTGAACTCAAGAACCACGAGATCATGACCTGAGCTGAAGTCAGATGCTTAACCGACTGAACCACCCAGGCACCCCTGCCCCCCCATTTTTTAATTTTTAGAGAGAGAGCGAGAGAGACAGAGTGAGTAAGGGAGGGGGAAAAAGGGGAGGGGAGACAGAGAGAGAGAGAGAGCGAGAGAGAGAGAGAGAGAGAGAGAGAGAGAGAGAGAGAGAGAGGAGAGAGAGAAAACCTTAAGCATGCTCCACACTCATTGTGGGGCCTGACATGGGGCTTTATCTCATGACCCTGGGATCATGACCTGAACCAAAATCAAGAATCAGACACTCAATTGGCTGAGCCACCCAGGCGCCCAAGACTTACCCCATCCTTTAACATAATCCATCTTTCTGAGGTTTATCACTTTTCTTAAATTTTAATATCATCTAGTAACCCTGTCCTTACTCCTGACCCTCGCCTAAATCCCAATCTCAACTTGTTCCTGAGTGACTAAATGATTTAAGGCAGAAATGAGTAAATGGATCACCAGTCCAAAAATTCGGCATGGAATGTGACCATCATTCCCAAAGGGGCTGCTTAACTAGGTTCATAGATACAGATTTTGGTAACAAGTTTTTGAAGGACAGAAGGATGGACTTAGTATTCAATGCAATGATTCCAGTTTTAAAAGAATGTTTTTCTCCAAAAAGGCCAAAGGAGGGTCAGAGCAGCAATATATTCCTTAAACAGAAAAGTAGTCTTGTAGACAAATCCAGGATGATAAATGCCACTCAGAGGTTAACTTAATTACTCTTCTAGCCTGACCTTGACATCTTTTCCTGCCCGGTATTGCCCTTGATTCAAGACGACTTGTTTTTCCCATTCGGTGTTTGGAATACTAAGTACACGTGTAAATTGCTAGCTAGAAACTAAACCCCATTATTCGAGGCCTTTTTGAATTTAGTAATTATTTTCGAAAATCTGAGGAGAGTCATTTTCTCCCCAAGAAAATGCACATAAATACATATACACACAATTTTGCTTACCATTTCATGGATTTTAGGGATCCAAGGACCCCATATTTAGAAGCCATGAATTAGAGATATTACCCACTTAGGTAACTGGCCACAGAAAGGGAGTCTATTAATGGAACATTCTCCAGGCCAGTTCTTCTTGTTCTGAAAATGTCGGTTTTGGGCTTGCTTTCATTTCCTGAGTGTTCTTGAATCTCTTATATCTTGTGATCGCCTGGACACCATGTCTTCTAGGTAATTTACGGCAGAAACATCACGAACTATTTACACCGCACTTACTTGAGGCTTCCTCACTAGGTTTAGCTCTGCAAAGGGACATTAGATTTGCTTTCCAGAAACCGATGTTGCATGGGTGAGATAATTAAATCAGTAGGTGGCCAGATTCTTGCAGCTGCTAAGTACTCTTATCCATGTGGACTTGTAGGCTGCTTTCTGTCCTCAAATACAGATATACACGCCTCGCCATCAGTATGAGGTGCCCATACCTGAACAGAAATACTTTAGATTCATTTATGCTGTGTCATGCACTCTACTAGAATAGATAAAGTAGAGATTCCACTTATGTTATTGATCATACAGTGAATTTCCCCAAAACGCACCGGAAATTTATGACAGTTAAGATTAAGACCTAGCTTCCCGACATCTCAGAGTCATCACCTGCTTCACTAGTGTTCCTAGCTGCGATCTGGGCCTCTGGCTCTTTACCACCCAGCTCAGCCCAGTTCCAGAGAGTACCACAGTTCCTCACCATTATGCGATCTGAGAGAAGGCATTTCAGCAATGGAGCCATCTCACCCCACCTAATGTAAACTACAGGGCTGGCTCCTTTACCTCCACTGCTTGATCAAACAAGTTTCAAATTCTTCAGTTTTTTTGCACAATTACAGTATTTACCCTTTCTTTGGACCTCAGGACCAGAGCTACACTCCCCAACTGGTGCTTCAGAGGGTGCCTCATCGCTGCTGGTCTCTGCCGCTCCAGGTCTAATTTCATTTCCCCATCTTTTCTCCTGGGCAACCATTCTATTTAGTACACATCGACTTTTTTTTTGTTTGTATGTGTTTTATAAAATGTGCCTTGTTTTGTGCATGTGTTTTTAATGTATCTAAGTAGTATTAGGTTATTGTGCTAAGTTACAGTAATTTAGTAGCCATGACAGATAACCCCCAGAGTTTTAGTGGCCAAACTCAATAAAATTTCTTGATCACACAATGGTGTAATGGAGATGTTTCTGGTTGGGTGTTTCTGCAAGTAATGATTCAGGAATGCAGGCTCCTTCCTACTTGTAGCTCCACCATCTAACCCAGGCTCCCAATGTCATGTGGAGGGCTGTTGCGTTCGAAACATCTGGAAAGGAAAAGGAGCATGAAATATCACCAAGCGTAGGTATATTGTCTATGATCCACCCTCTTTCCTCAGTCTCAGGCACAAGGGCTCATAAAGGATTTCGCCATTGCCACTAACTCTTCATTCACTGTAGATACTGGGCCCAAGCTCTACAGGATGAAGACTGATTTTGAAGTGCAAGACTTTTCCAGAAAACATCCAGTAGTTGAACAAACTTCCACTCATGACTTGTCTTTAAACGTTAGTTCATTCAACAAATATTGCCCTGAGCTCATTTCTTCGTCAGGTCTTATACTAAGTTCCTTTGAGGAGAAAAAGGTCACATGTGACAATTGTACATTTGAAAAAGCAAAAACAAAGCAAAGCAAAGCAAAACAAACAAACCAAAAAACAAAAAAAAGCAAAAGGACCAAAGAAAAAATAAAACAACAAAAACATTATAGTTTAATGAAGATATCACAAAAATGCTGCCTAAGCGCAGAGAAGGGTGTAACAGATTTTGATGAAAAAGACAGAAAGGTTAATATTTACTGCATTTAATTGGGGAGGAAGGAGGGAAGGGCATTGCAGAAATAAAGAATAATGTTTACAAAGGTTTGAAAAAGTCAGCAGGCATGGCTGCAGAATTTGGGGGCAGCCAACAAATGTACAGGGCCTTTACATCAGGTTAGCAGCCTGGACTTCATCCAGACTGGAATCACATTCGGGGTTTAGAAACAACACAAAGGTTCAAGTGCAGTTTTGCAGTTGAGTTGAACTATGTACACTGAAATTTCCTCATTTGTAAAAATTCCCTTGATGGTAATTCCTGATTTCCATCTGGCATTCTCATTGTGAAGCTCAAATAAAATGATCTAAAATTCTCTTGCATACTTTAAAGTTGTTTACAGCCAAGAATTTTTATTAAAGTTTGTATCCCTCGTTGGGAAATATGTGACTCAGGTGAGCCTTTGGCTATTGTTACAAAATCTTACGTGTTTTATTCAATTTTTTGTCATTATGTTTTCAAGTCTTTTTTCTCTTGGCTCTGTAACTCTCATATTAGGCAGCACGACACAAACATATAGTGTGTGTCAATATACATCTTAATTTGTTAATTACCTTTTGAAATAATTGATAGTGGCCATACCAATAGAATCATACATAGTCTTTGGGACTTGGTGGTCAGTATAAAAAAAAAGAAAAGAAAAGAAAAAAAACACCTTCACTGATTAAGAGAATACCTGAACAATCAGAACTCAGTGGCTGTGCCATGGGCGTGACCCAGAGCACAGAAGATCTCCATTTTCACAAGTTTGTCAGAGCAAGCAGAGGGTCGCAGAAAGACCAGAACGTAGAAATAAAGAAATATAGCGATAGGAAGATGGGATGTAGGCAGAAAACAGATCCAAGCAGCTTTTCAGATTACAGAGGTCAGAAGGTACATTTTATGGTCTCACTTCCTATAAGAATCATTCAAGGGATTAGAGGCAAGCCCTGGGAAGCCTGGTGAGCATTAAGTCCTGACTGGGAAACTTACTAACATAAGACTGTCAGGCAGGAACCATAGGGAAACAAGATTGCGTCTGGCTCTTGGGAAAGGCTCCACAGTAGGAGCGTGGAAGGGGCCCAGTTGCTAGAGTGAGCGTGAAGCTAGAACCGTCCTAGCAGACCCTCTAGTGGAAACAGTCATCCATTTAGAACAAACAGGATGGTCACAGGACTGGAAGCAGCACTAAGCCTGTTGGGGGTGCTCAGCCTCCTTGGTTGTAAGGTTGGGGGAGCTTAGTTTCCAAGCTCCCTGGCAACCACTCTGTGCTTAGTGGTCAGAAGATGACAAATTTGTTAGAACTTAAGGTCATCTATGGGAATAAGTTCACAAAGTCCGTGCAAGACTCCGTGAGGCACTGAGGCTAGTGAACCAAGCTAAGCTCATGGACTAGGAGTTTGAACCTTAATGTTGGACTGTTGACTTTTTCTCTTCATAATCTTTGAGTGGCTCTTAGATATTATTTTCTCAATTGGATTGCCTACACCCAGTGTCCCAATTCCGTCTCATTCACTTAGTAACTCGTCACAATCTGGCTTCTGTTCTAGCAGCTAGGCTCAAACTTTACTCTGTAAATTACCTTCAGTTTCCAAATTGTGAAATCCAAGGGATGTTTTTCTGGACATTCTGTCCCAGCTGATGCTGCCATTTACCTTCCTTGTATCTTCCTTCACCTTCTAGTTTTCCTTCTTCCACTTTTCTCCTTAGATCTGGGGAAGTTTCTTCTGTCCATCAGTGCACTCTCTTGGGTGATCACCTCTAGTCCTAGAGACTTAACTGCTTTACCTACTGACAACTTGCAAATTGATTTCGTGGGCCTAAAGGTTTTAAAGACTCTCAGACTTGAGTATTTAGTTTCCTATCGGCCAATGTAACCAGCACGCCTCTTGGATGACTGTAATGTAATAATTACTGCCAAATTCACTATTCTGCTCTCTAAAGCTAACTGTTTTCCTATAAATGTTTTACCTCATTTGACAATGTTACAACCACATAAGTCATCCATGTTCCGAGCATGTAGACCAGGTATCCCTTGTTCCCCACATTTTTCACTTCTCCAGTTCTTTAACTCACAGCCAGGCCCTACTGAGTTTGACGTTTAAGTATTTTGTGACTTTTTTTCCTGTACATCACTTTTAATATTTCCTCAGTTGAATGGCAGTCTGACTTTGGAGTCCAAGCATTAGCTATGAAGCTATGCTGTGTTCTCATAGTTCACACTTTTATAAAATTAAAGACACACATACTGAGAATTGTTATATATTATTCACAGCTAAAATACATGTTTCTAGGTGTACGAAACATGGAACTATATATACTAAATTTATGATAGTGGATGCCTACAAAGAGGTGTGGTGCTTAGGATCACCAAGCAAGTGGGGCTTTGAACGTATTTGCTGTTTTGTTCTATAAAAAAAGAAACTTGAACCCATATAACAAAACAATTGTCAGTCATAAATGGTGCTTGTTTAAGTTTTAATTAAATTAGTTATAGTTTTGAAATTTCTTTAAAAAATATGATTAGCTTTTCAGGGGGTTGTAGAACAAATGCATAGAGCATTGTTAACTTTGTAAAACAAAACATATAAGGTACAAAAAAATACTCAGTGATATGTTAATGGTGTGTTATTTTGGGATGGTAGTATTTTATAGGTAGGTATTTTTCCCTTCATGCTTTGAATAATAATCATTACAAAATTAAATGAAATTATAAGAAATAGAGATGAAGTTACATTTCCACAAAACACGTAAGTGGTAAATTCAGGAAGTCTAACTTGAGAGTATATAGTCTTAAATGCATCCTTTTACCACCTCCCTAACAAAAGGCTTCTGAATCTTTTCTACCTTCTTCATTCCCACTACCTTTCTCCCAGTTCAGACTTTAATAACGTCTCTCTTGAAGAGTAACAATAGCCGTGTAACTAGCTTCCTCCACATTTGTACCTCCTTCTCTCTAATCCACCCTGCGCACAGTTGCTAAGTTGTCTTTCTGAAGAGCCAGTCTCTTTGTGGCACTTCATTTCCCATAAGCTTCAAGAGCAGTTTCAAATTTATCAGAAAGCACACGAGCACCTTCTTGGTCTTATTTTTGCGTTAAGCCCTTGCCTTCCCCTGTCATCTCCTGCAGTCTTTCCACCTGGACTCTTTTCTCCGGACGTAGCAATTCTCCTGTAGCAAAATGATATGAGCTAGCTGCTGCCTCCCCCTCTACTGTTCTTGCTTCCTTCCCTGGCCCCCACCCAACTCCTTGCCCCTTCAGCCTGACTAACTCTTGGTCACCTTATCTAGACCAGTTCTTCTGTGGAAAGCGTTTACTGAGCAATTTCAACCATTCTTAGTGGAGATAGTGGCAACTCTTCTGTTATCTTGCAGCCTGTATGGGATTCTATGCTTATCCCTCGGGGATTAATCATTGATTTTTCTGTCTCTCTGGCCTATCCTAGTACTTGAGTGTCTGATGCTGAGGCTTGCTTCGCATTTTTTGAATGAACAAATATGTTTTGTCTCTTGCTACCCCTTTTGATTGGACCAAGAAGAGGACAGCTCCCCTGACTTCTGGTCCAAGGACACTGGGTGAACTTGCTGGGGAGACCTTCCTGCACCGAGGAGGCCAGCTTTGCATGACTCAGCTTCTGACGGCTCTTGCTTAAGATCCTTCTAGCTTCTGCAGTATGTGAGAGAAGTGACCTACATTCAGAATCACTTTATAATTCAAGAATTAAACTCAAATGTGTAATAGGAAGAGAAATTATCTCAGTATAGGGAAACATCAGTTTTCAGAAAGCCAAGATAATAAAAATGAAGAATTGAGGAAGGAAGAACTGCTGACAATAACAGCTGAGAAAGTAGGACAGTTTAGACAAAGTTTCTTGGAGGAAAAGGGCATTCAGTGAGTCTGGAATTTTCTACCTTTCCCACAAGCTCTTTATCTGAAAATGACACTTCTGATCTTTTTTTTTTTTTTTTTTTTCCATCACAAGGATATTCTCTGGTGACCATTAATCCTCCAGTCACCACTATGGATACCAAGCTCAAGGTTGAGAGGCAAGTATCCTCAGCAAATATCCACTTGCTGAATATATTTCAAATTTTAGTCTCAGGTCATTCTTGCATTCATTTGGCTTTCTTCCTCCAAGAAGCATTTGTTTTAAACCTTTGCTCTTTGCCAAATCTCAGACTAGGCTCTGGAGATTTAGGTATAGTCAAGTGTTAATTTCTGCCACAGAGTTTACTTCTCTCAACTTTTTAAAAAGTGGCAAAAACTCCACATAACACAAAATTCACCCTTCCAACAATTTCCAAGAGTAGAGTACATTATTGTTGACCACATGCACATTGTGCAAGAGATGCCCAGAAACCTGCCCCCGTTTCCCATCCTGCATGACTGAAACTCTACACTCACCCAACACAAAAATGTCCCACCTGCCCCTGCCCCTGGTCTCTGGTACACATTCATCTTTCTGTCTGATCATTTTAGATGCTTCATATAAGTGGAATAATGAAATATTTGTCTTTGTGGAACTGGCTTATTTCACTTAGCACAGTGTCTTCCAGGTTCATCCATGTTGTAGCATGTGACAGGATTTCCTTTTTTCTTAAGGCTGAATAATATCACATTGTACATATATACCACATTTTCCTTATCTTCTCACCCATCGATGGATATTTAAGTTCTTCTACCTCTTGCCTACTGTGAATAATGTTGCAGTGAACAGAGTTGTGCAACCATCTCTTGGACATCTTGTTTTCAATTCTTTTGGATATATACCCTAAGTGAGACTGATGGATCATATAGAAATTCTATTTTTGACTTTTTGAGAGACCTCCAAACTATCTTCTCCAGTTGCTGAACCATTTTACATTCCTGCCAACAGTGCACAAGGATTCCAATTTCTCTATGTCCTTGTCCACTGCCGACACTTGTTGTCTTTTTTTTTTTTTCCTTTTTACAGTAACCATTTTGGAAGGTAAGAGGTGTCTCATTGTGTTTTTATTTGTATTTTCTTTGGTCGTTAGTATGTTGAACATAGTTTCATATGTTTGATGGCCATTTGTATATCTTCTTGGAAAAATATCCTTGGATATTAGAAGTATTTTGGTATTTTATATACTCAAGCAGTTTATTTATTTATTTATTTTAATTTTTTTTAACGTTTATTTATTATTGACAGACACAGAGAGATAGAGCATGAGCATGGGGGGGGTGGGCAGAGAGACAGAGGAGGAGACACAGAATCAGAAACGGGCTCCAGGCTCTGAGTTGTCAGCACAGAGCCTGACACAGGGCTCAAATCCACAAACCGTGAGATCATGACCCGCGCCGAAGTCAGATGCTTAACCGACTGAGCCACCCAGGTGCCCCTCAAGTAATTTTTTTAACACAACTTTATGACGTAGGTGCTTTTATGATTCCTGTTTTTTAGGTAAAGAAACTGAGGCACAGAGAAGTTAAGTAATATAAGTAATATATTCTTTTAACTTTACAACAACCCTATGGCAATAGTGACCTTAGGCAGGTATTGTTACTACAATTAAAGTTAAAGAAACCAAACCTAAGAGTCTTTAAGTGACTTGCCTACAGACTTGAAGGATAAATCCTCCTTCCATGATATTATGATCAATAATGGATAAAATCTAAAACTTTCTAGTATTTGCACGTTGCATAGATTCTTCTTCCAAAGACCTTTTTAGGCAGTGTCTCTGCAGAAAGCACAAAGATCCCTGAACATTAGCAATGTAAGAATGCACACTACTGACTTCTTGATTTACAGAAAGAGATATACATGTACATTCTTCATGAAGCAAACAACAATTTGAACCTCTGACATATGCTAAGTCTTTGTGTCCGATTCAAGATCACCCAGGCACACCCATGTTTGTGGATACCCCTTGCTGTGGCTGGCTTCTCTACAGGAAGGGATCCAAGGGCACATTCATAGCTAAACCAACTCCTGGTTCCAACTTCTTGGGGCTGAAACTTAATCCTGTGGTGAACACAAGGCAGGAGCCTAGACTCAGATTAAACAGGCCCCCGGAAGGGTGCTAATGTGAAGACTCAAGTAGTATTGCAAAGGAAATAGTCTGGGGCCCTAATTTTTGATTTGGTATGCTGGGTTGGGTTTGATCACAGAAGCAAATCATAGTGAAATGTGAGCATAAGACTGGAGCAGGTCAGAGGTCACATGACCTTTATGCTCTCTTGTTGCCCTAGGGTTCTTTAGGTGCCCAGTTATGGTAATGAGCAGGTCCTGCGGGAGTACTAAGTGGTCTCTGCTGGGGAGATCAAAGGGCTTCTAAACCCTGGAGCCAGAGGTAATGGTATTGATTCTACCTAGTAGTTTAGGGGCTGCAAAGGAGTGTGACTGGGTGTTTAGCTGTCAAGAGGCAGGTTTTCAAATGATGAGTGTTGGTTCAAAACCTGGAGAGTTCTTCAGATACAATCTGGAATTGGCCCCTGTACATGGAGGGCAGAAAGAGACTGAAGAAGAGTCAGGCTATCCCAGACTAGTAGACAGCAGTTTGAATAAGCAAAGGAAATTACATACAAAGCTTGTCTCTGGTGGCCACAAGATGAATAGATCTCAGTACCTGTCCACCAGGATCTTAAGGATATATAACTGAATCCCACCCATTAAGGTGGGATTCAGTTATATATCTAGTCCAGGTGGGGTAGTCTCAATAACCCATTACTCTTTTAAGGCTGCATCCTTGCCATAGCTTCTAGTGTCAGAACAGTGGGCAGATCATACATTCCATGGACAAGAAGCCTCTGATTGCTGGGGGTCCAGCTCACAGGTCAACCGGTGGTCACATCCTCTCAGTGACTCCCTCCAACAGAGATACAAGTGGGAATCGTTAAATTCCATAGGAAAAAAGAAGTAACCATTCACTGGTGCCTAATTCATGTTTAAGATCTGACTCTCAGCTGCTTTCTGATCATTTAGTTCTTGATTATTTTGGGCCTTGTCCCTACATGCTTTGGTAAGCCTGGGGGACCACAGATTGCATCTGGCATCTCTTTATATCTCATCCACCACTCAGGATACAGCTTTGTTCTGCAGTGTTCAAACCTGCTGCTTTTGGTCTGATTTAGTTTTGATCTCCCTTTCCATGCAGTGCCAGTACAAGGGCTATTCACAAATAAGTAGAATGTTGCTTTTCCCTTGGAGATGACAGAGCTTGGCTGATTGGGCTGTTTGCCTGTTTCTCTTAATCTCCTCGATCTGTAATACTTGGTGTAGAATTATATAAACCTTGGCAAAGAAGAGTCTCTACTCATTGCCCCAATTTCCTTACTTCTCATTTACTTTTTTATTCTTCAGCCTCTGGTTTCCATCCCAGCCACTCCATTGAAACTGTTCTGTGACCAAGTAATTGCAAAGCTAAAATGGCCTTTTTGGCGTCTTTGTTTCAGCTGATGCTGCCAATCACTCCAAACCACCCTCTTGGCTTGTAAGATCCCACATGCTCCTTGTACTGTAGCTGCTCATTGCCAGGCTTCGCTTCTTCCTCCACAACCTCTTTAAAATGTCGGGAAAATTCTTTCCACTTTGCATGTTCTTCCTGACTGCTATTATCTATCGCAGTATTCTCCTAAACCTTGTTGATCCCAAAAGTTACATCTTCTAGCCCAAAATATGTCTAATAAAATTTAAACTTAAATATCCAGTTGCTGCTTGTATGTCCTCCAACTAATGCAAAAGGCAATTAAAATTCAGTATTTCTAAGCTGAACTTACATGTGTGACCACCTCCTATATTCCATGTCCCCTGGAGGCAATAACCTATGTAGTCACTCAAGCTAGTCACCTTATTTTTGATCTTCTCTCTTTCTTGTCTTCCACATTCAATCATGTAATGCTGTCCATTCTTTTATAAATAGTTCTTGAACTTGTTCCCTATGCTCTATTCTAACCACTACTACAATGTTTCTCAATACTTTTAATATTCTTATTAGTTACCACTCATTATCTCTTGTCCGGTTTGGTAAAAAAAACTTTTGGGTAGGTCTCTGAACCAGTACCTTCTTCATACTCCCACTGGAACCAACTGTATGTAATATGTAACTCATCTGCTTAATGTTCTTTAAAGATGTCCATTACCAATAAGATAACATCCAACTTTCTTAGCAGGACCCATGCGTCTCTTCATGATCTTTTACCTAGATCTGCATGTTATGGAGATCACTAATCTCCATGTTACGATGTAGCCTTCAGTGATATCAATTTGCCTGAGGTCAAGGTAAAAAGGGCAGGCAGAGATGACAATGTGAAGATAAGCTTAAAAAGGGAAACGAACATAGCAGTCTGGTATGGTAGCTATCTCTCTATACCTTTGCATTTTGAATTCTGATGTCACCTCCTTCAAGAGCATCTCTTAACTCCTTCCTCCACAACTACCATAGTTGTTTCTCTTCTGTGAGCCAATAATAAATACTCTGTGCATATATATATATTATTGTAGTAGCTATGAGCTGTTCTGGTACAGGGTTAATATCAATAAATATGTGTGGAATTGAATTAGCATTGCTTATTCTCCTTAATTTCTCTTGGGGATATTGGTAACCCATGTCTGGTTAAAACTGGGTTCAAATATCGACATATGGTAGTGAGCCTTTCCCACTCTAGATGTGCCATGTCCACCCCAATGACCTGGACCCTTATTGCAGCCTCTTACTCCTCCACCAGGTGCTGGTCCTCATCGAGCTTTTTCTAGAAGCTTATTAACTTTGTGAGCAGCACAGTGAGTGCCCGCTCCTGATCGTCTGCTCCAAGGGTTCAGAGTTGTGGGTGACCTCTTTCTGTTTGTTGGCTTGGTTGACAATCAGTCCATTTCTTCCAATCTTCCAGAAAAGTGAAGAGGACTGGTCCCTGATCTCTGTTCCTTGAGAGTTCATGTCAACCACTTTCTGCCCAAGCCAGAAAGGAGCCTATCTTATGCTACCTGGCTACCATAACAAAATACTATAGACTGCATGGCTAAAACAACAGACATATATTTTCTCACTGTTCTGGAGGCTGGGAAGTGTAAGATCAAGGTGCCAACAGTGTTCCATTCCCGGTGAGGCTCATTTTCCTGGCTAGGAGATGGCTGCTTTGTCCTCACATAATCTTTCCTCTGAGCTTGTGTGTGTGTGTGTGTGTGTGTGTGTGTGTGTGTGTGTGTGGCAGAGAGAGAGAGAGAGAGAGAGAGAGAGAGAGAGAGAGAGAGAGAAAAGAAACAGAGCGAGCTCTCTCAGTTGTCTCTTCTTATAAGGACAGTAATCCTATGAGATCAGGCCCCTACTCTTATGACCTCGTTTAACCTTAATTACCTCCTTAGAGGCTCCATCTCCAAGTACAGGCACATTGAGGGTTAGGGTCTCGGCATTCAGTTGAAGATGGAGAACACACACATTTTGTATACAACATGGCCGATTCAGAAGTCTGTGCGGTGATAATCACAAAGCTGAGCTGCCCTGATAGCTGACTTGTGAATGCTGAGAGAGCAGACCTGAGCAATAGATCTAAAAGAAAGTATCAACTAGGGTGTCCTGAGGTCTAACTTGGGGGAAAATAAAAGATTCCAAGAAAAAAAATGTATAGAGCACATACAATCGGGAAAGAACATCACTTTATTTCTCTTATGTTTGGAAAATGTAGCAGTAGATCTGACCCTTTTAATTTTTTTTAATTTTTTTTAAGTTTTGTGTTTTTTTTGGTCTTTGATTTATTTTGTTTTTGATTTATTTAGAATAATGATGTTTATGGTAACAGCTCAGTTGATATTATTTTAATGATTGGAGTTCATGCTTCAATTGCTCATACAAAATCAGGTCTTTTGTTCGTATGTCTGCCATACTGGACATTTCTATTAATGTAGAAAGTTCTATTGGACAGTGCTGCTGTAAAGAAAGTAATACTGCACTTATGTTAGAAGAGCTGGGTCCATTTCTCAGTTCTATAACTTACTAGCTTTAACAACATTGGATTTTATATCTATAAACTGCAGTTTCCTCATCTAGAAAATGGAAATAATGTTAACCTCCTTCAGAAAGTTTGGAAAACTTAAAATAGTCAGCAAAAGCGATTGGGATGTTATAGATGCTTGATCAATCACATTACTCTGTGGTTAAAAGCATGTTCCAGCTCTGGAGCCAGACCATGCAAATTAGAATCTTGGGATCTTGATATTACCAGTTATTGGCTCTTTGACCTTAGTCAAATTACTTGCTGTCTCTGTGTTTCAATTTCCTTATTTGTAAGATGAGGATTTTAATAGTAATGATCTATAGGATTTTGAAGAGGATTGAATATCTCAACATATGTAAAGCTTCTAGAACATAGCAAGTACTTCATGAACATTAACAAGGACAAAGCAATGATTAGTTCAGTCAGAATATATTAGAATAGTCTTGAAATCTAGACCACTTAGAATAGGGATTCCTAACGAACAGTATTATTATTATTATTATTATTATTATTTATTTTTTTTTAAATGTTTGAGAGACAGGGAGACAGAGCGTGAGCAGGGGAGGGACAGAGAGAGAGGAAGACACAGAATCGGAAGCAGGCTCCAGGCTCTGAGCTGTCAGCACAGAGCCTGATGTGGGGCTCGAACTCATGGAGGGCGAGATCATGACCTGAGCCGAAGTCGGATGCTCAACTGACTGAGCCACCCAGGTGCCCCACAAACAGTATTTTTAGATGAGCTTCAGAGAACCTATGCACTCTGAGTTTAAATGAATTTAAATGCATATGTGTTATGTGCATTTTCCTGTATTTCTGATGTTCATCCCTTTCTTGATCTGAGACCAAGAAAAAAAAAGAAGGGCTGTTTAGAAGGGCTTTTTGGGGTTACATCCAAGGGAGCCCTTTCTCCACTGCTAATCTGCTCTCAGCAACTCACTTTCCCTGATAATTTTCCTGACAGAGGAGTTAATACTTGGAGTCTGGGTTCTAAAGAGAATGAGAAATTTATTTTCCCACAAATTGAGTATTTCAGTTTGGTTCTCTGAGGTCTAGTGTCTTCATCTGTGAGCTGGGAATGTGGAGATGATAATTATTGAATAACACTGGAAATCTAACATGTTATGATCCTAACACAAATGAAGTGCTGTTACTAAAACGGTCACTATATCAAGGACATTGGACAGATTTGAAACAACAGCTTGACCAGTATTGCTTTATGAATTCTCTTTATCATGAAACAAAAAATCTAGAGCAAAGAGCTCCTGAAACAGCGGGTCTCAGAGCAGAGAAGCACTTGCTGCTTAGCAACATCCCCAGCCTAGAGTGCAAATAGAAAACTGCGGGACCGCTGAGCAGTTTCCAGAGGAAAAATGAGGCAGCTCAGTTTTTTTTTTTTTTTCTTTTTCTGTAGGAGGGATGCTTTAGGATACAATAAAGCATTGCTTAGACAATGCAGCAGAGGTCATGGGCAAAAATCTCTGTTAGCCACACTGTAAGGATGTAATGAACTGAAGTGTGACATCCTTTTTTAGCACAAATGGATTTGTAAGAAGCTGAGTCTGAGCTTTATGGTGAGCAGAGACAGCTGTGCCACCAATAACCAGGCTTCGATGTTTACACACATGTGATTTTAATTTTTATCACAAAATGGTTGAATATAGCAACAACCATTATTTTTGAGCCCAAAGATCTATAAAGTATATTATTTTTTTAAATTATAGGTTTAAACAGAAAATCCTTTGAAAGGCACATCTGTAGTCGTTTTGTTGAAACATGCAGTATTTCAATTTATTCTCTTTTTCTTCATGCCTGTATATGTCTAAATTATCCTTTCTCCATGTCATAATATATTTCCTTAAGAAACCATATTTTTTTCCTGCTAACAATTCTACATGTTTGTAAGTAAAACTCCATCATATGGTAAAGATGCAGAGAATCTAATTATTTTCTAATCCAGAAATAAAATTTGTAAGCTACATATCATCTATCAGTCTCGTAGTGGCAGTGTATGATATAATATAATAAATGACAATAATATTATATAATACAATAAAATTATATAAATACAATATATGAATACATATATATGTATTATGTAAATACATATAAATATATAAATACAACAAAATATATATGTATTTCTGGTCTTGGAATTTTTCTGGTTATCCAGTTTATTCAGGATCATTCTCATATTCTCATCATGATTTCATTCTCAGCCAATATTACTGACCCAAATATTTCTAAGTGACAGATTGTTCTGTCTCAGACATGAAATGTAAATTGCCTTCCATTGACTGAGTCAGAAGTCACACAAAATCTTTTCTGAAACTCTGATTAAGACTATAGTTGTCATTCATCTCCGACTTACAAGTCGTGTGTGTTTGCCTTTCATTTGACCTCAATCCCTGTTAGATTCAGGATTTCACTTTTTTGCCAATATCACTAATATTATCCTTAGTTTAGTGGTAAATATCAAACATCAACCAACCATAGGGGCCAGAGCAGATGATGTGCATAGAATTACCTGATGTCTTAAGAGTAGCACATATTTCTCCAGAGCTTCTGGAGTGGAGACGAGACAAGGTAGAGTCAGTCTTCAACAACTTAAGAATTGCACAGAGGGGCGCCTGGGTGGCACAGTCGGTTAAGCGTCCGACTTCAGCTCAGGTCACGATCTCGCGGTCCGTGAGTTCGAGCCCCGCGTCAGGCTCTGGGCTGATGGCTCAGAGCCTGGAGCCTGTTTCCGATTCTGTGTCTCCCTCTCTCTCTCTCTGCCCCTCCCCCGTTCATGCTCTGTCTCTCTCTGTCCCAAAAATAAATAAACGTTAAAAAAAATAAAAAAAAAAAAAAGAATTGCACAGAGGTAAGAGTGTCCCAAATAAAAAATAGGTCTCAAATAAAAGAAAAAAACTTCCTTAATTTTCTTCCCTTGTCTCTACCCAGTGAATGAGTCAGGGTCAGGTAGGAGGAGGGCATTGTATCTAAAGACCTTGGATAGTTTTCTAAGTAGCATCCAAAGTAATTTTTCTTTCCCTACATCTAGGGACTCATAATTACCCCCCCTTTGCCCCCCATCAGGACATGCAGCATTTCATAGTGGACATTACCAGAGGGGAACATGCAGTGATGTAGATGTGCCTCATCACTGCAGCATTGCAGAGATCATAGGAAACACAGCAGGAATAATGCAGAACAAGACACGAGAATTTAAGGATTGCATGTTGAGCAAGAAGAAAAGAAGAAACAAGAATTGTTTCCAAAAAGCACAACAACACCGATTCACTTAAATGAACCACCGTGGGTCAGCTTGGGACACAGATCAGCATAGGACCCAAAAGCAGATCAAAAACAATGACTCAGAGCAAGAGTGATGAGAAGGAAGCAGACCACAACTGGGCTTAGTTTTAGAGAGAAATGATCGTTAGCTGCAATTGATGAGCAGAGAGTAAAGGAAGACAGTTCATAATGCAGAGTATTATTTTCCTTTCATTTTAAAATAAAATCTCAAATAGAAAATTCTGTAGGTTCTTGAGCAAATACTATCAAATTCTTCATTCTATTCTTTCTTGCTTCTTTCCAAGATGGAGAAACACTAATTTGACAGACATACTCCAAGAAATTGTTATAATTATACTTGGGAGATAGAATCCCTGAAGTAAAATGCAAATGACTTAGGAAAACTGTCTGCTCTCTATGGCCCAGCCTGGTTTACCAGAGTTCCTTTCTCTTGGGTTTCAGGTAAAAATCCACCTAACAATTGTTCTTCTGAACAGTTCAACATGGGTTTGTTTAAACAGGACGAGTGATTGCATTAGAATTGGGATGAAATCACAATGCTGTTATGTCTGTCTTATGACCAGGGAAGCCCAGAATATATGAATGTAAACCCAAACATAGCAATGCCTCCCTCTAGGGTCTCTGAGAGAAATATTTAGCAAAGAAAGTCAGCATAACAGTCAATTGTTATGTGGAATTTTACCTGACATCCAAATGGTCCACAAGGCAAGGTTGAGTTCTGGGTCTGTGGGAGGCCCAGGTGCTGAGGACCTAAGACAACTGGGGTGGGCCTGCCATGTGGTTTATGGCTGCTGGCCAGGAGGTTGGGGCTGCCTGGGCCAGCCTGGTGTTGGGTGGGCTGGGAAAGCCCTGGAAAGCTGCCTGGAGCCTGGTGGCACTGGAGTGGGCCCAGAGAGAGAGTCTGCAGCAGCCTGCCTTGAGCTTGGGGCCATAGGAGCCACCTGGGGAAACCAGTACTTGCTTCATTTTCCTTCCCCCCCTCTCCCCCAGAAGGAGGGTTTCCCTGTCCATGCTGGGGTGTGGGGTGTTGGGGGAAGAATGACAGGGGTAATGTGAAACTTTCTCTCCTGCCCATTTGATTGCATCTTTTCTAACTTCTGTGCTCTACCCAGGTCCTGTAGTCTCTCACCTGGAATCCTTAGCTTCTTAATCATATTTTCAGAAGTAAATAGTTGTTCAGACTGATGTTTCTGGGAAGAGGTCAGTGCTGGAAATTCCTCTTCTGCCATCTTGTGTCTTGATTTGCTCCTGTCACAACCTCCCACACCATTTTTCACTGGAGCCTTTCTAATAGGAGTATAGTTATTTCTCATTGTGGTTTTAATTTTTGCATTTCCCTAATGGCTAATGATGATGACCATCTTTTTATATGTTCATTTGCCATTCATCTCTGTTCATGTCTTTGGCCATTTGCTAGATGAAAAGTTTTTTTTTTTTAATTGTTGAGTTTTGAGAGTTCTTTATATCTTCCAGATACATTTTTGCCAGATATGTGGATTGCAAGTATTTTCTCTCAGCCTGTAACTTATCCTTTTATCCTCTAACATCCATTTGCTGAAAAGCGTATCCTTCCTTCACTGAATTTTCTTGCACTTGGTCCAAATTCGGTTGGGCATATTTCTGTGGGTCTATTTCCATCGATCTACATTCCTCCATACTGTCTTGGCTACTGTAGCTTTTTCAGAATTGTTTGTTATTTTCTTGTTTGCCTTTCCATATAAACTTTGAGATTTTCTATATGTGTAAAGATCTTGGGATTTCATAGAACTTGCATTAAACCTACATAGCAATTTAGGGAAAGTTTTCATCTTTACTATGTTGAATCTTCCAATCCATGTACACAACATGTCCATTTATTTAGAGCTTTGATTTATTGAATCAGTATATTGTAATTTTTAGCATGTGGATCTTCTATATACTTTTTTACATTTCCTCTTTTTAGGCTTCACTTACCTAATTCATTTTTGGGGAGTGATTGTAAATGACATTGTGTTTTAAGTTTTGCTCTCTACCTATTTGTTGCCTGTATATAGAATTATGATTGATCTTGCATTCTGTAACCTTGACAAATTTTATTTTAGGAGTTTTTTTTTTTCTTGGTAGATTCATTGGTATTTTCTACATAGCCAATCATGTCATCTGCAAATAGAGACAGTTGTATTTCTTCTTTTCCAATCTCTATGCCTTTTGTTTGGTAAAGAGTATTTTTGTTCTACAGGGCATAACAATCCCTTCAAGGCCCTTCTCACAATAGCCAGTCCTGGTAGACAGACATTACAAGTGTTGCCTGCTTGACTAGGAAGAACTTCAACCTCTTTTTCTACTTCTTTAAGAGAAAATGCAATTTCCATGCAAAGCTTGAATTGAAGGACATGTGCTTTTTCTCACGTATTTGTGAGGGCAGATTTCTTACTCTGTCAAGAAGGAATCCCATCATGAGTACTGGCCTACCCTGGCTCTGAAGACTTTACCCAAATCCTGGATTTGTCCTTGACTAATGAGTGCCAAGCTCTATTCAGACAAGTGACTAGAGCTAAGAATAAGACAGCTTTGCTGTACTAGATACCTGCTGTGCTTCTTCTATGAAGCTTTCTCTGATCCTTATATGTAGAATTATTCCATCTTTTGTGAGTTCCCACTAAAATATATACTCTTTTGAGAGCCTTTCATCACATCCTTCCTCTGTCTATCTTTCAGCCTACGGAGGCAGATACTCCTCTAACCCTTACTCTTTTCATTGAGGTTATAAGAAAGGGTTCTGTGTCATTCCCGGTTTGTTTTGAAATTTCTGTTGAGACAGAAGCCTGCCTCAAATCCAATAATACTTGGTGAAGGCCATATACCTGGGTGAACCCTTTTTGTTACTTTCCCCTCACTGACCTCTGTATTAAGCCACTGGCTTCTATCATGAAAGACAGATACACATGAGAGCCCTAGAATCAAGACTATTTTTTTCAACTGTCTATCATCCGCATCAGACTCAGGAGGCAACGCCTCCATCATAAGACTGGACTCTCATAAATATAAACCAACCTGTATCAGCTCTATGGAGACTGCAACTTGAACCGTTGACCCTCTTTTTAATTTTTTTTTCAACGTTTATTTATTTTTGGGACAGAGAGAGACAGAGCATGAACGGGGGAGGGGCAGAGAGAGAGGGAGACACAGAATTGGAAACAGGCTCCAGGCTCCGAGCCATCAGCCCAGAGCCCGATGCGGGGCTTGAACTCACGGACCGCGAGATTGTGACCTGGCTGAAGTCGGACGCTTAACCGACTGCGCCACCCAGGCGCTCTGATTGACCCTCTTTTTAAAAATCAATCTGTCTTTTTACATTTTTTTCTACTTTTCCATAGCTGGCCTTTGACATCTCATCCTATCTCAACAAATAAAAGAATATCTTTGCCTTAAAAAGATTTCTGAGGTTATGATGGTTCATAATCCACACTCTATTAAGGCAAATGTTTATTTAAATCAACTAAAATTGATTTAAATTCATTTATTCTGTACACCTAAGTGTGACATCTCAAGTAATTTCAGATGGCCACCAGCTGGATGGAAATATATTTTCCCTGTTCAAAAAGTCTTGTACACCCTACTGTGTACCCATCCGTGTGATGGGTACTTAAGCAAAGAGACATGTTAGGCACGGTTTCATGCCTCTTGGAGTGGATAGTCTGCTTGAAGACACGACATGCAAAAACACTCAATGCATCCTTGCTCTATGATTAAAACTAGTGGTGATTCATGACCTCAAAATGCCTTCTTTATAGTCAGCTTTTCTAGAATATTTCTTCTGAGTTAGTTTTCTAACATGTTGTTGCTTAATTGATTGATTGCTCCAATTTGCTTTGTTGTACGTATCAAATGGGTCACTTCTTCAAGTGTGATACAGTCCAGCCGAATAAACAAGCAGGTGTTGAGAGATGTTGGGATTGCCCTGCCAGTCATGATCTCTGCATTACCTTCTGTGTCACTCATGATCAGCCTGTGAATGCTTTTCACTGAAAAGCCAAGATGAAAAATGACGGCTGTGTGAGTTCCTTAATGCTGTGTTACCATACATCATCTGCAGGTGGATTGGCTAAGACTCCTGGTTGCCTGGAAATCATTTCAGGTTGTTCTGAGCTCTGGGTCAAACTGTGGGTGTCACAGAATGACCCTCTCTCTTCTGATAGCCTTGCAAACTTCAAATTACTTCTACTTTCAAACATTTACTGGGTGTAAGATTTTGTCCTGAGGGCTGTATAAATGTATCCTGCCTTCAAGATACTTACAGTTTGGAGAAGGGACAGAAAATGTACACCATCAGCTGTACCACAAAACATCATGTTGTGCGTGCCAGAAAAGCGAGGCCAACAAAGGCCTCAAGGAACTTAAAGTGAGAAAGATTAATTCTGAGCTGGAAATTACGGAAGAGAGAAGAGAATTGGAGCGATATGTTGTAGTCTGAGTAGGACAGTCATAGGTACATTTTGTGGAGAGGGCTTTCCAAGCAAAGAAAATAGAGAGTAAAAGCATAGCAGCAGAGAGAAGTTTCTGGAGGATGATAAGTAATCTGAACTGGTTGGATTTGAATGGTTATAGGACACTGGGCATTTATGTTAGAGTTAGTGTTTAGACAAAAATTTGGGCATTATTGTGTGACAAATCAAATGTTCTTGTTTTCAAATGATGTATTTCACTGAGTTTCTTTCTTTTTTCTTTTAAAGTTTATTTATTTATTTTGAGAGAGAGAGAGAGAGAGAACACGAACAGGGGCGGGGCAGAGAGAGAGAGGGAGTGAGAGAACCCCAAGCAGGCTCTACACGGTCAGCACAGAGCCAGATGTAGGGCTTGAACTCAGGAATTGTGAGCTCATGACCTGAGTTGAAATCAAGAGTCGGATGCTTAACTGACGGAACCACCCAGGTGCCCTATGAATCAAGTGTTATTTATTTATTTTTTTTTAATGTTTATTTATTTTTGAGACAGAGAGAGACAGAGCATGAACAGGGGAGGGTCAGAGAGAGAGAGGGAGACACAGAATCCGAAACAGGCTCCGGGCTCCGAGTCAGCACAGAGCCCGATGCGGGGCTCGAACCCATGGACAGCGAGATCATGACCTGGGCCGAAGTCGGACGCTCAACCGACTGAGCCACCCAGGCGCCCCTCAAGTGTTCTTATACAGGGGATGTGGTTTTAAGTTTGTTGTTTAAGATAAGCAACTCGAGAAACGACGGAGAGCATGAATTGCTTAAACAGAAAAAGAGAGTTCATTTGGGATCTGCTGTTTCATTCATATTGGAGGTAACAGAAGCTTTCTTTAGGTCAGTCATTGTGAATATGGAAGGGTGAGATAAGGAGCAGGTTGGCATTGAAGACTTTGGGCATAACCTGGAGCCCTCAGGTGTTTTTTTTTTTTAATTTTGTTTTGTTTTTTGATGCTTGGTGTCTAAAGGGGCCCTTGTAGGAGTTAGATCATCACTATTCAATAGAAATGTAATATGTAATTAAACTCATAAATGCAACCTGTATATGCAATAAAAATTTAATAGCCACATTGACAAAAAAGAAAAATGTAAGTTTAATTTTAATAATTTTTAAGTCAAATATCAAAAATGTTATAATGTCAACATGTAATCAGTATAATATTGATGAGATACTTTCATTCATTTTTTTCTTATCCAAGTCTATGAAGCCAGTGTGTACTTTATACTTAACAGAATACTTCAGTTGGGACCAGCCATATTTCAAGTGCACATTAGTGACATGGGCTAGCCAGTGGCTATTCTGTTGGACAGCACAGACTTGGGTATACTTTTACTTATCTACTTACTGCTAATCGACTTTTGTTAATCTACTTACTTAAAGAAACTTTCCTAATCTTCTTATTCCATTGTAACATATTCGCCTTTTCAGTGACTTTGACTCCTAGGAAGATGCCCTGGTTTTACTGATGTTCAAAGCTCTAGGGCATGGCAGAGTTTCTAACAGAAGTTCAGTCTTCAAAAAAAATGATTGTTACACAGGTGAAGCAGAGAATGCTGATTTGGGGCCTGTCCTTACGTTTGAGATGTGGAGGTAGGTGTGGGAAGGAAAGGAAAGGTGTATACTTCTTAGCCTGACTCAGTTCTGACTTAGGAGACTGAATAGCTCCCACTATCCCCATTGAAGCAAATGTGACTAAAAAAAGTGAACAGTATTCCTTTCATCCTCACATTTATATCAAATATTCACAGACAAGGAATTGGTATAAATAAAGTTGCTTGGAGCCACTGATGAAAAAGTTCTTTAAAAATATTTAGCATTTTTGGGGGGTCTGGGTGGCTCAGTTGGTTAAGCATTGGACTCTTGATTTTGGCTCAGGTCATGACCTCATGATTCAGGGGATCGAGCCCCATGTCAGGCTCTGTGCTGACAGTATGGAACCTGTTTGGGATTCTCTCTCTCCCTCTCTCTGCCCCTCCCCACTCACACATGCACACTCACTCTCTTGAAAATAAATAACCTTAAAAAAAACCACTAGAATTTAAAAATATATGTATTTAGTATTTTCACTATGCTTAAAAAAAAGCCTCACGGCTGAAATATATTTCTCTATTAAAAGTGGAGTTAATTTTTTTGCGTTTTTGAAATGTTTCCCTTTAATGTCATATAACTGATATCCTTTTTCTTTTCCCTATTGTATTAATCATATTTTTAAATTTTTATTATCTTATGATGTTTTGCCATCTTAAAAAATCTTTCTGGCTGCTGAGAGACTGCCCCTCCCAGGGCTAGCCAATTCTTAGAGACAGCTTGGCAGGCAGTGTACCTTTCAAATGCAAATCAACCAATCTGGGAAATGTATTCACCCAACAAATTCTATTAACTTACACATCAAGCCAATATTTCTCCTGCCCTAAATCATCCCAGGGTTGGATACCAGGCAGCTAGAGACTGCTCCTATAGCTTAAAACCTCCAGAATTTTTCAAAATAGACAATCTTAAAGTGTTTCCCAGCTTTGCCTGGTCTTTCGTGTGGAAACACGAAAAAAGGCTACAGCCCAGGCTTTCCCCTCTTCTGCCTCCTGCCCAAACCCTGGTGCTTTCCACGTGGCCCTGCATAACATGATGTGCCTCCTTCTCTAGGGAAATAGAAATAATGAATTCTTCTTTCAGTACCATTGGCCTCGGTGTTATTACTCAGTCACTTCCATAAATTTAAATCCCAAGAGCACAAATGAGACACATACATGTCTACTTCTCTGTCTCGGTTATTTTGTATTTCATTTACTTTGGACACATATTTTTACCAGAACGTAAATTTAGAACCCAAGCTAAAAGGTATGTCAGAGGATTTAAAACTGTGCCTTCACAGTGAATAGAAAGCCTTCGGGGAATAGGGCAACTGAAGAAACGAGAGTTGTGGGTAATGAGAAAAAAGGAAACACTATTTACACGTTCTTATAAAGTACATTATGGAGGCATGAAGGCAATAGAATGTGGCTTATGTGTCTAGTACATGCTGGGTATTTTTCCTATCCCCTCTCATTTAATCATCTTCAGTTAACAGAGAGGACCCAAGAAGGTAAATGACTTTCTCAAGGTCAAGGAATTAGGTGCAGACTGGGTTTGAATCCAGATTCTTCTTGGTCCCCCACCCATGCTCTCATTGTTGCACTGCATTCTCTCCATCTGAAAGCTCGAAAGCTGTGAATTAAAGAGTCACCCAAACATACTTGGAGGGCTGCAGCTTTCGTGATGTTTTCTTTTCTGAATGCCTGACGCAGGGCATGTTTTCTATATAGTATTCAGATGTCAAGAATATGAGGGCAACATCACAGATTTTATTTAGCGACAAGCAGGGTACGAAGTACGGTGGAAGACAATGGCTGACATTGAGTGCCGAGAGGTATGTCTCATACTGGGAAAGGAAGAAGTATTTTCTCATACCTTTAGGCTCCTGAGGTCCAACTGGAATGCTGGTGGCGATGGGGAGACTTCTGTACAGAGGAGAGGGAATGAAAAGCTGCCAAAACAAATCAAAAAGAAAAGGGAGTAACAAGTTTCAGGCTTTTTTTAGGACAGCTTATGACTCCATGATCTAATTTATTAATTTTCTCGAATCTACTCTACTAGTGTTATAACTCAGTCTGTATTTGTGAAATTGTTTAAAAAGCTTATCTGTTTTGAAAGAGAGAGAGAAAGAAAGTGTGCACACACAAGTGGGGGAGGGGCAGAGACAGAGGTGGGGGCGGAGAGAGAATCCCAAGCAGGCTCCATATTGCTGTTGCAGAGCCCTCTGTGGGACTTGAACCCACAAACTGTGAGATCAGGACCTGAGCCCAAGTGAAGAGCCGGTCGCTTAACCAACTGAGCCACCCAGGAGCACCCGCATTTGTGAATTTTTAATGGAAACAGAGGCTCTGATACTTCAGAATGAAGAAATATAATCTGGGGGTTTCCTAGGCAATGAGTGAACATATGAGAAAGGGAGTGTAACAATAGAACATGTACCTCTCATAGCTGCAGGAGAAGAAGGAATCGTGCAAAGATTTTTCTTCCATAATACAATTTTTTTTATGTCAACACATTTTCCATATGGATAAACGAGTAGAAAGGAAGAGCAGGATGGCGATGAATAATAAGCTACATGAAAAGCAAAGAAAACTAGTGCATCCAGAAGGCTTAACTTACTGTATAACCAAGAGTGCGAAATTGGCCCAAGAGGGTTATATCATTGAAAGTTTGGAATTAAATGGAAAATAAACATTTAATTTGATCCTCAGATGTGATTTTTAAAATTACTTTTGCATTAGAATATGTCTTTACGGTTTAATGGATTCTGATTGTGCTCACTGACGACCTTTTTGACTCTTTAGACCATTTCAAATTCTAAAACATCAAGGGAACGATTTCCCAAAGTTTAAACGTAGACGTAATTGGATTTCTAATGCTTAGAAATCAGGATGAACAACTTTAAGTTAAAGAGAAATGTGGAGAAGATGAAGTGACATATTGTGGATTTAGCAGGAAAATTCTTCGTGTGTTCCCCAGCTACAACTCTGCTAACTACACTGTGCTCGTAGATTACTGGAAGGCAGATATCATAGAAGAAAGGGTGTTCCTATACCGGCTGAAGCAGTGAAAGCTGGAAAAGTGACTCATTGCTTCTCAATAGGAGCTATTTCAGTTTCCTTTCATTTGTGGGTTTTTTAGTTCAGTGCGAGAATATATAATGTGACTTCTAGATGTTCCATTCTCTAGAACAATTTATTCTAAAACACAGTTTGTTCTCTAGTGAATTTAAAATAGGCAAAAGAAAACAGTTTTCTAAGTTTAGGGATAGGAAGTAAAAAGGGAGAAGTATGCAGAAGGAATTAAGAAAGGTGAGTCACTTGCTAGTAAACTTCAGAGTCTCGGAATTAAATCAGTTTTCCCCTTAGTACCAAGGGCAAGTCAGTGATAACATAATTAGAGCTTCGCACCAAGGATGTGTTCGAAATATGGTGTTTGCCAGGAGACACCTTCCTCCTTTGGGTTCGATTTTATTTCCTTCTAGAAAAATTCCCAGATTAAGGCACTTTGTGAAAGGATCCACTCTCTTGATTTTTTTTTCCTTTCATTCCAGAGTAGAGAACTTGTAAGTTTTTAGGGAACAGAAAATCTAAAATATGTGAGATAATCCCCCCACAAATATTGAATGTAAATGTAAAAATCCGAAGGATAATAGAATTTATTTTGCTTGTAAAATTTTCATATTTCATGTTTTTCTGTGGCCTCTTCCTTCCCTTTGTTTCTCATTTCACCACGGGAATTTGATCAAAAACAAAAGAACAAGAAGATGTCACTTACAGTATGGTAATGGTTATAGGCTTTTAAAGATAATATAGAATATTTGATCCAGTTATTATTTTTTTATTATTGAGTTGTTCGTGTTCTTCATATATTTTGGAAATCAATTCTTTTTTTTTTAAACATTTTTTTTAACGTTTATTTATTTTTGAGACAGAGAGAGACAGACCTTGAACGGGGGAGGGTCAGAGAGAGAGGGAGACACAGAATCTGAAACAGGCTCTGGGCTCCGAGCTGTCAGCACAGAGCCCGAGGCGGGGCTCAAACTCACGGACTGCAAGATCATGACCTGAACTGAAGTCGGACGCTTAACCGACTGAGCCACCCAGGCACCCCTGGAAATCGATTCTTTATTTACACATATGGTTTTGCAAATATTTATTCCCATTCAGTAGGTTGACTTTTCATTTTGTTGATTTTTTTCTGTGCAGAAGCCTTTTAGTTTAATATCGTCCCACTTGTCTATTTTTGCTTTTGTTACCTATGGTTTTGGTGTCATATCCCAGAAAAATGGTACAGCAGCTGTGGAAAACAGTGTGCAGATTCCTTGAGAAGTTAAAATTAGAACTACCGTATGATCCAGCGATCCCCCTTCTGGGCATAAATCCAAGGGAAATCAGACTCTAGAAGAAATATCTGCAGTCCTACATTCATCGCAGCATTATTCACAATAGTCAAGACATGGAAACAACTCAAGTGTCCACTGACAGACGAATGGATAAAGAAAATGTAGTATATGTATTCAATAGACTGCTATTCAGGCTCAAAAAAGAAAGAAATCCTGCCATTTGTGGCAACATAGATGAACCCGGAGGACATTATGCTGAGTAAAATAAGCCAGTCATAGAAGGACAAATACCTCATGATTCTACTTATATGAGGGATCTAACATAGTCAAACTCATACAGGCAGAGAATGTAATAGTGGTTGCCGGAGCTGGAGGGTGGGAGAAATGGACAGCTGTTGTCCAATAAAGTTTTAATTATGCAAGATGAATACATTCTAGAGTTCTATTAAAAAACAAAACAAAAACAAAGGGACACAAGGAAACTTTTGGAGGCGATAGGTATGTCCGTTGTCTTTATTGTGGCGATGGTATCCTGAATGTTTGCATATGCCCAAACTCATGAAATAGTGCATGAAATATGTGCAGGGGTTTTGTTTTTGTTTTTGGTATATAAATTACACTTCAATAAAGCTGTCAAAAATTCTGGACTATTTGAAACTGACAGAAAAGTACAGAGAATAATATAAGACACTGATACTTAGCCATCACCCAGTATTTTAAAATATTAACATTTTACCTTCTCTTCTTTTTTCTTCAAATCATAAATTACAGAGAAGGTTAAGACTCTTGGCTACCTTACTGTGATCCCATCCCCTCTCTCCCCAAAGATAAAAACGGTTCTCATGAATTTTATGTTTAAGTTTCCCATGTGGGAACTTCATGAGCAAAGAGAATCCTACATATGTCGCCGTCAGGTTTGCAGCTTGGTAAACGGCTCAGTAGAGCAGGTTGGCCATGCTGCATGAAGTTGGCGATGTAGCTCTGCCGTGAAGGAGGGATTCTACTGCAGGGTGTAAGCCCAGAGCAAATCTTGCTGGTTTGCACAGGGAGACATGTCCATTTCATTGCAGCATTGTTGGAAGCAATACAAATTAGTTAGAAATTATTTTTATTGTTAAAAACATTTGTGTCAAACTTACTTTCCATGGCTAGATGTGTATGAAACGAGGAGAGAAAAAAAAGTAAACAATACAAAAGTGTGAAAAAGAAAAAATCTTTAAGACAGATGTAAATATTTTGTTAGGCTGTACACTTTTTAAGCTTTATTTCAATCGGTTGGATGAGCAGTAATCATATCCTTCCAGCTCAAAGTGTGGTCCATGGACCAGGGGAGGGGCAGGTTCTTGGGGTATGTGTGTTAGAAATGCTGACTTTCAGGCCCCACTCTAGGTTTACTGAGTTAGAATCCGCATTTTAACAAAAACCCCGGGTGATTTGTATGCATAGTTGTTTGAAAGCACAGGTCTAGAGCAGCTGCCCTCAATTTTTAGGTCTCAGCAGGCTGATGGGTCAAGATGAGCTGCGAGGTGAATGCAAATACACCATTAGTAATGATCAAGTACACACTTTGCTGAACAATTTAAAGAAAAAGAGCAAATGTGAACTATTTCACACGGTACCGGCACTCAAATTCATGTGCATTTCCTGAGTGAAAGAAGAAGCATCGAGGTGGTCTGTAGAGATAGGGATGTGCAATGCCACATTGCAAATATCGGAGCGATTGTGATGGGATCCCGTGGGGGGAGGCACGTGCTTTGTGACTGTGAGAGGTGACTGACTCGCAGAGTCAGAATCCCAGGTAATTGATAACCAACGGTAACAGGTATCTGCTCTCAGAGAGGACCATGTACTCATTGAACAAATATTTACTCATCCCTTGCATATGCTACCTCCTCGGCTAGACCCCAGGGAGCAGTGGTGCCCACCACAGACACAGTCCATGTCCCAACAGAACCTACGGGCTCTCAGGGGAGGCAGCATGACTGTCATACATTAACAAGTATGACGGTCCAATGAATCTTATAGGAAGAGAGGCATGAATCTTACAAAGATAGTTAGGCAGTTAGGTAGGTAGATAGACAGTTGAGAGATTGGTAGATGATAGATAGTTGATACGTAGAAAGATACATTGATAGAATGAGAACATACAGCAGAGCCATCTATTGGAGTCCATGTGCCAGATGGCCACACATTAGAAGCTTTTGAAATGTTAGAGAGAAATGTCTGATGTTAACAGAATATGTGTAATTATTAGAATATGCAGATGCAAAGAAAAGCAGGACGGCAAAACCTTGGGGCACTGGCTTTAAATACAATGGCCAGTCAGGTGGGATTTGTAAAAATTATTTACCATGATTAGATAAACATACAAATCCAGAAGAGCAGTAGGTTATGTGTGAAGAGGCGTTTGGAAACCTTGATTCAAATATTGTCCAGACTTCTCAAGACTCCTTTCTGAAGCTTTTAGACCCACCTACTGTTTAATTATACACTGAGCCCATGCTTCTCCCCTGGTGCAGGGAGCTGTAACCAGCTCTCTCTCAAGGGTCTCCCAGGGAACTCCCAAACATTTTTTATTTGAAGAAATGAACACATGTGAAGTAGTTTGGTTTTTGAAAATGTCTTCTTTGAGGCACTCGGGTGGGTCCGTCAGTTAAGCATCTGACTCTTGATTTTGGCTCAGGTCATGATCTCATAGTTGTGAGATCAAGCCCCACATCAGGCTCTGTGCTGCCAGTGCAGAACCTGCTTGGGATTCTCTCTCTCGCTTTCTCTCTCTGCTCCTCCCCTGACTCCCCTCTCTCTCTCTCACTCATTCTCTCTCAAAATAAATAAATTAACTTTAAGAAATACAAATAAAATGTATTCTCTGCTACCTACTACTGCTATTTTCCTAGCCTGCCACCATGACAGAGAGACAATAGACAAGGGAACCACTCAGGGGCCCTATCTGGCAATTTAGGTTTATTGAGAATATGCTGGTGTCATATCAGAAAACTAGTGTGTCAGGCAAACATTATAACCGTAACTAAATATATATTATATGATGCATAAAAATACATATATAACATACACACACACCCACATATATATGTATCTATATATATATGTGGGTATGGGTGTGTGTTCTCCTAGTATTTCCTTCTCCTCAGCACTCCTGATGCTATTTCCAGTTTATTACCTCCTTAGAGAAGGGCTAAGACAGCAGAAAGAGAGAGAAACAAACCCAGAATTTTCCTTTGAGTTTTGAATTTCAAAAACCAAACATAGCCTTCAGAGGAGAAAAGGCATGAACGTTAAGTTTGGGAGATCCTAATAAAGAAAACAAACCTGTCTCCCCTGATGATCTGATTGGATAAATGTCCTCTGATCCATAGGACAGAGCGTCAGAAGGCAAGTGAGAAGAGCACTGGGCCCTTGATAAGGTGGGTGAGGGGCTATTTCCTGTGCTTCTGAGAGGCCAAGGCTCAGAAGGGCAATAAAAGACCAGATACGTTTAGGGGACCCAGAGCAGAGATAGGCTGGGCCGTGATTCTCAGACAGACTTGGGAGGATAGCAGAACTCTGTAGAAGGAATTAATGTCTTCAAGTGGATTTAGGCAGAGGAGGTTTAGTTGGCCAGGGAGACCTTCACTCCCCCAGGGTGATATAGCGCCAAAGAGCAATTCCCGTTGCCTGCGGCGGCACAGAGGTTAGATCATGCTGTAGGTAGCATAGTCTCCATGGCCCAAACTGCAGGATGAGCAGTTGGAGACAGCTGAGGCTGAGCTGGACTAAGGGCACCTGCAGTCGAGAGGCAGGGATGACACCTGGCTGGTGGGCCGATAGGAACAGACTCATCTGACTCAGATGTCTGTTCTCCCAGGCCATAGCTCCAAGCCTGGCACTCCGCCAATGCTCCAGAACTGTCGTGTTACCTCAGAATAGGAAGGGTGCAGAACTGATAAAAAATTTGGTTTTCAACTCAGGAGAATGAGGATTCAAAGTATAAACTGAGTTGAAAAAATAACGCCCCAGTTCTTCACATTAATTTTTTTGCCTAAAGTTTGTGCTCATCACAGTAGCTTTCTCAATATTTGTGTGGGATGGAGGTTTGGAGATGAGGTACCTTTAGGGAAGAAGGGGATTGTCTTTCTCCTTCTCTCTCCTTCTTACCTTAACACATTGGGTTATCTGTGATGGAAGCATTTCTGTTCCTCTGGTTTACTTCTATCTTTCCCTAATTTGTTCATCAATATCGCTCTTCTCTATTGCTTGCCCCAGAGACAAAGCAGACAATACCAAACCTAGAAATATGTCTGAGGACACCCTCAGACAGATGTCAGATAACACCCATTTCTCACAGGATTATGAAGGCATCAGAAGTTCTGTCAGCTCCCAAAACCACTTGCCTTGTCTTCTGAGGCCCAAGTTATTCTGGGGGGGGGGGGGGGGAAGGACACAGAGTCTTTATAGCTTAGTGAACAGATATCAAACACGTAGAGAGAGGAAAGGGATGGAGAAAATATAGGAAAGGTGGAAAAGGCTTAAGGATCTAGTTGGAGAGAAGGGAAAAAGTGGAAGTGTGGCCACAATTTTCTTGTGGAAAATGTATACTAGTTTGCTTATCTGTCACTTCCCCTGCCAGGGGGAATATGTTTCGTGTAAGATTGTACTGAGTCAAATATATGCCTTATACAGGTGCTTTATGTGGACCTGTGAGCACTCGGGAGCAATGTCTAACTCCCTGGAGAGCTGAGAATTCTGTAAGATTTTTAAAAGCTTTTTTTCCTTTGTTGAGGTAGATTCGTTTACATGGAAACCTCACCCTTGCTGCTCTGCTCCTGTGTTACTGGCAGCTTAGCCAGAGGGCAGCACAAGGGCACTGTTTCTATACTCAGGAGCAACAGAAGTCATGGCTGTCATGAGAGAGAGAATCATTCTGTTATCTTTGGGTGCCCCACCCTCCCTGTTCCAAGGTGGAATAGGTTCCTGGTCCATTTTATTGTTGAACAACATGGATGTACCTAGAGTGTGTTATGCTAAGTGAAATAAGTCGGACAGAGAAAGGCAAATATCGTACAATTTCACCTATAGGAAATTTGAGGATTTAAGAAATTAAGCATTTAATAATTTAAATTGAGAATTTAAGAAACAAAACAAATGAATAACCAAAAAGCAGAATCAGACCTATAAATGCAGAGAAAAAACTGATGGGTGCTAGAGGAAGGAGGGGAAGAGGATGGGCAAAATGGGTGAAGGGGAGTGGGCGATACAGGCTTCCAGTTATGGAATATGTAAGTCATGGGAATAAAAGGTACAGCCTAGGGAGTATAATCATTAGTGTAATAGCATTGCATGGGGACAGATGGTAGCTACAATTGTGGTGAACATGGGATCACACAGAGAAGTTGAGTTACAACGGTCGTACCCCTGAAACTAATGCAACCTGTGTCAACTATACTCAAGTGAAAAACAAACACACAAACAAATGCACAAACAAAAACGAAAGCCCTCAGTGGAAAGTGCCTTGTTTCCCATCCAGTCAAGCTGGCCGTGTGTTCACCATGGGAACTGGCTGCCATTCTACCGGTGAAGGTAATGGGCGCTTGGTGCGTTGTGGTCACACTGTCATGGAGAAGACCTGTGGATAGTGTTCCGCACCACCTGCATTCGAAGAGGAAATCACCCCAGGCTGGTTACCTCTAAGGTCGATGCTTGTCTAGAAAGCTGAAGCCCAGCACCACTTAGAACAGTGTGGGGTGGTGGGTGGCGAGTGCCGGGGAGGACACAGGGAGGGAGGAGAGGCATGTGTTACTCAGGATCCCAGGCTGCAGCTTTGTCTGTGTGAAGAAGCCAACTCAGTACTTATCTGCTCCAGACAGATAGAGCTCCTGTACTGCGTTTCCCACATTGAGGAGCAATAAAACAGATGAGGAAGGAGAAAGAGGTGGGGCAGTGGTGGGAGACCAGAGGAAAGGCTCCATCGACCAAGGGCGGGCTGCTGTGTCTCTGTCTGGTGGCTTTTCTTTCCCGATACCCCACCCTTAACATGTGGCTGGTGTCCATTAAATATGTGTTGAAGGAATGAATAAATATTTGGGGGTGTAATGGTTTCGACTACAGTTACTTTAGTAATTAAGTTATTGGCAATAATGGTATGATAAGCATTTTGTCTATTTTTTTTGTCATCTATAGTCCTGATAGGTTTTTTTTTTTAATGTCCAATTGTCATAAAATTGTGTAACAGTTAGCTATGATGGTCAGACAAAACCTAGTCAATAAAAATGACTGTAGTCCAAGCAGCTCTGTGGAGGTATTTTTGTATTTCCAAAAACATGATCTTAGACCCCAGAAAGAGGAATCTCTGTATATAGAAAAATTAACCACTACACCCTCCTCACCACCAGGGAAGCAAATGGGATCTGAGAGAGAATGCATTCAATAACTGCACAATCTATGATGACGTCTCAGGCAGAGCCATTATTCTTTTATGTGAAAGGTGAGTGCTTTGCAAGGCAGGAGAGAAGCAAGAGTCTCTGAACACCAAGGTCTTATTTCTCAAAGAGTAGGAGGAAGACCCCATGAATGCGAAGAATGTGCTTTCTTCTATATGACTATACTCCCCTTTCTTAGATGGTTCTAGAGGGACATGGCTCAGCCATTATTGCTACACAGCTTCTACTGGCTCCTTCTACTCATGGGTGCACAGCCGATGGTTCCCCTCAGAACCAGCAAAAGCCTGAGCAAAGAAAAACGTCTATTCCAAGTTTGCTGAAGTCTGAGGTAGCAGACTTGGCGGTAATGCAGAAAGAGATGAAGATATCCATAGACTTTTCATGGGAGAGAAGTAGAATTTTCCTAGGGGCGAAGGGGAGGGAGTCCGAGGAAAGGTGAGTTTTCCAAGGGAAGAAAGGATCAAAGTGTCACAGTGGGAAAGGAATGGGGCCTCTGGGAATGTAGGGTTAAGGAACAAGATAATTCCCATGGGGTAAGAGGTCCTCCAAAGGCCTGGATGGAAGAGCTGCATTTTCTGATGCTTTTTCTTGGTTCAGGGGAATCAGTTAATTAAATAAGGTTACCACTCCTGGTCTTATTTTAGAGTCTTTTAAGATGCTTACTTGATCTTTCTGTAAAAGACTATTCAAACCTCTGTCAGAGGTCAAGGTCAGGGCTCCTTGTCCTTCTAACCTCCTGCTGGGTTACCAGGCTGAGGATATTGACCAGCAAACAACCCCAGAGAGATGGTAAAGCCCATTTCATAAACTCCCCCTCCAGAAATGGGCTGATGATACACATTGATCTATCCTTTAAGGTAAAAAGGCGTTCCTTGCGCATTGCATTTCATAGAAACCTATCCTCCACCGTCTTTGCCAAAGATGAAGGTGTCCTATGGACCAGGGTGATTCTACAAGTCAGAATTTTTGTTGCTTGTTGTTTGAAAGAATTGGAAGTTAAAGCATTAGCTTTTCTTCTAAGTTTCACCCTTTAATGACATTCCTAAATGAGAATTTTAAGTATTCCAAAATATAAGAAGATAAAATTAGAAAAATAAAAACTATTTCTGCAAGGTGTTAGAATTTCATTAGACAAACTTATGTTTACTTTAGTCTTATCTACATTTTATATATATTGGGTATATGGCATTATTTTCCAGGTCATGTTAGCATATCATTTAATGTCCATTTAAGCCCGTACATTTCTCTACATGTATCTGGTATATTTTTGTTTTCCAGTGGGAATCCACATCTGTTATATGTATTATACAATTAGGTGTAGCATTGCTTGGATGTTGCAGATTCAACTGACAGGCCCTTATCGATTTGTGATCTTTCCTGCATAATGAAAACATGAGATTAAGTCTGGTATTTGAGTCTGGTTCCTTCTTACCATTAATCCTCTTTTGCAAACAATTGTTTCCTTAGCAACTGTACTAAGTTACTGAATATATTACTTAACCTGTTACTCAGGGGCTTCTCTCAAGGTGAACTGGATTCATTTTCATCTTTTTTATTTTTTCATAAGCTTGTTTCGTTAATTATAGTCCTTACTTGACAGCACTCCTTGCTTTTAGTGTTGCACTCACTTTGCACAATTTGTAGGGAAAATCAATCGTTAAACCTCTGGAATTTCACTTAATGCACATTATGCGGTCACTTGGCTCATAGAGAAGACTTTTCGTGGTACCATTAAATGTGCTTTTAATTGTATGAAAAAGACTCCAGTATTTGTAAATCTACTTCTCATTCCCAAGCATCTTGAATTTAGTCAATAATTAAGTGAATCAGTGGAGACAGAAGATTTTTTGTATCAATAAAGGGGTTGTCTCTCAAAATTAACCTGATAAAGTATCATTTAGCAGAGTTAGTCCATCAATCGGGGAAACACATGAGGTTTTCCATTTCTTTTGAATTCTTTTTTTGCAATATTGAAATGTCTGAGAGTTCATTACATTTTACAGGCCAAGAAAGAGCACTAGGAAACTTGCAAATTCTCCTTAAGAACATGAGGAGGGAGTGTGATGATTGGAATTCACATCCTGCAGACGTGTGCATTCTCACTATAGTTCAGCTCACTATAGCTTCTCCAAATACCTTCCAAGGAGAGAAGCCAGACAGGATTCTACAAATGTGTGGAATGTCACCTGGACATTAACTGGGATTCCCAAGGGACAGAGGTTAAGATAGAACTGCCACTGCTCTTGTATAGAACCCATGATAGAGCCCACAGAAGTGCTGAGGTTCAGAAGTTCCGCACTAGACCTTTCTCTTTTAAATGAACAGAAGCACCACGTTTGGAAGGCCAATTCAAATGCAAGTGGCCGCCAAGTGCCAAGCATGGAAAACGTAGCCTATTGTTTACAATTTGGCAAGTCCCTCCTCAAGGTGGATTCTGGGAAAGAGAGGATGTTGATTTCTCTTGGTTCTAAATAGATTCAGTACCAAACGACACATTGTGGTTAAGCCTAGAAACGTCCTTTGTGCACTTCTTATCTATCTTTCTGATGACTTATTTCTATTTTGACTTATGAATGCTCACTTCTTGGCTGCTGGGTTTCCTGGCTAAGGTTTTTCATGGGTTCCTGCAAGGTACATGTCAATGAATGGACAGAGCTAGAAGTTCTGACCCACTTAATATGTCTTTTACCAACCTATGTTTGCTTCATCACTATCACTACTGGTTGGTACAAAGTTTCTCTTTCAGTATTATACTGAAAACAAACTTCTCCATATTCCCCTATAATGTTTACATAAATTAATATTACCATAGCCATTTTGCTGAATTGTTTCTGATTGCCATTTAGAGAAGTGGGAAAGTCCACACAGGGCTTCTGGTTCTAGCTCTACTTTCAAAGAATGGGGAATTGATATTAAAGTGTCTACTTGAGGATGCCAGTCCCCAGAAGAGCTGGAAAATATCTTTATGGGATTACCCATACCTCACCAGAAAGGAGTTTTCAATGTAAGGAGTCTTCAGGGTAGTTAGTAACTTGCTCCTCAGTCTATAGTCTATGGCCCAACTTTCCCCCTTAGGGGTTAGCTAGGAGGAGATCTTTAGTTATAAATGTACCTGGGCATGTCTTTGTCTTTAGGTCTCCTTGTTCATGGTAGGAGACATAGCCACAGGCTACAGTCTTTGAGATGCTAATAAGTATTGAGAGATGAAATGGAAAGTATAGTGTTTCTCAAATTTATTTAAATATAGGTTATCTTCTCATGGGAGAATTTTAAGCAACACTTACTTACAATAATATGTTGGGAAATTGTATGGCAAATTTATATTTTCACGCCAGAGTTTATGAAGACAATTCGATCACCTCGTTCTTGCCCTCTCAGGAAGGCAGGGCCAAATCAATAAGAAGTGTCTCAGAGTCATTTGTATGTGTCCGCACAGGAGTCTGAAAGTGAAAAGACTTGAATGAGAATTATCTAAGTTAAAAGGCTACATAACACTTCTTCTGAAGAGAATCTGAAAGGATTAGGGATCCACAGAATTCCTTTCTAAAGTTATTTAATGAATATGAAAGTTAAAAATTAATTGTGGATATAATTATGGGCTTTGTGGAAAACTGTAGACTTTGGGACACCATGTTAATTGAAATCAGTTTTTTAGTATGCTTCATTGTGTTCTCACTGCATACTGAGCTTTGTGTAGATTGTACCAGAGCCTCCATTCATGAGGCTTTTATTCAATACTGGAGGATTTTAAAAAGGAAATATAGAAAGATACACGCTACAGATGAATGAGATAGGAGAGAGTCTGTGTAAAAACCACCTACATGTACATGCCCTCATCTGCATATTCCAAAATACTGTAGTTGTGGAGATATCCATACTTATCATAATCAGTAAACATTTTGAAAACCTCTTTTGTGTTTATTACTGTTCTGGGAACTGAGTATATAGATTTAATTGAGAAAATCTCAGTTACTTTGAGGCTTCTTTGGTCTCTAAAGATACAACTGAGAAATCTTATTAATGATCAGGAAGAGGAGTTACATGTAAACGAATTGAAGAATGTGAAATCGACTTGTCAGGCTTTACAACCTGGAAGTTCAGACTCCTCTTTTTGTTAGACTAACAGGAAATAGCTTGGTAGGCATAGCCTTGAAGCATGCTCTGACCTGTGTGCATCACTGATCAACAGGGAAGGGGAGAAAGCTGATATCCACTTGGAGAAGTCACTCCCATTGTTGGACTGGCTACTAAGAGGCAACTTACCATAAAATCAGGCCTTAAGATGTAAAGGATATGAAAGCTAAAGTTAAAGAAATTTTACCTTTTGATGTGTCTGGTACAGGCTTGGCTTGTGTCTATGTTGTTGATTATTACTATTGTAATAATAATTATTAATTTCAATAATTTTTATTAATTGTAATTATTAATAGGACTCTCTTTTAGTCTCAGAAGTGACCTAGTTTGTAAAATAAATAATATTCTCCTCTATTTAAAGAGGAAAGAATATGGGGCGCCTGGGTGGCTCAGTCGGTTGGGCATCCGACTTCAGCTCAGGTCATGATCTCGCGGTCAGTGAGTTCGGGCCTCGCATCAGGCTCTGGGCTGCCGGCTTGGAACCTGGAGCCTGCTTAGGATTCTGTGTCTCCCTCTCTCTCTGCTCCTCCCCTGCTCGTTCTCCCTCTCTCTCTCTCTCTCTCTGTCTCTCTCAGGAATGAATAAACGTTAAAAAAATGTGAAGAGCAAGAATATGGGGTTTGGGACTAGAGAGATCTTGGTTTTAATCCCAACTTTGATGTTTACCAGATCGATGACCTAGTGCAAATTACATAATCCCTTTGAGCTGCGGTCTTTATCAGTAAGTGGAAATAATAATTCATTTGAAAGTTGTTGAAAAGCTTATATAAATGTAAAGTAGCCATCTGAATACCTAGCATATGGCAGACACTAAATGAATCGTGGCTACTTTGCTATTCTGATTGGTATTTTTAACTAAGGTTCAATTCCAGGAGAAGAGTGAGATAACAGAAATCCTCAGATAAGAGGTGATAGTTAAAGAGGGGTTCTAGTTTTTCTACCACCAGGGAAAGAGC
Organism: Felis catus; assembly: GCF_018350175.1. NCBI lineage: Eukaryota > Metazoa > Chordata > Mammalia > Carnivora > Felidae > Felis > Felis catus. The sequence goes on along the minus strand of NC_058385.1, from coordinate 28,205,437 downwards.
ATGTGTCCAGCAGCCAAGGACACGGAGGACAAGGCCCAGTGAGGGCCTGGCAGAATCTGAGACAGGTGGTCAGACACTCACGCCAATAAGCTTGTTCGAAGGCAAAACATAGATCTTACCAAAGAAATGTGTCAGAAATCCAGTTAAATGGACCAAGCACATGTAGAAGCGTTGGGAAGAGAGTAGGCATTGTGGATCCAATCCACACCAGGTACTGGATCTATATATAGGATCCGAACTGAATCCCCGTTTCCACCCTATGATGGACTAAGTCTCCCAGTGATTTCCCCATCTATTCCAGACTAACAAAGGACCTAGATATTTTGAGTGTGCAGCTTTAGAACCTGTGGTTGAGCTAGCCTGGGAGGGAAAGGCTAACCTAACCACAGCTGATTTCTTTTTGTCCTGGTGGATTAACATTCTATACATCAAAAACATTTTCATAGCAGGAAGGCTACAGAAGCTTCACCAAATTCTGTGACATCCAAAGGCTTGTGGAAATGAACTGCAACGATTTGCACTGTATGTATGAGTAAATTCTATTGAAATAACCTTGTTGTTTCAAGAAACAAAAATAATCTAACTTCTCATAAAAATAGTAGCATTTTATGGTAGTGTTATTTTTACAAGCATCTATGGTAAACAGAATTCGAATATCCCCACCCCCTGTGTATACAATGTATAAAATTCTCCCCCACTGACTGTGATTGGGACTTGTGAATATGATAGAATGTCATTCCCATGATTCCCATGATTATATTATGTTATATAGCAGAAGGGATTTTGCAGGTATAATTAAGGTCTCTAATGGCTTTGAATTACTGAAAAGATTATTGGGGTGGACCTGATCTAATAAGGTGGGTCCTTCAAAGAGGTAAAGAGATGAAAAGTAAGGGAAATTCTTTTCTTTTTAAAAATAATTTTTTAATGTTTATTTATTTTTGAGAGAGAGAGAGAGAGAGAGAGAGAGAGAGAGTGAGAGAGAACGCAAGTGGGGAGGGACAGAGAGAGAGAGGGAGACAGAATCTGAAGCAGGATCCGGGCTCCGAGCTGTCAGCACAGAGCCCAATTTGGAGCTCAAATCCATGAACCGTGAGATCACAACCTGAGTTGAAGTCAGATGCTTAACTGACTGAGACACCCAGGTGTCCCATAAGTAAAGGAGATTCTTATGCTGGCCTTGAAGGAGCAAACCTCTGTGTTGTGAAGGTAGCTGTGTGGTTGGGAACAGCTGGTAGACTCCGGGAATTGAGAATAGCCTCCAGTTGATAGCAGCAAGAACACAGGAACCTCATTCCTACAATCGCAAGGATCCCAATGCTGGCCAAAACTTGAATGAATTTGGAGGAGGATCTTGAGATACAGATGAGTCTACACCCCCATTCACCACCTGGATTTCAGTCTAGGGAGACCCTGAACAGAGAACCCAGAGATTCTAAGTCTTCTGAAACTGAGATAGGAAGTGGATGTTGTTATAAGCTACTGAATATGTAGTAGTTTGCTATATAGCAACAGAAAATTAATGCATCTACTAAACAAGTTTTACTATGAATTTTAAATCTAATGGAATTTGAAGCCAGTTTGAAACCAAATGTAAATTATTGGTTTTATGTCTACAGGTTTGGCTTTAATCAGGATTAAAAAGTTTAATGAGAGATAATTCCATACCTGATCAAACTCTTCAATTTAAAATTAATTCTGAAATCTGAAACCAGTTGCATTGGGTTATTTTTCACAAATTTCGGAATCACTTGAAAAGTTATTTTAGAGAATTTATTTAAGTTGCTTTCTTTAACAGCTTTGGTCCAAAATGTGCGGAAGAAACTTCATGGACCATATGTCTTATGTTTGCAAAACACTGGAACAGAATTCTGAGCTATCTAGCCTGCTAGGTATTGAGCATTTCAGAATATGTTATATGTATTAGGAAAAAATACTTTTGCAACACTTTTTATGTACTAAGCATATGTAAATCAGAATCAGTGGAAGCCTAAAAAGAATAAGAGGTACATTTCTTTTTGATGAGTAAATTGCATAGTCTATTTCAACCTAGATCATAGATATTTTCAGAGAGGCATTGAAATAAGTAAAACTAATTAATGTCTGACCACATAAGAAGATAAATTTCTATCTTTCTGCTGAGTTTTTGTCTTTGAAGCTTTTTGTTTTGTCATGGTCTGCCAGTTAGTTCTTATTTATATTTCATGATATTGAGTTTGTCATATTTTTTAAGCTAATTGCAGGGTTTTATTTTATGTCTTTTCCAGAAGAAGGCCATAGGGTAAGATGAAAGTATACTAGATTTCAGATGATTCAGAAAAGAAATATCCTGGAAATGTAATGGAGGCCCTTTCTATCTGAACCGTGTTACTGTGACTTTAATTTAAAACTTTTTTTTTTCCTAAAAATTCTAACTTGGTAAGAGATTGTGAGTCAGTTATTTCTCCTTCGATGTGCCACATGCTTTTTTCCCTTTTGCAAATGTCCTTCTGTTAAAAGGCCCATACATTCGGCACCCTTCAAAAATGATTTTATTCCTTTTTTAACTTCAAAGGAAATGTTTGAAATAACAGGAGAGAAAGAAAATGGCTTAAGTAGTGAAGATAGGATTGTGTATGATTGAGCTTGACAATATGACAGTTGATTAGCTCTGATGTTTTTATGCATTTGGGAAAAATTGCAGTGGTTCAGATTACTTAAATGATCTGTTGTCTTAAGTCAACAATAGACGTGTGTCTTCGAAACAGTATTTTCTCCCATTTGTTTCCACTGTCTTAGCCTCTTAAGCAACACATAGGTGATTGATTTATAATTTTATAAGCAGCAAGAGTCTTTAAAGAACATTGATTATTTCTCCCCTTCCTCTCCCTTAAACCATTTTCTCTACAAAGGCTCTCAGAAATGGAATATTTATTGAGATTGCCAGTGGGTTCCATTAGTTGGACTGTAGCTCGTGGTTTACTAATGAGGCTAGGCTGTGTTTTCTGTCATTAAGGGTGATTTGAAAGAATGCTATAATTATCGCTTTGCATTGATTGTGGTTGCTTTTCTTACGGCTTTAGCAGTAACTATGTTCTAAGATATCTTTCTTTCAGAGTTTTTCTGTACTACTTGATATTTTATTGTTGGTGGACATTCCACTTCAGCAGAAAAATAGAGTAAATTATCTTTGTTGTTTGTCATTTGGAGGAGATGATTTATAGATATTTACATTTAGTTAAACTCCTACTTTCCCCAACATATTGTGGGTAAACACCCAGGATACTGCAGGGGTTACTAAGATTTTCTTTTGCAAGGAAAACACCATACTGGATCTTTTATAGGCACACTTAAGTCATGGTGATGTTCCTCCTTTAATTTGGAGGTTAGGCTAATTATTTTTGTAAATATCTTGTATCAGACAGACTGATGTGTAGTCCTGTTAACCCATTCTTAGAGGTGCTGGATGTTAATTCACTCCCCATACTTGAGACTTTTCCTCCTTTGTTTGCTTGTTTGTTTCTGATTCAACCATAGTTGGCAGAGAGCTAAAGTCTTTCGAACACCCCCAGAGTCTGAGTCAACTCAGATGTGGCCAATGAAATGACTCTAGTAGAACATGTTTAACTGATCTTCACTAGATAAATTTCTCCAGGGATCATGTCCTCTTCCACGATACAGTGGAAAGCATGTGCACTGTGGAATAGATAGACTGGAGTCACCACTGGTTGTGTGATGTTGGTAGGTTACCTGAGCTTGCTGAGCTTGTTTCCTTTCTGTAAAATGTGCATTATTACCAACCTCTCAGGCTTCTTATAAAGACTAAATAAGATAACCATAAGTAAAATGTAAGTAATATAATATATGTGTATAATATATATAACACAAGAAAAATATTCTTCACAATACATGGTATGATGTCAAATGTATGTTGTCTCCTAATGCATGTTGTCTTTTGCATTTTCCTATGCTTTCATAAAAACAGTAACAAAAAACAGCTTTATGGAAATTGTCTAATGGACAGCAAATGGTGGGTTCTCACCTACTCTAGCTCTCTTGAATGAATACATGTATAAAAGTTATTATCTTGAATGGATAAAGAAGATGTGGTGTGTGTGTGTATATATATATATATATATATATATATATACACACACACACACACACACACACACACACACACAATGGAGTATTACTCGGCAATCAAAAAGAATGAAATCTTGCCATTTGCAATTACATGGATGGAACTGGATGGTATTATGCTAAGTGAAATTAGTCAGTCAGAGAAAGACAAATATCATATGACTTCACTCAAATAAGGACTTTAAGAGACAAAACAGATGAACATAAGGGAAGGGAAACAAAAATAATATAAAAACAGGGAGGGGACAAAACATGAGACTCATAAAAATGGAGAACAAACAGAGGGTTACTGGAGGGGGTGTGGGAGGGGGGATGGGATAAATGGGTAAGGGGCACTAATAAATCTACTCCTGAAATCATTGTTGCACTATATGCTAACTAATTTGGATGTAAATTTAAAAAAATAAAATTAAAAAAAGTTATAATCTTGTAGTTTCTAGGAGTAGTCAGAAGTTTATTACTATTGTGGGTTGATTTATATCATGACACTTTTCTTTGGGAAGAATTTAATGCTGAAGACATGTGCAACTGAAATGTTCCATTCTTTACAATCTCCCAGAAGAGGGAGAATAATTCTTATTTATTTATTTATTTATTTATTTATTTATTTATTTATTTATTTATTTATTTTTTATTTAAGATTTTTACAAAGCTGGAGGAGAACTGCCTTGATGAGTATTCCACTGATGGTCATTTATAATAAGCTGTGACCAATGGGGATGAAGACATCTGGAGAATGGATGTCATTCCCAGACAGTTAAATGGTGAATTCCCAAACAAATTACAAGCTAAATTTTTATTACACAAAGTTATATTTAGAACCATAGAATGCTTAGAATTGCTTAAGTGTTTATTGTTTAATAATAAGTATCCATCCATTATACTATATGGTGCATCCTTTAGAAAAATGAATGAGAATCAAGGACTGATTTGAAGACTTTTTGTCACAAACACATATATGTTAGGGAGGTGAAATTTTTGAAGAGGAGGGGTGAGTGAAAGGGAAATAGACGTCTCTTCAATAACTGTGAACTCAAGATGGAGAAGATGGGGATTAAGCATGAGGGGAGGGAGTATTGTAACGTCTATTATTAAACCAGTGAGTGGAATTGGTGAGCACATTCCCATTAGCCAGGCACGAGAGTTGGGATACTAGCTTCCCCTGCCCACCTCACTTGATAAGTCATTTCAATAATGCCTGCATTTGACAGAAGGCATTTTGAAGACGTGTGGAGTATGTGGGAGGAATATTGGAATATAAAGAAGAATTTGTCCCCTCTGACCAGGAAACTAGAAAGTGTCGAGGATAGCAACATGGGAGAACTAGGGAAGCAGATGGTTTCAGGCTTTAACCAGCCAAGAGCTGTTGGTTCCTGTCCACGCAGTGATTTCAGAGTGCTGTGTGGTAATTTAAAAGCAAATTAAAGTACTTATACCTCTGAAGGACATATGAATTCAGTGGGTCTCAGTGCAAACTTCTTAAAATTTGGATATATTATAGTCCTTTTCAACTCCTTTTCAAAAGAAGGGGATAAAGTAGCAAATCTGGAAAGAGAGTCTCTACCATGTCAAACCCAGGAATAACATGTTTATTTGAACAAAGGAGGCCATGGAACCCCTCATTCAAGGTCATCTGAGGTTAAACTAGAGATATTCAGATATTTTCCTCTCTGTGGAATGCTTTCTATTAGCAGAAACTTAAAGCATCATTTCTCATTATGTGAAGCTTCCTAAAGATAGACACTGTGTATTACCTGCTCTCCTCTACCTGCTGCCTAATCTGTCTCACCAATCATAGCACTCTGCAGAGACAGGTACTCAATCAAATAGCATGAAGAATGCAGAGCAAAGAGAAGTGCAGAATCAGAGCAGTTATTCAGATATATTCATTCCAAATCAACAGCTTCTTTTTGAAATTAAAAGAGCAGTTTATATTTGAAGAAGTAAAAGAGTATGAAAGGAGAGAAACTCACTTGTTTGGGTTACTATGGTCCAAACAAGACATGCAGTATGTTCTCTTGTTCTCCAGCTCTGAGACTTGGTAGTCGTTATTTTGAAGAGAAAGAGTCAGGAGGGTCTGTTGAGGTTTCCATACTTGCTAATTGAGGAAAAGGTGTTGACATTGGTCTCGTTAGATCCTCTTGTCACCTGATGGTTTCTGGATCTTCCAAGATATTTGTCTCATGGGGGAAATGAAGGAGGATGAGATGGGAATGGCTCTTATCTCCACAGGTTGGTGAGATCCCAACTGCCTGGCCCTGCCCACTGGATTTAACACAGAGATTTTGTCGCCTGATTTTTTTCTGCTTTGTTGAGGTCAGAGATGGAAGCTGGATTAAACATTTGCCAGTTTCTAATCTAGGATTTGTGCTGAAAACTGGAAATTGTCCCATATTTGACAGTATATCCATTAATGTTATTACTAATTCTCAGACCTTCCACTTTGGGAATTTATTTGCTTTCTAAAGTTTGTCTGATAAATATCTCTGTATTCTCTTCAAATTTGCTCAGTGGGAACCTTTTGTAATTTATGAATACCCTCCAAAGCATACTCATCAAATTCTCTTGACTCTTTGTATTTTTCCTGGTTATGACATTTGATCTAATAGATGCATTCGATGCACAAAAGAATATTCTAAAAGTGAGTTTCCATTGTTTCTATTTTCAACTATTTTGGGTTAGTGCATATTTATAGTTTTGAGACATCCCATAATTCCAATTAATATTAGACATCAGGAGGATATACAAATAGTATGTAAGCAGTGATTCATCTTTGGAGTGTGGAAAAAAGCTGCTCAAAATTCATTAGATCCCCACTAAAAATAATTTTGAATAAATTAGGAATTCTCAAAAGCTGTGCCATTCTAACATTTTCCCCCAGAGTTTCAAAAATGCATATATCTTTTGTTAGCAAGAATTCTTTTAGCCCAACCAACGAGATGATGCAATATCCTAAGTAGCCACTTAACGATTGTCAGTCATTGATGATATAGCTCTCTTAAAAGACATTTGTATTCATCTTCTTATTATCAGAACTCTGATTTTATTCAGAAATTGGAGGATCCATATATTTTAGGAGATGAAATAAATACTTTAAGCCAATATATATTTCCGTTGTCCTTGCTAGATTGGGCATTTATGAAATTCTGGCTGATTCACAGGTGAAGAGCAGTTTCTTAGAAAAATGATCTCTACTCTTAAAAAGATACTTAGGACAACACATGTCCCTCCCTGATTTTTTTTGTTTTGTTTTGTTTTGTTTTGTTTTACATTTGGATTTTGTTATGTAGGAACACAATGGCTATAGATACTGTAGACATCCTAATACAATGACAGGTGAAGCCTACAGTTGTTGAAATAGAGCAATCTTGATATCAAAAAAGCTGATTTAATGGATGCTCTACTTTGGGACTTCCTATTATGTGAGTTAATAAATTTACCTTATTATATACAAAAAATTTAAAACATTATTAAAGTCTTATTAACATACAATAAACTGTACTTTAAGGTGTACAGTTTGGGAAGTTTTGGCATTTGCACCTAATGTGAAATCACACAATCAATATAATGAACATATCTACTCTCCCAAAAGTTTTCTTATGTACCTGTGTATGAACAAATACAGTTTTAATTTTTTTTATCAAAACATATTCTTTATTTTGATTGATTACACTGATGACAATATCTAGCACATGGTTGAGTGGGAATGGTGAGAGCTGACATCTTTGCTCTTTCCTTCATATTTGCATGTAGTGTTTTACCACTGTGTACGATGTGAGCTATAATCTCTTTGTAGGTATTTTTATTTGAGGAAGTCCTATTCTTAGTTTGCAGAGAGTTTTTGTTAGGAATTGATGTCCAATTTCGTCAAATATTTTTCCACATTTATTGAGATAGTCGTATGGTTTTTCTTTTTTAATCTGTTAATGCATTATATTATATTGATTGATTTTTTAATGTTACACCAACTTTCATTCCTGAAATAAATCTACCTCAGCCATTTGACAAAATTTTGTTAAGGAATTACCATCTAGGTTTAAGAGGGTGTGAAAATTAGTAAAGGGAAACCTCCTTCAAAATGGAGTCAGGAAGTCTGAATGGGGTATTTTCATGCATGTACCACATTTGCAGCTTCTTTTACATACCCCAGCAGGAAAAAGCTTCCTTTACTACCCCAGCAGGAGGAAAAGAGATTTTCTTCTTGACCAGCAACAACCCAGCCAATAAGAACCATCGTCACGCAGCCAATGAGAAGTTGCCATAACCCTGAAATCTAGTTCTCTTCTAATAACATGTCATTCTACACAGCTCCTTCATCTCCCTCTTTTCCTCTTGAAAGAACACTCCTCTTTGTTCTCTGGACTTGCTTCTAGCTTGCCATAATTTGCATGTTCTGAATTGCAATCTCTCTGCTATTTCTGAATAAACTCATTTGCTAGTAAACCAACTGCTTATTTTATTTTAAGGTTGTCAAGGGATATTGGTCTATAGTTTTATTTTCTTGGAATGTCTTTATCAGGTTTTGGTATAAAAGTAATGGTATCATACACCAAGTTGGTAAGTATTCCCTCCTCTTCAGTCTTCTGGAAGAAAATCATATTGTTTTTGTTTTCTATTTTACTTGTTTCTGCTATGATCTTTATTATTTCCTTTCTTCTGCTTCAATTTTCATTTGTCCTTTTTTTTTCTTCTAGTTGCTTGTGATTAAAACTGAAGTAGTTGATTTGAGATCTTTTTTTTTCTAATATGGGTTTTTTTTAAATCTCTATTTCCCTTTCCCTTTTGCTTTAGCTGTATCCCACAAATTTTGATATGTTGTATTTTTATTTTCATTCAGTTCAAGATACTTTCTAAATGTAAATTTGGAAATGTGCAATTTAGTTACAAATATTTGGGGATCTTTCAGTATATTTCTATTATTGATTTAAAATGAAATTTTACAGTTTCTGGGTGGCTCTGTCGGTTAAGTGTCTGACTTAGGCTCACATCATGATCTCACGGTTCATGGGTTCAAGCCCCGTGTCAGAATCTGTGCTGACAGCTCAGAGCCTGGAGCCTGCTTCGGATTCTGTGTCTCCCTCTCCTCCGCCCTCCCCCTGCTCATGCTCTCTCTCTCAAAAATAAATAAAACATTAAAAAAATAAAATGAAATGAAATTTTACTGTGATCAATTATATACTTTATATGATTTAATTGCTTATAAGTGTATTCAAACATGTTTTGTGTCACAGTTTATGGTATATATAAGTTAATGCTTTGTGTGTACTTGGAAAGAATATATCCTGTTGTTCAGTGAGTGTTCTATAAATGTTATTTAGGTCAAGTTAGTTGACAGTATTGGTCAGGACTTCTATCTCCTTATTAATGTTCTGTCTACTTACATCAATTATTGAGACAGGAATGTTGAAATCTCATACTATTATTTTGCATTTATCTACTTGCATTTCTATAATGCATTTTTTAAGTTTATTTATTTTTTGAGAGAGAGAGAGAGAGAGCACAAACAGGAGGGGCAGAGAGAAGGAGAGACAGAATCCAAAGTAGGTTCCATGCCATCAGCACAGAGCCTGATGTCGGGCTAGAACTTACAAACCGTGATTTCAAGATGAGATCAAAATCAAGAGTTGGATGCATAACTGACTGACCCACCCAGGTGCCCCTCTATAATGTATTTTGAAATCTTGTTATTAGGTAGATAAATGTTCACAATTGTTATGTTGCTCAGATGAATTGACACCTTTATATTGTGAAATGGCCCTTTTAAACACTGATAATATTCTGTGTTCTAAAGTCTATATTTTTCTTCTTAACATATCCATATTACATTAGTAAGATGTAAGATGTTAGTATTTAGGATATTATTTATCCTGACTGGGTAATGATATACTAATATATACTATGATATTAATATAGCTACTTCTGCTTTGTTTTGATTAGTGTGAGCATAGTTTATTTATTTTAAAATTTTGATTCCAATATAGTTAACATAGAGTGTTATATTAGTTTCCGGTGTACGATATGGTGATTCAACAGTTCTATACATTACTTAGTACTCATCATGGTAGGTGCACTCTTTAATCACTATCACTTATTTCACTCATATCCCTACCCACCTGCCCTCTGGTAACCATCACTTTGCTCTCTATAGTTAAGAGTCTGTTTCTTGGTTTTCATGTCTCTCTTTTTTGTTTTCCTTTGCTCATTTGTTTTGTTTCTTAAATTCCACATATGAGTGAAATCATATGGTATTTGTTTTTTTCTTTCTTTTTTAATGTTTACTTATTTATTTTGAGAGGGACAGAGAGCATGTGTACATGGGCAGATGAGGGGCAGAGAGAGGGGGAAGAGAGAGAGAGAATCTCAAGCAGGTTCTCTGCTGTCAGCACAGAGCCCAACGCAGGGCTTGATCTCATGAACCATGCAATCATGACCTGAGCTGAAATCAGGAGCCCGATGCTTAACCGACTGAGCCACCCAGGTGCTCCATGAATTTGTCTTTTTCTGACTGATTTATTTCACTTAGTATCATGCTCCTTAGCTCCATCCATGTTGTTGCAAATGGCAAGATTTCATTCTTTTTTATTGCTGGCTACATTCTATTGTATATAGATAGGGCATGATTTACTTTAAATCTATTTGTATGTTTATATTTAAAGTGGGTTTGTTTTAGGCAGCATATAGTTCGATCTTACTTTTGTATGCAATCTGACAGTCTTTGCCTTTTAACTGGGGTGTTAGGTTATTTATATTGTATGTCACTGTTGATATATCTTGGATTCTCATGACTTCTGGTTCCATCTCTTCACCTTTCAGAATTCCCTGGGCTCTTCCTGGGTTTCTTCTCTCTGTTTTGTGACCTGGTAACTCTCTCTAGGTAGTAGAGCTCTAACTCATTTTTTTCTTCTATCTCTCAGAAATCACTGTTTTTCATTGCCTGCTGTTCACTGACTTGAAAAACCACTGTTTCATATAATTTGTCAGTATTTTAAGTTTTTTCAGGCAAGATGGAAAATTCTATCCCTGTTACTCCATCATGACTAGAAGGAGAAATTCTCATATAAGCTAATTTTGATAGTTTAGTTGTTATTTTTATTCATAATTAAAAAAAATCTTATATATATGGTGGCATGAAGAAATGCATGCACATTTTGAAAATTATTTGTTTGGAAAGAAAATCTATTTACTTATTTTTAAAGTTTATTTATTTATTTTGAGGAAAAGGGGAAGAGGGGCAGAAAGGACGAGAGAGAGAATCCCAAGCAGGTTTTGTGCTGTCAGCACGGAGCCCAACACGGGGCTCCATCCCACGAACCGTGAGATCATGATCTGAGCCGAAATTAAGAGTTGGATGCTTAACTTACTGAGCCATGCAGGAGCTCCTATTTAGGTACTTATTTAAATAACTTTCTTACATACCTTTTCTTCACTATAATTGCAAGGTAGAGATGCACCCTGGTTTATTGCTGAAAATTGTTATATTTAAACATATCTAGGATAACCATTTCTGTTATATTTGCAAAGAAGAAAAGAAAGTAACCCTTTATAACTGACTTTTTATGCATAAATGTCAATTAATTTTGAGGTTATTTAGCATAGGCACTACAGGTCGTGAACTCATGACCCACAGGCCTTTTATTTGTCTTTCAGTATCTCGGCCCTTACAATATTCCAAAAAAGATATCAGTGGTGCCATCATTAAAAAATGTCAGAGAATTTAAATGGAAATCTAGATATCTAGCTTCTCTTAAAACACTTTGAATGTCAGGAGATACTTATAAAGTATCATAACAAAGCAATGAAGAGTTGGAGCTAAAGGGTGATTGCCACCTTCAGATGGAGCATGCGTTTTCCAGCATATGGTCCCCATCACTCCTGTAGACTCAGATCTAGCACTTTCACTCACGTACCTCACGTGACTGATGACTAACAGGATTTGAGTTTGCACTTTGTCCAATATAAGGGTTACCTATGGATTCAACCCATCTCTAGATTTCTTTCTAGATTCATTGTCAAATGACTGGGAACACGCTTCTGGCTTTCAGTGAAGTAAACAAAGAAACAAAAATTCTCTTTCTCTATTTTTCCTAATTTATTTTTTAAGGGGACTGGAGAGAAAAATTCCTTTCTGATTTCTTTTTCCACCTCCTTGGCAAATATGGACATGCTTTTATTCTTCTTCATTTGCCTTTTGTCACTGTTTTGGTAAAATGGGGGCACAACGTAGCTTGACACCTAATTTTTTAAAGGATCCCTACTTGTTGAAATAAACCAACATCTCTTACCCTCCTGGAAATGGCTTCCTCACAGAACCTGTACTCAAAAGCACATATATGACCTGGTTTCGTGATGATTGGGACTAAAAAAGATGAGAAACTTTATATGGTGCAGTGGTGTCCAGGGCTGGGTTTTGATTACTTTCTAATTTTGCTTGTATATATAATGTGTTTGCGATGGATGATGCTTCACTGTGACCATTCCACTTCTCCAATTCTGGTTGGACCAGTTTTTTCACTCCATCTTAGAATTAAAGAAGTGGTATAGCCTAATTATTTTGTCTGCCTACATGATTATAATATTCTTGGCTTAAATGAATCTTCTAAAATTGTAATAAGCAATGTCAAGGTTGCAAATTTCAAATGCCAGTTTTCAAATACAAACTGTAATATGAAGGGGCCACTTCATAGAAAATACATAACCTTCATCTTTTAGTCTTTAGACTTCCTCCCTGAACTCCAAAATGTATGTTTATAAATGTGTGTTGTGTCTCTTGCAGCCCCTACTCAAGCATTCACATTTACATGAATCTGGGTGGTAGCACATAGGGAAAGAAACGTTAGCTTAGAACTAATGAGTGCTAGCGATTGGCTAAAGATAGTAGCCATTTCATTCAATCCTCACAATAAGCTCTAAAGTGACTGTTATCATTTTATTTTACAGATTAAATAGAACTGAGGCAGAGCTATATTAATGTGCTCCACAACACACAGTCACATGGATTCAGGCCCAGGGAACTGACTCCAAAGTCCGTGCTCTTAACCTCTACTTCATATTGTCTCCTTCTTAAAAGTGGATAGGTGATGAACTACAGGACTTAAATTTGAGTCATGGCAGGCACATGAGGGAAATTTTTGCAGCTGGTATATCAGCTCTGATACAAAGAAGTTTTTAGTTTAGAAATGGCATCGGGGCACTTGAAAGGCTCACTAGGTTGATCATCTGACTTCAGCTCAGGTCATGATCTCAGGGTTTGTGAGTTCAAGCCCCATATTGGGCTTGCTGCTGTCAACCTGTCAGTGCAGGTCCTCTGTCCCCCACTCTCTGCCCCTCTCCCACTTTCACACTCCACAAGATAAATAAATATTAAAAAAAAAAAAGAAATGGCATCAATTAACAGATGGCCCTGAAGAAGTCAGATGGAAGAGAACTAGGGAGATGGAGGGAGATTGAGACCAGAATTAACACAGAGACATGTTCTTTAGCCACTTCCTTTTATGTTTCCCAGAAACTACACCTTATTTATGTTTGCATATCAACTGCAAGTTGTTGCTGGATGCATAGAATGAGTTATGGACATAAACACACACACATAAACAAACATACACATAGCCATAAAACTTATTTCATGTAAATGTTCTACAAACTACATTCCATTAGGAGTTTACTTTTTTTGTTTTTGACCTTATAAGACCACAATATAAAATAGAACAAAATAAAACAAAAATGGGAGCAACTTCAAATAGTGCCCAGGAAAAATGCCTGGACCTGAAAGCTTTAGGTAACGTTTTCAGAATCATGGCAAGGTAGAATCGTGGCAAGGTGATAGACAAGATAATGGCCCTCCCAAAGATGTTCACACCCTAATCTCTGAGACCTCTGAGAATCAGTTGCTTTATATACAAAAGGGAGTTTGAAGATGTGGCTAAGGACCTTGACACTGGGGTATTATCCTAGATTATCCAAGTGGGACCAATGTAATCACACGGTCCTTAAAAGAGTTAGAGAGGAGATGTGTTGATGGAAGCCAAATCAGAAAGATTTGAAGGCACAGACTTTGAAGTGGAAGAAGGGCCCCGAGCCAAGGAGTGCAGGTGGCCCCTGAAGCTGGAGAAAACAAGAATGTAGACTCTCTCCTATAAAGTCCTGTTGACACTTTGATTTTAGCTCAGTGAAACCCATTTAGGACTTTTGACCTCCAGATCTGTAAGACAAATTTCTGTTGTTTTAAGCCATTAAATTTGTGATAATTTGTTGTCAGCAGCAATAGGAAACCAATGCAAGCAGCATGGCCAATCTCTTGGGAAGAGCAGTCCCTAGGAGATAACCTATCAAGACTATCCTTTGGAAAATTTATGATATTTTATGCTAGCCCATGCCTAGTGACATGCTTATTATGATATGAATCAGTAAATACCTACAAAAATATTTTGACTTTATATGATGGATTTCCCTTGCTAAAATATTATTTCCTGTTTAGTCTTTAATAAATATTCGAAAAAAAGTAGCTTGATTTTTTTCTAATTTAAGAAAACAAGCCAAACAATGAATTTTCCTTTTTCCACAAATAAAAAAATAAGAGTAATTCCAAAACACATAATGCTTATCTTTTAAGTGTTTTACACTCGTGAATAATCTTTATAGAATACAAAAAAGTTTTTCTTAGTTTTTTTTTTTTAATTTGAGAGAGAGAGAGAGAGAGAGAGTGAGTGGGGAAGAGGGACAGAGGGAAAGAGAGAGGGAATCTTAAGCAGGCTCCACACTCAGAGCATAGCCTGATGTGGGGCTCAATCTCACAACCCTGGAATCATGACCTGAGCCAAAATCAAGAGTCAGATGCTCAACAGACTAAGCCATCTATGCCCCCAAAGGAAGTTCTAGTATTTGTTATTTATTTGTATAATCAGATAAAGCAATTTCTCTTTTGGTGCTATTGTAAATAAATTATCTTTGAAGATTCAATTTAAAAATTCAATTTGATTCAGTGATAAATTATATGTGATCAAGTTTCTGATAATCTCCTTTGCAAATCTCCATTGTGCAAATGTTATCAGTATAAGGTCATGGTTCATTGGATAATAAAAGCACAGATATTTTGGATTCTACAGATAACAATAGAATTGGAAATGTAAAACATTTTAAAATTTATGTGTAAATAAGTTTTTTTTTACATTAATTTCTTTATCAGGTTAAGAAGACCCTTGAAAAAGAGGATATAATTCTTAAGCAAGTTAAAAAAGTTTAGAATTTTAAAGACTTTAAAATTTATGATAATAGGATAGAATTTGAAGGAGCACTTTGTGAAATTTTTTGCTTTAATGAGTTTTGAAAATACACCAAAAAAGCAATGAAAACTAAGATCAAATTGGAGAGTTTTCTCCTACAAATTCATTGTTAAAAATAGACTTTTTAATATAGTAAGATATTGAAAATATTTTAAACCATAGAGTAAATTTAGGTTTGACTGACATGTTTAAGCTTGCAATTACTTCCAAAGTAATTATATAAAAAGATATATTTTGTGAATATTAATTGGGTAGATCACACATTTCTTTTAATCTTGAATACAGTTAGATAATTTACATGGTTATAATGTATTTTCTGATTTGTATTCTACTTTCAACAAGAAGAACTATAATATCAAAAGAAGTTTATTCATATACTATATGTAAATAGTTTAACTTAATCTTTTTATGACATACTTTATTTCTGGCCATTTTGGTATTTTCAAAGGCAAGAAATAAAAATTTATTCCTGGAATAGGGGATTTCAGAAACTTTCAAGATCTTAGAAAGAAGAGACCTTATTTGCTATTTTCCTGAAATAATTCTTTAAAAATTCTTGAAACACATAATAAGAGGGAGGGGATGGGCTTAAATTTCAAACATGCCATAGTCAGAACTTACTAGCAAAATATGACTTGAAATTGTAAGTAACACACACACACACACACAAACACACACACACACACACAGGATGCAAAATATATATGTCTTACTTGTAATCTGGATTCTGTTTTTATAGGAAATCAATCAGTTGGACCTTGTATTTGCTACTGTTTAGCCATTGACTTTGTTTGAATCATTATACATGAGATCATTTGTTCACCTCTAATCTTTAGAAGATAAATAACCTATAAACCATACCAAAATTAATAAAGCAAAATGTTATCAACTCTAAAAGCATCTTTAAGTTTGAGGTATTAGAAAGTCTATCTGAGGATGGGTCAAACGGAAATATAAAAGCTTTGTAAGGGCAAAGTGTTTGCTTTTTTGTTAAAATTAATAAATTTTGATAGGAAGAAGGCTACTGAGAGCTCATCCAGTCCCACTGCTTTGTCTCATCCTAGACAAATTATTTTACCTTTGAATTTCATTTTTCCAATTCAGAAGATGGGGCTTGCAACACCTACTCACAGACTCCTTGTGAAATAGTGATTGAGATAATGAATATAAAGGACTTAATAAAGTGTTTGGCATATATTGAGTGCTCAAAGGTTTCTTATTATCACCACTACCCTAGAAATGTTCATTATTATGGTTATTATCCCTTTTTCTATAAATACTTCTATTACTTAATAATATTACCTTTATAAGATTCTTCATGGTTTCCTAGGTTATGATCTGATGTGTCAAAGATCCAAATAAAAGCTGAAATTTTTGGTTAATATTTCAGTTCTTGAAAATAGATGATTCTGATACCACTCACCTCCCAAAACAAACATAAAATACACAAAACTCCAACTGCTACCCACTATCCCCCAAATCAACTTTGAAACCCCTTTGCCTTATATGTTTTTCCCTAGTTCAACCTCAACCGACATTTCCCTACCTTGCAGACACACAAAACCACATGCTGTTCTTTGAGTTTGCCCAAAGATTTCCTGCTGTCTTTCTCTCAGGCTGTTCCTGTCCATGGCCCTAGATAAACACCCTATAGGAACCTCAGCTGGGGCTTCAGAGGAGAGACTAGACTCAGCACATCGGTAGATTTTTGAATTCCCCCAAAACCTATTAGCCATTTGAAAACAATTCTGTAACCTCAAAGAACTAAGGGAAATTTGGAAAATGGACCAATAAGTCACTATCTCAGAGGAACCAGAACATTCTACATTTTTAAGACCAGGTTAGACCTCCAAGTGGTTAACCACCAAGGAAAACCCTGAACCACGCTGCTAAATGGCATCACTTTTTAACAAGCCTCCCTCTTGGCCATATCTTTCTCTTACTTCAATAATGGTACAGTACATTTGCTACTGCTACCCCTGTGATAAGTTCCTGTCTTTGCTGTTGTGTCTTATAAAATCTTACTCTTTAATCTCAATAAGAGCTACTTCCCAAATCTACATCTAAGTCCCATTTAGGAAATCCAGTGCTCCTCCTGGCCCATTGTCCTTCTCAGTCCCTGTTGCTTTCATGGCCAGTCTTTCCAGCAAGCTCCCTATGTATGACATACCCTTCCTCCATTCCTCTCAAAATCCTACCTCTAAATGGACCAAACAAATGTTAGTTCCTTCATAAATCCTTTTCTAATTTCTAAAAGGCTTGAGACAATCTTTCTATTTACAAACTCTTGAAAAATGGCTCACATGCCACCTTGTACCATAGTTACCAGTGTACTTATCTCCTCAGTTTGTCTTGCTGGATATTAAGTCTGTAATGTCTCACTCATATTTGCACCCCCCGAGGCATATCTCATAACGCCTCTCATCAAGTAGGTGCTCGACAAATATTTCACTAATTGTGTTGAATTAAAAAACTTTTTCAGGGCACCTGGATGGCTCAGTTGGTTGTGTCCGACTCTTGATTTTGGTTCAGGTTATGATCTGACAATTGTGAGATGGAGTCCTGCTTCAGGCTCCGTGCTAGGTATGGAGTCGCTTAAGATTCTCTCTCTCTCTCTCTCTCTCTCTCTCTCTCTCTCTCTTTGCCCCTCTCCCCCTGCTCTCTCTCTCTCAAACAAATATTTTTAAAATTTTAAATCCCTACAGATAAAAATCAGGGTTTTGTTTGTTTGTTTGTTTGTTTCGGGCACAGAAATATGTATAGAATCTTAGCCTAGACTTGTCTTCAATCTGACATTTGTCCCCTTTGGTGTACTCTTCATTAATATTTTTTGCAGATGTGAAAGTGAGACAAGTGGAAAGGAAAAGAAAATGTGATGTGTTAGATCACATGTGCATTTTAGGGAAAACCCCAGGGCAGTTCCAACAGAGTTCATCTACATTACACCAGAAGTTTTTACCTAGACAAACCATAAAAATAAGCTTGACTAAATTTTGTTTTTTAAATGTTGGACTCGGGGTGCCTGGGTGGCTTAGTCGGTTAAGTGTCCGACTCTTGGTTTCAGCTCAGGTCGTGATCTCGGTTCATGGATTTCAGCCCTGCATTGGCTCCGTACTGGCAGTGCAGAGCCTGCTTGGGATTCTCTCTCTCCTCTCTCTGCCCCCTCCTCCACTCATTCTTTTTGTTTCTTTCTCAAAAATAAATAAAAATTTAAAAATTAAAAAAGTGTTGGATCCATTCAACCACAATAGTTTATGTCTGTTATGTTAAATAGTGGGATTAACATTTTTACATTTTAATTATTTGGGCACTGGTTACACTTACTATCTATGAGGTGACTTTCATTTTATTTCTCCATTGGCATCATCATTAGAACATACAGGGCTGTGTGTGGGTTGGGAAAATCTATAGGAGTAGGTGTCATAACATTTGGGGGTATGTTCTGGTTTTTTGGTGAGAAGTAATGCAAATTTAAAAATTGTTCTTTAGTCCCCTTTGAGCCTCATATTTGACAGATAACAATAAGAATTATTTCTATCTTACGGGGATTTTTGAAGATTAAATAAACTATTTTGTGTGAAAGGGAATTACAAAATGTACAAAATTCATTGTATTATTTGGGGTCACATATGGAATAAATGTCTTATGGAAATTGCCTTGGGATTTCCAGCCACTGGCTTTGATCGTGGCAAATGGAGCTGATGAAAAATGTCTTTTCTTTACATTGTTTCTGAAGTGCAGGAATAATTATCCTGGAGAAGTAGTATCACTGAAGTTCGAGTGGAGAATGTCCTCTTGTAAACATACTGATGTTTGTAGCACTTAACCTGTCTTCAAATAGGAATCACCCCATGGAAATACATGAAATAATAGCATAAGAGAGGAGTTTGGTAATTATTGCCTCCATCCTGGTTTTCAATAATTATTTTCACATTAGAATAATCTGAAGAGGTTTTGCAAGTTCAGTGCTGGGGAACCCAGTAAAATTCTAATTCAATTATCCGGGAGGAGTGCTTGGGCATTGGTATATTTTAAACCCTCCTGAGTTTTTTTGAGTGGGCAGCCAGAGGTATGTGGTACTGTTTTGGATTAGTCTTAGTTTAGATATACAGGCTTAAAACTCGATATGTTTAATTGTTAGAATTTTATCATTCAACTCTTTTTACTTTTAATAATTAACCCATATCATGCACATTATGGGCCAGGTGTTAGTCTAAATCACTTTACATACACTAATTCACGTATTCAACTTTCATAACAACACTGAGGTAGGCGTTGTTATTTCCCCTATTTTATAAATGAGAAGACTGGAACAGTGAGAGATAAGGACATGACTAATGTCACACAGATCAAGTCATTCTCCCCTCACTCGTCATCCCAACTTTTGAGCCCTTGATTTCTTATTTTAGGGATATTACATACTGCAGATGATAGCACAATATTGAGATGAAAGAAATAGAAGACTTCAAAAGGAAAAATGCATAGAAAATTATAAAAAAAAACTAGAATAAAGAGTCATTTGGACACAAATCATTACGACAATCCTTTTTTGGGAACAAGAAATAAACTATTTCAAACCCCAGTGATTCGTACACCGAACACAACTATTGAAAATAAATTTGTGTCCAGAATTTTTCAATGAATAATACATCAAGAAAAACATTACTAGTGAAGTAAGTTATAAACCATCAGAAACGTTTAGAAACTGATTTTACGTTATTGCAGTATAAATATTATTAAGCAGGGTCTTGTTTGGCCATGAAATATGGATGGGCTGTTTAATATGCATGTAGATGAAATTTCTAATTAATTCTGGTGGTCATTACAATGAGATGAACTTTAAAAATGAATTAATGCCTTATAGTACTATATCTCGGGCAGCATTGATGTTATCCATTTTTTAAATGTCCACCATCACGTGGAAATATTACAATTAACTTCATGGTGAATCAGCCAAAGAAAGCAAAACTGGGAGAACTAGGTCTGTCTTGTCTATTTACTGCTTTCCAGTAGGATTATAATTTAAAATTTTACCAAGTAAAGGTTTATAAAGTTGAAATATTAACTGATTTTTCTCTGTGATTCCATAATGCCTTTTAGTTATCCACTGAAATTAGATTGCAAGTGCAAGGCTTGTCATGTAAAAGAAAGGCTAAAAGGAGAAAAAAAGATTAAAATCCTTGGTTTTTGACTTACATTTAAATGTAGTAGTTCCCAACTAGGGGTGATTTTACCCACTTCACAAGACATTTTGAAGATACCCACTTCAGTGTAGAGATATATATTTTTTGTTTGTTTTAAGTTTATTTATGTATTTTGAGAGAGAAAGAGAAAGAGAGGGAGCGCAAAAGCCTGAGCCAGGGAGGGGCAGAGAGAGAGGGAGAGACAGAATCTGTACTGACTGCATGAAGCCTGATGCGGGGCTTGATCTTCTGAACTGTGAGATCATGACCTGAGCCAAAATCAAGAGTCGAATGCTTAACCCACTGAGCCACCCAGGTGCCCTAAGGTATAGAGATCTATTTGGTTGTCATATCAGGGAGGGGAATGCTATTGGAACCTAATGGTAGAAGGCTAAATGCTCCACAAACACCGGGCAGCTTCCCACACAATGAATTATCTGACCCCAAATTATAATAGCGCTGAGATTAAAAAACTCTGATCTAGAGATTTTTGAAAAAAAAAGATTTGGCACAAAACTCTTTGATAAAAAAAGAAGGCTCAATTTTATTGAGTACATATGTGCAATATGCTAGTTGAAGATTTGTCTATACTTATATGAGTTAATGTTCAGAACAATCCAATGAATATAGGTAATTATAATATTCATTCTATAATGACAAGGTAAAACAGCTTGCACCAATTCAGATGGATAGCAAGTGATGAAGCTAGATTTCAACCCTTGGATATCTAATTCCAGAATTTATTTACACAACCACTCTGACCCGTTTTCAGGACTTCAACGGCAGGAGTCTCACAGATAGAGAAAACTGTTTGGAGAGAATTTGCAAAAGGCCTGGGGTCCTCAGAAAATGAAGTTTATACCATCAAGAAAATAGTTGGGAGGACTGAATGATTCTGTAAAAGCCTATTTTCCAGTCATAAAGGAGATGATTTTTGATGGCCCAGGGGAAAACAATAAAACACACAGGTGGAAAGAGACAAGTCCAGGTGAGAAGAATGGGGATAGAAATCCTAGATGGATTTGGGGATATCTGACAACAGAGTGAACCGACACTTCACCTGCCAGGGAGTAGCTTCACACAGAAATTTGCACACCACTTTGGTATGTTAGGATGGACAATCCAGGCGGAGACTGACTACACGTACTTCAGGGGATATT
Organism: Felis catus; assembly: GCF_018350175.1. Classification (NCBI taxonomy): domain Eukaryota; kingdom Metazoa; phylum Chordata; class Mammalia; order Carnivora; family Felidae; genus Felis; species Felis catus. Next base: position 28,183,693 of record NC_058385.1, on the reverse strand, counting down.
TGGCGGAGGCTGTTGCTGAGACATCCCTATCACTCCACTTCCTAAAGTGGGCCACCTTAGTCGCAAAGTGGCATGGGAGAGTATACGGAATTTTCCCGTTGCTCTGAGAAGACCCTAAACGTGTCTGAGAAAGTTCTGCAGACTCGAAGACACTCCATGGTAATGGTGGGGTGATGCCATCTATGACCGTGGTGTATGGAGCCCACACCATAAGAGGCTGGGCTAGCAGGAGTAGATGGCGACGTGGATCGACGCCAACGAAGACTACATCTTATAAGGATCAGAGCGGACACCGTGCCGTCGTGAAACACAGACCTCCTCTTCTCCCAGCCGTGGCATGCTAATTCATCAGACTGTCTGGGAACATGAAATCAGTCGTGTGGAGATGAAAGGAGCAGGAGAATCCTGATTTTGAGACTTTAACAATGCCTAAATACACACTAATTGAGATTAAATCCTGCTCCAACAGCATAATGGAGACTTTGAGGGAAGCAATTTGGTTAAGGAAAATAAATTTGCATTTTTGAACTCCAGAGTTTTATGTCTTTGACATTCAGTTATGCTACATGTATCTATGCAAGAGACAGAGGAGCAGTGGGAACTAATAGCATTTTCACAAGAAGTGCGTGTGATATTCTGGCTTGCAGTCTTTCTCTGCTGCACCTATCCCTTAAACTACAGCCTAAAGAATATTTAGAAAATACTTCTTTGCACACATCACCGAATCTGCCCAAACTTCAGGGTTTCCCTTAGTTTATAGCTAAGATCCAGACTTTATGCTAACCTTTCACATTGGGCATCTGTGTAGTTCTCTCCGACCCTAACTGCAATTTCCATTTCCATCCCCCAGAAAGATTCTCCCTTTTACCCAAATAAATCTGTTAGATTTCTTACAGACACTCGGACAGAACTTACCTCTTTGTCTGGACCATAATGCTCTTCTAGTTTGGAATATCTTTTCCTTTCCTTTCTGTCTGTCTGATTCTAAATCTCTTTCAAAATCTATACTCATGTCACACATGGTTTATAAAGCTTTCTCCAAATACCCTGATCATAACTCCTGGAAATGACAGCTATATATTCATTGGCATGTGGACAATCGGGCTATGCTTTTATCAAGGCTTTTATTTGAATTGCAAAGAGGTCTCAGTTTTTCTATCTGCAATTGCTCATGTTTTGAAGGCTGAGTTTTCATTAACCATAATTCTTTATGGTCCCTAATTTACTTCTTCACAGATTCATGCAATGTTCAATTTCAAAGGTTTCTTTTCTTTCAATGCATTATTTTTGAAATGCCTTTTACTTAGGAGTGACTTTACTTTCCCTGTAATGTGTTTTCTGAATTGAAGTCAAGAAGTATGAGCTGTAACAAAGATGATAGTGGCTTTTACTGTTAAGAGACAGCTACCAGATTGGACGCTGTCTAGGAAAGTTTTCTTTACAATGCACAAGTTACTCTACTAAACAACCTCCTGCCCCCGATCTGGGGTAGAGAAGCATGTTTGGTATTCATTTTGTGTGGACAATGTGTGTTTGAGATAATTAGCATGCAACTGACACTAAAAGGTTAATTAGGATAAATTGATGTTAGCAGGAGTCCTTTTATCCAAGGAAATTGGGCCATGTGTTTGACCAATTAACCCAAAAGTCAGTCAAATGTGAAATAATACAGTCTTGTGCAGTGAAGAATTAAGTTAACTCAAAGAGAGTTCTTGCCTCAGCCTTTGGCTACCAGGAGATGATTTCTTGTCGTCTGGGGAGTCCTTCCCAGTAGGAGTGTCTTTGTTTGCCTTGGGGAAAAGACTGAAGACTAAAGGTATTAGCTTGAACCTTTGGTAGGTGCCAGAGACTAACAGACAGCTGTGTGGGCGGTATGTGATAGAGCTCCAATAAAAACTCTGAACACCAAAAGGTATGGGTGAGCCTCCCTGGGTGGCAATACTCTGCGTGTACTGCCATACATCAATGCTGAGGAAGTAACACGTTTGTGATTCCATGGGGAGAGGAGAACAGAAACTCTGCAAGTGGTGCTTTTCTTGGACCCCTTCCTATGCTCTCTTCCCTTGGCTTATTTTGGCCTGCACTGTTTCCCTGTTGTAAATCATAACTGTGAATATAGCAGCTTTTAGTGAGTTCTGTGAATCCTTCTAGTGAATTATTTAACCTGAGAGTGGTTTGGGACTGTGCTCCCCCCTTATCACATTTGAAGTTGGTCTTAGAACTGGGGGTAATCTTTTGTACACTGTGTTCCTTCTAACTTTGCAGTGGGCTAAATTCAACCCAGAGGTTCATTAGCCATATCCATAAATACTTAAAGTCTCCTCCTTCTAGGCATATTGTAATGGATATATAGTGCGTGTGATAAACTGTTATCGCTTGAATGACTGGGATTTGAAGAGTGTTACTCCAGTATAACCTAGATATCTGAACGATAAACACACAAAAATAAAACCTTTGGCTTTGACTTAAAGCATAGAAAGGTAAATTCGTTTACCCTATTTCAATAGGCATTTTCCCTGGGTATGGATTCAGTGGTTATAGGTCTGCCATCTTTCTTAAATAAACCAACCCTACAATTCATTATCCACTATATAGTTATGATTTCTTAGAAATGGAGCATAATAAATCTCAGCTCAAGATACTTCTAGATTTCTCCCCTTATTTTTGTACTCGTATTTCATGTGTATATGTAATATTTCATCGATTAATGTAATCCTAATACAAATGTAACAGACATAAAATGGGTTGGGGCTGTATATGATAAACTCTTAATAGGCGTACAATTCAACTATAAGAGGAAGTATTCAGGCATACAAATGGGCATTTTAGGATTGGAGAGCATTTCGTGTGCTGTGAGCATCAGAATTTAAGTTTTACATATGAAATAGTGTTAGTTAACGAGACAAATTAATTAAATTGTGGTTGGCTAGGAGAGCTTCTGTGGTAATTGACAAAGCAAGTAAGACTTGGAGGTCAATACTCATACTTTGATACAGTTCACAAACTTTAAATGGTGTACAGTATTTTAAATTGCAATACCTGATCTGTAATTGCTTTTTTAACCTTTAATTTCTCTTCTACTTTCCTTCATTTCACTTAAATTATGGTGTGTACCCGGACCTTCTTATAAAGAGAAAGCCTCAATAGCATGAAAGAGAGAATATGAAACTTTTTGCCTTATCAATCATTTCATCTCTGACACAAGACAGTGTAAAGTTATGAAAGTAATTTGCATTTGTGTGTTACAAAAAATATATCTAGAACTCTAAATATATGGCTGAATAGAGAACGAAGCCAATTTGTTATTTGTTTCTACTAAGCAGTCATAGGGGATCGGCTTGATTTACCCAAGTAACGACATCAGTTTTCAACCCTACCTCATCTGGTAGCTACAGTGGTGGGATAATAGTGTTTCAGGACACTGGTAGGTGCAAATTTCTTGGGTGATTAAGGAAGGAGTCTACTCCTCCCAGAAACTCCTCAATACTGCCAATGTTGGGGAAACCCTGTGACTTCTTTCAATCACAGGAACATAGAATTTCTTTCCTGTGGACTCATTAGTTGCAGCTCTATCATCTTACAAACGAGGGACTCCAGTGTCTGAGAGGTTTTCCCAACTTGCTCACACACAGATAACTGATGGAAAACCACATATTAGATCCTAGTAGATACAAGGTCTCCGGCCCCTTGATCCAAGTCTGATCACTATGCTCTCTGGTCAATTCTAGCCTAGAAGATTGTTGAATACCTGATCACTACTGTTTTCTTTTACCACTAAGCCTATTTGCTCCTTATTTTAGCACTTTCTCTAGAAAATGTTGATTTTTTTTTTTTATTTTGCAAACTCTCTTTTTCCTTGAGCACTGGAGAATTTTATCATGGTATTATCATTTTTTCACTAAAAATGTTGAGATATAATAATTGACAAATGACATTAGTTTCAGTCATTTGATATTGCGATTTGATATTTGTATATATTGTGAAATGATCATCACAATAATTCCAGTTAACATTTATCACCATACATAGTTACATTTTAGGGTGTGTGTGTGTGTGTGTGTGTGTGTGTGTGTGTGTGTGCGTATGTGATGAGAACTTTTGGGATTTTACTGTCTTAGCAACATTCAAATATACAATATGGTATTGTTAACCATAGTTGCCATGCTGTACCTTACATCCCCATGAATTATGTATTTTATAACTGGAAGTTTGTAACTTTTTACCTCTTAACCCCTTTCCGCCCACCTCTGGCAACCATCAATCTGTTCTTTGTATCTATGAGCTTATTTCTGTTTTGTTTTGTTTCTGTTTTTGTTTTCAGATTCCACATGTAAGTGAGATTATACAGTATTTGTCTTTCTCTGTCTGACTTATTCCACTTAGCATAAGGTTCTCAAGGTCCATCCATATTGTCATAAACAGCAAGATTTCCTTATCATCCTTATTTAGAAATAATTTTGGGGAGCCTGGGTGGCTCAGTTGGTTAAGTGTCCAACTCTTGGTTTTAGCTCAGATCATGATCTCATGGTTCATGAGTTCGAGCCCCACAATGGGCTCTGCATTGCCAGTGCAGAGCCTGCTTAGGATTCTCTCTCTCTCTTTCTCTCAAAGTAAATAAGTAAACTATAAAAGAATTAATGATTTCAGTGTTGGGGCACCTGGGTGGCTCAACTGTTTATCTGGAGCTTGATTTTAGCTCAGGTAATTATCCCATGGTTGTGGGATCAAGCTCCGCATCAGGCTCTGCACTGACAGCTCAGAGCCTGGAGCCTCCTTGGGATTTTCTCTCTCCTGCTCTCTCTGCCCCTCCCCCACTTGCTCTCTCTCTCTCAAAATAAAAAAAAAATAATTTCACCATTTTCTTTCCTTTCTCTTTATGGGAGTCCTATGAATCAGAACCTGGATGCTATTTTTTTTCCAGTTACTCTAGTCATGTAAGGGATTTCACCAAAATTTAGCTCCTTAAAACAACCCAATTTGGCTCGTGATTTTGTAAATCAGAATTTTTGGAAAGACCTTACTTAGGCAGTTCTCACTAGGGGGTTCTGATGCAGTTGCAGTCAGATTTTAGCTGGGTTTGTTGTCATCTGATCGGCGAGACTGGACGTTGGAAATAACTTAACCAGAAGGTAGTAACTGATGCTTGTTGTTGGCTCGGAGCTCAGTTGGAGCTGTCAGCCGGCTCGTCTACACACGGCTTCTTCATGTGGTTTGGACTCCAGCTGATTTCTTTCTTCACAAATTTGTTGAATTTTCTAAGCTTCCACTGTGTGGTTTTATATTATGATTTTTTTAATATGTCTTTGCTATCATTTTTAAGTAAACATTTTAAAGAACATCGTTGCAGAAATGAATGTAGATCTTTCAAATCGATGCATTTTCACAAGTGAAAACACCTATACAAGCAGTACCTAGATCAAGATGCAGAACATTAGTAGCACTGAAAAAGCCCCCAATTTCAGTTATCTTCGGAGAAGCCCTTCCACTATCCTAACTTCAAACACCATAGATTAATGTTGTTTGCTTTTGAATTATTTTTAATGTAACCATGGCGTATGTACTTTGCTTCTGGCTCTTTTTGATGGAGGTTATGTTTGTGAGAACCAGTCATGCCACAACATTTGTGATTAATCTCTTTGTTATGTTATTACATGGCATAAGATGCCACAATTTAATTCATCTGTTTTGTTGTTAATGTACATTTTTTCAGTTTTTGGCTTTTATCAATAGTGACTCTGTAACCCATTTAATTTTTATTAACTTTTTTAAATGCTTACTTATTTTTGAGAGAGAGACAGAGTGCGAGCAAGGAAGGGGCAGAGAGAGAGGGAGATACAGAATCTGAAGTAGGTTCCAGGCTCTGAGCTGTCAGCTCAGAGTCTGACATGGGGCTCGAACTCACAAACCGGGAGATCATGACCTGAGCAGAAGTTGGACGCCTAACTGACTGAGCCACCCAGGCATCCCTGTAATTCATTTATTAATTCTAGTAGTTTATCTGTACATTCTTTTGAATTTTCTACCTACAGAGTTTGTTTGTGAATAGTGATTTTTCTACAATTATTTTATGAAGGTTTTCAGTGGGAGAAAACATAAATGCATTTTCTTAGACTTACTTCTTGTACCAGAAATCTGGTGAGCACATTTTACATATTGATACTTTACTAAATCTTCCCTCAGAAATGTTATATCAGTGTATCTTCCTAATAGCTGCTTTGTCATAGCTTTTTGGACACTGTACACATTTCCTTATTAACCTCTGCCAATCTCTTACTCAAAAATAAAACTTTAAAAAAATTGTATCGATTGCTGGAAATTTGCATTGTAAATTTATTATACATTTATATTGGGAATTTTTGGTAAATTGATTTATTATAACCTTTGATCATTTTTCTTTTCACATAATTTATGAATTAAGATTACATTTGAGGGGCACCTGGGTGGCTCAATCGGTTAAGCATCCGACTTCGGGCCAGGTCATGATCTCACAGTCCGTGAGTTCAAGTCCTGTGTCAGGTTCTGTGCTGACAGCTCAGAGCCTCGGGCCTGCTTTGGATTCTGTGTCTCCCTCTCTCTCTGCCCCTCCCCTTCTCACGCTCTGTCTCTCTCTGTCTCAAAAATAAACAACAACATTAAAAAAAATTTTTTTTTAAAAGATTGCATTTGATGTATAAGAAATTTGGTATAGAGAGATGTAAATAGTGTAAGGGTTGATACTGTGACTCCAGATTATTTCATGACATTCTTAACACGTGGCTTTTGTCTCATAATTGTCACTTTCTGATATAAGATGGCTGTTCTATCTCCAGCAGCGAGAAGAAGATGGGGTAAAGGTTTATACCAGCTATACTTGCCCCAGTTTAAAAGTATTTCTGGAAGCTTTGTCCTATAACCTCTGCCTCTATCTCATTGTTCAGAACTAGGTCAGGTAGTGACCCCTAGCTACTCTGGAGCAGAGACTGTAGCTATATTATTGCCACTTCAAACATGAGCGGAGTTCTATTCATGAGGAAATACGGAAGAGTGAATTACGTTGGCAGCAGCAAAATCTTCCGGTCTACACCAGTTTTGCTCCTTAACAACGCTGTGCATCTTCCCATACATAGAGTCTATTTAGCATCATTCCAAGGAAGCGTTCCTTGTAAGGTTCCTCATGGTCTGGGGTGACCTACAAACCTAAAAAAATGAGTTATCACTCTCCAACACATCCATCAAGTCCTTGTTATGGCTGCCTCGAAGGGTTTGATATTTGTTATGAAAAAGTAACCACTGTGTGTTTCCTATTGTCCCCTTTTCTGAATTGCAACTATAACTGTACTTATGAAAGAATGGTAGGACTCTTACTGTATGAAGTATGACCTCTACATGGAACCCTTGCCTCACGTTCCTTCCCAGGGGGTTTTGGAGTATGAATGGCACACAGAGCTGTCCCACTTTGGGCAAGTATCAGTGAGTCCTTAGTGGCAGGCCACCACTCGGTTGCAGGGTTTTGTGCAATCACCCAGACATCTCTGGATCCATCGACTCTGGCAGAGAGCAAGTTGAGGGAGGAGGGCTCAGCTGTCAGCCACTAGCAATCAACCACACAGCAGCTGTGTCTCGAAGGAGATCTGGGCAGGTAGCAAACGGCATCATCACCCAACTATCCTGGCAACTCCCAGTTCTTCTCTTTAAAAAAGTCTCATCTTTTGTTTCCTTTAGCTTCTTGTAGCCTATGTGTGTGTTGGGGTGGGGGGTCGGGTTGGAGCGGGTTGTTCCTGCTTGCTCGTTTCTTTTACTACTTCTGAGGAGGGCTTAAGGGAGGCTGTCTTTTCCTGGTTTGATCAGCTTTCTAAGGCCTCTTCCATGGGTGCCATTTGGGGGACCTAGAGATGGATTTAGGGTTCAAAAATCACAAGCTATTGCAGCCAGGCCTGCGATTTTGTTGGCAAAGTATCCTCCTCAAAAGCTTTCTATTTTGTTCCTAGTTATGTGCAAATGGATGCAGTTAGAATGTTTCATATACATAATGTTTAAGTATGAAGATTCCTCGGCTTTATTTAATGGCCTCATCACTCAGGCTACTGCCCTGGGGATATTCATGGGTATTTCAGCTCCTTGGTGATGGAATTTACCGTACTCTTTTCTGTGCATTGTGGAAATGAGAAACGGAGAAGTTTTGTAGATAGCTTCAGTTCTAGTTCCTCTGACTCCAACGTTTTGACTAAATTGCATTCACATCTACACATGATCAAGATATAATTCTAATATTAATGGAAGCTTATTTGTATTGAATACTTACTACATTATAGTTATTATTATTCCAAATGCTTTACATAAAGTAATTTCATCCTTCCAAAAAATCTATAAGGAACTTTCAAAAGGCCACATGGCTAAAAGACACTGAACTGTTTGAGACTATGAATAATATTTGGTAGAAAAATATGATTCTTCTAAACAGACTCTCTAATTCAAGTATCACTTCCTTGGTCTTCAAAACTGTTCATTTTCTTTTTCTATACATATACTTACTTCCCTTTGACTTTTGTCTGGTCCATGTCATGATTATTTCACGTCAGACTATTGAAATTGCCATTTTCTATATTTTTAATAGCTGATCTCGCCTAATTCACAAACCTTCTTTCTTTCCCAAAGCAGGAAATTCATCTTTGCCATTAAAAAAAAAAAGCAGTCTCATTTAGAAGTTTCTATTCACAATAAATATTTAGTGAATTGAAACCCCCTCTTGAGTCTATTTTTTCTTTCAGGGATTTCTCTTTCCCTTCTTTCCAAGATTGCAAATGGGTTTAGGTGGAAGCTCACCTATCTTTATGGTGGTGGGGAAGGAGGCTTCTTGTCCAAACTCATGGGCACAGAATTGCCTCCACTCCTCTTGGTTCCCGGGCATCTTTTGCTGTGTTCTGCTGACATGTGGTCCCATCCTCTTCTAGATAGTATGCTGACACCCATTGCTGGAATTTGTGGCCCCTGCCTCAGGCTTCCAGTCGATGTCTCTACTCCCCGGCTTCATGGCCCTCACCAGTCTCTTCAAACCTCTGCAGTCCGTTTGGTGTTGTGTGAGCTTCCTGTCACAGCTGCACACGGGGCAGACACCATCCTAGACACCATCCTCTTATGCCACATTGGAAGAGACAGGAAGCGAAGGAGCTGTCAAGGTGTTCTTGGATTCTCTCTAAACTTATTTGGAGTCTCTGTCAGTGTTTCCCACATGCTTCCTATGCCCCTTTGCAAAGACCCAGGCAATATCTTTACATGAACGCATCTTCTCAAAATCTTTCTCAAGCTCCTGTCATACCCGAAGGGCATTTCTCAACGTCTCCTATGTAGCATATTACTTACAGTAATTATATTCTTAGACACCTAAGCTTAATTCTTAATGCATAAAAGGAAAATGTGGAATTTAGGATACTTTTTGTTCTCCCTCTCATCAATTTCAGGCTTTCAAGACTCACTATAATTAAACAGTCCAGCTTTTACTGCCTGGAGAATGAAGACTCATCATTTTAACCTGGAATTCAACATCTTTCACAATTTGATTTCCAACCTATCTTTCCATTTTCCAAGTTGCTGTATCCAAACAGATTTCCATCTCTTTATTCCTATTAACGCCATTTTTCTACACTTAAATGCCCTTCTCTCCACCTGCCTCATCTGCTCATATTTCCTTCCTCAGCAAAGCTTTTCCTGGCTTCTCTTTGCTACCATTGCACCTTTCTTGCCTATTTTTTTTTTTGTTTTTTGCCTTGTACTCTGTCAATCTTGCAATCTCCTCCTTCACTTTATTTTCCTTTTTCAGCCTCTCTGAGTGTCGGGCAGTTATCAGGGTTCAGTTCTTGGTCTGTCCTCTTGTCTCATGGGTTGTCTTTGGTTGATTGTACTACTTGTTGTTCTCAACGATTGTGTCTAGTCAATGGTTCCCACCCCTGTGTCTCCACTCCTAACATCTGTCTTGAAGAATATTGTTTCTTTAATGGAGCCATTTATCTCTTCTGCAAGGTACTTCAGACGAAGGATGTTCAAAGCTGACTTACAGAAATGGGAGATGGAAGGCTGTTATTTTTACATTCTTAACACTTTAGGCCAACTCTGTTGCCTCAGGATGAAGAAATCACCAAGAAAGACGAAGAATTTAGAATGTAGGAAATTAAGATTTATGAAAGTTAAATGTTAATTTACCATAGGAAAGGTAAATAGATGCATGAAGGTTTAAAATTCACCCTATCTGTCCAAGTGTCAGAAGGAGTAATACTAGACTCTTTCATTTATGTTCTGTTTTATAAACATTTTGTCCTAATTATAGATATCATAAAATTTTATTACCAAAGAATTGGGGAAAAAATTTAAAAAGAGAAAAATACCAATTATTCCTAAGTTCACCATCCAGAAATACTAACAAGTCAATTATTAAATTATATTTCATTCTGATCTTCTTTTCTATGCACATATATATATTTAATGTACTTGTTTGAATGTCATTTATTTACTTATCTATTTATAGTCACGTAAAATAATCACAACACTAAGTAAAGTACTGTTTTTGCTGTTTTTACTTAATATTATATAGGGAATATTTTTATGTTATTAAAATTTCCTGTAATTACCACTTTCAGAGACTGCAATGTACCATTGTCTGGACATACTATAATTTATCTCATTATTATCTCTCTGTTGGTACTTTAGATATTTCTAATTTTATTTTTCTGCTTTTAAATCCTATAAGATGAGAGGACAGGGCAAAGAACCAAACTCTGAGAACTGCCAGCGCTCAGGGAGAGGCTGGGAACAATAAATGATGGGGGAGATTGCTCTTCGATGAATGTCCTTTACCTATATCTTTGATCTCGTGTTTGATTATTTTCTTCAAAAAAAGTCCTAGAAATTGCTGTGACTAAAGTTGGGATTTTTTTTCTTTTCTTCAACCAAGATTCAGTCTTTCTTTTCCAGTCTGATTTGGGACTAATCAGGAAGATAGCATGGATGGCTTAAATCCAGCAGACGTTTTTACTATAGCTTTTCTTTGTCCCTCCCCCAAAATTCAATAGCTTGTCTTTGTAAATTGCTTGTAAAAAAAACTTGTCTTTGTAAATTGGAGACTTCTCCAAATGTCTATGCATTTCCACATGCTCCTTCTTCAGAATCCTCCATAAGGAACACAACAACTCCCACTTCCTGCCTATGAGGGATGTTTAGGGTTCTAAAGCATATGAGGCCAGAGAACAGGGCTAGTGTTTCAGGGAAAGACATCATAAATATTATCCTTGGTCAGCTAAGGGGAATAAAATTATTTAATACACAACCACTTGTTTAATGTTTTCGGCCCTGCACAATTTTCTGGATACCTGTGCATTTTAGACAAAAGATATAAATACAGTTCATTTTGGTTTAAGGTTCTTTTCTCCATCACAAGTGGTAGTTTTAAGCCTATATTGAAAACAACAAATTTGATTCTTTTGAATGAAGTCATTGGTTGTTAGAGCCTGAATGTTTATGTGCCCCTCCACCCCAAAAATTCATACATTGAAGTCTTAACCCCCCAATGTGGTTTTTTTGGAGATGGGGCTTCTAAGGAAGTAGTGAAGGTTAAAGGAGATCATGAAGGTGAGGCTCCAATCCAATAGGATTAATGTTCTTATAAGAAGAGCCACCTGAGAGCTCTCTTGCTGTCTCTCTCTTTCTCCACTGGCACAAAGAAAAGGCCATGTGAGGACATAGAGAGGAGCTATCTGTTTATAAGCCAGGAAGAGAGGTTTCATCAGGAACCAACCTGCTGCCACCCTGCTCTCAGACGTCCAGCTTCCAGAGCTGTGAGAAAATACATTTCTGTTGGTGAAGCCACCCACTCTGTTGTATTTTGCTACAGCAACCTGAGTAGATTAACAGTTATTAACTAACCTAATGTCAGACGGAACGTCAGAGCACAGAAGAGACAAAGCAAGGATAGGTATAAGAATCTACAAGAAGATGTGGCCTCTGATGTGTGGAAATAAGATCAGTTTAAATAAATGAAACTAACATAGGGCATAAGTTTTATCTGAAGGTTTTGAGACTTAAGTGATGGAAAGACGTTGCAGAGGTTCTGAAAAAAATCAAACTCTTGAACCTTAAGCCCAGAGATTCTAATTTTGTCAACCGGAGTAGGGTCTTTGTGCTTTATTTTAAGCAAGCACACCAAATAATTTTGATGATGAGTTGGGTTTTGGAACTACTAATCTAAGTATTACAAAGTTTACTTTTTATTGCTTTTTAAAGAAAGGTATTTTTCCTTTTCTATTCTTCTTAAGATGGGCATAAAAACATAACACACGGTGGTCAACTGACTCATATCTGAGACATCTTCACCTATAATTAAGAAAGAATTTAATAAAATCTTATGCTCATACTGTCTCTTTATCACCTCCTTCTTTTTAAATTCTCTTTTTAGGAAACTTGCCTTGAAGCATGACTCATCTTTTATTCAGCTTCAGAAGAAAGAAGTTAAGTCTTTGTGTTTCATTTCCAGGGTAAGGTTTGATTGCTTTAGAGAATCAAAAAAAAACCAAAAAACAAAAAACAATAGCTTCATCTCCCCCCACCCCCCACAGGAATATCTCTGAAAAACAGATCCTGATTTCATTTTTATTCTCTTTTGTGCTATTCTTTGCTCTATTTGTAAAGAAAATTTCCTTCTACCTCTTATTCCCTTTCCCTCTCCTCACCACCTCCAACGTTTTCAGTCACTCTAATTTTTATGTGATTTCATTTTTATAATTTAGAATTTGATAAAAGCTATGAAAAAGAGGAGCAGATGCTTCCTGGAAAATGCTTTTGTGTCTTTGCTTTAGAGACTGTTCTGTATTAGCATTGTGGATTTCTGTATCTCTGATTATTTACCATTGTATATGTCCCCGTTTGATTCAAAATCAGCTAATATTGACTCTTTTAACCCTATAACACATTGTGAGGCTGAAGTGGCTTTCTGTCGTATTCAATCACACGGTATTGGTGTGCTTAAAGGTGAAAAAAAACCAGAGTTGAATATTGGCAATTTCATATGATCTAGCCCAATATACTTAGTGGCTGAATAAACCAAACCTCAGACAGATTAAGTGACTTTGCTCAAGGTTACCTAAATGTAACAGACAGAATCAGTTTCAATGTGCTCTTTCCCTTAAACCATAGTTGTTTCTCTTTAGAAAAAAGTATTTACCAACATTTGCAACCTGTTTTCTTTTTTCCCCTAAATTGAAAACAATGAGATCTTAAATTGTGTTACTGAATGTATATTGCACGTGCATACATTCTGATTCATAGGGCATACACACTATATTTGTATTGTTTTATATTAAGCAGGCCATTCTACATTGCTCTTTAAATGTTCACAGTGTCAGGGGGTGCCTAAGTAGCTCAGTTGGTTGAGCATCCGACTTCGGCTCAAGTCATGATCTCACGGTTTGTGAGTTCAAGTCCTGCATCAAGCTCTGTGCTGACACCTCAGAGCCTGGAGCCTGATTCAGATTGTCTCCCTCTCTCTCTGTCCCTCCCTCACTCACTCTCACTCTGTCTCTCTCAAAAATAAATAAACATTTAAAAAATTTTTAAAAAATGTACACAGTTTTATATGAATATACCTTTTAAGGGTGAGAGATAGTTGTTATCATTTCTAGAACTTAACATTACATACAGGACAAAGAATTTTTAGATTGGACTTTTTGTGCATGTTATATTGGAAAACCCTAATATCTAAAGTATGATGGTGTTAATGTGATTTTATGTATGTGATACCTATTATGGATAGAAGGTGCTGCAAATAATCAGACCAAAAGAGAAGTAGTCATAGTACAAGACCTAAGTCCTAGAAACTTGTTCTAAGAAGATTGCAAATAATGGAAATGTTACAATAGCCTTGGAAGAAAGTCTATTATCAGTGAAGTTCCTGAACTCATAACTGTTGAAGTAAATTTATTGTTTTAATAGTCTGGGTCTTCTTACCTCCTTGTATTCAAATTTCTTCCTGTGTAACTTTCCCATGAGCAGGATGGCCTGCCCCTCCTCTTGACTCATTCTCCATGTGACTCATTTGGCCAATGGAAGGAAGTAGAAGTGATAGTGTGCCAGCTTGAAGCACAGGACTCATGAAGCCTTATACATTTCTGTGTGTGTTCCAGAGAAGTGGTTCTCAACTGGGGGTAATTTTGGTAATATCTGGAAACATTGTTAGTTATTACAACTTGGGGGATTCTACTGGATCTAGTAAGGAAAAGCCAAGGACGCTACCGAAAATCTTGTAATGGATGTGACAGCTCCCCACAAGAAAAAATTATTCGGTCTAAAATATCAATAGTGTCGGGGAACCTAAGTGTCTGATTCTAGGTTTCAGTGCAGGTCATGGTCTCGTGGCTCATGAGTATGAGCCCCACATCGGGCTCCACAATGATAATGTGGAGCCTGCTTGGGATTCTCTTTCCCCCTCTCTCTGCTCCTCCTGTGCTCTCTCTCTCTCTCTCAAAATAAGTAAACAAACTTAAAAAAATATCAATAGTGTTGGAGTGGAGAAACTGTCTTCTTTATAGACTCTGTCATACTGTACAAAGGACATGCCTAGACTGGCCTGCAGGTGTTAGGAGGAGGAGAAAGACACATGGACTAAAATTAACTTGCAGAAATGTGAGCAAGTCCATCAAGATGAACTAACACTCAGCCTTGTGACATATGAGATTTAACAATAAATGATGTTTATTTTAAATAACTAAGTCTTGAGGTGGTTTGTTACGCAGCATTAGCTATCTAATACAACCTTGCAATAAAGAAAAGGTGAATATTGGGTGTCAGGGTCACAAGTCAGTATATCATGTGAATCAATTACCAATGAAAAGATTAAAAAAATTAGACTATTACAGTTCCTAAACCTTGCCAAGAGAACATATTTTTAAATTTTTTCTGTGAAAATGAATTCAGTTTTAAGATTTGGATAATTAACCTATTTTATGTTAGCATAAAGAAGAACCTCTGTTCTTTTTAAAAAAATTCTTTAACATTTATTAATTTTTGAGAGACAGAGTGTGAGTCGGGGAGGGGCAGAAAGAGAGGGAGACAGACTCGGAAGCAGGCTCCAGGCTCCGAGCTGTCAGCACAGAGCCCGATGAGGGGCTCAAACTCACAGACCGTGAGATCATCACCTGAGAAGAAGTTGGACACTTAACCGACTGAGCCACCCAGGCGCCCCAAGAACCTCTATTCTAATTAAATTATTTACTATCAAGCATGCAATACAAAATAAGCACTATCAGTGCCAGACATCATCATGAGCACTGTGAGTATAAGGAAGAAAGTAGCCCCTGTGTACAAAAAGCTCCCCTTACACCTGGTATATTCAAAACACTGTGTTCATGTAATTTAACTAGTTTATTTCTTATAATTGATTTAGGAAGAACATCTAACTTAAAACAGACAAATCTATATTTTGAGGCAGAGTTATAGCTTGGAATATTTGAATCTCTGTTTTTTTCTGAGTTTTTGTCCCTCTCTTCCACTCTCTATTGGTATGCTTGGTGCTAATTTTACCTCCTAAGCCAACACCGAAATGGAAGAAAGATTAAAAATTACATGTTCAGAAAGTCAGAAAGAGACACATATGTACATGAGGAGGTATGTTTTTAATAACCAAAGATAAGTAGCAGGGGCAGTGGGAAAGTGAGACTACACAGAAAGGAGGAGGAAAGGGGTCTCCTTCTTCAAAGGGGAAATGGTGGGTAAGGTCGATTTTTCCATTTTCTAGCACTGGGGAACAGAGCTAAAGAGACTCATTACTGGCTATTCTCCAATATGTATTTCCCCTCCTCCCTGGCCACCCATGGCCTGTGGACAAACCACAGTTCCACGATTCTGGATACTGTAAATTTCACTAAATGGAAACTGGAGGCCTTGGAAACGTTACACGGAGATGAGAGTATTAAATGCACATCACTTGCTGACCAAGGTGGGACTGATAGAATCCATTTGGACTTTTCCTATGACCAGGTACAGCTTGGGACATAGTAATACTACATTTAATTTTTTTAATGTTTATTTATTAATTTTGAGAGAGACACACACACAGCATGAGCGGGGGAGGAGCAGAGAGAGATATGGAAACACAGAATCCGAAGCAGGCTCTAGGCTCTGGGCTGTCAGCACGGAGCCTGATGTGGGGCTTGAACCCACGAACTGTGAGATCATGATCTGAGCTGAAGTCAGATGCTTAACTGATTGAGCCACCCAGGTGCTCCTACATTTAATTTTTATAGCAATACATCATATGTAACCATATTTTTATTGCTTTTGAGTCTTCTGTAATCCATTTTTACCTGTGTTACACTTATACGTATATTTCATGCTAATTCATTATTTAATTTTCAAAATATTCTTTGTCATGGCACATACAATCAAGTTTGCGATTATTCCTTCTGGGGTCTGAAAATATGTAGTCTTAGAAATGTTTTTCTCATATCTATAGTAATCCAACATATTTTCACAGCAGCAAGGCAGAATTTCCTGGTAGCATGGTTTCTATGCCTCCCACAACAGAAGGGTTGAAAAAGACTTCATGTAGAGAGACTATGCACTTTCTCTAATTGTGGCAACATTAATCTGGGGTGATGAATAAACCCCAGGGTGACTGCCATGCAGCCCCATCTCCTGATATTTCTACCTGTTGTGAACATCCTGCAGAAGCAGGATGGACCCACACCCAAACTTTGGTTCAGAATTCAAGAATAATGATGTCATACGTACACCAAGAGGGTATGAAAGGTATATGACTCATGTAATAATTCATTGTGGGAAAGCAAGGCAGGTTTCTCAGGCTGGTTTAGAAATGGGCCAGCAAAGCAGGCAAGGAAAATTGGCTTCAGCTTGTTGTGGTAGTTAAAGGCTGTGACTGGGGTCATGGTTCTCACATGTAGCCAGGGATTCTGCGGTGTGAATCCCTCATGGCTGCACAGGACTGAGCACCCAGGTTTTGCTATCACTCAGATATGGGCAGAAGGGGAGAGGAAGGAGTGAGGCCTAAAAGTTGTTTTTAATCAAACATCAAAAATGCAGCCAGGCTATTTCTTAACATGCCTTTACACGAACCGCTTCTGGTGTGGGTGGGACACGGGACTTTTTTTGAACCAATAGAATATATAAAATGTGATGGAATATCATTCTTGTGATTGTTACCTGGTAAAGGTGAGGATGTTACTCCTGTGATTAATAGCACGTTACCCGTATACATATATGCTGACTCCACCCAGACTCATTCTCCTGTCTTGCTGAGCTTGAAGAAGCAAGCTGCTATGCTGCGAACTGTCTATGGAGAGGGCCACATGCAGGGGACTGTGGGCAACCTCTAGGGCCAAGAGCTTCAGGACTCCTGTCCAAGGAACTAAATTCTGCCAACAGCCACAACCATATAAACTTGGACGATAACTCCAAACCTCAGATGAGATTCCAGCTCAGCTAACACCTCGATTGTAGCCTATGAGACCCTGAAGCAGAAAACTCAGCGTCCAGACTCCTGATCCACGAAAACCATGAGATACTTTATGTATATTGTTGTAAGCTGCCAAGTGTATGGTATCATATGCCTCAATAATTAATACAAATAACATGACTAATACACCACAGCATGACAGTTGTTTCCTAGACCTCTGCCTATATCTTTTCATGTGAGGAAAAGATGTCTGATTTAAAAAAAAAAAAAAAAGATCTCTCATGGGATTGTATTTTTGTTTGAGTAGATGGCAAATAGATTAAAGCCAGAGGTGGAGGTCCTTCAACATGGTGGAGGATCTCAGAATGGAATGGAAGGAAAAGAACTGCCAGGTGGAGAGAAAGTAGGAAATGATTGAAATAACCATGACATCCCGAGTGACCTCAAGCAGGGTTCCTGCCTGGGAGGCGGGAGAGACACTCTGAAGAGGTAATCAATAAGATGCTTATGGTAACTGGATGTAGGCAGTAAAGGAGATGAAGGAACCAAAGGTAACACAGAGATTTTTGAGACAGGGTCATGCAGACAGTGACTGCATTGGCAGAAATCACAGAAATTGGAAATTCAGAGAGACCTTAATTTAGAAAGAGGGTTATTTTTACATTAAACATGTTGAATTTGAATTGACCAAAAACAGAGTTGGGGTTCCAGACTGAAATTCACTATTCACAGATTCAGCAGACATGGCAATGGGCACATTCAAGGGTCTTGCACTGCATAAGCTCTGGGCATAAAACTGGCCAGCAATCCAGTTAGTAAGTAGTAAATCCTCTTTCTCTGGATGTTTGGATTCTAATTCAGGTGGACATGTAATGGGTACATTCATACATTCATACATTCATACTGGGTACGAGATCTGTGATCGAGGTATGAACAACGTGCTGTAAAGCAAAAAAGGTTGGGGAGAATCTTCCTCATCCTTCAAGACTCAGTTCAAGTGGAATGAGAACCTCGGTGGAGCCCTCTCTGATCAGGCTCTCCTAGTCCCCTGTGGCCCCAACATGGCACCATTACAGCACCTGCCCTCTTCTATGGTGATTATTTACCAACACTTCCCCCCACGCCCTTACTAGAATATGAGTTCCCTGAGGGCCATATAGCCTCATTTCTCTCTCCTTTGTATTCCCGGTGCCTAATATAGCACTTGTCATATAGTTGCATTCAAGGGATGCTTGTTGAATGTGTTATGGTTAGTGGTGTAATTAACCTATTTAAGGTGTGATTTGTGCAAGGAAGGAGGATTCTGTCCACAGAAAAAGCCAGAGTCTGAGGGCTGTATCAGGTACCTCTTCCACAATCCATTCATAAAGCAAGTCTGTGAGCTCCCACTACACATAGTGTGATGGGCCCATTAAGGTTTTGCCTTCTTATAAAAAGTGACTTTAGATGTGTGGAATGTCAAAGGATGCTCATTACCAGCTTAGGAAGTGTCTCCCTGGGGGCACATATAACCCTCCACATTCTGGAGGCCTCCATGACTTAGATATTTGTCCTAGCATCTTGCAGTTTGGTGGCCATGTCTCTGCCATATCAAGTATGTAAGCTTTCAGCGTCTTGAATTGATGCGCAGTATGTGGGGGCTTGCGGAAATCAATCAACATAATAGAAAAATGTCAGAATAAAATCCAAAGGAAACATGTCATGTACCTCACAGTAGTGAACATTGCTTACCAGAGAAAAGAATTACCTTTATGAATTAGAAGCTCCCTAAGTCTCCCTCTTCATTCATTCTTTATAACAGAAACTATAACTTCTGAAGTTGAATATTGCTTTCTTCCCCCTAAATCCCAAAAGAAAGATTTTGCAAATGTGTTCTAAATGTTTGAGTTATTTTGCCACCAAAAATGTGCTTCTCTATTTGGATTTAATATCACATATTTTCTTTTTAAATTGAGCTGCCATGGATAGAAGAGCAACGCGAGCATATAGCATTTTCTGTTTCCTGATGTGGAAATCTTCCAAGGTGACACAGAAAGTGGCAAAATGAATTGGAAAGGTACAAAGGGCACACCCTAAGGGGGGTATTTGTTGGGTGGAGAAAGTAGAGGTGGGAAGTGAGAGTACCCAGCCCGGAATACACCACCATTCTAAGCTAGGGAGCAGACAGTCGAAGCGAAGCATTTGCTAGCATTCATTTAAACTGTTGCTTGCCATACACTAGACTTACATTAATTCCTATACAGGTTCTAGTGTTAGGAAAACCACAAGGAAAGTTCAGGATTTGAGATGATTTAATTCTTCCTAGTGCTATTGGTAAATTCCTAAAAGAGAAGACGAGATTTGGATGAAAGTGGTCTAACCAAATGACTATAGGAACGAAATATGGGTTTTCAGGAAGAGGTCACTTGTACCTTTGATTTATCACCAAGTCCAATGATGGTTAGTATAGCCACCTACTATAGCTTAGCTAACGTTAGTCCAAATAGCAACAGAAGGGCAGAAATTTAGCAGGTCACAATATTTGGGTTTTATTAAAGTGTGAGCTATTGCTCATTCTGCCTGGAAAAAGGCTAATCCTGGGTAAAAGATCAGATTCTTCATGATGCCTCCCCACTGAAGGCAATTGTTTCAGACTCCTTCAAGGCAGAGATTGATCTGAGACCAAGAGAGAAGGGAAGGAGACAGAAATCTGTAGCTAGAAACCAAATACTTTTATAATCAAAGGTCATATTTAAATGAAGATCTTTAATTATGGCCTGGAAGCAAAAATACCTGACGTTTAATAACTAGTTAGGAGAACTGTATCCTCCTTTGGAAATACCCTGGCCACTAAAACTTCAGCAGCTTAAAATGGTCTGCTTAAGCAATGGGATATTCTGTAAGGTCTGTTTTTATACCACTTACCTCAGGTATGATCATACAGAAAAATGTACAAGGCTATATATACACAGAACAGAACAAGGCTGTCAGATTGGCTGATCAAGACAGTATTCTTTTCCCATGACAGGGAATCTTTCCTTTTCTCGTCAGCAGAAGGTACACAGTGTGGACTAATACTTATTATGTTTAATTTCCTATTCTCCCTTTTCTTTTGTTATTTTATTACTGTTAAATTTTATTATTGTTAACCTGTTCTTTCTGTCCTTTTTGTATTCCTTATTTTAGGGTTGGCTCCCTCATCTTTTAGCCCTATGCTGGAAGAAGCCATATCTGCACTTGATGAAGAGGACTGCACATAAGCCAGGGATTTTGTACTTGGATCTAGATGAGGAAGAGGTTCTAGACTTTCTTCAGGAAGGATATAAACACGTTTGTATAGGTATTAGCATTTCTAAAAATATATTTAGACATTGGGCAGCCAAAGAGGTGAACTGTAATGGTCATCAAGGCTGACTTCTCAATATCCCACTCCAAATGATTAGCACAAGTCAATCATGATAATCTCATTTCCTTGTCAGTCCTAGGCAGTGAAACTTCAGTGGAATATTGCTACGGCACTTTAAAATGGTTGCCTGCTTCTTCCTGAGATATGTAAAAATTACATGGTTTCGTTGCTGACTCTGGAAGTTGTAGCTCTGGCTGTATTTCACACATGACATTTCTGCAGCTATCTTACAACACTTTGAGGATCAATCCAGCACAAAAAAGAGATGAACAGAAACCATAGGAATGCAAATTTGGAGTCCCTGACTGTGGACTCCATGTTGTAAAATAATACATTTTATTATTGTTTAATCCAACTGGAGCTGGGTCTTTTCTTATTTGGAGTAAAAAAATACCAGCTCATGAATAGTTTATCCAGGACTATTTTGGTTCCCTTAGCACAATGGGACCTAGTGTTTTATTTGATCTGCATATATCCACTGGGTATACGTCAGAAATAGAGTTGCCAGGCTTAGCAAATAAAAATACAGAATACTCAGTTAAACTTGAATTTCAGGTGGACAAATATTTCATGGGATATATACTGAAATTTAAATTGAATTTAGCCTCCATCTTTCATCTGGCAATCCTAACAAGGATAACTCGGTGATAAGGTATAAATTGATATTTTTGGTGCCCAAGGCTATTCTGGCTGTTTATTAGAAAAGAAGACCATATTACTTATGGATGACAGTGAAGATGAAAGGGAGTCAGATTTCCTTAGCACTCCTGTTTACACTGGGGGTAGGGAATTTAGATGACATGTTGGCAAATTCTTTCTATAAAGGGCCAGATAGTAAACATTTTGGGCTCTGAGGACCTTACAGTCTCTGCTGCAACCAGTCCTCTCTGTTATTTCGGTTTGAAAGCTGCCACAGACAATGTATTAATGAGTAAGTATGGCTACATTTCAATTAAATTTTATTTTAAAAACAGATAGTGAGCCAGATTTGGCTTGAAGGCTGTACTTTGCTGACCCTTATCTAGATCATCCAGTGGGAATTGTGATGAGACATGACTTGAGTATCCAATCTCAGAACACTCCCTTAATACTTTATCTCTGATCCTATAACATGCCAGACTGAGTTGTTGATTAGAGAATTTGTATAAAGCCCCACATAAAACTCTTGTAGAGCCCAGGACAACCTTTACAGCTTTTAATCTTACCCATACACCAAAACCTTGATTCAATAGAACCTTCCTTTTATACAGAAATGAAGTGTGGAATGGAGGAGAATGGTAGATGGCAAATGAAATGATAGGGATTGCAACACAAGAGACAAGATCCATTGTCTTAGTTATAATCATCTCTCTCAAATAAATTTACCACAAGCAACATAAGAGCATTTTAGATTCAGAGCAACACAATATAAATAAATAGATACCAACTCTATGAATAGTAGAAGATCATCAGAACAAGGTACTATGGGCAAAGTTTGCTTGTAAATGGATCGCATATTCAGGGTCAGTAAATCAGAAACACTAAATTCCAATTCATGATGTAAAAGACTAACTGGAGATTCATCTCTGGATCACAGACAAAAAGTATAAACAGATAAAATGATGATAATAAATATGGAGAATATGAGGCAAAAGTAATGTATAAGGAGATAGTAGAATTCATGAACAGACTCTATAACCAAGAAAATAATAGCAGAAATAGCTCTTGAGCTGAAAATAACATGGTTCAAGACATTTAAGAAAAGCTTGATTATCTAGTGATATTCAGAATATATTTTAAAATATCTTATAAGCATCCAAGTAAATTAAAAAATGAGAACAACTTATACTGACTTTAGATCTCTTTTCACAGGGTTAGCTTCCAGAAAACAATAAAATAAAAATTTCCACCCGCAATATCATTGGGTAGGCAAATTAATTTTCAAAGGTAAAATGTACAGCAAGATGTTTTAGATGTTTATAGAAGAAATAAAAGCAGAATTTCTATCGTTATCCTTCCTACATAGATGCCTTTCAATTAATGAATCAAAGTTTAGTCTAAGAATAGGGGATTGTAGATAAAAGAGACTAACAAATATTTAAGCCAGAAAAGCCAATAGAATTACTTAAATATTTATAGAATTTGGTTTCAAAATTAAGTCCATAAAAATTATGTGGGAAAAAAACCAGTGTTTGGAAAGAGTTTTATAGAAATACAGATTTATACCCCCAAATTACATTACAGAAAACAAGGGAAATCGCAAGGGAGTGAGAAATAATGACAAGATGGACATAGAAAGAAAACAAAGCCCTGAGATTCTCCTTAAATAATCATAAACTTTAAAAATCTGCTTATTGTTTGGCTTCAAAATTAAATAAATATAATTTCAAGAATTTAAAAATACAAGATATCCACTAAGAAATTAAAAATTGAATCCATACCTTCTAAATTATTGCAGACGTTATAGACAAAATAGACAGTTTGTATAGACCCCTTCCTGTCAAATAGACTCAGAAAAGGAAAAAAGTGTAGTCTTTAAGAAATATGTCACATGAAGATAATAATGTCTAAATGAAAATGAGCCTTTTAAATGTTACTGCATTTCAAATTATATATGAGGAACAGCATAAAAGGGGAATCCTATTTATTACATATTTTCAGACTTTGTCCTAAAATAGAATAGAAGCTTGCCTTTTCTCACACATCCTTTGGTCCCACTCTCCATTTTCTCCATCCATCTCTATTTCATAGTGTTATCTTTTTGCACCAGTCTTGGCTCCTGGAGACATCAACTATGATGAGGGCAATCATGCCTCAGCATTGCATGGACTGACTTCTAGAGCCCTCTAAAGCATCAGTCCCAATAACTGTGTTCCTACTTACTCCCTGGCAGTCAAAATATTATAAAAAGTTATTAAACTAAATGTAAAATAAAACCCACTAAAAGACAACAGCACTCATATGAATTAAAGAATAAAACTTAGCCATATGCTGTGAATAATTAAGACACATGGTGCAAGATGGTTGCAGATAAAGAGATAGGTAAAGATATATTTGGCAAATACCATAAAAGTGCACCAGATACATTTCCAAGACCAAAATATTAAGTAGAATGTTCACCATAAATTTATAATCCATTTTGAAGTCTTAACAAAATTTAACTCCAGTGTGTCAAACTTCATATTAAAATATATTAACTATATTAAAATATATAAAGCAACAGCAGGCAGAAATACAAGGAGAAATCAACATTTCAGATCAAGTTTATAAAAAGGATTCTAAGGACATAGCACTTATGAATGATAAATTACTAATGATATCCTTCAGTGATGCTGACTGTCTGGAATCTATCCTAGGTCTTTATGACAATGAAAATGCTAATAGCAATAAATGACAATGAAAATGCTAATAGCAATAAATGAAATAATTTAACCACAATAATAGAGATCAGGCTTTTTTTCTGGGTATTCTAAAAATATTGCCATAATTAACTATTACAATAGCCTGACCAGATAGATATAACATCCATTTGAAGTGTGAGCTATCTGACATTGTGAAAGGCTAAACTAACTTGTCCGAGGTCACATACTCTTTCAAAGAAGTGGCCAAAATTTGAAATTGTATTTGTCCGATTCCAGACCTCAGTCTTTTTCTATCATGCCATGATGTATGTTATGGTCAGACTTTCATCACCATAGTAGGAATGAAATGAACATAAATCATGGTTCCTCACTGAAATATTATACAATATTAAAAATTATATTCATTAGTTTTTAAATTAATCAGTTTTTAAATTTAAATCCAAGTTAGTTAACATATAGTGTAATAATGATTTCAGGAATAGAATTTAGTGATTCATCACTTACATTTGACACTCAGTGTTCATCCCAACAAGTGCCTCCTTAATGCCCATCACCCATTCAGCCCATCCCCCACCCAACACGCTGCCAGCAACCCTCAGTTTGTTCTACTTAAGAGTCTCTGATCATTTGTCTCCCTCTCTGTTTTTATATTATTTTTGCTTCCTTCCCTTAAATTCCATCTATGAGTGAAATCATGTGTTACTTGTCTTTCTCTGATTGACTTATTTCACTTAGTATAATATACTCTAGTTCCATCCATGTTGTTGCAAATGGCAAGATTTCATTCTTTTTGATCACTGAGTAATAGTACATTGTATATATATACCACATCTTCTTTATCCATTCATCAGCTGGTGGACATTTAGAATCTTTCCATACTTTGGCTATTATCAATAGTGCTGCTATAAACATTGGGGTGCATGTGACCCTTTGAATTAGTAATCCTGTATTCTTTGGATAAATACCTAGTAGTGCAATTGCTGGGTTGTAGGGTAGTTCTATTTTTAAGTTTTTGAGAAATCTCCATACTGTTTTCCAGAGTGGCTGTACCAGTTTGTATTCCCACCAGCAGGACAAAGGCTTCCTCTTTCTCCACATCCTTGCCAAAATCTGTTGTTGCCTGAGTTGTTCATTTTAGCCATTATGACAGGTGTGAGATGGTATCTCATTGTGGTTTTGATTTGTATTTCTCTGATGATGAGTGATGTTGAGCATATTTTCATGTGTCTGTTAACCATGTAGATAACCACTTTTCTTGGAAAAGTGTCTATTCTTGTCTTCTGCCCATTTCTTCACTGGATTATTTGGTTTTTGGGTATAGAGTGTGGTAAGTTCTTTATAGATTTTGGATACTAACCCTTTATCTGATATGTCGTTTGCAAATATCTTCTCTCATTCTGTTGGTTGCCTTTTAGTTTTGCTGATTGTTTCTTTCATTCTGCAGAAGGCTTTTATCTTGATGAGGTCCCAATAATTCATTTTTGCTTTTGTTTCCCTTGCGTCCAGAGACATGTCAACTAAGAAGTCACTGCAGCCAAGGTCAAAGAGGTTGGTGCCTGTTTCCTCCTCCAGGATTTTGATGGCTTCTTGTCTCATGCTTAGGTTTTTCATCCATTTTGAGTTTATTTTTGTGTATGGTGAGAAGGTGGTC
The DNA here is from genome assembly GCF_018350175.1 of Felis catus. Lineage (NCBI taxonomy): Eukaryota > Metazoa > Chordata > Mammalia > Carnivora > Felidae > Felis > Felis catus. The sequence goes on along the minus strand of NC_058385.1, from coordinate 28,157,885 downwards.
CAAGTTCATCCTTCTGCATGTTGCTGTCCAGTTTTCCCAACACCATTTGTTAAAGAGATTGTCTTTTCTTGATTGGATATTCTTTCCCACTGTGTGGAAGATTAGTTGGCTTGGGTTCTGTATTCTATTCCATTGATCTATGTGTCTGTTTTTGTGCCAGTACCATACTGTCTTGATGATTACAGCTTTGTAATACAGCTTAAAGTCCAGAATTATGATGCCTCCAGCTTTGGTTTTCTTTTTCAGGATTGCTTTGGCTACTTAGGGTCTTTTCTGGTGCCATACAAATTTTAGGATTGTTTGTTTTAGATCTGTGAAGAATTCTAGTGTTATTTTTATAGGGTTTTCATTAAATATGTAGATTGCTTTGGGTAATAGTGGCATTTTTTTTTAAATTTTTTTTTCAACATTTATTTATTTTTGGGACAGAGAGAGACAGAGCGTGAACAGGGGAGGGGCAGAGAGAGAGGGAGACACAGAATCGGAAACAGGCTCCAGGCTCTGAGCCATCAGCCCAGAGCCCGACGCGGGGCTCGAACTCGCGGACCGTGAGATTGTGACCTGGCTGAAGTCGGACGCTTAACCGACTGCGCCACCCAGGCGCCCCAAGGGTAATAGTGACATTTTAACAATATTTTTTCTCTCAGCCCATGAGTATGGCATGTTTCTCCATTTTTTGGTGTCATCTCCAATTTCTTCCATAGGCTTTCTATAATTTTCAGTGTAAAGATTTTTTTATTTCTTTGGTTAGATTTATTCCTAGGTATTTATGGTTTTTAGTGCAATGGTAAATGGGATCAATTCCTTGATATCTCTTTCTGCTGTTTTATTATTGGTGTTTAGAAATGCAACCGATTTCTGTATGTTGATTTTATATCCTGCAACTTTGCTGAATTCATGTATCAGTTCTAGCAGTTTTTTGATGGAGTCTTTTGGATTTTCCACATAGAATATCATGTCACCTGCAAAGAGTGAAAGTTTGATTTCCTCTTGGCTGATTTAGATGTGTTTTATTTCTTTGTTGTGTTCATTGCTGAGGCTAGAACTTCCAACACTATGTTAAATAACAGTGGTGAGAGTGGACATCCTTGTCATGTTCCTGACCTTAGGGGGGAACTCAGTTTCTCCCTATTGAGGATGATATAAGCAGTGGGTCTTTCATATACGGCCTTTATAATCTTTAGGTATGATCCTTCTATCCCTAATTTCTTGAGGTTTTTTTTATGAAGAAAGGATGCTGTATTTTGTCAAATGCTTTATCTGCATCTATTGAGTGGATCATGTGGTTCTTATCCTTTCTCTTATTAATGTGATGTATCACATTGATTGATTTGCGGATATTGAACCAGCCCTGCATTCCAGGAATAAATCCCACCTGATTGCGGTGAATAATTCTTTTAATGTATTGTTAGATCCAGTTTGCTAGTATCGTGTTGAGAATTTTTGTACCCATGTTCATCAGGGAAATTGGTCTATAGTTCTCCTTTTTAGTGAGGTCTTTGTCTGGTTTTAGAATCAAGGTAATGCTGGCCTTGTAGAATGAGTTTGAAAGTTTTCCTTCCAATTCTACTTTTTGGAACAGCTTCAAAAGAATAGTTGTTAACTCTTCTTTAAACATTTGGTAGAATTCCCCTGGAAAGCCATCTGGCCCTGGGCTCTTGTTTGTTGTGAGATTTTTGATTACTGATTCAATTTCTTTACTGGTTATGTGTCTGTTCAAGTTTTCTATTTCTTCCTGTTTCAGTTTTGGTAGTTTATATGTTTCGAGGAATTTGTCCATTTCTTCCAGATTGCCCAATTTGTTTGCTCATAATATTCTCTTATTATTGTTTGTATTTCTGTGGTGTTGGTTGTGATCTCTCCTCTTTCATTCGTAATTCTATTTGGGTCCTTTCCTTTTTCTTTTTGATCAGTCTGGCTGGGAGTTTGTCAATTTTGTTAATTCTTTCAAAGAACCACCTCCTAGTTTTGTTGATCTGTTCTACTGTTTTTTTTTATTTCAGTGTCATTGATTTTTGCTCTAATCTTTATTATTTTCCTTCTTTTGCTGGCTTTGGGTTTTATTCACCGTTCTTTTTCCAGCTCTTTTAGGTTTAAGGTTAAGTTGTGTATTTGAGACCTTTCTTCCTTCTTTAAGAAGGTCTGGGTTGCTATATACTTGCCTCTTCTGACTCCCTTTGCTGCCTCCCAGAGGTTTTGGGCTGTCATGTTTTCATTTTCATTGGCTTCCATGTACCTTTTAATTTCCTCTTTAATTTCTTGGTTAACCCATTCATTCTTTAGTAGGATATCTTTAATCTGTAAGTATTCATGGTCTTTCCAAATTTTTTCTTGTGGTTGATTCTGAATTTTTTCTAAACAAATTTCTTTTTTTTTAATGTTTATTTTTGAGAGCAAGACTGAGCATGAGTGGGAGAGGGACAGAGAGAAAGGGAGACACAGAATCCGAACAGCTCCAGGCCCTGAGCTGTCAGCACAGAGCCTGACGTGGGGTTCAAACTCAAAGACCGCAAGATCATGACCTGAGCCAGTCAGACGCTTAACTGACTGAGCCACCCAGGCACCCCTCAGCCTTTATTTTAAAATCTAGTTTGTCTGATATAAGTATGGCTACTCTGGCTTTCTTTTGATGACCATTAGCATGATAGATGGTTCTCCATCCCCTCAGTTTCATTTTGAAGGTGTCTTTGGGTCCAAAGTGAGTCTCTTGTAAGTAGCATATAGAAGGGTCTTGTTTTCTTATCCATTCTGATAGCCTATGTCTTTTGATTTCAATGTTTAGTTCATTGACCTTTAGAGTGAGTACAGAAAGATATGAATTTAGTGCCATTGCGTTGCCCGTAGAGCTGGTGTTTCTGGTGATGTCCTCTGTTGCTTTCTAGTCTTTGTTGCTTTTGATCTTTTTTGTTTTGTTTTGTCTTTTCTCCACTCAAAGAGTTCCCCTTAAAATTTCTTGCAGGACTGGATTAGTGGTCACAAACTCCTTTAGTTTCTGTCTGCCTGGGAAACTCTTTATGTCTCCTTCTATTTTGAATGACAGCCTTGCTAGATAAAGAAATTTTGGCTGCATATTTTTACAATTCAGCACATTGAATATATCCTGCCACTCCTTTCTGTCATGCCAAGTTTCTGTGGATAGGTCTGCTGTGGACCTCACCTGTATGTATTTCCTTATAGGTTAAGGACTTTTTTCCCTTGCTGCTTTCATAATTCTTTCCTTGTCTGTATATTTTGTGAATTTGACTATGATATGCCTTGGTGATGGTCAGTTTTTGTTGAATCTAATAGGAGGTCTCTGTGCTTCTTGGATTTTGATGTTTGTGTCCTTCCCCAGATTAGGAAAGGTTTCCACTATAATTTGCTCACATAAACCTTACCCCTTTTTCTCTCTCTTCATCTTCTGGGACTCCTATGATTCAGATGTTTGTCCTTTAATAAGTCACTGAGTTCTTATTGTGCACTGAGTCTTGTGTCATGCTCTTCTGTCTTTGTTTCCCTCTTTTTTTCCAGCTCCATTATTCTCCATAATTTTATTTTCTAAATTGCTCATTCAGTGCTCTGCTTTCTCTATCCCTGCCATCATGGCATCTATTCGAGATCGCACCTTGGTTACAGCATTTTTAATTTAGTCCTAACTAGATTTTATTTCTTCTATCTCCTCAGAAAGGAATTCTATGCTTTTTTCAACCCTAGCTAGTATTCTCATTATTGTGGTTCTGAATTCGAGTTGAGACATCTTGTTTATATCTGTGTTAAGCCCCTGCTGTCATTTCTTCCTGTTATTTCTTTTGAAGTGAATCCCTTCATTTTGTCATTTTGTAGGAAGAAAAGATTAATAAAATAATTATTAAAAATAAAAGAAATTAAAAACCAAACAAAAAATTAAATAAAGGAAGCTAGATCTTAGGTGAGTTTTGGTTTGCTTGTTGAGAGAAGCTTGATAGAATAGAGAAAAAAGAGAAAGAAAAGGGGAAAAAAGGTATGAAAAAATTTTAAATTAAAAAAATTTTATAATAAAATAGAATAAAATGAAATAAAAGAAAATGAAATAAATAAAATGAAACAGAATAAAAGAAGTTTAAAAAGAAGAAAAAAATAAATGTTTCTCTTTCTGTATCTAAGAAAGAGGAAAAAAAGAAAACAATTTAAGCAAAAACAGGAGCAAAGAAAAGGAACAAATAAATGAACCAGCCAACAGAATGAGACCCAAATAAAGTTACATCCAATTTCCCCCAGAACTGAAAATATGAAGCCCTCTATAGTCCATACACTCTGTAGGTGGTCTTCTAGCAGATGTGCTTAGAGGGCACAGTTGGGCAGGGCTTGGTGTAACAGCTTCGTTCTCCACTAGGTGGAGCTTCTTAGCTTATTATTCTGGGGTGGATCAGTGTGGCACCCCTGCACATGCACGTGCACGGGAGGGTGGAGGTGGAAGTGGCTTCATCCAGCTCCCTAGTCTCTGCCATAGGAACTTTGCACTTTCACCAACCTGCAATCAAGCACCCCTCCTTTGTCTCAGGCCTCTGTCCATTCCCTGCCTCTACCCTGCCCATGTCTAAGCTGTCTGCATGTCAGGCAGCACGTCTCTCCAGAGTTTTATCTCAGATGGAGTTGTGTTTCAAAACCCCACACTTCAGAGACCCCTGTGGCTTGGACCCGTGCTAACTCTCTGGCAGAGGGGTCTCACTGAGCAATAGCTGTGTGCGCAGGCTTGCCCCAGAAAATGTTCACGTGATCATGCAGTGGCAGAGGTTCAGAGATTATGGCAAACCACAACACACAGTTGGCACCAGGTGTCATCGCAATCTGGTGTCTTTGTCCCGATGTCAGCAAAGGTGGCTGCTCTCCAGGGTCTGCTGGGACCTTTGCCTGTGGAGAGGTCTTATGGCCTCTACCAAATGCACTTCAAGTGGGAGAACTGTTTCTCCCAGTGTGGTACATGGATCCCTCAGACCCTGCTGCCTGCTTCTCAGGGTTTGCCCTGCTTCGTTATCAAGCAACGCCAGCACTGTGTTCCAGAACCTCGGACTCTGCGCTCCACTGTTTGGAGAATCCTGGTGGTATTGAAACCCTTTTCTTTCTTTCTGTCAGCGGTTTGGGGGAACAGATGTCTTGTTCAGAGCCTTGTGAGTGTTTTCACTTATTCTTTCTCTCCAGTTATTTCCAGGGGAGTAGTTTTCTTGCATGATTCCGACGTGCTGCACTCTCCCATTTCTGTCCTCTCACCACAAAAGCAACTCCCTACCCTCTATAGCTTTTCTCTCCCCCAGTTCACCTCTCTGCATGGCATAACCATGGCTCAAGTTATGAAGATCTGATCCTCAGATCAATTTCCTGGGTGTTCAAAATGGTTTGGTGCTGATCTGGCTGCCTTTTAGGGATGAGACAAGCTCAGGTTCTCCATGCTGCTTCACCATCTTAACTCCTCCAGCTTAATTCTTCTTTTTTAAAGTTTATTTATTTTGAGAGAAAGAGGGTGTGTGAGCCAGAGAGGCACAGAGAGAGAGGGAGAGAGAGAATCCCAAGCAGAGCCTGACATGGGGCTTGAGCTCATGAACCTGTGAGATCATGACCTCAGCCCAAATCAATAGTAGGATGCTTAACTGACTGAGCCACCCAGGTACCCCTATTAATTCTTTACAATAATATTTTTATAAACATAGAATAAGAAATTGACATAAAATTTAATCTTAACTATGCGAACAAAATGAAAACATTGTGATTTTTAAAAACATTTTTTGTATTTTATGTAGAATGGGTAGTTTTTTTCTTAAGAAATTAACTCTCAAATTCACTCCACCTTGTGTTTATGATAGCATTTCAGTAGGTAGGTCTCAAGAAACTTAAAATAGGAAGATTTTTGGCATACGGGGTCAAGTATTGCAGAAGAGTTGAATAATGCACTGACTGCTAGAGAAACACTATCAAAAAGATTTTTTTAAATTTTTATTTCTTTATTTCTTCATTTTTAATTTATTTTAATGTTTACTATGTATTTGAGAGAGAGAGAGAGAGAGAGAGAGAGCATGAATGGGGTGGGGCAGAGAGACAGGGAGACACAGAATCTGAAGCAGGCTCCAGGCAGCACAGAGCCTGATGTGGGGCTTGAACTCAAGCACTGTGAGATCATGACCTAAGCCAAAGTCGGATGCTTAACCGACTGAGCCACCCAGGCGCCCCTCAAAAAGATTTTTTTTAACAGGAAGACACCCACCTCAAATTTTTCTGGCCTCTGATTATCCTTCAAGAATATTTTAAGATATATCCCCAAAATTATCCTTCTGTTATTCTTTAAGAAATAGCTTTATAAAAACGAATCTTGTTTATAAGTACCTTTATAACCAATTTTGTTAAAGAGACAAATATTGTTTCTTATGTTTAGATGTCCTAACCATAAAGTGTCTTCAAAACAAGCCATTATTCATTATATTTTTGTGAAGACAATTTGATGAGAAATATAAAATGAGTTCTATTAGAAACTGGCTGACAGATTACCATCATTCTGAACAGACTTGCAACATTTTAGTGTAGTTTGTTTCACAGAATTTGGCCTTTTTCAGCCCTTATGGACATAATGTGTGGGGGCTGGGTTATATTGAACACATCCTACTTAGCACAGAGGAGGCATTAGAGTTCTGGAGATGCCACTTAAGTTCCTGGATACTCAGATTCAAGTAAATTGACCTACTTGCAAGGAAGAGGGCCAATATAGGCTTTTATTTCTTTTAGCAGTAAAAGCTTGACTCCTTTCCCACCTAATTAGATGAATAACTGATTTTATGATCAGTTTGCAGCCTTCTCCCTACAGAGAGCAGTGCCTGGAGCGCACTAATACTCCCATCAGCAATTTTTATTTCAAGCCTGGAGTTTTAATTTGATGAAAGATGTGCCAAGATGAAGAATCCTGCATCAAGTTTTATATTGCAGAGAGAGCCTTTGTGTGTGTGTGTGTGTGTGTGTGTGTGTGTGTGTGTGTGTGTGTGTTTTAAACTAGAACCCTCATGTATTGCTTTTCACTGTGCGGATGTACATCAGAGTGTGCTGAGCTAGCCATCTAAGGTAAGCAATTCCCTCTGACATATAGAAAGCCTGTCTTTCCTGTTGACTCTGATATAGTGCAGTTCGTGTTCACAGCTGCTACATCAATGGTTTGCAAAATCAATGAAAGCACGTCAGTGCCAGAGTTAGCATGCACTTCTCCTGGTGGTTCTTGAGGTATATTACCTTCGAAATAAAGTCACCTTCCCAGAAGACACATCTCTTGGCTCCAGACATCCCAGAACCCAATGGTCCTGACCACCTGGTGATGCACAAACAAACTGTAGAGTCCCCCATCCTTTGTAGCCTTTGATAAATACTTTTAATCGTCAATTAACAGGGGTTAGTTGTCTTGCTCAACAAGTACGGAATGTTTAACATTTTTAGTAATGAAAGATTGATTCAGGATCTATTTTCAATTTTGAAAAACACTCAAGTAAGAGATTCCCCAAGAAAAAATGGGGAGACAATATAAATAAGAGGCCAACCACCCAGAGTAAATTTACGAAGTTAATTGTGGGGGAAGGCTGGATCAGGCAGTTTCTATGAATATACTAGTCACAAGATGGTGATAACATGTGGGAAATGGCTCTCCAGTTCAATTCTTGTTTTCTTTTAGATTTTTCGTAGCTTTCTGAGTTTTCAGTCAATACCGCTGACTAAACAGAGAGACAGTACATTTTATGGAAGTAACCTAAACCATGACCAACCAATTTTGTTTCAGTCAGAAGGATGTGCCAGCCAGCAGAATGACAAAGCCTGTCACAGTAGAGAGAGGATAAAGATCATCTCTTCCAGGACTTTCTGAACTGAAAAAAATAATAGATGCTTGATCTTTCTCTGAATCTGATATTATAAATTTCATCTCTGTTTACTACTGTTTTATATGAAAATCGTTGAGAAACGCAATAAAAGAGGTACCACAAAGGTCAGAGTTTGGTATTCACGTCCTTCTCACATGTTATTTCAGTTGGATGTTTTGTTTTCCTGCAGTTTTCAGAACTGATTATAGAGCAGTGAAGGCAAGCTACTATGTTGCAACGGTTGAGAGTTTTAGAAACATTCTAAGAGAAACAAACTGGAAAGCTACAATATATTGAGGGTGTTATTGGTCACATTAGATATGCATCCAATGTGTGTGACACAGGGGGGCTTGCCAGTAGGTGACAGATATCTCAGTTTACTGGCTGGTCTGAATATTCTGGTTAAACTTGCAACTGTAATATAGAATCTGTTGTGTATGGAGGCCGTAAATGCAATGAATGTGAAACAAAGTGAGTACTGTTACAAAATTATTGCACACAGACAGACAGAAAGACACACATAGGCATTCACAAGCAGTGTTTAGGTACCTTTTGATTTCATTTCCCTCCTAAGAATTTCCAGAGATCCTGACCTCATTACTTTTCACCTGAACTTTTGCAATAGCCTCTTCAATTACTTCCCAGCTCCTAGCCCACCTTTCACGGCATGCAAAAATTACTATCACTAGAAGAGATTTAATCCCGTTACTTAAAATCTTCAAACCAAAATCTACATTCATAACTGTGGTATATTTAAGCCAGGCAAGGACATTTTGCTGCTTCTACTAAGTTAATAATTTATTATTCTTTCCAACCAATAGTCTTAATATGTGTTTATGGATTATTTATGTATAAGGAGGCTGAGCATCCATGTGAAAAGGGGGAGAAGAAAGCACTTAGCCTCCTTGCAATTATCACCCTCAGTTCAGCTCTGGTTCCAAACTTGTATACCTTATTCTGTCAAAAGAAAGTCCAGTTATCAACCAGCCCGACATTTTGTAAGAGGGAATTAGAAGGCAGCATGGCTGCCTGGGTGAGAATCTCCCCTTTCACATATACTACCTGCATAAATTTTGCTAAACTCACATGTAATAATTTCACTCCTATGTGCTTGCCCAGGAAAATGAAAACATATGTTCACAAAAGGGCTTCTATAAAAATATTAATAGCCATCTTATTTATAATTGCACCAAACTGGAAAATAAAGTCCTAATGTTTCCCAGCAGGAAAATGAATAGACACATTGCCATGCATTCACACAATGGAATACTACTCAGTAATAAAAAGAACAAAGCAACATGGATAAATCTCAAAAAGGGGACATTAAATGAAAGAAACTAGGTGCATACATTCTTTTATATCAAACCAAATACAGTCAGAACTACTTTATAGTGAAAGGACAGCTAGTGTGTGTGAGCAAGAACTAACTAGAAGGGGCATAATGGAACTTCCTTGAAGATGGAGATATTCTTAATCTTGTGGTGGGAGCAGATTTCACAGGCATAAACACTTGTCAAATCTATCCAAGTGAACACATAAGGTGCAGGTGCTTCATTTTATGTTAATTGTATCTCAGAAAAAAGGCAGTTATGAGCCATTTATTGTTGCTTGAAGGTATTCCTTTGGGGTATCATCCGTTGTCCCAAGGAGCTAATCAGTTTTCTCTGCTAACACATTCAGAATTTTTTTTTCTGAGACGAATCTCAGTAAATATGCTTTTCTGTAACACTTTTAAGGGACTATATGTCAGACTCTGGGCTAAACTCTTCCTCACCCAGACATACATTCATTTAATACTCAAAATCCTATGAGTTAGGCTCTATATTCCCAATTCACATGAGTTAAAATGAGGGTAGGGCAATGATGTAGATTGGCAAAGATTACACAAGTATAATTTCTAATAAATTACTAGCACCCAGTGAATTTTCACAGCTCCATGTAAATGAACACATTGAGCAACTACCCAGTTAGTGCAGCCCTAATGTGGCCCCCATAGCTGAGGACACCAACTAACTCATCCCAGCCTGCCATTCTAGTTTCATCTCTGACATCGCTCACTACAAAACCTGTATTCATTTCAGCCACAAAGAACTGATACTTCCTGGGCATATCTTTGCAATTTATCCTGTGTTGCATACAGAGCATGACTGCCTGGGGGTAATTTCCCCTTTCACATTCACTACCTGTGTGAGTTTTGCTAACCTACATCATTGCTCTACCCTCATTTTAACTCATGTGAATTGGGAATACAGAACCTAGCCCATAGGATTTTGAGTATTAAATGAATGTGTGTCTGGATGGGGAGGGGTTTAGCACAGAGTGTGACATATAGTCCCTTAAAAGTGTTAGTTATTAAGGGGTGTCTGGGTGGCTCAGTAGGTTGAGCATTGGACTTTGGCTCAGGTCATGATCTCACGGTTCATGAGTTCAGGCCCTGCGTCGGGCTCTGTGCTGACAGCCTGCTTTACATTCTGTGTCTCCCTCTCTCTCTTCCCCTCCCCTGTTCACACTCTGTCTCTCTCTCTCTCTCTACCTCTTAAAAGTAAATCAACATTAAAAATTTTTTAAAGTGTTAGTTATTACTATTTCAATAATATTATTTGTGCTTTCATACATTTGTTCTTATTTTAGAACTTATTATTTATTATTTTCCATCTCATTTACTTTATTCTAAACGATTATCTTCTTAGCTTGGTTTCTTAAAAAAGGGAACTTACACTTTTCTTTTAAACAAAAGCAAAGTTTGCATGGAACATGGAATCATGCAAATGGAATCATATTCATGGAAAGTGTTTTGAGACATTCTTGATTAACTTTTTTAATTCACAGGACAAGGTTAAGATTACTATGAAAGCTGATATTCGGTTTCCTGGAGTTCTGTTCACATTACGCCTTCATGCTAAGATTGTCATTTCTTGAAATACTCATTTCTTGTATTTATTTTAGTATTACTGTTAATGGCACAACTGAGAGAATGAAATGCCGGGTGAATATTTGCTTTGTCACTCTGGCGGCTGAATCAACAGTCCGTCTGCTCACAATTTTTCCAAGATCTCAGTCTATAGATTTTCTCCTCTGTCTGCTTTCTCCCCTCCCTCTCTCTCATGCAGAACTTTGTTTGTCTGTTTATTTTGAGAATATTTATTTTGCAATATAATGGACAAATATCCTAGTGGTAACCATTTCATATGGAAGCTTAGAGGAAATTTGGGGTTGCCTATTGCTTTTTGTTCCTTTCTGTGTGTGTAACCATTTTATTGTGATACAATTTATATACCATTCCTTTGAAGTACACGAGTGAATGGCTTTTAGTATATTTATAGACCTATGCATCCATCTCCACAATAGTTTTAGAAAATTGTCATCACACGCCCTAGAAACCCTGTTCCCATTAAATGTCACTCTTCATTTCTCGCCGATATCCTACCCCCAGCCCGAGACCACCACTAACCTACCTTTGGTCTCTAGCTCTCCCTATTTTGGACACTTCATATAAATAGTAATCATATCATAGAAGTGTTCTTTAAATTGAATACGGTTTCTTGCACTTAACATAATGTTTTCAAAGTTCTCTTCATATTGTCGCATGTATCAGTACTTTTTATGGCTGAATATCCCATCACTTGTAGATGCCACATTTTATTGATCCATTCCTCAGTTAATGGGTGTTTGAGTACTTTCTAGTTTTTGGCTATTCTCACGAAGGCTGCTATGACATTGGTGTACATAAATTGTGGTGTGGACATACGTTTTCATTTCTCTTGAATATATAAGTAGGAGTGAAATTGCTGAGTCATATGGTAATTCCCTCTGCTCAAATTCCCTACCTCTAGGATACATGGTCATCCTTCAAAACCCATCCTTATTGTCACTTCTCCCTTCTCCCAACAAGAGTTAGTAAATCATTGCATTTACCTGCTTTCATAACACTTTACACATAGATGTATTGAGGGTTTTCTTATTGCTGCTATAATTGTTAGTTAATAAATCTGTCTCCTCACCCATTGTGAGTCTCTGTGGGAGAAAATAAATTTTGTTCATCTTTTTTTTCCCCCCACTAACTAGCTCATAGTTTTCAATGAATGGTCAAATAATTAACTGAGCATAAATGAATAATTTGTGCCTTAGTCCAGTTGAATAGTTTTTCTCCTCTGTCTTCGTTTTACAAACAAAGAAATTGGAGGTGAGAGAGAGTGATAGGATATTCATAAATAGTTCAAAAGCAGTTCATAAGAAGTTAACCTGAATTTTATTTATTTATTTAAAAAAATTTTTTTAACGTTTATTTATTTTTGAGACAGAGAGAGACAGAGCATGAACGGGGGAGGGTCAGAGAGAGGGAGACACAGAATCTGAAACAGGGTCCAGGCTCCGAGCTGTCAGCACAGAGCCTGACACCCGGCTCGAACTCACGGACCGCAAGATCATGACCCAAGCCGAAGTTGGCCGCTTAACTGACTGAGCCACCCAGGCGCCCCTATTTATTTATTTTTAAAGTTTATTGATTTTTGAGAGACAGAGGGAATGAGAGGGGGAGGGCAGAAAGAGAAAGGGAGAGAGAGAATCCCAAGAAGGCTCTGCACTGTGAGCATGGAGCCTGCTGCGGGTCTTGAACTCACCACCCAAGCCATGAGATCATGACCTGAGCCGAAACCAAGAGTCAGACACTTAACCGACTGAGCCACCCCAGTGCCCCTAAACCTGAATTTTAAGCCAGTTGTGGATTCTAATATCTGTACTTTTTTTTTACTATGTTATTTGCTGCACGATAAATCTTTTGTGAATGAGTAGTTGAGTAAATATGCTACTATAAAGATTATTTTTGTTTTAAATAGATCCCTTGGCAATATACAGTTTTAAGTCTCTCTGTTGTGCATCTTCAGTATCATGCTATGTTGGCCTGGGGATATATTTAGGAAGGAGAATTTTGCATGACACCCTTCAAATCACACTTGAAGGAATTTAGGAGCAATGTTTGTCCCAAAACACACTGCCTCTTAATGCTAAGCTGCATGGCATTTGTATGGACTAGCACATCAGGCTCATATAAAAAATTCCATAGCATTCTAGGCTTTAACGTACAGTGAGTTTTAAAGTGCTTCATATATTTATTATTATCACAAAAGCACATTTGATCTCCTGATTTGAGTGGGTTACAACAGTCTATTTGAAAATGCACGCTAATGATAGCTTTGTTGTGTGTAGAAATTCATGTGGAACACCCTCACTGTTGAACTGCAAAGCACTCCCAAGTTATAAACATCAAACTAGAGCAAACACTTTTTTAAAAGTGACAATGAAGTCACTGACAACTTAAGACACATTTCTTATCTCACAGTTCTGGAGGTCACAAGTCTAAAATGGACGTCCACGGGCTAACACCAAGGTGTTGGCAGAGCTGTGTTCCTTCTGGAGGTTCTAGGGGTTAATCAATTCTTTTGCCTTTTTCAGATGCTATAGGCCAACTACGTTTCTTGGCCGGTATCCCCTTCGACTATCTTCCAAGTCGGAATCACAACACTTTCAAATCTCTCTTTGCTTTAGTTGCTTTCTTCCTTTACTTCGTAAAATCTCCAATGATTACATTGACATTGTTGGTGTGCCTATCATAGTAGGATAGGAGCAAATATTAGCAATTTCTGTCTTCTTATGATATTAGGTTGGCCATCAGATGCAGAGAAGAAAACTGATTAAATACTCTGATGATTGGATACACTGTTGCAAGACACGTCAGAATATTAGCTTTGGTGAAATTCTTTTATGAGCTTATTCTCTTAGGACTGTAAACTTCAGAGTCAAATAATGGGTGGCTTTTCCTCACCCATGAATCCAGAGCTATCATTTGTAAAAATGCCTTATTAACCAGCTGTTTTTACAGAACGTGGCTTGATGATACTAAATACTTGGCTCCCTTCCTTTTCACCTCTTGATATTAATATTTCAGGCATATTTATGAAGGTGTTCTTGAACAGCTGGTGGTCTGAAACACCTCTAACTCAAATTTCAAATTTGTTTTGAAGTCTGCATATATATTTTAATATTGGAGGTGGAACAAGAAGAAAGCCAGAGAGAAAGGAGAAAGTTACAGGACATCTATAAAACACAGGGAACTCCAGGGTCTCTAGGAACTTGGAGAAATTGAAAAATAGTTCAGTCTCTAGAATATTGTATAATTCAAGAAGGATTTCAAGCATGCGAGAATATTAAAGAAGTGTTATAATGCATGTTTAAAAAATAAGGACCTTTGTAAAAAAAGATAATTTTATCTCCTAACACATTTCAATCATGAAGAGAAGGATTATAGGCCTTCTCTGCTCATTGGAAAGGACAGTGATGACAATGAGTGATGTTTGCCTTGGGTGGGGAAGCAAGGGACTGGAGTCATATGGATCACACATTTGCTCCCTCTTTATTTAATACTTTGTTTGGATCCTTCTGAATGAACATAATAAAAAATATTAGGCTTTGTTGAAAACATGTAGAAAATGTATTCTGAACATTATTTCTATTTTATTAGTGCCACTAAAAAAATAAAGAGTGGGTTCTTCTGTTCTTCCAAGGAAGTTGACAAGTATTTTGCCAAAAATGCATTCTATTAAATGCATTCGTAAAGATCATGGGAGAGGTATATTACCTCTTCTTATTATCATTGCTAAAATTATTTTATTAGGGCTACAGAAAATAATAAAACCAGCTTTTTCCTGGTATGATTTTGTAAGGGCAAAGGACAACATGTTTCATTTTTAAAATATAACAATAAAAACCAAAAGCACAAACTGAAAAGGAAGAAAAACAGGCAAAACATTCTGGGGGGGGGAGGGGGTGGGCCCCAGAATACATTTCATGATAGTTTAAAGTCATGAAAAGGAGGATATCAAGTACAGCTCTGGGATAATATAAAAAAAAAATACATGAAGGGCGCCTGAGTAGTTCAGTCGGTTGAGCGTCCGACTTCGGCTCGGGTCATGATCTCCCAGTTGGTGAGTTCGAGCCCCACTTCAGGCTTTGTGCTGACAGCTCAGAGTCTGGAGCCTGCTTCAGATTCTGTCTCCCTCTCTCTCCCTCTGCCACCCCCACGCAGTCTCTCTCTGTCTCAAAAATAATACAATTTTAAAAAATACATGAAAAATCAAAATACATGAAAAAATTTAAAACATGAAAGATCATGAAAAGGCATAAATAATTATAGGAAATGAATTTTGAAGAATCACAAATGTTTTAAAGTTTATTAATTACACAGATGTCAGGAATGACATATTTTGAGTATTTAGCAACAATACTATTCACGGATATCAAAATTTTGTATATCAAAGTGCAAATTAGGAGGCAAAGGAATGCATTTAATTACAAAGAATAAATCAAAAACATTTTCTTGGAACATCGTATTCTCAGAATAATGCGATGGAGCCTCGATATTAATGTGAGGTAAATGGGACAAAATAGTGGTGGTCTGCTTCCAGAAAAGGCTACTGAAGGTCCTATCAAGGGGGCAAGTGTGCAGAGAACAAGAGGCATAAAAACACAGGACACGTGACTATTTAAAGCAGGAACAAACAGAGAAACCTATTAAACTGTTCTGTTTTTTTTTTTTTTTTTTTTTACCAAGAATCAACTTGGCTTTATTTTCAAGAACATTTTGCAAAGTTTTGCTTGGGTCTGTCTTTGTTTTACTTTCAAAAAGTATATACTCTTATTTTTGGACTGCTGGACAGGTATGCTTGGATATTAGGTCTGGGAGCAGTGATGGGCTGCTAAACTAGCTCTGGAGAAAACAGATGCACAAAATGAAAACAACCCCACGTTATAGAATTCGCCAGTTTAGGTGGTGTAAATTCTTCCACCATGGCTGATTTACAGCTACCAGTGTGATGTCACTGAAGGTGAAATTTGGAAGAGAAGCACAGAACTGGTTCTAGCCAGTTCAGCAAAGCATTATTTGGAATGATACTGACTTTGTTTTCTAAAATGTGTCTGCATAACTATTGAGAATCATATTAGGAACCCTTTTCTTCTCACTTTGTGCACTTCCAAAAACCTTGAGTGAAGACAAAGCAGTAGCAAGCATATCATAGGCAGTCAAAACAAGTGTAAAAATCCATTTTATACTTAAAGGATTAAAATTAGAAAATCTTTGTTATCTTCTGTACCAGTTCTGTGCCTCTGGTAACCAACTCCAACATAGAATTAGAAGTGTATGAGACTTATTGGTGGGCGGGAGTACATCTCAAACTAAAGGGAAAGGAGTAGAGTAGGTATGGAGAGCCTTCAGACCATCATGCAAGTCTATTGTCTTAGGAAGGAAAGAAGTTAAGAAGAATTGGGTAGGAAAAGCCTCAGACTACAACACAGCTCTGACAAAGTCTTGGCCAAGACACCCAATGGGGAGCCCCAGAGCCTAGATTAATCATTAATGGCATCTCTTATGGGCTGGAATGGCCCATCTGTAGTTCCCACTCTGGGTTCAGTCATTGGCTAAAAACAGCCCATGCCTAGAGTAGCTTATTATGGCAGATACTTGCGATAGGCTGTCTTTGAAGGGACATCTGAATGGCATTCCTACAGGGCTGCCATACCCTCTTCCTCTAAGATGCAAAAATTACAAGGTCGATGGGACAGAGCTTTTTATCTTCTTTGTTCATTGATATATTGCCAACACCTCAAATAATAAGTGGCATATAGTGGGTGCTTCATAAATATTCACTGAATTAATTAATTATAGACCATATTGTATAGCATAAACATGATTGAGTTGCATTTAGTTACTGCATTATAGAGATAACATATGTGTCTTCTGTCCTTGAGAAACGAACTCACCATTTCTTAGGAAACTAGTTACACCATTAAAGCATCACTGTAATATTGTTTAAAGCCTATAACAGACTTATGAAGAACTTCTTGAAGAATGAGAGAGAAAGAGAAGTCAGGAGAAGCTTCACACTGCAAGTGACTTCGTCTGATTTTTTAAATTATTTATTATTATCATTTTTAAAATATATTTATTTTTTTATTTTTTTTTATTTTTTTTTCAACGTTTATTTATTTTTGGGACAGAGAGAGACAGAGCATGAACGGGGGAGGGGCAGAGAGAGAGGGAGACACAGAGTCGGAAACAGGCTCCAGGCTCTGAGCCATCAGCCCAGAGCCCGACGCGGGGCTCGAACCCACAGACCGCGAGATCGTGACCTGGCTGAAGTCGGATGCTTAACCGACTGCGCCACCCAGGCGCCCCTAAAATATATTTATTTTAATTCAAGTTAGTTAATGTACAGCCTAGTATTGGCTTCAGGAGTGGAAGTCAGTGATTCATCACTTACATGCAACACCCAGTGCTCATACCAGTCTTTAATAGTTTCATGAGATTTATTTTAAAGAGAGAGAGTGTGTGTGTGAGCAGGGGAGAGGGGCAGAGGGAGACAAAGAATTCCACACTCAGGGCGTAGTCCAATGCAGAACTTGATCCCACTGCTCTGGGATCATGACCCGAGCCCAAATCAAGAGTCAGGGCACTCAAATGACTGAGCCACCCAGATGCCCCAGTTTCATGAGATTTAGATACATGGATTTTTTTTTCTGAAGTGAAGGAAAAAGACTCAGTCTAAAACACTGCAAATGACCAGAAGCCCAGCCAACCAAGTTAATGGATCTCACAGTCTAGAACCAAGAGAAATCCTGAAGTTATTTGCTACAATGTGTGTTTATTTCAGTAAAGGAAGTCTTTTGGACACTTACAAGATTCCATTCCTCCTACAGCTTCAGTTCAGTTAAACCTACATTTGCTGGAAGCACCCCTGGTTAAGGGAAAAGATTTATGCATCTTACTTCTATGGGGAGAAAATAAATTAGGGAAAATTAAGAAGCAGAAGCTTATTCTGTCCATCCATCCATACATTTTTTTTTTGTCTCCTCAACTATTAAGTGCCATGTTGGAAGGTGTATTTTCATGTTTCAAATAAAAAATTCTACTATGGTGTTAATGTGGTTATGGGACCTCTTCCTGATTCTCTCTGTGCCATCTGTCCCTACCCTCGCTTATTCTCGGTTGTCAGGTATTTAGTAATGACATTGGGAGGCAAAAAGTGAGGCTTCTATTTGGCCCAGCTGCTCGGGGTCAGAGTCACTGCAAGATTTAAGTTTTTCTATTCAATTATAACTGGGTTACTAGCATTTTTGCATTCATTTCATGGGTTTGTTCACTCATCCATTTGCTCAAGAAATATTCTGTATATAACTTCTGGACTGGGAGAAAGATTGCTAGAGGATCATAAAAGAAGTAATTTTTTTAAATGCTGGTACTGAAAATTTTGTGATCATAAAGCAAGATATTTTGGAATTAGAGTGGTTACAAGTATGGAAAATGACCAGGGCGAGGCCGTGGAAGGGAACATCTGTAGGGGAGTAGAGGTCTGCCATTGGTTGTGAAGCCTTTGAGGAACTAGAAGCCAGGGAGTTGGATGGTTGTCACCTGGGGGCTGAATTCTGCCAGGATTACGGTAGAGCATGGAGTCAACACAAAGTCTACATCAGGTGCAGAAGTAGGAGTCAGCTATGGATGAGGAGTGTTCACTGAGGTCTGTAGATGAGACCAAGAAAGAGGGGGAAATGATGGTATGTCCAGATGAGATATTCCTCAAAAATGATTGCTTTCGAGAGTTGGGAGTGATGATCAAGAAACAGTGGTCGAGATTGAGAAGGACCTAGATCACCCTTCCTGATTTCGAGGACTGGAAGAGAGAGCACCACCACGTGAGGAGACTGCAAAGGAAGCACATCCTTGGTGCAGGGCCAGGTATCAGAGTAAGACTAAGAAGTACGAAAACTCAAGTAACCCAGCTTCGGTTGTGAGAAGTCCAAAGTTATTTAGCCAGTGGAGATAGTAGAAAAAACTCGATTTTAATTTAGCCTTATTCTTTTTTTTTTCTTTTTAATTTTTTTTTTAACTTAGTCTTATTCTTATTCACAGGCTGCACCTCCTCTGCCTTCACTGAAGTCTGAGAGTTGGAAATGGTCAGGATCCATTATAGATTGTGGCCACAGTTACATTTGAGAGCAGAACTCATTTTGCCTCCCTTCTTATCCATGAACACTGGAATAAAAAATCAGAGTAGGCCAAATAGAAATAGGAAAGCAGGCCTAATGGGAACAATAATATACTCATTTCTCCTTTCTCTTACTATGGTTTTATACACCTGAGATGGATACCTGTATTTTCTCTCTCTCTCTCTCTCTCTCTCTCTCTCTCTCTCTCTCTCTCTCCCTCCTCTCTCTCTCTCTCTCTCTCTCTCTCTCTCTCTCTCTTTCTCTCTCTCTCTCTCTGGCAGGGGATGGGGTAGTGGGTATAGGAGAATACGAAAATTACATAAACTTGGTTCCTGCTATCCTAGTTTGTGAAGCAATTTCTCTCTGCATTGGTCATGCAAGGAACTTCCTGAAAACCATTTGCCAAGTTGTTTTAGAGATTAAAATGAGTGTTTTTCTTATCATTCACCAGAATATGGGAAAGCTAGTAGTTCTCAGGTTATGTCTGAGGAAAAGTGTAAAATAGTCTTCCTCCGATCAGTCTTTTTTTCACACCTTTTCTGTCTTTGGATGCCACTGCCCTTTCCAAGAACCCCATATCTTGTGGCTGCCCCTGGATGCCTAATCCCACTGCAGTGATCCACCCAATACTTCTCATTAGAACACTGACCTTGTTCTTTCCATTCAGTCAGAATCGTACCTACACAGTGACCCATTTTTTTGATTATGTGCCTGTGTTATCCTCAGAGGGTTTTTAGCTGAGACATTTAAATTCAAATGAAGGAATTTTCCAGCAATCAAAGTGTTAGGGAAACAGGATAATATTCCTTAAGTTAGAACATGCAGACAATTGCTTACCACATACTGCAGCCTCCAGTAGGATTTGTCATGACATAGGATTTGTCCTTTATAGAGTGAAGCCAAAGCCCCTAAACTTCATGATTACAGAATTATTGACAAAAGCCCAGAAATCAAGGAATCACACAAAATACTTGCTGAAATCTGCTAGACAAAATGTGCCATTCTCTATCCATGCTATTTGGCTAGGGCATTACTCACCAGAGTAAACCTTGGATGTAAGATCCAGTCAACAGCGTATCTCAGACACAAGAGGCAGAGTTCTTGTCGCTATGGAGACAACAGAAAGAGAAGACCATGTCACTGTCCTTGAAGACTTCTGCTACAACAGAAATGAGTAAGAATATAAAACCTTGCTTGTACCCTCAACACCAAGTCCATACGAATGTAGTGAAAAGTGTACTACGTGAAGGCATAGCTGAGCAAAAGGTGATTTTTCAGGACATGTAGCTGGCTACTTACTGTCGTGTCTGTATTAATTTTCTTCTAAAATCCACCCTCTTTAACTAAATGTGGTGGCATTTATTCCCTCTGAAGTAGTTTGGATATTGAATAAAAAGTTATAATAACTATAGTTCAATTCGTGTGTTGGTATTAAAGAACAGAAACATCATTCACGTATACATTCATTTCCACATCCATTCATCCATACTTTATTAATTATATTTTCAACTAATTTTTATTCAGGGATCAGCATGGGTCAGCCTTTGATAACAATGGTAAATAATACGTAGTTTTTCCCCTTAAAAGATACCCAAATCTAATTTATCAATGAGTGAAGGCACTAACTACAATTGTAAGAAGAGAGACTGTAGAGTCTAGTATGCTAGTAGTATAAACTTGACCAGTTAAGTTACATGCTTTATAATTAAGTTTATTGTAGGTGATACGGGTATTTCTGAGAATAAAAAAATATACACACACGCAAAAACACACACACATTCACCTGTGGAAAAATAATAACTCTTACTGATAACATTAGGAACTCCAGAAAGCTATCAGAGAAAACCAGAGCTGGATAGTAGTTAAAGGGATGGAAGCAGATTTTAATCAGAAACTATTGCAGTAGAGGAAGAGAGACCTCAGTATACAACTGGGCTCAATCCAGGGCCCTGAATGGACTAGTGGAGATTTCTAATCAGGGAGTAGAGTGGATGGAAAATTACTAAAAGTAGGCATTAGGGGTAAAGGTGGGATTCTGGGTAAACTGACTTAACAGGATTCTTGCTGAAGGCTGCCAAGGTGATTAGATGCCATCTGGGGGATGATGGAGATGAAGAATTTGATCAGATATCAATGGCGATCAGATATCAAGGGTGAGAATTCTGGCTAAGCCAACTTGGGAGGATTCTTTCTAAGACCAGGCAATGCAAAGACGAACAGGGAAGTCCAACAGTAGGGATCTAGAAGATGGCTCAGAATATGAAATTTGGTCAAGAAGAGACAGTCTTTGTCATGACACAGCTCCAAATGGTGCCCATAACTGTGCAACTTAACCTAGGTGGAAGAATGAGAAAAAATCAGGACACTTGCCGGTATAGAAGAATTGATGGGGTTTTCAGAGGCTTAGATTTTAGTACTGACCTTTATGTTAATAGTAAGCAAATCCACTTGTTTAAACCTCTCTGGCACTTAGTTTCTTTATTTGTAAAATGCAAGGATAGGACTCAGCGGTATTGAAAGAAACCTAAGATGACAATAGAACAGCTCCCAAGTAGTCTGTCGTGGCAGGGTGATATCAAAAGGCCATAGCAGATCTCTCTCTATGTATATATTGTACTCTTTACAGGGGAAGCTCTCATTTCTCCTTCATGGATCTGCATTTCACGTGTTCTTAGCCTGGTTACACCCATCATTCAGTCAACTAGGTCACTCAATGAACACTGAGAGTCCACTCTGTCCCAGACCTACGGCTAGGGACTGTGCTCCCGGATCTCACATTAGCTGGCACTCACTCATTCTCCTGAGAATCATCTTTCCTTCTGGTCAGATTAACATGTTTCTCTGGTTAGAAGAAGCCCTCCAAAGGCAGTTCAGTGTATAAACAGGGAAGTGAATGCCTGTTTCCGCAGGGCATTTGGCTTACAAATAGTTTTGATAAAAAGAGATTGATAGTGTAATTACCCAGTCTTTATGCTCAGAGCACCTTGAAGAAGGAGTCTGAGATGCTTTTGGAGATGAGAACTCCCCTTCCTTTTCATGAACTGGGTTAAGTACAGGAACACCACAAATGCTTATATGCAAGAGGATATGGTACAAAGAACTCTTTCTGAAAACAGTCTTTGAGGTGAATGACTGAACCATCCAACTGTGTGTCTCCGTGGAATGCCCGGTGCTATGAATTGAACTGCGCCCCTCCAAATTCATGTGTTGACGTTCTAACCCCCAAACCTCACACTGTGACTTTAGTGGAAAACAGAATCATTGCAGATATAAACAGTTGTGATGAGGTCATAACAGTGGGCCCTAATCTAACATGACGGGTATCCTCCTTATAAGGGAGAAGTGTGGACACAGAGAAATATACACAGGGACAATACCATATGAAGATGCAGGAAGAGATCTACAAGCCAAAAAAACAAAACGAAACAAAGCAAATAAACAAAACCCAACCACCCAAGATTTCCGGCAAACCACAAGAAGGTAAGAGAAAAGCAAGGGACAGATTTCCCCCCACAATTTGCAGAAGGAACAAACTCTAGCAAAACTTGAGCTTGTACTTCTAGCCTCCAGAACTGTGAGACAATAAATTCTTGTTGTTTAGGCCACCCATTCTGTGGTGCTTTTTATTGCAGCCCCAGAAAAAAAAAATATCCATCAATGGGGCAGAAAACATTGCACTGACATTTCTCTGAGAATTGTTATGTGCAAGAGGCTTAGGGCAAGTTGGGACACATTTAGGACATTTATTACCTTACTCCCAGGGGTGGAAGCTTACTATAAAAGAAACATCAACTTAAATGTACATCTAGAAAATAAAAAGATATAATACAGGTTTTCCTCTTAAAACATATTTTGACAAAATCTTTTTAAAAAGGTATTGAAAAAAAACAGATTTATATGACTTTCCGGGAGAGAAAGCACAGAGGAAATATAGAGGAAATAAAAGATACAAAGAATGAGCAAGTGCTCTCAAATGCCGCAGTTCATTCGGGAAAAGTATAGCTGCATAGAATGTTCAGTAGAGAAAGAGAATGGTATACACACACACACACACACACACACACACACACATTTTCTCATGTTATGATCTCTACAATTTTCTAGAAAATCAGAATCACATTTAATTTGAAGTTGTGTTTATTTGTTTGTTTGTTTACCACTGTACAGATCAGGGATTCTCACAAATAGTTTGAAAAAACAATCTTAGGGATATGGGGAAGTTTGGGTGGATTGGAAGTTTACTTTTACAATCCCAAATTACAGAGCTGTGGATGACTTACTCTCCTGGTCACACTGATTCAATAACTTTCCAGCTCCTGGGGACTCTTCAGTCTCCTCCCCTCATCCTTTCGCTTTCTTGAGTGGGCTACTAAATGAACTGAAAAAGAGAGATGAAATATGTTGCGTTTCTTTTAAGCTTTTCAGTTATTTTCATATTTGTAAGTAAAATATGAATAGGTCTTTTGCTTTTCTGCTATTTGCCATTTTCTTTGACTAGCCTGAGGCATCCCTTTGGTCTGAGGCGATGAGGTGGGCACAAGAGTGGGAATAAATTGCCACAATGAGGTTGAAAAGCATTCAACACAGGTTTTGCAATATTTGACAATAGACTGGACGGCTTTTTCATATAGGGAAAAGGTCTTCTCTCTCCTCTTAGCGCAGAGCTCCGTACCTTCTCACACTGATGTGTTAAGAATGAGTAACAGACATAAAAAAATATTGATTTCCTCAGAACTGCTGGGGGTTTAAAGTAAGGCCTGGGGCCAGGAATGTGGACAGGCCATGCTTGCTGGGGTCAGGCCTTCAGTTCCTCACCACCACAAGAGAACCAGGAGCTGACAGAAGCCGCCGGCTGTCTCCCAGATGAGCAGCAACCAGCGGAACAAAACATCACCATGGAAACCAAAAGAATCAGAGGACAACAGGAGGATGCAAGATTTCCTTTACTTATGAGGTCATGTGAGCCACAACCTCCACCAGGAGAAAGAGATGTAAAATCTGAGTGGCTGCATATTTTGTTTAAAAGCATTACATTATTGCATCAGGCTGTACTGCACTAATTAAAGGCGATCTTCTTCCTTTACTACCCAAGGTTCAGGGGCCTTTGAGGAAGATAAGATTAGTCTCAAGGAATGAAGGCAGATTCTCTTTGCACATCCATGTTACAGTGTGAGTATAGTTGCTATTCAGATTAATTTTATTAACTTTTGCTTGGTTTTCTGACTGATGTACAGGATAAGATGAATTAAGAAATCCACACTGATGACCAATGTGGAGGGGATCTGAACAGGAACATTCTGTGCCCTCCCACTGACCAGCTCTCTTCACTTCTTAAGGGAACTGAGAATCTATGGGTGGTTTTGCAATTAAGAGGGGCTGTGGGTCTCTGCAGAAATCTTTCTTCTCAGGTTTAACATAATTATGAGCACTAATATTTCAGCCCTGTTGGTTACTGGGCAGCGTGAGGACAATGAGGTTACTCAAAGAAACTTGATGATAATGTAGGTAATATTGTTTCTCAAATAATAACCTAGGGAGAGTTTCTTTTTACTCTAACCTGTTATAGACATGGTGCTTCTATAAAATACAAAAAAAATGAGTCGCTGAGGTCTGGAGAATTTCAGCGTGCTCCTGAAGATCATGAGTATCGGTGGTGGCACTGGTGAATGGCAAAGCTGGAACATTAATTAAGACGATCATCTCCTACTATCATTGGGCATGCACTTTTCCTTTTCTCTATATTCATAGCTACTGCATCAAAGACACTTTGCTATGAATGTCTCTTCTAAACGGTGAGTGGTTGAGGGATATCGGTTAAACAACTGAAGTCAGGGCTTTGCCCTAGAAACTGTACAATCACTAATTTAAATAATACAGTTCTGTCCACTCAGAGCTAATAATCAGAGCTAATGACCGGGGAGTAAACTTTGCATTTAGACCATGATACGCTACACAAAACTTCTCAAACAAAGACAGCCAAATAAAACACTGAGTATCCTTGATTTATAAATGACAATGCTGCATTAGGAACGCTCATGAGTGTGGGTAACACTCCCCAAGAAGCACTGGGGGTGGAATAATAGGATTCCTAATTACATTACTTTCAAGTTTCTAAAAGGTAAAAACATCAATGCTTCTGTAATAAGGACTGAAGGTATAAAGAAAATGTTTAAAAGGAAATGTTAATGGAAATAAAAACAGGTGGTATGTAAATTCCTAACAATAATCTCTAATTTGATGTTTAATTTTCTGGTGAACAGGAAAACACAACAGTTAGCAGAGAACATGCTGCACTTGGTAGCTTAACTGCATTTGGCTCCATTAGCCATTAAAAGAAAATATTTGCTTCTATTTTACCCTTACTTTTAACAAAGCCTTTTTTTTTTGCTATGCTTTGAATTAGTCTTAATAGGACATCTATTTCACACTGGATAACTCCAAACTGCTTATTTAGGTGTTTCTATGGTTCAGTAACTAAGCATGGATGAATATGTAATTAGCTCTTAAACTCTACCCTAATAGGCAATATACGATCGCTGTTCTATAGAACTTCATTTAACATGTCCCTAAGCATTTTTAGAATGTTAAATAGACAGTATTACCTGGTATTTGCTTCAATGCAGTGAATTTATTCCCCAGTAGACACATAATCTATACAAAAGTTTGAGAAGAACTATTCAGTGTAGTGATATAAATATAAAATCTGTCACAGGGACTAGAATACACAGAACATTTAGGAAATTGAGAGGAAGCAGCTATGTCCCTGGACAGTCCTTACAGAATTCAGTTTCATTTGAAGGCACAAACTAAAGTACCAAAATATAAAATGTCGATTGTTTTAGAAGCAAAATAACAGACATTTAAGTATGTGTTGGGCAACATGACTGGAGAAAGATGAACAACCGAAATTCAGTTAGAAAATGTTTTATGGTTTATCAAAAATTCTATCTGGAAATGACAGGAATGTCCCTGAAATTGTTACAACAAGGAACATTCTTTTTCCTCCTCCTAAAAGTTGCCTTATGAGCTATGAGATGCTAAGAAAGCTTTCTGCAACATGTTATGATTACAAGAAAGATCAAGGGCAGGAGGGAGATACAAAGATAAAGTTGTTTTCTGAAATAGTAAGAAAATAACAAGAATGCTAAAAATTTTCCACTGAGTCCTCAATTGAATTTAGAAATACAACAATGACTTTATGATTCTATTAATAAATATTTTATTGGGTTCAGGGAGAATTTTTCATGATTATTGCATACAGATCAGTAATTCCTGTAAACCTGTAGACTCTGCTTTTGGCATCTTTGAATAAGGTAAGTGGATTCAACAGCATTTTAAAAAAAATCTCTGCTTGGCCCTAGTTAATAGACTCAAGAATTACATAGAAAGTCAGTTGTCAATGAAAGATTACTTCAAAATGCATTCAGTTGGACATGCAAGTGAAAGAACTTAGAATAAATTTTTTAAAATTTCTGTTTGACTCCAGGCATATTCCAAGTTAACTTATCTGTGTATAAAAGTCTGTTTTTATTTTATGTATACATAAAAATATATTTCTTTCTAATTCTGAGGAAAACCTTCAGTCACCTTATGTTTTTAGAATTTTACTTTGTGATTGTTTTGTTGATTACGTATCACCTGTTTTCTTGATTATTAAAGTGAAGCATGCTCTTGGCATGAAATGAGAAAAAATGAAAATGTGTATGCTGACTTCCTGTCTCACTCCTTGCTGGGGGTAGGTCCAAGAGTTTTGAGTGAAGGCAGAGGGGGTTGGAGGGATTTAATAACAAGAATTATTGGAAATGGCAAAGGCATAAAAGTTAATGAATATAAATAAAAATAATTAAGTTGGAATATTCAGAAGAAACTCCAAAGTTTTCTAGACTTTATTGAGAGATAAAACAAGGAAAGAAGGATAAAATATTCAGTGGCATCTTCACTCCAGAAGTAATTTCCAACTACAGTGGAACTGTGCATGCTCCAGTCTATTTCTCTCCCTGCTAATGACATATCAATTAATCTTCACAAAATGCAGCCAGTAATTGGAGATGGAGCCACAACAGTCTAATCAGCTCCACCATGAAGGGATGCTCAGGAAAATACCTCTGGATACTGGTAACATATCGCTTCTCCTCTAAACTCTAAAATACAGCATTGTCTTGACTTCAGCAACAATATGAAGAAGAACCACGGTCAGGATCAGAACGCCTTATATAGTTGATATGGATGTTGAACATTCTTGGCACTTTCCATGAAGATCGCTTCTGTGCCTTTAATCACCTATGAGGTCTGCATCTTTTAGAGCAGAGGTTCAGCAGGGTAAATGAGCAGAAAAATCAATCAACAACTCCTCACTGGGAAGCAACATAAGCAACATTGTTAATGGGTATTATGTTTTGGTTCTTTTTTTCTATTAGCAATAATCGCGCCTCAGATAAACCTCATTGGCTATGATTCTGCCACTGCACAAAGCTTGGTTCTTCTTTTCTATGCAATTTAAAAATTATGTCGCTGAGATTATACTGTATCGTGTAATTCTGTTTATTACTTTTCTGCATATATATGCATACATATACATTTATACATGTATATATTTTTCATATCATTAATCATTTTTCACAAAAATGATTTTAATGGTTGCATTTTGCTTGCTAAGATTTTTTTCAGGTTAATGCATTTTTTAAATTTCTAAATATTCTATTTCTTTGTGTCATCTTCAGCTTCTTTCATAAGTGTTTTATAATTTTCAGAGTACAAATCTTTTACCTCTTTGGTTAAGTTTATTCCTTGGTATCTTATGGGTTTTGGTGCAATTGTAAGTGGGATCAATTCTTTGATGTATTTTTATGCTGCTTCACTATTGGTGTACAGAAATGCGACAGATTTCCGTATTGATTTTGTATTCTGCAACTTTACTGAATTTGTGTATCAATTCTAGCAATTTTTTGGTGGAGTCTTTTGGGTTTTCTATATAAAGTATCATGTCATCTGCAAGTAGTGAAAGTTTGACTTCTTCCTTGTCAATTTGGATGTGTCTTTTTGTTGTCTGATTGCCGAATTCCATACTGTCAATATTCTTAGCTTCCCTAACTATCGTCCTCTTCGTAGAAATGAAGACCATTTCCTTGTTCTACTATTACAACAATGTGGCAGTGAAAACTCTTACATGTTTTTATATATGTCTTCTATATTCTTCTATATATGTCTATCTGTCCACGATAGGTATTTCAACATATGATTATCGGGGTAAAGAGTGCACTTTTCTTGGGTAGGTACTGCCTGGTTCATGATCAAGAAGTCATTCCAAAAAGAAATGGCTGCTTCCTTTATCCTCATTGTCTTTCTCTTCCAAGTTTCTCTTTTACCAACATACATCCTTCTCTCAAAATCCCTCAGTTTGGTATCTCTTCCTGCTTCCTTGGAAACTCCATTCCTCTCCACATGAATTAAAGATTCATCCTCTTGGTCCATTTCAGTACTGTGGACACTACAGGGGCACTGTAAGAGGAGCACCTCAAGAAGGTCTCCTCAGTGGGCGCTTGGGTGTCTCAGACAGTCAAGGTCGAACTCTTGATTTCAGCTCAGGTCGTTATCTTGCAGTTTGTAGGATTGAGCCCTACCTTGGGTTCTGCACTGATGGCTTGGAGCCTGCTGGGGGTTTTCTCTCTCCTTCTCTCTCTGCCCACCCCTGCTCACTCACTCACATTCTCTTTCTCTCTTTCAAAATAAATATATAAATTAAAAAAAAACACAAAAAGGTCTCTTAGGCTTGATCACAAGCTCTGTACAATGCTGTGGGCTTTCTAGAAGATCTGAAGGTTTGGTTCTAGCTCAAACTGGAATTCCTTTCAAATTAGCCATGGCTAACTTTCTTACCAAATCTCCAGGATGTTGGTATATTTCACCAAGACTGTATCATGTTTGCTCAAAAATGGTACACTCTGTATTAGGGAGGGAAGATTCTATCAGTATGACCTTGTCTTTGATCCTTTTAGAAAAATAAATCCCATCATAATTATACTAAACGCAATCTAAGTTTGTAACACAGGAGAAACTACACTGGGTAAGCATGATGCTACCCTGTAGGAATTGTACCAACTCTGATGGTATCCTTTTGCTCTGAATGTGAAGGGGCTTGGCAGATTGCATATTAATCACACCATGCATGCACATTCACACTTAACTCTCACAAGATGCCAAGTGGTTGCTATCATCATTCCCTTCTAGTAGATAAGGGTATGTACTCAATCTTAAGTGGTTACATAATTTAAGATCACAAAAGTAATTCAAAACAGCAGGACTTTGCCTAACTTTTGAGGACCATGACATTAGTCCCTAGGCAATCACCACCACCACCACCACCACCATCATCATCAGTATCATCATATAACATTTAAATAGTTTTCACTATGTGTTAGTCTCAGTCTAAATCCTTCACCAAATTGGTGACCCAATGGAATAGGCGATCTTATTACCGTCTTTTGACACAACTCTTTGAGGTAGGCAGTATAATTGTTACTATTTTATAAGTGAAAAAAACTGGAAACAGAGAGGTCATAAAATTGGACAAATGTCGTACAGCTCAAATATCATAGAGCCAGCTTGACTAACCTTTGCCTTTACTAATTTGGAGTTTATGATCTAGATGTGACCATCACCGATGACAATGAAGAGAAAACAGTTCCTTGTGATACAGTATACCAATACTGAAAAATTCTTTAAATAAGCATTGTTTTACCTGACTTATGAGGTTGCTATAAAATTTTATAATAATGTTTGCAATTTTTTCATCATAAAAATAGTACATGTTCATTAGCAAATCATATGTTTCCTAACAAAGTAAGGAATAAACTCGCTTCTATTATCATACCAGGACCTCTTGTTTAGCATGCTGCTGTATTTTCCAGGTTTTAAAAATACAAATATATAAACAAAATTGGGGTCATTACTAATTTTTCCATTTTGAGTCCTTATATCTCAACAGTATGCTTTCTATGCTATTTGAATATTTACTTATTTATTTACTTTTATTTTTTTTGTTTTTTTTAATTAAAAAATATTTTGAGAGAGACAGAGAGAGGGAGACAGAATGAGAGCTGAGAAGGAGCAGAGCGAGAGGGAGAGAGAGAATCCCAAGCTCCACACTGTCAGCACAGAGCCCCACGCGGGGCTTGATCCCACGAACCATGAGATCAGCACTTGAGCTGAAATCAAGAGTCAGACACTTAGCCAACTGAGCTACCCAAGTACCCCTATTTACTTTTATTTTTGAAAGAGAGAGTGTGAGTGTGGTAGAGGGGCAGAGAGAGATAAAAGGGGAATCTTAAGCAGACTTCACCCTCAGTGCAGAGCCCAGTGCAGGGCTTGATCCCATGACTCTGGGATCATGACCTGAGCAGAAATCAAGAGTTGAAGCTCAACCTACTGAGCCACGCAGGTGTCCCTATATTATTTGAATACTTATAAAGTTAGTTCTAGGAACCGTGGACTTTGGGAAGTGAGGGGACTTCCCTCTAGTTATATGTGTCAATATCAAGGGAAAACACATGGCTTCTTATACGGATTTTCTCCCAGTTTGGGACATATATTTATGTGGGTATTTTTTCCTCTCAAGTCGTGGATTCTAACTGCCATTTAGTACTTGCACATAATTTTGTCTAGTGCTTTCTTCGTGTCAATTCTTGAGCATCCACTGAAAAATTACCAGGGTTCCCTGAGGGTATTTTGTTCTGCATCATCTCTGCTGGTGATCATTAACCAAAATGTGTGAATTGGTTTCAAAAGCACCATTTTTAAAAGCTTTTTTCGGTCTATTGAGCTCACAGGGAGTTAATCAAAGCAACTCCAGCCAGAGCTGGTGATTACCATTTGTCCTTCCACAACCCTTGCTTTGGCCCTAAAGTGGACCACATCCTTATCATCCTTGGCTAGTAAATGTAAACCAAATGATGTGTTTCACCACCTGAAATGAACTGAATCTTAATCAGAAAGTGAAGTGATAGGATCACCATATTTTTTCCTGAACTGAAATAAAATTCACATGTAACATATAAGCTTTCTATCTACATTTTACTTCAGAAACTCTCTATGACTCCTGTATAAAACGTATTAATATTCTATGTGTTTTACTAATAGATGCTAACACTTTTAGAGTGCTTATAATATACTCAAAATGCCCTAAACACTGCACATGTGTTATTTTATGTAAGCTCATAACACATTCATGAGATGTTATGGGCTGAGTGTGTTCCTCCAAAATTCATATGTCGAAGCCCTAACCCCCAATTTGATGGTATCCCAATTTGATGGAACTTTAGGTGGTATTAGGTTTAGATGAGATGATGAGGGGGCAGTCCTCATGGTAGGGTTAGTGCTCTTAGATAAAGAGGTCAGAAAGATTGTTTCCAATCTTCTTTCTCTTTGCCACTTAAAGCCACAGCCAGAAGATGACTGTAAGCCAGAGAGAGAACCCTCACCTTGAATATGACCATGCTGACAGTCTGATCTTGGATTTCCCAGCCTTGAGACTGTTTGAAATTAATCTTTCTTATTTAAGGCACTCGGTCTGTGGTTATTTTGTTATAGTGCACCAAGCAGACTCAGACATAAGTATGTATTGTATGATTACAGATGAAAAAGAAACTTGGGGAAGTAAAGTAACTCACAAAGTCCTTTTTCTAGAGAGCTGGAATAAACCATGACCACTAAATCTAGTGTCCAACACCTAATCACCATGTGATATTGCCTCCTCCCTACCAGAGAGCCAAGCATGGAAAGAAAACCAGCCTTTCTGTGAAATATTGACAGAAATTCACAGAATTTCTTGATGTTGTTAATACACGCAAGCCAACCTAGTCCTGGAATTCAGGAGACCCATTTTACTGATGTTGTACTGAGCCCAGCATCACAAATGATCACAATAACTTCCAGGAAGGTAATAGTTAACAAGTTTTATCCATATTACCCATTTTACTACAATTTATTCTTTTGATAATTATCATATTTCATTTTAAAGTAATGCTTTTTTTTCATAGAAACCAAATGGATGACTTCAGCCTTTCATTCACTCAGTGCCAAATACCCTAGGATGGAAGTAACGGATTTTTGTCTCTAGATATTCATTCTTTCTCATTCATTTATTATACACACTCTTATTTAGTGCCTCCGTGTCAGGCACTCTTCAAAGCATTGGGAAACAATGGTGAGCAAAACAGATAAAGGTACCTGTCTTCACAGAACGTATATTCTGGTGAGGAAAGAGAGACTGATAATAAACAAAAAATCAAGTAAATCAATACTTAAGATAATTTCTTGCAGTAGGAACTGTTATGGAAAAAGTAAAACAGAGACAAATGAATGAGGGGCTTCAGTCAGAGAACATTTCTTAGGGATGCCAACCTTTGCACTGATGCTTGAATTATGAGTGAGAAATTATAAGGAAAGGCATTCCAGGCAAAAAGAATAGAGAATGCAAAGCCCTAGAGTCAGAATGAACTTCCATATTCCAGGGAATAAGGGGAGATTTGTTTTTAGAGCCAATGTCCCATTTTCTTTTGGATCAATTTGATTTATTTCAGACCCTAGACATAAACCAGTTTGCATGGCTGGATTAAATAACCTAGTGAACTCTGACCCACGTTGCTTAGGCATTAAGGTTGTCAAGTACCCATTTGGGTTTTGTTTATGTCTTCCTTCCTGTTGAATGTTGTCCTATTTGAAATCTTTCCAGCATTTACTCTAAAAAGGAAGCATAGGTCATTTAAATGAGAGAGCAAGCAGACAGGAGATGCTGTAAATCAGAGCATTACTGGTCATGATTGGATTTTGAACATATTCCAGGAATACTTTTTGCATTCCTCTCCAACCTCTTTTGATCTGATTGATTTATGCTAGAAATTATGATCTCATGTTACAGTCCTCTCTTGGTTTGCTGCTGGGATACTGGTGCTTTACAATGGCAGTGATAATGAACATAGTGAAATCATTAAATTCCTACAGCCATTAGCAGAAGAATTTGGGGTGGGGGACTTTATTTTTCTATGCAAGAAGTTCCATTTGAGTCACTAATTCGAGTAATGGAAACCCGCATGCCACTAATGACTCAGACCACTTCACTAGGGCGTGCCTTAGTATACATGTTGGGCAAGGTCATCAAGGCAGATGACAACACATTTGTTGAGCAGAAGAAAAATTTACAGTTAAGGGTCTTAAGATAAAAAGCATGTGTGTGGAAGAAATATCTCTTTCCTTTACCAGAAATTCCCTTCTTTATCAATATTTTGTCTAATTAATAGCCTAAAAATATAAACAGAATCATATAAGCTGGTTTCTAAAGTCTAATTTCAGAAATAAGAAAGAAAATATACAGGGAAAGCGATATATATCATTATATTACTATGTATCATGATGCCAAAATAATAATTCTCTGACGACAAAGGTGAGTCTTAATTTAGTAGGATCATCAGATGGCCAGGCCATGAGAAAACCTTGAAAATTGTGTCATTTTTTAAAGGAAAATTATTTGTTAAATAATTTTGAATATTTAATGATATATTGAGAAGTATTTATTTTCAAAAGGTTGTAGGCCATGTTAGCTATTGGGATTTGCTTTTTTTCTATTCCAAAAGAAGTCCTATAGTCACCTGTTATTAGCTAATATCACAGGAACGTTAATGAGAACACCTTATTTAGGGGAGACAAATATGTTTCCTCAGATGCTTTGAAAAAAAAGCTTAATGCTACATTTACCCATTAAATTAAATTCTGCTACATAGACAGTTTTTAATAAAAGTTTTAATTTTGTTTCCCAGTAAATCTAGCTCTGCACAGACATTTACCATTTAGAAATTAACTTGCAAGTAGCTGCTGCGGTGTATCTGTCAGAGGCAGAAGAGGTGTCTAATCATAAAAGTCTGCAGTGATAAATAAAGAACAATTATCTCATGGCATTTGGTGATTTGGAAACCCATAGATTTAGACATAAATGGGGACTCACATGCCTCTCTCATGCTTATCTTTATGGGAGGACAGGGCATAGCAAGTGGGGATTTATGGTCCTCAGATAAGCATGAAGACAGTTCTACAGATTCTATTTTTCTTGCCCTGTTGGCACATATTCTCAACATGCCCTGTTGGTGCATATTCTCAGGATACCACCTGAAATGCCTGGAATTCCAACATAATTCATTTCACAGGTGTTTGTTGGCATTTCAGAAAGCCAGGACCACTCATCACATTGCCTTACTGAAGAACCAGGATGAGCTGATCTTCACAAACATCAGAACCATCATTTTTTTAAAAACAGAATTTATGTGAAACATGAAAGCAATGGTGCTTATACTAGAGTTGCTGATAGCAATATACTTAGAATCTTGATTGGAAGGAAAACATGGAAGATCTTCCTTTATGTGGTAAATTTGAGAAAAAAAAATCATTCTGTTCAATAATTACCCAGAAGCCAGTAATACCTAGAATGAAAAAGAATCTATTTTTTGCTCTTTCCAAGTATGATTAATATTCAAAAAATGTCAACTATACATGCATATAATCAGATAAGACAAATACTGAGAGAATTACATTGGAAATTATTTTGTATTATCTGAAAGACGAGAAAAATTTTCAATTCTAAGCATAACCAGAACAATTATTTGATAGTTATATGTAAATCTATTAATGAATTATGTAAATATGAGATAATATATTACTGAATCTTAGCAAGTCATTTTTATTCAGAACACTTTTGAAGCTTTTGTACATAATGAAGTGTGTTGAGAATATTTCAGCTTAGTTGATAGCTATCTTTAAAAAAAGACATATTAAACATTTTTAAAGTCATAGGCTGGGAAATGTTTGCAAAGTGAATTCAAATAATTAGAATTACTTAAATCCATCTCGGATTTTTAAATCATTTAGAAGTTTACTAAACAATTATAAGGATAAGAAAATGGGATTCAAAAATCAGAATCTGGTTGAGTGTGATTTTTAAACCTGGCTAAATAAGAAAGATGATTTATTAGAAGCTTAATTTATACTTTGGAGGCCTAAAAAGGGAATACTTTAGATTTGTTAAGTCAAGATTTGTTCTAGATACACCAAGTTCACAATGCCTGCAATTCCAGAAACACTGATGGCTCGTATCATCACTTAGACTTCTCAGACAAAGCATTGCAAGAAATAGAAATGAGCAAAACAGCATTACATCAAATTTTATTGCTTTACTGAACTGTCTGCATAAGGGACCCTCGTTACATACCATTGAAAATATTTTTAGTCAAAACTGTGATTGTAAGTATTATTTATTGCTTTCGCAGGTTGAAATTGAATGTATCTATTCATTCATTCAGTAATTCAATGAGTAGAATGCCCACCAAGTATCACACCCATTCAAGGCACTGGCCATTTAGAAGTGAACAAAAAAGGAAGAAACAGTCCCTACTGTGAATAAAATTATCAATTAAGTACAAAATCATAAATATAAAAATAGATGTGCCACACTGGCTAAAATCAATTTTTTAAATAAACATCAGCTGTGTTAATGGCCAAAAGTCTTCAGGAAATGACATCTGCTCTGAGAGGGATAACATATCGGTATATTTTTAGGTGTAGCATAGCTGACCTGCAATATTTTGGAACTCTCACTTCTTAGGGAAAATAAATTCCTAAACTGAAAATCTGACTCAAAATATCTCACTTATATTTCACTTGAGTGAAAAAAAAAACTACACGTAGATGAACAGGTAGGTAAATTGATAAACAACAGAGAAAAAACAAACACAATGTTCTATATCCAGGTTCCTCTAATATTTTCCAGGAGCAGTTCAATTAGTCCATCATTAATAATCAGGAAGGATATTTAAGTATGATACGTGCCAAAACTAACATCACTTTTGACACAATTGCTTTGGCAACCACATAGATAAAGTAAATAACTCTACCCAGCAAGTTAAATCACTTAGTTATACAGAGGTTCACTTCAAAGCTAGTGATTCTCATGGTTTCTAAGGATACATTCATATGCACACCTTATAGGAACTATAATACAGGTAGGTGTTTGATAACTCTTGTACTCAAAAGCTTCTGCTTCTTTAATATACTGACATGAAAACCTTGGAGTTTCTAACAAATACTTTGTGACCATTAAAGTAGATTCATTGCTACCTCTGAGCAAAGTACTATCCTAGGTTTTAGATGTCCCTGTGGGGCCACTTTTTATTCTGAGATAATATTGGTAGCAACAGCAGTGGCCAATATTTATTATTTTGAGATAGCAATAATACTAATGGTAATAACAGCAATGATAGTAATAGCTGACTTACTCCATGCTAGGCACTGTGCTGAGTGCTTACATACATTATCTCACTTGATCATCTAAACAACTTAAAACTTTTAATAGTGGAAAGTGAAATGCAAGGAAGGAGTGTTATGAAGACAGTAAGGGGGTGATGTTCTGGATTTGGCTCAAATTTAACCAATTCCAAAGTCTGTATCTATAATTCCAGTTCGAAATAAAACCTCAACACTTTTAACTACACTTGGAAAATTTAAGGGTATACCAATCCTGTTTTACCATGACCTAGATAATGTCGATATTTAGGTTCCTGCCAGCAATCTTTATTTTGAGGAGTTTTCCCTAGAGCTCCTCCCGAAGTTCAGCTGGATCAGTGGGTATTTATAAAGGATCACCTAAGAATAGTAGTCATGTAATTTTAGGATTATTCAAGCTTCATTTCAGCATGCAGTGAGAAATATAGAAAGCTACATGATTTGGCTATTAAGTTGGCTTTACAGAACCAAAAATTCATCTTATCTCTTTTAATGTTAGCTACCAAGTTCCTTTAAACTTTTGAGGATTATAAACATGCATGAAATTATTTTAATCGAACAAGAAGAATAAATGAGGTAGATAAGATGAAGGAAAAAGATGATAGTAAAACTAAGAATACAATTATGCTGCAGCCAAACATACACGTAATCCTGTGATATGTCTGTGAAGTTGACTGAAAACTTCCTTTAAGGCCAGCGAAAGGAAGGTAATATAGTTGCTTATAAGATTTAAAGTCTACAAAAGATGAAAAACTAAGTAGTATTCAAGAAGACCACAGTGTTTTCAGATTCTGAATTACGAGAGAAATTTCTCTCCTGGGATCTAATAAAGACAAACCGTTCTTTGTAGCACCTGACACTAGATTATGAATTTCACGGAGTTGTTTCTTCCATTGCCCTGTATCACTGAGCCAAACCAGGGCCGTTTAAATGTGGATTTCTCTGGTAATCAATGGAATGCATCATATAAAAATTATTCCAGAAATAACATTTCTCCTGGACTGGCTTCGGATAAGGTTTGGATCGCAAGAGTTTAAGGTTGCAGTCTTTGGCAAGAATCTGTAACGCCGGCATTTTACAAACCAATTGAGAGAAATTTCGTTTGCTTTGATATAAGATAAAGATTTATTTATTTTTATTTTTTTTTAACGTTTATTTATTTTTGGGACAGAGAGAGACAGAGCATGAACGGGGGAGGGGCAGAGAGAGAGGGAGACACAGAATCGGAAACAGGCTCCAGGCTCTGAGCCATCAGCCCAGAGCCTGACGCGGGGCTCGAACTCACGGACCGCGGGATCGTGACCTGGCTGAAGTTGGATGCTTAACCAACTGCGCCACCCAGGCGCCCCAAGATTTATTTTTTTAATGAAAAAAAAAACATGATCCTAACCATGTTTACTTAAGATGTTTGTTTAAATAGATGGCTATCCCACCTTTTGGTGGAACTAGGTCAAGAGCAGTGAAGGAACAGAAAGGGCTATAGAAAGTGCGAGGAGGACCGAGCACTGGGTGTGGTATGTAAGTCATGAACCACAGGCATCTATCCCCCAAACCAAGAGCACACTTTACACACTGTATGTTAGCCAATTTGACAATCAATTATATTAAAATAAAGTGTGAGGAGGACCAGGACTGAAAACCTGGATGAATATCAGTAATAGGAGACTTTGGACAAGTTCATATACTTCTGTGCACATGTTTCCTTCCTGAAAATTGGAGGTAGTGGTAATTATTTCATATGGTTCTCATGAAGAGAGATGGGATATGGTAGGGATCGAAACATGTATACTAGTACAGTAGTCTTCTTCAGAGCATATTTTTTAAATTAGAATTCGTCCTTGTCACTCATACTTCACTACCATGCCTTTGGTGTTATTGTATCTGTTAAATCAAATCAAACTTAGATGTATGCTAACACAAATAAATAACCATTTATATACACATCCACGTCAATGCCATGCTTAAGGCTATGCACGTTGGAAAGCAGAGTCATTATCCAGTGGGCTCAATTAGCAGAAGCAGATGTGCTAACTCATGCGTGTGTGTAGATAGGCAGATAGAGAGAGATGATGAAATTATCCTAATACTCTTAGATAAGAGAAACAGGGGTGGGGGAAGTACCCGTATGTGTTTGGATGACTCTGGGTGCCTAGCTGCTAGTGGATCACGCCCACGCCCTGGATGGAGCCTGGTCATACCTCTTGCCTCTCGGAGAAACTCTACAACTGGTACACCTGCACATTAAACATGGTGCTAACACACTAGATGAGAAGTGACTGAAGGAGATGCCTGGGTAGATGGTGCTGTCCTGGTTATGGACTGCTACTTAACAAGGAGGGATAGATAGTTAAGGGCGATGCTCGGAACTGGCACCGTACGATTCCCACAGTACTCTCTACTGGTTAAAAGTGAAGCTAGAAAGAGTTTGCAAAGAGGAGAATAGCTGCGCTGATGAAGCTGAGCACAAGAGAATTTGAATTGAAGACGGATTTCGGCATCAAAGGTGAAGGTTAAAAGGCAGTGTTCATTTTGAAATCCGTAATTTGCTGCTTCCGGCAGTCAGTCACCCTATTGACGAGCTTGTGCTCCAGGGCAAGTGACTAGAAAGAGCTGTCACGCGTTGGCTGGTGGCCACCTCTGCTGAGTATACTGTGAAGGGAAAAAAAATACCTTCCTCCCACTGTGCCTAGTCATGGTGGGCTGACCTCTGATGAGTGAGCCCTGGAGCCAGCAGGATTGGAAGCCTCATTGGAAGCACGTCTGTGATAACGACAGAAGAAAAGAGCCAAATCGCTAAATCATGACAACCTTGTTTTCCTTTTCTATTGCTTCTGTAATAAATTATTATCAAGTTAGTGGTATGGACTGCACAAATTTATTATCGTACAGTTTTGTAGGTCAGAAATTAAACAAAGTTCTCACTCGGTGAAAATCAAAGTGTGGGTCGGGTTGAATTTCCTTCTGGAGAAAAATCTATTTCCTTGTTTTTTCTAGCTTCTGGAAGAGCCTGCACATTTCGGCTCATGGCCTCCTTCCTCTGTATTTAAAGCCAGAGGGGCACCTGGGTGGCTCAGTCGGTTAAGCCGCCGTTAAGCGATACCTTCGGCTCAGGTCATGATCTCACAGTTCGTGAGTTCAAGCCCCGCATTGGGCTCTGTGCTGACAGCTCAGAGCCCCAACTCTGCTTCAGATTCTGTGTCTCCCTCTCTCTCGGTTCCTCCCCTGTCCATGTTCTGTCCTCTCTCTCTCTCTCTCTCTCTCTTTCTCTCTCTCAAATAAACATTAAAAAAAAATGTTAAAGCCAGAAACATTGCATCTTTTGGATCCATCTTCCTTTTTCACATCTCCATTTGACTCTGATCTCAGCTGGGAAAGACTCTCTGCTTTGAAGGACTCATATGATTAGGTTGGGTCCACGTTAATAATGTGCCCATTAAGGTTAAGGGTCCTTAACCTTAATTACATTTATTAGGGTCCTCTTTTCTTTGTAAGGTAATCTCTTCATGGGTTCCAGAGATTAGGATTTAGACATTTTGGGGAACTCTTCTGCCTACCACAAACCCATTAGAAATGAAGAAACTTTATCTTAGATTCCTTTCCTCCTGTTCCTCCACTCCATCTCCCATTCTGGCCTGGATTTGGGGGGGTGCTAAGTTCTACCCTTTCCAGTGGCCACAGCAGTAGCAAATTTTCTGTATGGCTGACGTGGTGGCCAGTGGTTGCTAGCAATGCCATTAAGGCAAATGTGAAGGGGAGCTCATACGTCCCTGGTGGCTTGAAAAGATGACTAGAACTGATTGTCAGGGACGTGTGAGCACTCTGAAGAACTGGGAGCTAGTTGAAAAGAATCTGGGACAGAAACTGCACTTTCTGGCATGAGCCTTTGGAGAGTCAGAAACAAAATAATTGGGGAGATTAAATATGAACTAATTTTCTTTCCTTAAAAGCTGGTGAAAGCTGGGGCATACCAGTTAGAGTTGAATGAATACATATATTGTTTCTCACGGCCACTGCTGTTTGTGCTCACTCAAAAGCCTGATTTGCTACTTATAATAATAAATACTGGAGTGACATGGAAACACACAAACACAGAGGTATAGAGAAAGCCATTTTTAAAATGAAACCTCTATAGATATGCAAGATTTAACTTCCTTGCTCATTCCCCAGGCAGGAGCCTGCAATAGTCTATTAATAGCATCCCCTGACATATCACACTCTGCAGATGTTCCCTCACTGCTGAATTTTTTCCCACACCCAGACCTGTTATCAATTATCTATATTTTCATTTGGGGAGGCCAGAGCCAGGAGGAGCATTAACTCTGGTGCTGTCAGAGCATTTCTTCTTAGCATTAGCAAGGTGGCAGTAACTTTGCATAAAATATTTTTTAAAATTCAATGAGCGGTTTCCTTATGAATTTATTAAAACTCCTTATCTATCACGAAACAAGGAGTACCGGTATTGTACAGCCATATATCTTGCACCTGTGAAGTCTGAAAATCAGGACGGAGGAAGTAGTAACACTGGGCCAAATCAAAGTGCAAGAGGGAGGAGGGCAAAGGGTATGAGGAAAAGAGAATGATGTGTGTGTTTTCCACACACAGGGAGAAAGCATTGATTAACAGTAGGTTCTCAGAGTGCGTGGGTGGCTCAGTAAGTTAAGCATCTGACTCTTGGTTTTGGCTCAGGTCATGATCTCATGGTTCCTGAGTTCAAGCTCAGGGTTGGGCTCTATGCTGATGGTGCAGAACCTGCTTGGGATTCCCTCTCTCTGTGCCTCTCATCCGCACTCTCTGTCTGTCTTTGTCTCTGTCTCTCTCTCTGTCAAAACAACAAATAAAAACTTAAAGAAAAGTAGGTTCTCAACTCTCTAAGAGAGCTCATTTTCTAAAGTGTCTTGGGGAGCACTATTTTGGGCACCAGGAGAAATACAGCAACTTCAAAGAAGTCTTACTGACATGAAAAGAAACAAAACAACCTAAAAGTATGGAATGATCTTCTTTTCTTTTAATTTTGGCAGGGATGTTGCTTGTACTGAATTGATATAACCTTTTTAGGCATAGACATATGTTAGAGAGAAAAGGAAAAGTCACGATTAAATACTTCATCTGTTCAATGAACCTTCCCTAAATGTGCATTAGATCCATTTTTTAAGAGAAAATAATTCAATATATGTTTTGCATTTCAAATGTTATGCTTGACTTAAATGATAAAGCAGCCTGTATTCTCTTTTCTGGCTGAGCTTGAGTGTGACTCATGACTACCCATTTGCATCCAACAGCTAGAATTTTGGTCTCACTCATCTTTTGTAAAAGAATTCTTGGCAACAAAAGAGAAGGATACTGACTAATGAAAGCTCACGAATGTATTTCAACAGGTTGCTCTTTGGCATGAAAATAAATAGGCAAAGTTGAAAAACTTATGCTTATTTTATGGTGGGAGTTCACCCAGATCCCAGGAGACTTTATCCTTCCATTTTAGTAGACCTGGAACAAAGAAAAGGTTGAAATTTCTTTGCCTTTGGCTGAGCTGCCTCTTCAAAGAGATGGGCCTCTGTGGACCTTAGGGACCCATTCATCAAACTTCGCAAAACATGGGGTATTAGTCATTGGGTCCTGATCCAGCTGTTCAT
This sequence comes from Felis catus, assembly GCF_018350175.1. Lineage (NCBI taxonomy): Eukaryota > Metazoa > Chordata > Mammalia > Carnivora > Felidae > Felis > Felis catus. Next base: position 28,116,055 of record NC_058385.1, on the reverse strand, counting down.
TTTTTTAAAAATTTGTTAGTGCTGATGGTGCCCAACATGAGGCTAGAACTCACAACCCTAAGATCAAGAGTCACATGCTGTACCAATGCTTATTTTTATTTCATCTTCTGTTTTGTATTTTCCCCATGTTGGAGCTCCTTGCTAAAGAAGACAAATCACTTTCAATCATGTCACGTCTTTCCAGAAGGAAGGTGGAAAGTTTAAGTTCATATCAGTACCTATGGGATTTTAATTCCTAGAGGTTGGCCATTTGAAAAGAATAGACTAGGTATGTTAAACCTTGTGGCTTGCTCTAAAGAGGATAATTAAGGTTTGGAGTCAATAAATCAGAGTTTTAGTTTTGGCTCAGCTGTTTACTAATCTGTGTAACTTTGGACAATAAAAGAAAATGTGGTATACACATACAGCCTTTAAAAAGAAGGAAATACTGCCGTATTTCAACAACATGGATGGGCCTGGAGGACATTGGGCTAAGTGAAATAAGCCAGTCATAGGAGGACAAATGTTGCATGATTCCACTTATATGAAGTATCTAAAATAGTCAAACTCATAAGCAAAAAAGAGAAATGGTGGTTGCCAGGGGGTAGGGGAGGAGGAGAGGAGAAGTTGCTATTCAATGCATATACGTTTTAGGTACCCAAGGTAAAAAAGTTCTAGAGATCTGCTCTACGGCATTGTCTCTATAGTTAACAATACTGCGTCGTACACTTAAAAATGGAAGATGGTAGGTTTCACGTTAATGGTTCTTCTCAAAATGAAAAATTTAAAAAGACTAAATTTTATGTATTGTCTGCTCCATGCAGCTTCTCATGGGGTATCTTATTTCATCCTCATGACTACCCTTTGAAGCATATTTTGGTATCATCCCCATACTATAGATGAAGGAAATGAGCTCACACAGGTTAAACCAATTGCTTAAATTCACACCATGACTGACAGAGACAGATCTCAGTGCGGGAGCGTTTCTTCCCGATAGGCTATCCTCATTCAGTCTCGTACATTATTTTCCCTGAGTCAGTTTCTACTGTTATATAAGTGAGGTTAACAATGCCTAACTTGCACAACTGAGAAAGTTAAAAATCATGTGTGTGGTACCTGGTACAGAGGTTGAATAAATTTAACCAATCACTGAAAAAATAGTTGTTGACTACCTCTGCGTACCACGCATGGTCCTAGGTGCTAAGGGACATACTGGCAAACAAACACAACACGGCATGGGATGTCATGGAGCTTCCTGGTTTGGTATTATCCCATTTTATTACCAGTGATTTCAATGGGGGTTGGGTGGGAATGGGGGTGGGATGGGGAATGTATTTGTTTGCTATGGCTGCCATAAAAAAAGTACCACAAACCAGCAGAGATTTATCATCTCACAGTTCTGGAGGCTGTAAATCTGAGATCAAGGTGTCAGAAAAGTTGGTCCCTTCTGAGGGCTGTGGTGGAGAATCTGTTCCATGTTTCTGTATGCTAGCTTCTGGTGGTTTTCTAGCACTCTTCAGTATTCCTTTGCATGTAGAAGCATCGTCCAATCTCTACCTTCATCTTAACATGGCATCTCCTCATATGTGTGTTGAAGTTCAACTTGCCCCCTTTTGTAAGGACCACTCACAAGAGTGGATTAGGAGTCCATCTTTATAGAGATTCTGTTTCCAAATACATTCACATTCTAAGGTGTTGGGAGTTGAGACTTCAACATATACATTTGTTGGGGGGGGGGCGGTGGCAGGAACACAATTCAATCCATAACAGGGAGTTTCTCAACATAAATAAATTTTGATTTCCCTTACTATGGTACAAAAAATTGCAGCCAGGCCTTTGTCTAGCAGTTAGGACACAGGAATTTGTTCATAAAAGTGAGGACACTGTGGGTGTGCTACCCGTCTACAAGCTCCAGGAAGGCCACAACGGCCTCTGAAACACAGAACTAAGTAGGTTCATGATGTTCCCCAAACACAATCAGCTTTCTCTCACTCTCATTGGTTTCTCTGAGCTGATTTGTTCTGAATGAGTCTCAAATGGTGAAGGTGCCCCCAGCAATGAGTGCGGTGACGGCGGTGGTGGCGGTGGTAGTGACTTCTGATCCCTTGAAGGTCACCGAACACCAGAATCAACCACTGAGTGTGCACAGAGAAAGGAGGATAACGGATGGTCTGGAGTAAGCTGCGGAGTCACTTAACGTGCATTTGTTGACAGTTTCCCGAAAACAAAGTTTTCTAGCAGTAAAGCTAAGAAACATATTGTGTTGTTTTTGTCCAAGGCCAAATATTCTTCCACGAAATACCATGAAAACAGCAGTCCTAGCCATTTGTCCATTTTGTCTGATACTTAGGAGAGGCATTAAGTGAGTTCCCCAAACTGGCTTTAATATTTACAGACTGCCAGCTTTTCATGGATGTGCTCTTGTTTGCTCCCCGTATCAACCCTGTGAGGGAGAAAATGGAAGTTTCCAAAATTTGGTAAATCACTGGACATTGCTCCAAAATTTGTGGAGCTAGTATTTTTTGTTTGTTTATTTATTTATTTTGAGAGAGAGAGAGAGAGAGTGTGTGTGTGTGTGTGTGTGTGTGTGTGAGCATGTGTGAGTGGAGGAGGGGCAGAGAGAGAGGGAGAATCCCAAGCAGGTTCTGCATTGTCAGCGCAGAGCCCCACACAGGGCTTGATCTCGGGAACTGTGAGATCATGACCTGAGCAGAAACCAAGAAGAGTGGGCACTTAACCGACTGAGCCACCCAGGCACCCCAGAGCTAGTATTTATATCCAGGTTTATCTGACTCTAATTTCAAGGTGTTCCCACAATATCAAGCAGAAGCAACTGGGCATTCTGTAGTATGACTGGGAACACTGATTTCAAATACTTTGTCTCCTTAGGCATTCCCAGGATTCCACATGTAGTATCTCAACAGGCAGCAAGGAGACGCTTACAGAAACCTAGGCACACATCACCTGGTGCTCTCCACCAAAAGTTGTTTTGGGGCCCCAAAACACTTTTACCATGATTGGGAAATTTGAGACCAGAAAACGTCTCCAGGCTTCTCACCTTCATGGTGCTCGGCCAGTGCCTAAGAGGCAGGCCACCCCAGTCCTGTGTCCATCCTCCTTCCAGCCCATTACTCCTCTACCCTTCCTTTTCCAGCCCTTCCCTCCATTGGTCTCTCTTGCTCTCTCTGGATATTATGTTTTGCCTTTAAAAAAAATTCCCCTAAATTCTTCACCTCTTCTAGTATCTTTTGTCACTTCTCAGTCAAAGCAAAACATACTTATTTTCCTGAATAACAGATTTCATTTCCTATGCCTAAGTAAAGACCATACTTAGTGTGTGCAACTTCCAAGACCCACATCGTTGTCTCAAACCCTTATCTCTATGACCTCTTACAAAACACCTTCCTGCTATGATGCTCACTCCTTCCAGATTTGTTACCGTCCTCCTTTCTCCGTTGTCTACCTATAGACATTGGCCTCTAACTCATGGTTACCCCTGACCAGCACAAGGACAGCTTCCCTCCTGAGAGATTTCTCTATGCATAATGACAACCTAACATTGAACTTCCTTAACTCTATAAAACTTAACTTTTACTTCACGTTATTTCCTGACTGGTAAAGTTATACCTGAACTTTTATTATCATCTAAGCATTTCTCTATGTGTGCAATTTAAAATTCTTACATTCCACACACTGATCTCAACTTCTTATGCTTTCCAAACTCATGGAGATTTTTCCAACCTTTATGTCCCCTCCCCCACTTCACCCACCCGGTATATAATCTCCATTTTTAAACTCATTTAATGCACTACTTAGACAGGCATGGTCCAGCACTTAAACACATTATCCTGAATCTCAACACTTTGATCCTTTTCTACTCTGTAAATCTTCTGAAATCTTTTGTTCAATTACTTACTACTGTTTGAGAAGATTACAGAATCATATGAGTTTATGCCATTTCAGTTTGTGACTTATTTTTTTTTGATTTTTATTTTTTTTATATGAAATTTATTGACAAATTGGTTTCCATACAACACCCAGTGCTCATCCCAAAAGGTGCCCTCCTCAATACCCATCACCCACCCTCTCCTCCCTCCCACCCCCCATCAACCCTCAGTTTGTTCTCAGTTTTTAACAGTCTCTTATGCTTTGGCTCTCTCCCACTCTAACCTCTTTTTTTTTTTTTTCCTTCCACTCCCCCATGGGTTCCTGTTAAGTTTCTCAGGATCCACATAAGAGTGAAACCATATGGTATCTGTCTTTCTCTGTATGGCTTATTTCACTTAGCATCACACTTTCCAGTTCCATCCACATTGCTACAAAAGGCCATATTTCATTTTTTCTCATTGCCACGTAATATTCCATTGTGTATATAAACCACAATTTCTTTATCCATTCATCAGTTGATGGACATTTAGGCTCTTTCCATAATTTGGCTATTGTTGAGAGTGCTGCTATGAACTGGACAGCAACATGCAGAAGGTTGAAACTAGACCACTTTCTCACACCATTCACAAAAATAAACTCAAAATGGATAAAGGACCTAAATGTGAGACAGGGAACCATCAAAACCTTAGAGGAGAAAGCAGGAAAAGACCTCTCTGACCTCAGCCGTAGCAATCTCTTACTCGACACATCCCCAAAGGCAAGGGAATTAAAAGCAAAAGTGACTTACTGGGACCTTATGAAGCTAAAAAGCTTATGCACAGCAAAGGAAACAACCAACAAAACTAAAAGGCAACCAACGGAATGGGAAAAGATATTCGCAAATGACATATCGGACAAAGGGCTAGTATCCAAAATCTATAAAGAGCTCACCAAACTCCACACCCGAAAAACAAATAACCCAGTGAAGAAATGGGCAGAAAACATGAATAGACACTTCTCTAAAGTTTGTGACTTATTTAAGTTGGGTCCTTCACACCCAGTTAATCTTTTTATTGTCTCTAGGCAGCTTCTTTTCTCATTGTTAATCTCTTTTTGCCACTATTGCCTCCTTGAAACTCTCTCTGTCTCTCTCTCTGTCTCTCTTTTTACCATTGTTAACACCACGAGTTCCCACTGTTAATTTTATATCCGTGATCATCCTTATTCATTCCTTAGGAAAATGAGTTCCTCACGGTTTAGTCCTAGTGCACTTCTTACCTAATTCTACAAAATCTTTCTGAATGATCTCAGTCCCTATCATCCATGCACAATAACTTCCAAATATATATTCTAATCTTAATCTGTCCTTAAGTATTCTAGAACTTAATACAAAGTTGTCAATGGACAATTCTACTGGAAAGTTTCTTAGGTACCTAAAATTCATGCAAAACCTAAGTAAAACTCTTCCTTCCACATCTGTTCTTCTAGATTTTTTTTTCTAGTTAGAGAAACATGATTTATGTGGTCTAAAACCTAGAAATCATGTCTGACACTTCTTTCTCCATCCCCTCTCTCAAGTCCAAGTGCTTTTACTTAACATATTTCTCTGATTTGTCTTTTCCTATCCATAACTATTATCTCTACCCTAGCTCTGACTTTCAGCATCTCTTGCCCAGGTAGGAAAGATCAGTAATTACAAACAACAAACTTAGTGTTTAAAAGATCTGAGCTTTGAATTCTGGGCCCATTACTTTTTGGCTGTGTGATTGTGACCAAGTTAATAAGTCTCATTTTATTTATTTGTAAAGTAGGGATAATAATATATATAATTTAAAGTTTATCTATTTATTTTGAGAGAGAGAGAGAGAGAGAGAGAGAGAGAATGGGCAGGGAAGGGGAAGAGAAAAAGAGAGAGAGATAAAGAGAGAGATCTCAAGCAGGCTTTGTGCTATAAGTGCAGAGCCTGATGCAGGGCTAAAACTCACAAACCGTAGGATCATGACCTGAGCTGAAACCAAGAGTCAGACGCTTAACGGACTGAGCCACCCAGAAGCCTTGGGATAATAATATTAATAATGATGGTGATAATGATGATATCTATTTCATTCTCATTATATAACTTAAACCTAGGTCTTCCTGACACTTCATACTCTGTTTTGCCATCTGGTACTTGAAGTTTCTTCCAAAACATAGTACTACCACCCCAAACAGCACGAATTTGGATGACATGATCTGTGTCTACTGTGTCTAATGCCAATCTTGGTGTCACTCCAACATCTGCCAATTCATTCTTATTTTTACAGAAAGCAGTGGACTTATAGGGACGATCTTAAAAATATTAAAAGAAAAAATATTCTCCGAGAGTCTTGATGATATTATTGGTACTGAACAGCAAATTACAAATACTTTGATTATAATGCCCAACATTTTTAGAGTGCTCAATATATGTTTCATATTGGGCACTTTATCTTTTTTCAAACGTTTTTTAACATTTTATTTTATTTTGGGGAGGAAACAAAGAGAGACAGAGCATGAGCAAGGGAGGGGCAGAGAGAAAGGAAGACAGAGAATCCAAAGCAGGCTCCAGGCTCTGAGCCCAATGTGGGGCTCAACACCACGATCACGAGATCATGACCTGAGCAGAAGTCGGATGCTCAACTGACTGAGCCACCCAGGCACCCCCACATTGGGCTCTTAGACACAGTATGCCACATGATCTTCAGGACGCTTGCATTTGGTTGTGCATGCCATCCACTCTACAAGGGCATCACGCCTAAAGGCACTATTTTCATCATAAACATCACATCACATTTATGACAATTTTTCATCAGATGACTATGCAGTGGCTTATTTGAACAAAACCAAAATATGACACATTTCTGAGATGAATGTAGAGCGAAGGGAGAAAGAGTGGATGCCATTTTCTAATGTGCACAAATTCACTGTACGGGTTTGCATCTCTACCATTGTCTTCATCATCACCTTCATCTTTATCATTTCTTTTTCAGTTAGCTGCTTTTCCCGTATAAGACAACCGATGCCAGTGAAGTTAAATGACACGCACAGCATTTCACAGATGTGGCAAGTGGAAGAATTGTGATTTGAGTTCAAGTCCATATAAATTTCAGGCATGACCCCACGCTGCACATCTCCTATGGCAACCAGTGTAGTGCTCAGCATGGATACTTGTTCCAATGATACCAAATGGTAAGAGTCAAGATGCTGAGCAAAAACAAAAATTTCAAAAATGTTGAAAACTATCAGACAGGTGAATAAGGAGAACTTGGGTAATAGGCTTTCTGGGATTCTGATTTCATTTCTTTTCCCTGTGTCTACCTATCTCTAAGGCAATGTTGACTTTAGATAATATAACATGTAGAAACCTTCTCTTGAAGGGAAATTAAACTTCAGAAAATCCCAAGCATATTGACTCAGTGAGGGAATCTGGGCACTGGTCATCTTCTAAATCTTATCAGAGCTGAGACAGAGGACGGTCATCCATTTTCCAGGACAGCGATGTCTCTGAAACATTAAAATGATACCCTTTCAAGGAATGATGTGAGCAGGTTGTGTTTACAAACTTGATCGCATGAATCACACAGCTGAGCACATCCAATCAAAGAAAAAGGAAACAAATGTCCTGAAAGGTCACACACAAACATGAAATGACCCTGACCACAGGACTCTGTGACCTCAGGCAATAATGAATGCTGGCCAAGCAGAGCACGATGTTCTCCCCGCTTGACTTGTTATCTCTTTGAGATGTGAGATTTAAACATAATAGTTCAAAGCACTGAAAAAAGTCGTCCTTGCAATGCTTTTAACTTTTGAATCAAAATCTGGTATGATTTGTCACCCCAGCCTTTCACTTTATTTAGAATTTTAGATAAATATTTTAATAAAGCAGGAAAGGATAATGACCCTGACATGTCTATTACTTCAAGGTATTAATAGAGAACTATGATGATCAGAAAATATGGCCCAGGCACAATTCTGAAGAGGATGGTGTTTTTCCTGGTGCCTTCCAGCCATATGATTCTGGACCATTTCCACATATTGATATTGATAGTATCCCTTACTATTCCTCTCAGATACTCACAGAGGAAAGTGCTCTGGTTGTGACATTGTTTGATTTTCATTTGATATTATTTAGCTAACCTGACTGTGTGGTGACTGTTTCTTGGGTGGTGTTAACATACAGCTAGGCAGCTAATTTAGAGAGGCATAGAGAAGTTCCCTGGCTTTGGGCAAAAAGAAAGAGAGTGGTAAAAGCCAGTGACTCATAGTCGGACCGAGAATCCAAGTACCGTATAAATTTTTGTTTCTTTTATTTAATTAAATGTAGATTTCCCTTCCCCCAAATAATCTTGGGCAGAAGAGAGGAGAGCTGAGACTCTACCATTCAGTCAATGGTATTTCAAGCCCAATTTAGGAATCAGTGGTATAAATTGCTCTGGTATATAGTCTGATAATATCTATCAAGGTTTAAAGTACACATACCAATCACAATGAGTACAGAAAAAAGCCAATGAGATTAAATGAGTGATTGGCTATAATATATAATGTTCTACTGATGGAGAAAAGGACAAGCCAGGATAGAGATAATGCAAGTCCATGAAGTAGAGAATTCAACAAATTCTCTCAAATAGGGAAAGGGGTTTTCAAAGAGCCAGTTGATTAAAACTTTTCTGAAATGAAAAGACTAGATCAATCAACTGAAAGGGGCCTTGGTATACAAAGACAAATCGATTCAGAATTACAGAAACTGAGACATATTCTAGCTAAGTTATTGAACTGAAAGGATGAAGAAAGAAGTCTTTGGTCATGTGGTCAACATATCACCCATGATAGAAGAATATCAAGGCAACTTTATTTGTTTTCCAGAGCAACCCTCAGTGGAGCAATGTCTACAAAGTACTGAGGGATGAAAAAGGTAATACATGTTTATTGTATTCATCCCAGTCATTTTTTAAGAATAAATGCCATAGAGAGGCTTTCTCAAAGAAAAATCATCATATGGTACCCATAAATCCCTCTGGAGAAGAAGGAGAACAAACAAACTTGAAATCCAGCCAAACATGAACATATCAAAAGACAGAATTTAACATATAGCAGCTATGGTAGAATGACTTTAAGTATTCAAATCCTTTAGTAAGTATTTAATCCACTAAAACATATATAAAAAAAAAGACTAACTACTGAAAGAAATTCTGATAGCAGATCAAAATGTAAAGGGCGTTCATTCATCCAAAGTGAAGATCATACAAGTATCAAGGACGAAAATGTGAGTGGGAGTTGAGATGGGCTGAAATGTAACGATGCTAAGAAGTTCCTCTCTCATCAGAGAAAGACAATCAAAGATGTCAGAACTGGAAAAGTACTTTTCAATGCCATAATTGGTCTAATATCAGTTATTTTGAAAAATATTTTTTTCTGAAATTTAGATATTGTAGAATCACATGTATTTTGTAATAAAATATATTCATCTGAAAAGACTGATAATTTCTTCTGTTGTTTTTATTTTGTTAAATTCAAATAAAATTTAATTATTTTTAATGTTTAAAGTATGTATATTAGATGATCCCATTGTTTTAGAGTAATTTCTATATTTTTTATGGATCTATGTATTTATATACCTGTTACTCCACATTTGTGCACATGTGTGTATAAACATATATTTGTGTATGCACATGTGTATGTGTATACACACACAGACACATATATACATAAACACATGCATACACAGACATACATACAAAGACAGAGAGACAGAGAGAGACAGCTGTTGGCAGTAACAACCACAAAACCTTAACCCTGAAAAATGTCTGTGGCACTAGCCCAGTCACCCGCCCTCCACGAGAAATGTGTGCTCCAAGATCTTTTTGGCCAGATACACAGGTTTCCACTGCACAGGGCTAAAAATAGTAGCAATGTCATTGTCAGGTCCTCTATCTTTCTGTGTTAGAAAACCTTTGACCTTATACCTGGAAGGCCTTTCATCTTCATTTGTCTTTACCAAAGCCCCCTTAACTTTCCCCAGAAGCTCTTTATGGCTAAGACATTTGACCAAATACCCATAAACTTTAATGATAATGAAGTCTCATGTTCCTGGTCTCTCTGGACACCCCTGATTGGTTTAAGGATGAACATCTACTCAAGCTGGGACAATGAGCCTGTCTACAGAAATTTGGATATTTTACCACACTCTTCCAGTTTCAGCGGCTAGAACTTTGAATGTAATGCCACATATTGTGAAGGCTCATTTTCCACCATGGCATCTGACAAGCTGACAAAAGTGGAGTTCAGGGAGAAAGAAAGAAGCAGATATTGTAGTGGAATAGACACAGAGGTGACTCGGCATCTCAGCGTGCCCTTGCCTCTCAATCTCAGGACTGTGCACCTCTGTTCTCTTAACGATAAATCCTTCTTTCAAGTCAGCCTAAGACAGTTTCTTCCACTAAATAATCCAAATTAGCATATGAATTAAATTCTTAAGAAAGAAAAACATGTAAGAATCTTTTTATGGCATTTAAACAAATGTAATGAGATCTATAATCAAAACATCAGCCAATTCAATTCCTGCTGTATTTCAAAACAGAAGTGTTAAAGACCACTTAATTTTCAACAAATATGCATTGAGTTTACTATGACCCAAGTACTATTTTATGTACTTGAACAAAAAAGACAAAAATCATTTGCTCTTAAGGAACTTACATTTTGGTGGAAGCATATAGTTTTCCAGTCTCTGGATAAAGTTGAAAAGTAAAATATTTGGAAAATAAATGGGTTCATTTAGGAGTAACCAATTCAGTGTTCCCTAAAATATAGAGAACGTTTGCATCAAGAAATGAAAACATCTGTCAACATAATAAGAGAAATACTACATATTTTGGAGTTGTAAGATGAACTTGATGTAATAGAACAGTAAAAAAAAAAATATTTCAGACACCTGTATTTTAATGTGGTTACTTAGTGAAGGAAATCATGCTTCCAGCTTTCAGCTTTTGATAATCCATAAGGTAAAAAGAAGCTGTTTGGAAAACTGCATTTTGAGGTAACAAAGCAAAAAATCTGTTCAGGAAATATCTGTTGTAAGAATGAATGGCTAGTTTTTGGTCTCAAACAGCTAACACCAAAAGTAAGGGAGATATTAGCATACTTTCAACTATTCAAACCCTGTCAAAAAATGTAGATTTACTTGCTAATTCTCTATTCAGCTGTGTCTAATACAGAATTCGTAATACCAGTTTAAGTTTTCTCAATGAGGTATCTTCTTATTTAGAATTTCTAGCATATTATGTTTTTATTCTGCTTGTTTTTTACTTATGCTCTTTTTAATTGCATATTCATGGATGCTACTCTCAATTTGTCTCTTTGAAGAACATTTACATATTTAAAGTCATTTCCAAATTTGATTTGATATCAGTGTTTCTCCTGAATTTTAGTTTTGTTACTGGTATTTTAGAGGGTTTTCAGGTGCTCAGGGCTCTGAGAAAATGGCCCATTCTTGAATTGGAAGCTCAGGTTCCTAAAGTAAGGTGATATGAGATACGATACAGCTATAATCACTGAGGGAGAGGATACCCAGGCCCATGTTCTGCTTTGAGACTGTATCTTCTTACCTCCTTCACTATGTAACTTCCCCAAACTGTATCTAGTGCTCAGTTACATTAAGCAACTCTGGCTCCTGACTCTTGCCATTTTCCTAAATAATTAAAACTCCAGTTTGCTTCAACATGCTTTCAGATCTGGAGTCCAACAGGTTTATGGCTTCAGCCCCATTTCAATTTGTTTCTGGCCAACAGACATGTTTATCTTGCACTTTTAACATGGCTATTTTTTTTTAATGTTTCATCATTTATCATTTATCCCTCTGGAGTGGAGGGAGCATCAGAGGGTGAACTTAACAATAATATCTTGGTTGGAAGTTCCAAAATAAAGTTCTAAATTATTTTTTCCAGACTCCAATCCAGGAGGAATACTTTGGGCAGTGGGACCATTTCCCTTGAAGTGACATCATATGATTGAACTGAAATTTAAAAAAAAAAAAAAAAAAAAAAAAAACAAGAACAAAACCAAACATGCTCTGAAATGTCCTCTCCCTTGCAATAATGTAGCACATCTGTATGATTAGGCAATTTCTAAGTAGTTGATCTGGTAGAACGCCATAGGGTCAGGCCCCTCAACAAGAGATCCTGGCTGCATCAAGAGAATAATCATTTATTCATGCACTGCTGGAAGTGGCAGAATGTAGAAATCAGGAATTTCTTTATCTTATAAACTGATTTCAAAAAACAAGACGAAACTTGCTCAGTAGCAAACTATTAGTTAAGAGGTAGAACTGAAATTAAATTTCAGGTTCTTTGGCTAACAGATCACTGCTCTTCATATCATACCATGCGGTTTTATTTATTTCTTTTTCTTATAGAAATACAATGAATGTTGAGCATTTAGTGAGATGACCTGAAAAATGCCATATTACCCTCCTGGGTTTAAACTGCTTCATGCCATACCAACTTGCTGGTATTAATGCAAAGGTATTTTTGCTGAGTGTACTTTTATTACACAGAAAACTAAAGACAGTGTCAATGTTTGTTATTTTGTTCAGTTAATTTCAATTCAAATATTCATTAGGTAGGCTCCTGGTGGCTCAGTCGGTTAAGCATCTGACTTTTGATTTCGGCTCAGGTCATGGTCCCACTATATGGTAGATGCTGTACTAGGGTAACTGGCACATAAAGTGAACAAATGCAGACATATTTCCTGAATTCATGGAATTGACACTCTAGTAGAGGAAATAGGAAAAAAAAATTACAAGATAAGTGAAAATCAAAATGATTGCAAGTATTATGAAGGAATGATACCAGGTCCTATGTGGAATTAATCAGAGGATTTGACTAAAATCAGGGATCCAGGGAAGGATTCTCTGGAGATATAGAAGCAAAGGTCATACAGAAGCAGATTCTTTGAGGACAGGAAGGAAGAACATTCCCATCAGAGAATAGGATGTGCAAGGCCCTACGGAAAGAAGGTCCATGGGTCCCTCAGTGAATTAAAATAATCCAATAAGGGGCACTTGGGTGGCTCAGTCGGTTGAGCATCTGACTTTGGCTCAGGTCAGGATCTCATGGTTTGTGGGTTCAAGTCCCACATTAGGCTTGCTGCTGTCAGCACAGAGCCTTCTTTGGATCCTCTGTCCCTCTCTGTCTGCCCCTTCCCCATGCTCTCTCTCTTTCTCTCAAAATAAACAAGCATATATCTTCAAATTCATCTCTTGAAAACTAGTGTAATCTGTAGTTAATAGTTTCTATTTCTTCTCCTTCTCCTCCTTCTTCTCCTTTTTGTATCCTCCACTACCCCTTCTCATTCTTCTTTAGCTTGCTTATGCACCCTGATTTTACCCACAATCTACAAATCAAACACATCCGGTAACGTCTATTTTTTACTTTTTTTGGTGGTGGTGGTGGGGGGGGGGTGGGAACAACCCACTTCCAGTGTCCTGCTCCATTTTATGCTGGTTGTGCTTTTGTGTTCCTGTAGTCTGGCACGAGAAAAGCATCACCAACACAGATGCTCCAGAATAAGAAGACTTAACCTAACCCAAACCCAGCCAACACTGCAAACACACAGAGACAAAGCATAACAGAGAGAGAGTGGGGGGAGGGGAGAGAGAGAGAAGAGAAAAGAAAAAAAAAGACAAGGTGGATGAAATTTCCACAAATTCTGGAAAGATGGACAGAGTCTTTTGATGAGGAGCCATCTATTTCATTGCTTTATGGAGGGTAATTACATTACACGGATTTTTTTTTTACCTCTATTAAAAGAGAGTGTGTGCATGTATGTGTGCACGTGTGTGCGTGCGTGCATGCACACTGGTTACCCAAAGAAGTGTAGTGGAAAACTTCATTTTATTTCATTTTTGTTACACTTAGAAGAGCATAATTCAATAAATAATTGTTGCCTCTTTAAAATAAAACCCACAGAGAATTAGGAGTTGCCTCATTACACATGTTACTTCTTTTCCAATGAAACCGTATTTCATAATGTTTTTCTACATTTCTCTGAGAAGCTAGATGTCTGTACAAAGTCATGGCAATGTTAAAGTGCATATTACATATGATGTAACAAATGAGGCAATTAATTTGGATTTGTTTCCACAGAATAAGCTATTGGATATTTCTGTACTCTTTATGGCAGATTAGTTTTGATCATGGTAGATTATTATATTCTTTCTGAGTCATGAAAACCTATTACCGACGTGTACCAAACTGTGTTTTGAAGCATTGTCATTATGTTTAAAACATATAATTTGTAGATAAAAGTAAAAGCATGAAGCTTGTCAAATATTCTTTTATTTCATATCTCAAAAGAGTAAGAAAATTCCTCACTTCAATGTTGAATTACCCTAAGTAGAGAAATCAGTGGAAAAAAAATGATTTAAAAAAAAAGGAGGTTTTAGCTCAATATTTGCAAGGAAACCGTGGTAACGTACGAGTGCTTTTCATCTCTGATTATTCTCTCCTTACAGACCATACAGGAAGAATCTGCTTCCCAGGTCCCTTTGCAACTAGGCAGAGTCATGTGGCTAGTTCTAGCCAGTGAGATGCAAGTCAAATCCACGCATCTGATTTCGGGCTGAGACTTTTTAAGAGCAAGTATGTCACGTCCATAATCTCTCTTCCTCTTTGAGAGCGACCATGGAGGCAGTTTACTGAAATGGTAGTACTCAGCAAATAAGCATGCACTTATGGAGACAACACGGAGCATGGAGCATGGTGACTATATGGAGAAAAGCAAAGACATCTGACTGACATCAGACTTTGTGCATGTGAGAAGTATATTTTATTGTTTAAGACTCTTTCACTATAACTGGTTACTAAAACAGGCATGTCTTGATATACAAAATCTGTGTATAAACTTAACTTTATTAACGTGTGCCTGGGTGGCTCAGTCGGTTAAGCATCCAACTGTGGCTCAGGTCATGACCTCGCGGTTTGTGGGTTGGAGCCTTGCATTGGGCTCCGTGTGGACAGCTCGGAGCCTGGAGCCTGCTTCAGATTCTGTGACTGCCCTCTCTCCCTGCCCCTCCCCCAATTGCCCTTGGTCTCTTTCTCTCTCAAAAATAAACACTGAAAAAATTAAAAATATTAACTTTATTAAGTGAAAATGTACTTTATTAGGACAGAGATACTCACTATTTAAAGGTACCCCAAAGTAAATGTTCCTTTAATTAAATAGTTTTTTAAGTATAAACAAACACCGCTTAATTTACATGATTTTTTAACTGATTAATTAGATCATAAAGTTATATGATTAAAAAAAAAATTAAGAGAGGGGCACCTGGGTGGCTCAGTCAATTAAACATCTGACTCTTGACTTCAGCTAAGGTCATGATCTTATGGTTTGTGAGTTAGAGCCACCATCAGGCTCTGCATTGACAGCGTGGAGCCTATTTGGGATTCTGTCTCCCTCTCTCAGACCCTCCCCCACTTGCTCTCTAGCTCTCTCTCAAAAGGAATAAAAATTAACTTCAAAAAAACTTAAGAGGTTATGAGTGTGAATTTTAGTTTTTATTATTCAATAAAGATGGTGTGCAAGGCAAATAACTTACATGTAGTCAGATATAAGCCTTTAAATTAGGTCACACATGTGAGAGCAATTTCTAAGCCGAAAAGCATTATAAAATACAGAGAAACACAAGCATCATTGTCATTACCATTAAAATCTTGCTTTCTTAAGAGTCTCAGGGCTGGCCATGCACTTAGGAGGGAGTCTACATATATTACTCTGTGAGATGATATAATACGCTTATAATTCAGTCAATCAACTGAAGTCGTTTGTACTACCTGATACTGAGCAACCTATTTAACTGATTTGCATGTTAATTAACGGTTCATTACCTTGACTGATACAGTAAGTTGTTTTGATTTCATGTAGACAGTCTTAGACAGTTACAATTAATTATCTAAGAAGCTCATGCTCCAAACGTGGAGTTAGGGACTCCAAAGGTACGAGAGAGACTGGCAGTGACTCTGCCCTGAGGTGTGGGTTGTGTGTGTGTGCTCACGCGCATTCATGTGCACGCATGTGTGTTCACAGTCTTTCATACAGCATTTTTTGAACATCCTGATATTATTCTAAAGTGGCTACTGTGACAGCAACTTTAAGACTTTAAGCAATTTACCAAATTTTGCATAAGTAAAATGAGCTAAATCTAGGGCATTGATTCTGACCCTCTGAGTTCAAGGCCAGGACACCATCCATCAGACCATCGCTTCCTTTAGAGAAAAAGAACCAGAAAAGCTCAATATTGTAAGCCATTTTTTTAAAGTTACATTTTGTTCTCTGGCTTATCTGGAATTATCGTGCTGAGTGTTGTGAGAAACCTAAATTTATATTCTCTATACTGCAATCCAATAGTTTCAATCCTATTTATGTAAAAACGTATTTTACTTTCCTATTTTTCTAAATTTCTATCCTCATTTTCAAGCAGATGGAAAGGAAAATTAATTATGATCATTCACTAATAAACGTTACTATAATGGGATGTTAACAGGAGGATCAGAGCTCCTTGTATTTCTTCCCTGTCTATTCCTGTCTTCTTACTGTTATCCTTGTCCCGAAATGCTTGCTGTTGAAGAACTGTGTTTATCTCCACAATCCACTTTTAAAATTTGTAATAAATTCCTCAAATCTTAAAGAAGCAGCCTAGAAACATGGATTTTAGACGTGAGACATTGATTTGAATGTAACCATTAAATACATGAGTGAACTTGGGCATGTTTCTTAATAAGGCTGATCTCAGTTTCCTCAATTCTGGCCACCACGCTGTCCCATCAAGTAACCCAGGAAAACACCCTGTTACTATCTTTTATCTGGATCTCAGTTCAAAGTCATTGTCCACTGCCACTCTGGAGAAACCTCAACAGAAGCACTGAATTATCTAAGCTCCATTTAAAATACTAACAACATCCTTAATTTTAGAAAAGTGCCCAAGCCACATGTTATTTTCTAATTCATTAATTCCTGGTCACACTGAACATTGAAATGTAAAATGAAGTCTTCCCTGATTGTACTCTCTCCTTTGCTGTGATGAAATAGGCTTCTTTAAATTTCTGGAGTATTATCTACCAACTTCATTCTTTACCCTGGCCTTCCTCAGTTTCTCAGATCTGAGTGTTAAGAAACCTCCATCCTGCGGCCATTAGTCTTGAGGTGAGGAATGTATGGAATATTCCGGATCTGCCACGTAGATGGGCTTAGAATTAAGTCAACTTGCCCATACTCCAAAATCTCTTTGTTGTCAAAAACATGTGGGATTCAAGGATAGGCCTTGGTACCAATGTCGCCTCCACATCTCCCCTCTTCATTTTATTAGCTGTTGTACTAGTAATGCAGTTAGCTGTATTAGTTAGCTTCATTGTATTTGTATTAGTAAGTCATCCCTAAATGTAGTGGCTTAACTCAACTGTTTTTTAGCTTCTAATTCTGTAGATCAACAACTGGGGTTGGATTAACTGAATGGTGATCTTCTGCGCTCATCTGGCGTCACCCATCTATCTGCCTTCACCTGGCAGTATTGGCCTCATTTACATTTACAGTCTTGCTGCTTCCTGGCTGTGAGCTGGCATAACATTGAATGGATACCTCAATTCTCTTCCTTTCATTCTCCAGCAGGCCAGCTTCTAGGTGATTTTAGGGCTCCAAATACAGCAAGATAGCACGATCCAATGCACACAAAAATTTTAAAGGCTCTCTTCATGTCACAATCCCAATAGAGTGAGCCACACAGCCGGCTCAGATTCAAGATGTGGATACACACGCTCTACCTCCTGACGGAAGAATCTGCAATGTCATAATGTAAGAATGTAGATGTAGGGATAGAGTTTATTCCTCTTTTCACATTCTTCCACAGCCAGTCCTCTGGTCACACGGGTCCTCAATGTTAATATTATCCCCATTTGCAAAATATACTCATTTCTATCTAAGACCCTTACAAGACTCATCCAGTCAAGGCACTAGGTTCAAAAGTCCATAATCCGGTTTTGTAACTTTCTGCATATCCAAACGCAGTTTCTTAGGTAGGCATATAGAAGGTGATGTTACAGCCTAAATGCTTGATGATCACCCTCTGTCGAGTGAAGAAGAATGTACCAAGTCTACTTTATTACAGGCTAAAGGTTGTGCCTTATCCACCATTACAGAGTCGTTCACGCAGAATCATTTTAGTCAGACCAATTGCCTGCCAAGTAGGATGACTGAGACTGACTGATCTGAGCAGAAATTATGGTCTATAATGTTTTTTTTCTGCTTCATGTGCAGAAACAGCCTCCAGCTGGATCTGGTTGAGCCAGACTAAATTGCATTTGATTCATTGACTTTGCTGCAATTGGTCTGTATAACAGTATGGCAGGGACCCAGCAGTGCAATCCTTTTATTCACATGGCATTAAAATGGTATGTAGTAAGTTAGATGGACTGAGTCTTTTGGTATCATTTTTTATTTGCTCAAGTAAAAATTATAGGATTTTGAAATCTTAGAAATACTGTTTTGTGTACATGCATGCATGCACATGCACAAGTGATTTTAACACTTTCTACACATGTTGAATCATAGCATCATCTTTAGAGAATGTTTTCTCTAAAGATTGTTTTGCTCATTAGTTTATAACAGTAATAAATTAAATGGTATTATTATTACATGCCATATATTATACTACATGGTTTCAAATCATCAGTTCTTTCAATCTCATAGAAAATCACGTCAAAGTCAGTACTGTTATCATCATCCTCATTAACAGCTGATAGCACGGGATTTGGGGAGCTTAAGTAACCTACCCAATGTCATAGAACTACTAAGTAGTAGCTGAGGTTTGGGCTGAAGCAGTTGAAACCCAGGATTAGTACTGCTGCCCATCCCACCTCACTGGCTCCTCCCTCCCTCCTAAGCCACCTTTTCCTTCTTAATTCAACTGGCATTTCTTGAATATCTATCTTTTCTTTAAACTTAAATTCAAAGAAGCATACATTTCAAGGCTCTTGAGAAATTTACAGACAAGTAAGAAAAATAATTACGTGAATCACATGTAACAAATGTTATCAAAACATGGTGAATCCTCTAATAGATTAGAATAGTAAGGTGTTAGAGGATTAGAACAATAAATATCCGTGAGGTTATGTTTAATGTTAGTTCTGTTCGCCACTTTAATCTTAGACTGAGAACACTACTTTGAACCTGTCAAGCATTCAAAACATACTTGTTGATTGAATCACCGGAAGCAGTCTCGTGTGAAAAGTACTTGACTGAATTACTGAAAACAGCCTCACAGACTTGACCCATGCCTGTAGTAAATTCTCAAAAGTGTCAAGTACTTAACTTAATTATGAAACACTTTACTATGGATTTTACCATGTGCCAAGTACTCTTCTAAGCATTTTGCTAATGTAAACATAAATAATCCTCATAGCGATTATTAGTCCCATTTTCCAGATGAGAGCAAGGATCCGCAGAAGACTGAGCACTTTGCTGCAGCTAAAATGAGGCAGAGCCAGAGCTCAAACACCTGCAGTCTGGCTCCAAGGATCCATGTTCCCAAGTACTACCCTGCACTGCCTTCTTACGGGTGCTGGGGTTTCGAGGCCACCTTCTGTAGCTGCTTGACATTCAAAACCACATTTCTCTTCTTTTTTCTTTTCGTCTTGATGTATATAAAGAATTTTCAACTCCATTTCATTAAAGATAGAAAATTGGAATTCATGCCATTTGGAAAATTATTTATATAAATAAGAGAGTAGGTTTTATTCAGGTTTTGACAGACTTCTGTCAAGTTGTGTGTATCTACAAGCACCCAGGACTCGTGTGTGCTCAAAATTTGCATTTTTTTTTATTCCTACTTGGCTAACACTTATCTACCTTTGTAATTTTTTTTAGCTTATCCATTTATATTTTCATCCATAACTTCATACACATCAGAACAGTGTCAGGCTTTAGGCACAGGAAATGTAGTGGTCCTGGGGCACCTGGGTGGCTCAGTCGGTTAAGGGGTCACTTTGTGTCAGGTCATGATCTCACCGGTTCATGAGTTCGAGCCCTGTGTCAGGCTCTTTGCTGCCAGTTCGGAGCTTGAAGGCTGCTGCAGATTCTATGTCTCCCTCTCTCTGCCCCTCCCTTGCAATCTGTCTCTCTCGATCTCAAAAATAAATAAACATTAAAAAAAAGTTAAAAAAAAAAAAAGAAATATAGTGGTCCACAGCTTGTAGCTTACTGTCCTAGCATTGAATCAAGCGCCTCATGACTGCATACCTACTAGTTCTTAACAAAACAGTTGGGAGTCAGGGAGAACTGTGTTTAAATGTAAGCTATTCGAATTTTAAGTATGCAAACTTGGGCAAGTTATTTAACCTGTAGATGTCAGTTTTTTATCCACACAACAAGAAACAAAAATAACCACTGTATAAAGTTTCATGAGAAAATGTATACTATACCTGGCTAAGTAAATGGTGGCTATTAAAATGGTTCTAATCATGGAGACTTATCCTTCTTCTGGACTCACATTTCTGCATGCCATGTTTTAGTGAATCATCCCTAGCTTTGCTCCTAAGAAGAGATTCCAACCTCCCTCTGTCTTGGGCTTTCTAATAGGACTTTCTGGAGCAAGCTTCTCATTTCTTGGCCACTTCAGCCCTCATGATAAAAATGCTATGCCACTAGCCCATCTCATTGATGCCCACCAAAAGAGGTAAAATATTCTCAGCTTGAGTTTCATAGATTTTTGTATTCTAATACCCTCATCTACCTCAAAACATTTTTTTTTCTCTTTCTGACATATTCCTTTTCCCTAGTATGGAAAAACACATGGCTATTTACCTTAAAATACATAGTATTTGTTTTCTATCATCTAGGGATCTTCCATCTTGACCTTTGCAAATATTTCTTTCAAATTCTGACTTAAAATCAGCCTCTTATTATTAGGTTTTCTTCAACATTTCCTGCTCATTTTTATTGATTTTGTGTTCAATGAGATTTGATTTAAAAAAAAAATCTGGAATGATACAGAATATGGATTCATTATTTTCTATTGATCTTACACTATTATGGAGCTGGTTAAACATTTTATACATAGCTTTTGGTTCGTCATCTTGTCTTGAGAATAAAGTCAACAGAGTAGAGAGTGAAGAAGGAAAAACAGACATGAAGTGGTGGAAGAAAGGACAATAGGGCCCAAAAGGGCAAGCATGAGCCCACATAGGTCTCTTACTATCACCAAGCCTGTAACTTGGTTGATGGAGTGACCTGAAGAAGAGCTGCCCCCCTTCATCACAGATGTAATATGCACCTGGGCAGGGTTTAGAGAAGCATAAAGAGATCCAGTGGGAGCTAGAGAAGCTATGGGCCTGGCTGCTACTCTTCACCAACATGATGAACCAGATCAGTGGCAATGAGCATGAGTGGCAACAGAGCCTAGTGTCAGCATTGACCTTCTGAGCATATCTTCACTCTCTGTGTCATTCAGAGAGATCTATCTCATATTTCTCCCCCAGACATCTTTTTCACCAATTGTGTTTCTTCCAAGTCCTTGATCATCCAACCAAGTCATTAGCTACTGCCTATGAATTAGTGTAGATCTATACTTCTGGTCATCTCTCCTGTTAGGCATAAGGAACAGCTAAGTACATTGCTTGAAGTTCTGACCACTGGGTGGATTTTCCTTTACCACTATTCATCTGGGATGTCCCAGAGAGGGGCTGCAGTGTTGTAGCCATATACCTTCAAGTAGTGCAAAGTCATCTGTAAATCAGGACCATTTTTTCTTCCTCAAGAAACCGTCCATGAGGTGCAGGCTGAGAAGGAGGAAGTAATGTAATAGGAAAATGGGCCATGGAAATTTGGGCCATTTGCTTATGCAATTTACCGTGTCTTCAGAAACTAATCGAGCTCAATCTCACATGTACTATTTCTGTTTGATGATGAATGCTACTGTCTCTCTCAAGGGTATGAATCAATGAATTCATTCATTCAGACAACACTCAGATGCACAGTTTAAGCCGTATAGTAATATGGTGGCGTATGGTTAGGTGTTTGTTTCCCACCAAAGCTCTGTAGCAAGCCAGAAGAGTTTTTCGAAAGAATAATTATTTGAAAAACAAGGTGTAATTTTGCCTCAAAATCCTAAATATCTGCTCTGTGAATCACTTCTAAGAACTGCCAGAAGTTCCACACAGCCTTCCTGTCTGATAAAGAGACTCCAAGCCCTGTTGTATCTTATAGATCACATAGGCCAAATGATAGGACAACTTGCTTGGCATTCTGCATGGGATGCAAGGACCTTGCAACAAGGTCCTTGCAACAAAGTCTCTTATTCTGGACCTCCATCAAAACTAAAAGTTTTTTGAGTTACTAGGTAAATGGGTGAGAGTAACCTATCCAAATGAGGCATCTTTTGCATTCAATATCAAAGATATACAATTAGTACTTTTTCTTTAGTGGTAGGAGGGGTCAGATGCAGCAATTTGTTCTTCATTTTGGAAGGGATATTTTGACATGCCATGGGCCATTGTTTGGATTCTTAGAAATTTCATTAGGTGGCCATCCTCTGAATTTTTGTGGAGTTTGTTTCCTACACACTGGAACAGATGTTTCTAAATAATGCCTAGAGTAGTTACTACTATCTTCACATCCTTACCAGTCACCTAAATATTATAAATAAAATGAACTATCATGATATCCCACTGAATGAAGAAATAATCAAGGTCCCTGCAGGTTAGATTATGACATAAAGGTGGAGAATTAATATAACCCTCACGTAAGATAATGGGGATGTACTGTTGCTTCAGAGAGCCAAAAATAAACTGCTTCTTTTTGTGTCTACTAACAGGTATGGAGCAAAAAGAATTTGCCAGATCAATGGCCCTATACCATATGCCAGGGGATATGTCGATCTGCTCTAGTAACAAAACCACATTTGAAGGAGCAACTGCAATTGGAGTCACCATCTGGTTAAGTTTGTAGAAACCCACTGTCATTCTCCAAGATCCATCTGTCTTCCACAGAGGCCAAAGAGGCAAGTTAAATGGGATGTGACAGGAATCACTATCCCTGCATCTTTCAAGTCTTTAATGGCTGTACTAATGTCTAAAATTCCTCTAGGAATGCAATATTGTTTCTGGTTTACTATCTAGGCAGTTCTAGTGGCTTCCACTTGGCTTTCCCTAACATAATAGCTTGCGCTCTGTAGGTTAGGAAACCAAAGTGGGAATTCTTACTAGTTCTGAGCATGTCAATTACAGTCATGCATTCTGGAATCTGGGAGATTACCCACAGGGTGAGTTTGGAGACTCGCTGGTTCACTGTGAGATAGACTGAAACTCAATTTATTTCAGACCTCCATTAACCTCTACTATAACTGGTGCACCACAGTGAAATTTTTGGTCTTCAGGAGTTGGTTTAAGTTTAGAGCCAATGTCTAGTAATCCCTCTGATTATTTCCTCTTCTGCAATGCACAATCACCCTGGTAAAAGGCTGAACACCTCTTTAAAAGAAGGCTAGAAGATTTACATTATATACTTTCATCATGGAATAAGGTTTTTCCTAAGGGTAACATTTCAGGGGCTTTGGGTCTGTGAACCAGTTCACGTCTGAGAACTTGTTGAGGGGCATGATTCCTCAATTATAATAATTTAAGTCAGGCGTCTGTTCACTAGGCCTAGTTTTTTGGTGTATACAAATCAAGCAAGACTGTGGTATGCTACAGATCTATTTCAGCTCTAGAGACATCTTGTCAACTGGCCAATTAGACCATTTTGACTCTTGATTTTGACTCAGTTGCCTTTAAACTGTGCAATTTTGTGATTTGGTGAAACAGTTTACATACAGCTTTTACTTCTGTTTCTGATTTGGGGCCTGAAGATAGTAGGAAAGGCAGTAAAATAATAAACCACAGACATAAAGTGGGGTGGCAAGGACAAACTGAAAGCCATAAGGATAGGCTGTCACATACATCCATTTCTCACCACCTCCAACCAAGTTTCTAACTTCAATGATGCCAGTAACCAGCCAGAGAAGCTGGTGCCCAGGATTCAGAGAGCGTAAGGACATCTGGCAGAAGTTTGAGGGTCTGCTTTCATAGCTGCTGCCCCAGTTGCTGTAAACACTAACCACGGATTTACTGACACCGAAGGAGATTCAACAGAGCTAAAGCAGCTGTAGGACTAGCTGCTGTCGCACAATAGAATGAGCCAGCAGATCAGGGACCAATGTATGTGAGCTACAACAGCATTTATTGCCCTGCACTGAATGTGAAAAAAATATGGCTTCTGACTCACTCTGCCTTCCAAATGTCATGCAAAATGTTCCTTATCATCCATGCTAATAAAGAAATATGCAAGTGTCAGAGAAAAACTGTACCAGACAATGTTGAACAGGCAAGGAAGACTTTGTGGAAGGCTATTACAATGGGAGAGACATATCAGAAGTCTGAGCTCATCTCTAGTGAAGCAAATGGCAGGAATTCTTAAGACCTGGTTTGGGAGGATCTCAGGGCATCCGTGTTTACTAATTGGCTGTACCAAAAGGAAAACTAAACTTTCTCTTATCTTCATAATAGGAGGTTTTTCTTCTTACAACTTGGAGCAAGACGCCCACTGAAGTTAGGCTCCTCCCCTCCCACAAAGTCTGGGGCTGCATGCGATCTCCTTCCCTGATGATTACTCTTTAAAAGGAGAGCTCCCTGGTCCTTGAGAAAGATAGTTTTAGGTTGCAAAAGTGGCAAGAAGCTTTTCAAAACATTTTCATCTCAAAAAGGCAGAGAAAGAATTTACAATTACAAGTTTTCTAAAATAAATATTCTAAGACAAGAGAGGTCAGGAGCCTAGCATCAGGAAAATGTCTGGTTATGGTGTAATAAAGCTGGGGGGGGGCAGAATATTAAGGCTATCTTGGTCTCCAGGAAGGGAATGCTAGGAAATGTAGTTTTAGCTTGGCTAAGTTGATACCATACAAATCCAGCAGTTCTCTTTTCTGAACTCCTACTGTTCCAATGTCTCATTTAGTACTTATTTGTTCTGTTAAGAACACTATGCAAGAGTGGGAAGTAAGACAAAAGAATGCATGGCCTTTAAGTGTCCTATTGAAGCATTGTAATAAGACTATCTAGGGATGATTTAATTGTCGCTGTTGTAGCTGACAAACTGCCACAAACCCATGTAAAGGAATGAGGGTGGCTGTGTTCTAGTAAACTTTATTTACAAAAACGGGTAATAGGTTGGATTTAGCCCATTGGCTATAGTTTGCTAACTCCTACTCTAGATGAATGTGGTTTTGCTTGATTTATTGTTTACCGTGGATAATAACCTAGATTCTGTAAAATGAAATACTGTTTTATGGATTTATATGTTATAAATGATGTTTCTTCAAAGGAGATGTAACAGTTTTCTAACCAGTAGAGAAGATAACCCCAAATGTTACAATTTTATTTCACCATAGGACATTAACTACTTGTTTTCTACACTGCAATCTTATTTCAAGGTTCTGTGTTTCCTTAACTATAAATACTTCCATCACTCTATACTCTTTTGAGCCAGCTTCACTAATCTTCCATTTCCTTCATTATTGCCTTAAATAAACCTCTGATACATGTTAGCTGTGTATTTGCAATAGACTCATATCTTTAACTTTTGAAAACTATGCTTTCATAGTTCTCTGTTTTCTGCCTTGGGCATCCTAAGCCTTTCTCTGAAGAGCAGAAGCTGCCCTGATAAACTCAAAGAAAAAGAAGAAACAGTGGATCTAAACCTGTTCCATAATTCGCCCCCAAGATTAGTTAGCCCTCTTCTATTAAGGAAGAGAGACTTAGGGTGTGAGCATGGTCAAGAATGTCGCTCTAGCTTTGTAGTTCTCCCAGTGTGCTGCCCAGAGCAGCAGCGGCAGCAGCTGATAGTTATTAAATGGTCAACTCATAGGTCCCCTCAGACTTAAATCAGAAACTCTAGAGGTGGGATCCAGCAATCTGCTATTTGAGGAGCCTTCTGGGTGATTTTAATGCAAGCTAAAGTTTGAAAATTTCTGCTCGGAAGATATCCATTGGGGAAATGGAGTACCTCCTTCTCAAGTAGGCATCTGATAGAAAGCTCATTCACTGTCTATAGTCTGTACTTCCACTGGTAAGGACCCATCTTTAGACTTCACACTGCCGCTGAAGGGAGATTTTCAAGTTTGTCTTATAAGGGTGACTTGCTTATTCTTGATAACTTACTATTTAATTGGCAAGGTAAATTCCACTTTACATCAGGATTTATTTTTTAAGTGAAGGATAAAAATTAATTTGGGAAAGTGGTGTGGTCAGACCAGGCACTCTTCTCCTTGCCCTCTGCTGGGGAGGATAATTTATCATTGTTTTCCTAAAGACAAAGATTTAAAATGCATTTCCATATCATCTCTGATTTCTCTTCCATCCATAATTGATTTCTACTCAGGCGGATGACCTGAAGTAAGAAAAGTATAGTGAAAGAATCATGAAACAGTGTCAGAATGGGATACAGAGATTGTCCTGACCAAAGCATTTCATTCACGTACGTCAAAAGCTATGGTGGGCTTTCTGGAATTGTCTGCTTCATAATCACCCACTGGGTATGTCTCAAAACAAGCTGAAGAGTGAGTGAACAAGTGAGACAAGCAATAATAATGTAGACAGCCTTATGGGGTCTTTTTTTTCTTTTAAATACAGGTCACTAGTTGGGTGAAGCCTTTCCTACAATCACAATTAATCTAAATAGAGACTACTAGATTGCCATGGGAAGTACTCATTGTAATGAGACATTTTTCATGCTGGACGACTAGGTTTTGAATGCTGATCCAGGCTACTGGGAAAACCAGTTTTAGTTGCATTGACCTATTCTGACACATGAAGGGCAGGGGAGCTGCATTTGCTGCCCAGCTTGTTATTGTAACACCACTGGGTATTCAGGCGGTGACTGCCTGTCACAGAAGTGCACTGTCATCTTGAGCTTAGAGCTCAGATTTACACCAGCACAGGAAAAGTTTCCTCATGAGATCATTTCTTTTCATCAACAGGACTTCTATTTTCATTAAGCATCAAAAACATACGCTGTCTGAAAGCAGGAGGCCCCACGGAATAAATATTGTAAGAACACAAGCCTCTTTTTCAGTAATCATGGTCTGTCTACAAGAGTTTGCTTTAGTTGGGGAATTATCTCTAAGGTAATTTTGGATTCATTATGGCCTCCAGAATATCCCTGTGTTGTACAAAACTTTGTCTGTCATTCAGCAGGACACATCAGACCATGGAAGATGGTAGCTCTTGACTGGTCCTTAGGCCAATTGTCATAAGAGTGAGTGATGCCTAAGAGAGTCTGACATGATCACAGGAGGCTGTTGTGGCCTCTCTTCTTTCTGCCTCCAGCGTCAGAGTTCACAAAGGCTGATTTTGTTAGTACATATGAGGCAGTGCAAGCTTTAGATGCTTCAGTCTAAATAAAATGAAAAATTATGATAGCTTATTTATTAATTTGTAAGAAAATTTACCTAAACATATCACAGTTTCAAGGTATTTATACTCACTGGTTGGTTATTACTAGGTTGGCATTACTATTAAGTGTTATTTTTAATATAGATGATTGTAATTTTCAAAACAACAGGAGGGTGACTTACTGAATGTTGAACATATTCCAGAGACTATTCTTACAAATGCAATGTTTTGAAAATTATTAATGTAAATATTACTTTGATATTTCTGAGCACCTGACCCTTATTTGAGTGTGTCTGTGGATTCAGAGTAGAGATTATAATTTGTTATCCAGAAGGAATGCTACAAGAAAGAGAGGGTCTAACATACAAAAATATGATCTGCAGGAAGATAATAATAGTCTTAAAAGCTGTGAAAGTATTGAAAAAAGAATCTTTAGATTTCTTTACCTTACAGTTTAGCAACTCAATAGCCAAAATTGGCAGGCTTGACCTAAGGCTTTAACTGAAAAAAGAGGAAGAGTATAATGGTGATAGAAGGAGGAGAACAAAAGGCTATATATACTTGCACTAGATTAGTGAAGATCATAGCAAGGGCAGAAAGAATCTTGGGCCTCTTCATCGTGAAAAGCTTTGGAAAGAGATCAGATTTGGGGCTTTCCTTTGACCAACGTGGAAAGCCAGTCACACCAATCCTGAGTCACATAGCAGGGGACTCTGAGGTTAGCCTTCCTAATTCATTCCTTGGGTCTTTTGGGTCATGTAAACTAGACCCAGAAGGAACTGGACATCTGGCTGGGGAAAAGGGGAGTCTCATGAGGTGATTCTCAAGCATGACTGCAGAGTGAACCACCAGAATCAGGCTGAAGAGGAGGCACAATCAGGGAGGAAGGAGGTTTGAATCTAGTTCCTCTGGACTCTTAGCCTATGCTCCAATGGTGAGATGTTCTTAAGAGAAATTACCTTTATGTTGGGATAGCCAGTGAGCAGTTCTCACCTGCATGCCTACTGCCAAATAAGAATGGAAAAATGCCTTCTGATGTTCAACCTTCTTTCCCTTCAAAGTACTGAGAAGTATTCCCTTTCTCCTATTTTCATGAATAACAACATTTTTCTGATTGCAATTGTTTTTATAACATCTCTTCATTTTGGTATAATTTCAAGTGTTTTAACTGCATTCGTACAGATTTGCCATTTACTATATTTAAGGCCTGCTGCTTCCGGAAGATATACAGGAAGAGACCTTTTCCCCCTCATTTGTGAAATGATTCAGAATCATGCAGTAGAATGAGTAAGTTCTGGGAAGACTTCCATGCTCAACAAAAATGTTCTAATCTCATTCAGGGCATGTGATGTCTTGCTGGCCACAATCACAGAGGATAGGTAGCCCTCCTCTGTCTTGGTCATCTAGTTTGCTTCCTGACCTTGCTCTTTCTCATCTTTTGTCTTGAATTCTAGGCTTCATATTCACGTGAGGTCTGAAGCTCTGTATCCACTGGTTGGATACATGACATAAGTATTTATTAATACATCATTCTTGAAAAGTTGTTTTCAATTATTTGTATTATTCTCTTAAACATCCTAGTAAGGAAAAAAAAATATTTTCTTCTTTTCCATTGTACTGAAGGGGAATTTGGAGGGTTAAATGCTGTTCCTCAGGAAAGCTGGAGTTATACCAACAGTAGAAGTACCCAAGACCTTTAAAATCATTTATTTGCCTTACTTGACACTCCCCTTAAAATTTTATCACTTGAACCATTATGAATAAAACATGAAGTTTGCACTCACGCCATTTACATATCTCCTTGCTCTGAGGAAAATACAGTCCCCTAGATTTCTCTCTTCTTTCTCCAGTGTACTTCAGGGACCAGCAGACACAACTGAGATGATAAATGAGATCCCATGGCTGAGGGCAGTAGAGTAGCAACCCACTGACCCAGTGCTCCCTCAAACTGGACTTGCCCATGCCTGAGGCTAATGGTTTAATTTGCTGTATAATTAAGGCATGAGTCTGGAGAACTTGATTCAGCATCTATTCACTTTTGTTTGGTTTATGATTTTTGCCCTAATGCTGAGATTTTCTGCTATGGCATTTTGCCCCCTGGTGCCTTGGACTTTATTTTGGATTTGGGTATACTTTCATTAATTTTTTTTTAAATTCCCAGTTTTAATTCTTCATAGAACTAGAATATTGTTACCATATGCTTATCATTCAATCTTAATTTGCCTATTTAAAACATGAGGATATATAATAGCTGCCCATCTAAAGCCTTGTTCTTAAAGTCCAATAAGATATCCAAATTATTTTTATAATATTATTAAACTCACTAAAATTACTATTCCTGCTACTACTCATGCCAAGAGCAGGACCACTACTACCGCTATTACTACATCTACAATTTGTAAAGTGTCCTTACTTGGGGCTTTTATATCATCAATATATAGCAATAGTTGACTCTTAGCGAGTGCTCAGTACTTACTGAAATTATATTAAATTGGAGTCTAACATCGACTGCTCAAACTCATATTCTGATATCTATAAAAATACAAACTCGAAGACCATAACCGTGAAGATCATAATTCAGTATATCTTGAGTGTGGTGTTTTTGGTGATTCCAAAGCATGGTCAGGTTTAGGAACTTCAGCTAAGATCATATCACCCTCACAGCTACTTTTTAGCACCATGGACAGCACCCCTGGCTTCAAAAATTATGCAGTGGAATGTTAGAATTCTATAGTTTTTCAATGAAAGGGATCTTTGAGATAATAAAAACAACAACAACAACAACAATACAATGTTTTCCAAGTGAGAAAAGTAAATCATACAAATATTTTTAAGTATTTCACAAAGATCACACAAGCAAGATCAACAGTGCTGACAGCCTTTTATATCTCATGACTTCTCAATTCTCTATATACACTGGATTTTCTGTGTGTTTACGAAACACACAGTACTGATCTCCCAGACCCCATTTGCTTTGTAAACTTCTCCATACCAACTTCAAGGGTGGTCATCTCTGACTTCTCAGACTAAGTCAGCTATTTAAAAAAAAATTTTAATGTATACTTTTATAGATGCATGTCGCTATCCTTCACATCTTTTATCTCAATATATAATTGTACAATCAGAAGTGCAATTATTGGGTTCATGTTCTCCTCTACCAGACTGTGAACTTTAGAGTTTGTGATAGTGTTTGCTGATCTTTGTGTCCTTTCCCTAGCACAATGCCAGGCACATAATAGACATGTGATGAATATGTGTTTAATTGAATTGAATTTATTAGCAGCCATAACATGAATGAATTTTATTTGTCCTAATTTAAAATCTAATGAAATTTCTTGCTCATGCCATTTACTTCTGACTTCAGTGTGCTGTTTATGACTAACACTAACATGTGCAAGAGGATCTTTTACTATCACATAAAAGTTCTTTATGACAGTAAGCTGTTTGTTGTTTTCAATTATGTATGAGTTATAAGAAAAAATATACTGGCTCGTCAAAAAGCAAAGAAATTTTAGTGTGTCTATTCAGGAAACTGAAAGATACATTTTTATTTTTGTTCCTGCAGTTATATATAGCACTGTCTGTAGAGAGATAAACAGATGATAGAGAGAGGGAAATAGAGAGAGAAAGAGAGAGAAATATAGAAATATAGATGTAGACATAGACGTATGTATGGCATGTGACTGCATTTAATGCCACTGTACATTTAAAAATGATTAAAATGTTGTTATGTATATTTTACCACAATAAAAATACATAAATTAATTAATTAATTAAGGTCATGGTCTCTGCCTTCAGACAGCTCTTAATCTAGTTACCATGATATGCTAAGACAGTTTATGGACCAGACTTAAGATGCTGGTGAAGGTATAAGGTGGTCATTGTGGTCAGTGCTATCAGATCAGTGCTGTCCTGATTAGAAGCTACAGCCTTGACTCAGAAGTGAAGGTACTTGCTAAATCAGGCAACTCAATTCAGTTAAATATGCTGTTACAAAATGACTCAGCAGAATGTGTTTGAAAGTCAATTCTCTGTTCAGCAGGAAGGGAATGCTGAGCTTTGCCCAGTAAGTACCACTCATAGCTTGAGTAGAATGCTGGCGAAGTCTGAAATTGCCCTCTTGCTGTTTTAGAGGCTCTAGATTTCCCGTCTTTTCTAGTCTGATCCTATGATTCACACAGCCTGGTGGTGATCAGGCTTTTGTCTGTCAGTGAATGGAGAGAGAGCCTTAAGAAAGAATTCTGTCCAGCTTTGATTTCTCTATTTGTTTTGGTATTTCTCAAAATTTAGTTGAGGCAGAGAGCTTTGCAAAGCTCTTCAGATAAGATGACCATTGATTATTGTTCTAATCCTGTATGTTTATCATGAATAGCTAGGAAAGTAGACACAAAGGCAGGGAGGGTTGAAGATGAAATACATCTTCATTAGATTAGATTGTGTTAGATTAACATGGGGAAATTATTTAATAGACAGATGGTAAGGGTCCATCAGATAGATTCTAATTTAACAGGGCTTAAGTGGTGCCCAGAAATCTTCATGTTAAAAAACAAAAACAAAAACAATCCAGGTTAAAAAAAAAAAAACAAAACAATCAACTTAGGCTGAATGTTCAGCAAAAGGGTGTAGTGGCAACAAAGATAACAAGAAGACTAGAGATTTAGGTTCTCATTTAACTCTAGTATTGTACTACTGTAGTTGAAATATGTAAGCTGTATCTAAAAGCTGCAATGGCAGTGGGGCAAAATGAGAAGTCAGTAAAGCAGTAAGTTATTTCACGTAGATCACTGGATCAGGGATCTTAATGTAAAATCGACTGACTTTTTATTAAACTGCGGTTTATTAAACAGTGGTCAATTATGTCTATTGATCAGACTATTGATAGAATTAATAGGCTGTTTTGCCATCACTGAAGCAGTGTTCTTAATCTCCCTGTTTTTTGGCCTCTGTTATATAAGAAAAGAATTTTTTTAAATTACTGTAAGGTCAGTGAGTGGCTCTGAAAGGCAGTATAATGTAGGGAAGAAAATAGAAAGACCCAGGTCTGAATCTAGAGTTTGTCCCTTATTTCTGCATCTACCACCATTACCACCATGACTGTGACTGTCATCACCTCCAGTTTTTCAGTACCATTAGACACAAGACAGTCTTGTAATGTTCAGCACAGAACGTCTAGGTAGGATTTTTTACTATCTTTTCCAGATGAGTGAGCTATAGTTCACAGAAGTTAATGACTCGCCCCAAATCACATAGCTAGTAAATGACAACACAGATCAAAACTTTCTCCTGACAAATAGTGCATTTCTCCCCCCTATTCCAACTGAATGATCTTGGAAGAATTTAGTATCTGCATTTTAATTTCCTTGTTTTCCAAGTGCAAATAATACCTCACAATGTCATTGTGAGGATTAACTAAGACAGCAACTGATTGGTAACTATAGGGAAGCATTAGTAGTAGTACAGCAGATATACTAGTTTTCTGTCAATACTCATGTGCTGTGCCTTTCATAGCATAGGAAAGAAATGTTCATTGGATACATGGACTCCCCAGTTTAGCCTGCCCACTCTCTCAATGCTTCTGTACCCTGCAGTGGAGTATGGCCACGGGCCAATGAGAGGACAGAAGTGTGCAACGGCTTCCAGCAATCTTCCTTTCATAAGAAATAGCTGCTAAGTACCCTTTCCTCCACCCTTCTGTCCCTTTTCCACCCACCCGCCTAGGGATGGTAGAGTGGTGAGAAGAGGAGAGCCTGGCGCTCTAAGGATCTCAAGGAGAAGAGCAACATACCAGTCCCAGGCTGCCCATTTGCAGACATTTACATTAAAAATAAATAAACTTTCTTTTTCCTCAAAGTCTCGAATGATACAATATGTAGAGTAAACATTGTGAATCATTTAATATTGTGACATTATTATATGTAAAACTGCATTAGATATGATAATATATGTTTTGTATAATACATACTATAACACTATATATAGATACAAATAGTCTATATGTATATCTACATGGAGAGAGAGATTTCTTTTGAATATTTTTTTACATTTATTTATTTTCAATAGAGAGAGACAGAGCACAAGTGGGGGAGGGGCAGAGAGATAGGGAGACACAGAATCCAAAGCAGGCTCCAGGCTCCAAGCTGTCAGCATGGAGCCCCACATGGGGCTCGAACCCATGAAACAGAAATCATGACCTGAGCTGAAGTTGGACACTTAACCAATTGAGCCACCCAGTTGTCCCAAGAGATTTGTTTTGAGAGGGGGATGAAAGCTAACTAATCTTTGACAAAGCAGGAAAGAATATCCAATGGAAAAAAGACAGTCTCTTTAACAAATGGTGCTAGGAGAACTGGACAGCAACATGCAGAAGAATGAAACTAGACCACTTTCTTATACTATTCACAAAAATAAACTCAAAATGGATGAAGAACCCTAATGTGAAACAGGAAACCATCAAAACCCTAGAGGAGAAAGCAGGAACAAACCTCTCTGACCTCAGTCACAGAGACTCCTTACTTGACACATCTCCAAAGGCAAGGGAATTAAAAGCAGAAATGAACTATTGGGACCTCATCAAGATAAAAAGCTTCTGCACTGCAAAGGAAACAGTCAACAAAACTAAAAGGCAACCGACGGAATGGGAAAAGATATTTGCAAATGACATATCGGATAAAGGGCTAGTATCCAAAATCTATAAAGAACTCACCAAACTCCACACCTGGAAAAGAAATAATCCAGTGAAGAAATGGGCAGAAGACATGAATAGACACTTTTCTAAAGAAGACATCCGGATGGCCAACAGGTACATGAAAAGATGCTCAACGTCACTCCTCATCAAGGAAATACAAATCAAAACCACACTGAGATACCACCTCATGCCGGTCAGAGTGGCTAAAATGAACAAATCAGGAGACTATAGACGCTGGCGAGGATGTGGAGAAATGGGAACCCTCTTGCACTGGTGGTGGGAATGAAAATTGGTGCAGCCACTCTGGAAAACAGTGTGGAGGTTCCTCAAAAAATTAAAAATAGACCTACCCTATGACCCAGCAATAGCACTGCTAGGAATTTACCCAAGGGATACAGGAGTGCTGATGCATAGGGGCACTTGTACCCCAATGTTTATAGCAGCACTCTCAACAATAGCCAAATTATGGAAAGAGCCTAAATGTCCATCGACTGATGAATGGATAAAGAAAATGTGGTTTACATATACAATGGAATACTACTTGTCAATGAGAAAGAATGAAATCTGGCCATTTGTCAACATGGATGGAACTGGAGAGTGTTATGCTAGTGAAATAAGTCAGGAAGAGAAAGACAGATACCATATGTTTTCACTCATATGTGGATCCTGAGAAACTTAACAGAAGACCATGGGGGAGGGGAAGGAAAAAAAAAGTTACAGAGAGGGAGGGAGGCAAACCATAAGAGGCTCTTAAATAGTGAGAACAAAATGAGGGTTGATGGTGGGGGAGAGAGGGGAAAGTGGGTGATGGGCATTGAGGAGGGCACCTGTTGGGATGAGCACTGGGTGTTGTATGGAAGCCAATTTGACAATAAATTCTATTTAATATAAAATAAAAAACAAAAAAAATTGATTTCAGACTACAAAAATTTGGTATATAATATACATATACATATATATACATATACATATATACATATATATATACATATACATATATACATATACATATATATGTTATAGAGTATATAGACACTTTGGTATAAAGGGGAAAAACTAAATCCATAATTGCATGAGCCTAGGGCTACATTTATTTTAATTTTGCACATACTATTCTATTGTTTTTTAATGTGATTAAAAAAAATCTAGTCTTCATAAAAATGTGATCCTGAGAACACTAAATATTCCCACAAGGTATTAATTAGTGTTAGAGGCAAAAGGGTTTGGTAAATATAGTAGTCCTGGTGGAGTAGTCCTCATGTTCACAAATACCATTAGTGACTTTTCCAATTCATATGGCTCGTTTGAAAATCAATTTGGCAGTATATGTCAGGGGCCACGAAAATGTTTGTGCATTTTCACCCAGTGTCCTATCTGCAGAAATACACCCTAAAATAATCCAAAATGTAACAAAATTCATACAGGTAAATATGTTCATTTCATCTTTCTATATAATGTACAAAAATTGCAATAGTAAAAAGTTGATCAAACATCTTTGACTTTAGTTCAGTGGTTAAGTGTATTAGGCACATTAAATTGAACAGTGGTCAAGCATATTTTGCCCCATGTCTTTGCTTATCCTGCCCCTTCTATGTAGTGAACCCACTGTTCTTACCCCCTTTCCCCAAAACCACTCCTTTTCAGCCCTCAGATCTTAGTTTAGACATCATTTCCTTTCCAAAGTCTCCTATGCTGTGTTAGAAACTCTTCTTGTAATTGTCATAAATCTTCTTGTCCCTTATTATAGTACTTTTCACATTTTATTGAAATGCCCTGTTTACTTCAATATACACTCCCAAATAAATTGTTAGTAACTTTTAGGAAAGACTCAAGTTTTTATAATTATTTCAGAATCTAGCACAGTATTTAATATTTTATGGACTTGAATTTCACTGTTAGAACATTTATTATGGACACATATCAAAGCAATGTGTAAACTCTCTATATATTCTGATAACAACTGCTTGAAATAATATTTCCAAAATTGTATCCAATGAAGTACTAATTATGACACTCTATGGTCAAGAAAGTCAAACATGTTTAGAACATTTTCTGCATTCTACACATCCTCTTATGGATTCTCCATTTATATCAGCATAATAAAAGCACAGTGAGAACTTGTACAAAAAGAACCCTGTTATCCTTTGTTTAATTCATTATTTTTCAAATGTATTTAACACTTAGGTCTCTTTTCCTTACAGCACTGATTGGCATCTCAAGGAAATAGTGTTCTCAGGAACAAATTTTGAGGAAGCCTAGATTTGAAAAATGATATACAGATGGCCAACAGGTACATAAAAAGATGGTCAATGTCATTACTTATCAGGGCAATGCAAGTCAAAACCATAATGAGACATCATTTCTCACGTGTTAAGTGGCTATTTTCTTTTTGATAGACTTTATTTTTTTATGTTTATTTATTTATTTTGAGAGAGACAGAGACAGTGGGAGTGGGGGACAGGCAGAGAGAGAGGAGAGAGAGAATCCCAAGAATCTGTGCTGGCAGCACAGAGCCTGATGTGGATCTCAAACTCAAGAAAGCACGAGATCATGACCTGAGTCAAAACCAAGAGTTGGATGCTTAACTGTCTGAACTACCCAGGCACCTCTAGAATGGCTATTTTCAGAAAGACAAGAAATAACAAATGTTGATGAGGTTGTAGAGAAAAGGAAACCCTTGAGCACTATTGGTGGGGATGTAAATGGGTGCAACCAATTTGCAACCAATTGGTGCAACCACCAAAAGTATGGAGGTTCCTCAAAATATTAAAAACAATAGAGCTACCATATGATCCGGCAATTCCACTTCTGGATATCTACCCAAAGAAAATGAAAACACGAATTCAAAAAGATGTATATATCCCTATGTTCATTGCAGCATTACTTACAATAGCCAGGGTAAGTAAGGAAGCATCCTAAATGTCCATCAATGGATGAATGGAAAAAGAAATTTTGGTATGCATATTTTATACATTATATACATACATTATGTATTATATATATTATATTATATATACTTATATATAATATAATATATATTATATTATATATACTTATATATTATACAATATATACTCATATATATAAATATATAAATAATATATAAATAAATATATATAAATAAATTTATAGATATAAATTTATAGATATAAATTTATAGATATAAATTTATATATAAAAATATAAAAATATATATTATATATATATTGTGTGTGTGTGTGTATATATATATATATATATATATATATATATATATATATATAAAATCGGATTTTCCTCCTTCCCCAGAGTTTTCTGTTTTTCTGTTCGTTTGTTTTAGTTTTGGTGCTATATCTCTGTGCTGAGGATCAGCCGGAGGTATATACTTAAGTTCTTTTCAGATCTTTCCAAGACTGTGCCTTTCTTAGACATGCATGATGACTTTCTAATTTCCCTTGTACATGCAGTTGCTTTTGAATATTTGACTCCCACAGTGCAAAAAAGAGAAAACTGAAGCAAGAAGAAAGGTTCTGGAAGTCCTCTGAAAGTCACTTCAGCCAGAGGACGAGGGTATTGTAACAATGGGAAGGGGGTGCAACAACAATGGCTGTCAGTCTCTGTGTCTCCCTTTCTATGATCTGAAGCAGCCATCAGAGATCAGAGATCAGAATACAGACCCCCAATATTTGTTGGACAGGATCTGTAACAGCCACTCCGGCACCTACAAGCTGTATATAAGCTGGTCCCAGAACACATGCACAGCTGCCTGTCATCTGGCTGTGGGTGGTGGACAGGTAACTGCTGTAGCAGGAAGAGCTAAAGTGGACCAAAAATAATTGCAATGTACTATCGAAGGCTTCCCCTGGAAGCAGCAAACCTTCAGTGGAGTCCAGAGCTCTAAAAGGGTAACTCAGACACATTCTACCAGTGTCATTGTTGAGTAGGAAGATGGATCTTGGTGTTACCCACTCTGCCATTTTTTCAGAATCCTCTGTTGTGCAGCTTTTTAAGGGCCTTTTTTCCCTTCCCATATGTCTTTTGTCGTATTCTATTGTCAAGGGACAGGAAGAAAAGGAAACCAATAATTACAGATATGATAATGAGTATATCATTCTGGCCCCCATTTAGGACCATCCTCAAAAATCTCAGTGGAGCCTGGCTGAAGTACAACTAACCAATGTCCCTTAAAGGAATTACAGCTGTGGTCAAAATCTTTCTCCCTGTCATGGTTGCCCACTTGTATGGTAGAATAAAGCAGAGAGGTACTAGCCAGCCTTTATATTGTTGCAAGGACTAGAGCCTTTTTTGGTTTTTGTTTTGTTTTGTTTTGTTTTGTTTTTTATTTTATTATTATTATTATTATTATTATTATTATTATTATATTATTATTATTTTGAGAGACAAAGAGGGTGTGCATGTATGCAAGGGGAAGGGCAGAGGGAGAGGGAGAGAGAATCTTAAGCAGTCACCACACTTAGCGCAGAGCCCAACTCAGAGCTCAGTTTTGCAACTGCAAGATCATGACCGGAGCTGAAATCAAGAGTCGGACGCTCAACCAACGGAGCCACATGGACGCCCAGGAGTTTTATCTTATTATTGAGCACATGTAGCTAGAGTCTATATAAAAGCTTTGAAATTGTAAGTTATTTTGTCTGAAGATGTGGATAATGTTGAACATCTTTTGTTTATTCCTTTGCTCTTTTCTTTCTGTTCTTAAGCATATTTTCATTTTTAATGCTAGTGGAAAATAAAGGCTCTTTAAATTCTACTCAGTTACAGTAGAGATGAGAATGTAACTTTAATTAAAGTGAGTCAACTTGGGGCGCCTGGGTGGCGCAGTCGGTTAAGCGCCCGACTTCAGCCAGGTCACGATCTCGCGGTCCGTGAGTTCGAGCCCCGCGTCGGGCTCTGGGCTGATGGCGCAGAGCCTGGAGCCTGTTTCCGATTCTGTGTCTCCCTCTCTCTCTGTCCCTCCCCCGTTCATGCTCTGTCTCTCTCTGTCCCAAAAATAAATAAAAACGTTGAAAAAAAAATTTAAAGTGAGTCAACTTAAATATATTTCTTTACCAGAGCTAATTTCTTCAGTATTGTGAAATTTCCCACTTCTCGTATCTTCTCATTTGGGACAATGAGAGAAACATTAGTCTATACTAATCTATAAAAAAGTAATTTAATCTTTTGATAACGGGCATGTGTATGAAGTGATTAGATAAATCTGTAATGAACAATATGCATTAAATATAGACTGTGGGCAGGGCACTTTGACAGGTACTTCTTAAAGATCCCTATGAAACATGTGTTGTTTAATTTTATAAACTGTACCAGTGGCTGGAAGAATGTCAGTGATTAGCATTATGCTGACAGAACTGTCAGATGGCGGAAAGAAGTTTTCTAGAATCAATTCATCAATTTTGGTGTGATCTTCCTACTGCTGAATTGTGTTTACAAGATGCCTTACCTCGGCATTCAAAGCCCTATGCTTTATGGATCAAGCCTGTATTTAAAACTTGAGCTTTCACTGCACCTTGGCTAGTTTTTACTTTGTCCAGCTGGTTTTCTCACTCTCTCTGTTTACACCTCTCTTTTCTCCTCATTGCATTTCATTAACACAATTTGTTCCTCTCTCCTCAGTTCTTCCTAACCAATCTTTTTCATCCTTTAAAACCAAGCCCAATGCCATCTTTTTCTGCAGCTTTCCTCCTCTAAATTCTAAGTTTTTTTTCTGGATCAGCCATGTAGGAATTATTCCTCTGCTGACTCGGACATTTCCTTCTTCTTACCTAGTACTAACAATTCAAGGTTTATGAATAACATACTTGAGAAAATTCTCTACTTAATCAGTTATCATTCTTTGATATCCACCAAATGACAGGCATTTATTTCATCAACTGCACTCTTCCAAAATTCCACCACCATAAGTTAGATATTGTTATTCTTTTTGTCTATGCTGAAAAAGAGACTCGTAACTGTTAATACATTTTAAATAGATTCATATTTAATGAAAACAATTTAGATACATTTTCTAGTCTTGATGATATTCAGCTTTTTGATATGTCTCTGAAATATTTATTTATTTTAAAGTTTATTTATTTATTTTGACAGAGAATAAATAAAGTTTATTTATTATTTATTTTAAGAGAGAGAGAGAGAGCACACGTGCATGCATGAGCAAGTTGGAGAGGGGCAGAAAGAGAATCCTAAGCAGGCTCCATGCTTTCAGTGTGGAGCCTGACGTCAGGCCCTTAACTCACAAACCACGAGATCATGCCCTGAGCCAAAATCAAGAGTCGGGTGCTTAATTGAGCCATCTTGGTGCCCCCATTATTTCCCTGAAATATTCAATTCATTATGTATAATGCTTATTTTTTAATCTAAATATCTCCCCCAAGTCACTTAGCCTCTCACCAAGCACTTTCCTAACACTTATCATCTCTATATTATATATTAATGTGCTTACCCATTTATGATCTTTTCTTTCCACTCTAGAAAATAGTGTCCATGAAAACAATGATCTGTCCCTTTGCCTTCCTGCTATTACACTCACACTAAAAGAAAATTGTGCACAATAATATCTGTTGCATGAGTAAATTAATAAAATGACAGAACCTGAGGTTCAAATCCTGGTTTTCATAATTGCTTGGATCTAGAGCCTTTGAGGAGTAGGAGGAATATTACATATAGTAAATGCTATCCCTGGTAACAGATTAGCCCTAGATAATTCCATGTGGTTTAATGCTGTGAAAGTTTACCGATTGCTCAAGAGCTCTTCTGCATGACCGTTCAGCAGGCAGACATGTATAAAGTGATTCAGGGACAGAGGCTCTTTCCAACTTCTGTTTCCACTATCCCCTAGGGCTTCAGTGTCCTTGACTAGCAGACAGGGGTGAAGAGTGAGTGGAAGTTTGCATGAGGTTTCTAGCCTCAGAGGGGGTGTGCATCATTTCCTTCCAAAAATCCATTAATCAGAACCCATGCACACGGCCAGGGGTAACTACAAAAGGATCTGGGAAATATATTTTAGGTATGTGCTCTAAAGAAAAGGGAAAGAGGTTTAATGAAAACCTGAAGACATCAGACTAAGAATACAGATCATACAATCCTGCAAGGTTGTGAAGGGGGTAATGTCTATTAAACTTCTTTGTGTATCTCACAACTTTGAACACATACTTACGAAGTAGATAAACAAATGACTAGATACTGAGTGCAGTATTGATGGAGGGACCGTTTATACTCATCTTTGAACATCCTGCAGTGCCTGGTCTAGTTAGCCACTATTCATTAAATTGAATTGTTTCAATTCAATTAACTAATTACTATAAAAATGTTCATCAACTTATTGTAACCACAAGAAGTGAATAGGTGTGACTGGCTTCTTAGTGGCTATGTGGCCATGGTTATTTTTGTTCCTACTTAGAGAGTTAGAGAGAGACATACCTGTTAAATTCTCTTTTTCTTCGGGATTGGCAGTCATGGTTCAAGTGAAAGTAGAGAAATTTAGTCATAAACTACATACATATTTATAAACAATAAGAAATACTAAGCAATTACCTCAGATTGCCATTAGGGAGAGACAGAGGAGGAAATGAGAGAGGAGCATGTGCACAGCTATAATATGTTAGTCCTGATTAAGTGACAGATTTGGGGATGTTTCTTATAAGTATTAAAAGTCAATAAATAAGTGGTGATGAGACACTTCACACCCATCACCATGGCCACTATCAAAAAAGCAAAAATTCGGTGTCTGTGAGGATGAGGTGGAAATGAGATCCTTGTGCACTGCTGGCGGGAACGTAAAATGGTCAAGCTGCTATGGAAAACAGTATGTAGATTCCTCAAAAAATTAAGAATAGGATTACCACAGACATGAATCTCACTGCTAGGTATATATCCAGAAGCAGGGACAGGAAAAGTGCACACATGTTCATAGCAGACTTGATCATAATAATCAAAAGATGGAAGCCATCCAAGGGTCCAGCAATGGATGACTGGATAAACAACACGTGGCACACACATATAATGCCTATTATTCAACCTTAAAAAGGAAGGAAATTCTGACACAATGTCACAACATGGATGACACTTGACGACATTATGTTAAGTGAAATAAGCTAATCATGAAAAGACAAACGCTGTATGATCCCACTCACATGAGGTACTTCGACGAGTTAAATTCACAGAAACAGAAGGTAGAATGGTGGTTGGCAAGGACTGGTGGGAGGACTAATTCTCAGCGGTGTAAGGTTTTGGTTTTGTAAGATGACAAACCTTTAGTGGATGGACTGTGGTGATGGTTGTACAAAAATGTCCATGTGCTTAATGCCAGTGAACTAGACATTAAAAAATTGTTAAAATGATAAGATGTAAACTTTGCATCTTTATCACAGGTTTTTAAAATAAATAATTTTAAGGGGTGCCTGGAGGGCTCAGTCAGTTAAGCGCCTGACTCTTGATCTCGGCTCAGGACACGATCTCAGTTTGTGAGTTTGAGCCCTGCATCAGGCTCTGCACTGACAGCATGAAGCCTGCTTGGCATTCTCTCTCCCTCTCTCCCTTTGAGCTCTTGCTCAAAATTAAAAAAAAAAAAATTAAATGTAAATGAATAAATGGACAAAAAAAGTGGACTATTCACACAACAATGATAATGCACTATGAACCAAAGATTATGATTAATTAATTTTTGTTTACCTAGATGACTAAAGGAAAATAAAAGAAAAGGAAAGAGAATGGCTCTGTTTATACGATGCCAAGATACTCGGTTTACAGGCTCAATTCACTCATTAAATTCAAAGCAAAACCAAAAGGTTGCCTACAATGTGTCCCAAAGAATTTATCAGCTAGATGTTTTATTTTTCAAGTGTTAGCTTTTTGT
Source organism: Felis catus (assembly GCF_018350175.1). Taxonomy (NCBI): domain Eukaryota; kingdom Metazoa; phylum Chordata; class Mammalia; order Carnivora; family Felidae; genus Felis; species Felis catus. The sequence continues at coordinate 28,073,193 of NC_058385.1, read as the reverse complement.
AAGTCAACCTCTTTGATATTTTAATTTCTGATTAAAGTCCCGATCCTTCAAATCTTTCTCACATAATGTGATTTCCCTTTGCTTTTCCCACTTTACTTCATGCTACTGTTTAACGCCTCTTTGATGTTAGCACATCTCTTCGGGACTGTCTACCAAATGTAAAAGTATCCACAATTATTCTTGTGTCTAGTCTTCTCAGTTCATCTGGGATTCATTGCTAACATTTCAGGCTTAATAACAGACGTCTTGATCATTTATGCACTGGTCCATTTTATTTTCTCCCAAATTATTCAGTGTCATTTCAGCATTCAAAAGGAAATGTTTCATTGAAATGTTTTTCAACAAAGTAGCCCATTGTCAACATATTAAATAAAAGTACCCTTGGAAATAAACCCAGATTTTATTAGCACGTGGAGGCTTTGCTTACATATGGAAAAGAAAGTTTCCTTGGTTTGGCTATTTTTTCTTATAAATTTTATGTTCATTTCCAATGGTAGTAAAATCTGTTTGTGATTCTAGTGATATCAGTGGGTTGTATATCATTCCGCGAATGTGCTTCAGGGTTGTCCCCGAAAGATACCTGCAATAGGGCTCTGTCATTCTTGGGGTGACCCTCTATTTCACAGAATAGTCTGCCTTTACCTCTTCACAGTGAGACTATTTGGATTTTATTTTTTCCCCTTTTCTCCTCTTTCATTCTGCAACTGCTCATTGACCTTCTTTCTTTTCTTTTTCTCTCTTTTTTTTTTCTTTTCAACTTTCCCTTTCTTTTTTGGCCATATTAAGGTTTTTCCACCTTGGCATATTTCCATAAATTATTTGCATTGGAACAGTTTGGCCTGTGTTACGTCCAAACCTCTTTAAATAAGTTGTGACAGAAGATATTTATAGAGGGCATTTGCTTTCAGGGATTTAGTACTGAGAAGGTCACCTTGGTTTTTCATTCTAAGGTGAGGGCAGGGTAGTTACTATCACTTGTTAAAGAAAATTGAGGTTGCCTAATAAGTGAGAAAAATTAAACTATGGCAAAATTGTTTCAATGGATGTCAAATGCAGTAGAGAATAAGAATTAGCTGAACTTTACAACTCTTTTTATTGGTGAATTTCACACTTGTTTATACATATATGTATTGTGTGGTAGAAAGCATGCCTGATTTTCAGTGTTGGGTCTGCCCTTTCTCACTACGTGGCAAGCATTAAGCATCCATTTACTAGACTTCAGTTGACTCCCCTCTAAACTTGCATGTTTTAGGTGGATCTTTAAGGTCGTTGGGCTTGAAAGTTCTGTAGTTCTTCCTCAACATAATTTATTTGTTCTTTTAGGTCTCTAAGGGCTGTCATTGCTTCCCAATTATTATAACAATGCTTTGCATAGCTCTTCCTAAAGAAAACACACACTCAAAAGTCACTTAGTAAATCATTGGTGTTCTGTAGTTATGCATTTCCAGCTGTGTATCTTCACGCTTTAGCATCGTATAGTAGTAATGTGCTATATTATAAAACCCAAGAGGAAACAGCTAAATGTCGCTATAATTTTTTTAAATGGCAACAAATGGTTCAGAAATGCATCCAGTAGCTCAGTGAAAGAATAGGTTGAAAAAATGTACAGTTACCATCGACAGGGAGCTGCACAGGATCTCTGTGGTGAGGAAAGAGCAGAGCAAGCATTGTAACCTAGCTGAATGACATGAAATGCACATAGACTTTTAACGCCACAGGAATCATTTGAAGGCTGGAAGCTGTCAGGTTTAATGGCACTAAGTGAATAGGTGAGAGCAAACTCCCTGAACCAGTTGAAATGGCTCCACAAACAGTCACATTTCTCTCTGATACTTCGTCTTTGATGGGCAGACAAGGTTGTTTGCTTTGTGAAAGCTGAGAAGCTTTATCCCTCAGATTGAAAGTCATCAGAGTGTGACATTTAAAGACATAAACTCGATGGAGAAATGTAAATTAGAAAACAAATATGCTGAAGGATAAGACAATTGAGCATTTCCACGTGAGCTTCTGCTTTGGCCCAGAAGACAATCCACTTACTGAAATAGAATGAGATCAGAGAATGACAAGGAAAGGGAGCTGAGGTCTCCCCATAAAGAAGAAAAAAAAAAAGCTAAGACTTCTGGTAATATGGACTCCAAAAGGTTAGAGGAAATGATCAAAAAACCAGGAAAGGGGACAGGTTTTTGACACCAATGCAAATAAGATTACACAATAAACTGTTTAAGATAAATCAACTGTTATTGCCTAAAGATAGCAGCATACAGTTAGAGCTCCTTATTTTTTTCATAAACTTCTACTTTCTCTTCTGGCTCCCTCAAGTATTGGTAAAATCTATTAGCCACGAATAAGAAAAGATTTTCTGTTTTGGGTCAATCTGGAGTTATTTTTGTTAAAAATGTAATTCAATTATAACATATATAACAACTCAGTGAATTGTTACAAAGTGAACACATCCATATAAACTCCACCCAGGTAAGGAAAATGGACATTGCTAGTGTTAGGGAAGTTCTCCCCATGCTCCCACCAGCCAGAACATTCCTACTCTCCACTTTAAGGGTATCTACTGACTTTTAACAGGCCATTGATTAGATTTTCCCATTTTCAACTCAATATTATGTTTGTGTGATTCATACCTATTGTTGCACATAGCAGTTTATTTTCACTCTCTCTAGTGTTCATTGTATGAACATATCGCAATCTATTTACCCATTCTAATGCTGATAAGCATTTGGGCTCCTTCAGTTGTGACCATTCTTCTGTATGTATCTGCCACGTGGACCTTTCCATGAGGCTGTTGGAGCTTCCTCACAGTATGGTGGCTGTGTCCCAAGAGAGAAGAAATTGAAACAGTGAGGTATCCTTAATACCTAAGCTTGGGCATTTCAGACATCACTTCTGCATACCATTGTCCAAAGCAGTCAGACAAAACCCAGATACCAAAGGAAGGGAGATAAGTTCCTTGTGTGTATATAGGGAGGGGCAAGAAATACTTGGGAGAATCATACCAGAGGAAACTTCTGAACGTTCTGTTCAAATTCTTAACCACTCAGTTACTACCATAGATTGATTAATGGTGTGTAGGCAAAAGTGATGCCCATTGCTGGCTTCCCTTTCCTCTTGGCATCTTGGCACCTCAGGTCCTCATGGGCTTTCTCTCTGTGGTCTTTAAATAGATTTGTTCAACATTTTTTACCACTTTTCTAGGTATTTTTGGTTTGTTCCAGACCAACTAAACAGGAAAGAAAATCTTTATTCAAAACCATTGCAGTAAGGGAGAGGGACTGAACTCAACTCTACTGAAAGAAGGTGATGGGGGATGGGACATTTAAATTGTGAGGTGAGCTACTGGAAAAGTACTGAAGGCTATTAGGAGAGATGTTGGTCAGTGTGATCAGTCCATCTGTGTTTGCTAATTTTCCTTTTTTGAAGTTAGACTCCTGGCCTTCTGCAGAGACTGGGAGATAGGGGTGCTATCTGCTTCAATGATTATGTTTCAAAGGGGGTGGTTCCCAGGTCCTTCAGAAAGACATATCTAGATTGTAAAATGACTTACATTTTGAAGGGTCAGAGAAAGAGTTTACAATTCCAAGTTCTCTGAAGTAAACACTCTTAAGAAAAGGGAGGCCAGGGGTCTGTAGTCAGAAAGAAACCTGTCTAATGTTTCACCAAGTCCAAGGAACTGCTAAGACTGTTCTGGTTACCCTCAACTTCCTTTCATGATTTCAGGCCTTTTGCTGCATCTCTCCCTCTTCCTCCCTCCCTTCCTTTCTCACTCCCTTCCAATCAGCTCAGCAGGTGTCCAGATATGCAATTCTCTCTGTCTTAAAGTCTCTTTATAAGTCTCTTTGTCTAGCCCTTTATTCATGATTTACATTCTTAGCTAAATGTCATTTCCTAGAAAGACTTTTCTTGACCCATCAACTTAAATTAGGTGTCCCTGTTTTAAATACAGGAATAGATGATGATATAGGTATAGGCATAGGTATTGGTATAGGTACAGGCATAATTGGTTGTGAAATTATTTGGTTAAGTTTCTCTATTCAGCTATATATTCAGTGAGGGCGAGCACCGTCTTTATTTGTTCAACATCTAGCACAGTACTTGAAACATAGAAGGCACAAAATGACTTTTGACAAAAAGAGGTTCAAGTCTCATTACCTCAGCCAGGTAATCGAGATCAGCACCAACAGTCATAAGTAATACTGATAATATGTATCCTTGATCTAATATGATGAGAATGGCACATTAACCTCGGTGGTCTGCATCCCCAAATTTACAGCTCCAGTCTAATCATGAAAAACACCAGACAAATCTCAACTGAGCGACATTTCATAAAACATCCAACCAGAACTCCTCAAAACTGTCAAGGTCATCAAAACAAGAGAAGTGTGAAAAACCGTTATAGCTAACAGGAGCCTAAAGAGGCATGACAATTAAATATAATGTGCTATCTTGGATGGGTCCTGAAACAGAAAAAGAACATTAGGTTAAAACTAAGGAAATTTGAAGAAAACGTGGACTTTAATAATAATAGTGTATCAATATTGGCTCATTAATTGTGACAAATGTATCAAACTAATGTAACATAATAATAGGGAGAACTAGGTTTAGGGTGTTTGGGAACTTTCTGTACTATCTTTGTAATTTTCTATAAATCTGAAATAATTCTAGAATAAAAAGTGTATTTAAAAAGTACTCAAATCTTGGGGCATCTAGGTGGCTCATCTGGTTAAGCACCTGACTCTCGATTTCAGCACAGGTCATTACCTCATGGTTTGCGGGATCTAACCCTGCATCTGGCTCCATGCTATCAGCTTGGAATTCTCTCTCTCCCTCTCTCCCTGACCCGCCCTTGCTCTCTCTCTCTCAAAATATATAAATAAACATTTAAAAAAAATACTCGTCTCAATTCAATTTCCTCCGCATAAATGTTTACTGAGGACTTTCTATACTTTAGATATATGGCCAGATTATAAGCTATTTGAGCTGGAATAAAGTTTAAGCATCCAATGGTCCCCTTTTTTCATTTCATTCATGAAGAACCTAAGGTAGAGGGGTATTAAGTGACTTGCTTAAGATCATATAGCCACCAAGTGCAATATTTAAGACTGGACCCTAAATATTCCTACTCTCTCTCCAGTGTTCCTCCTGACACAGCTTTTTGCCTCCTAGGATAAAATATAATCCCTTTAAGAATTAAGCAGTTTGGTTGGGCCAATTGACAACATCCTATAAATTCAATGACTGCCTAGCAACTTATATTTTTGACAACCTCTTCAATCTTAATTTTAAGCAGTGTCACCAAAACCCTAAATTGGATCCTGGACCCCAGATTTTGTACTACTCTTTCTATTTCTTTGTATTTCTCCTCCCACAGATCAGTAAATCTCTACAATATGCAAACCATTTTGAACAAAAAACACAGCTTTATTTGGAGTATTTGGAGAGGAGTAAGGGAGACAGAGATATCGATTGTAGAGTGTCAGACTAACTGATGGTCTGAGTTGATTACTTAATGCAATCTGATATCTTTTAACATTGTTGCTTATTATATGATTAATTTTGGAGATAATTTATCAAAGGGATAATAATTTATTATGGTTTCTACTATTGGTTGGGCATTATGACATCAGTGGAGACACACAATTAAAGGATAACTTATTTACCCTTATGGAAAAGGCAGTCACAGGTGGGGAAATATATGTTATCAAGTGATTTAAGGCATTAATGAGTTATGATGAAATGCTATGGTAAGGGTGGAACTGTAAAGGCACAGAGCAGGAGGTAGTCATTTCTGTCTCAGAGGTCAGGGCTGGCTTTGTAGATAAGGTGATAATCATTGCTTACATATTCTACAATTTTAGTACGACTTTTCATGGAAATTGTATTCAAAGATTCACCACCTGTAATCTCTTTCTCAGTATTCCATGTTACCTTTGGGGACCATTATTTGCCCACTCTTGGTCTATGTGATTCAGCAATGGTGCCACTTTTAGCTTTAGGGATATATCAGAAAATTAATTTTATCACTGGCACATTATTGATCCATTAGCGTAATTCCAATTGTCTTGTCCAGCAACGATTGGTGCAGAAATACACATATCTCCCAAACTGGTTTGATTCCAATGAATCCTAGGATTTGCATGGATGCCTCTTCCCTTGGAACTATTGGCAGAAAGAAGTGAACCATGAAGTGTGGGAGGCCATTATAGGTACCCTGAGGATAAACCCAACCAGCAGAAGGCTAAGCCAAGAGATGGAGAGAAAGAAATAGCTTAACAATGTTATTTGAAATCCTGGATCAAGTCTAGACTAATGTTAAATTTATGCCCAGACTTTCAAGTTATATGTGCTAATAAGTCTCCTTCATTGAGAAAGTTAGTTGTTGTTGTGTTTTTTTTTCCCATGTGCAATTAGAAGGGTTCTACTGTCTAATAAAACAGTGTAGAGACTTTGATTCACCAAAGCATACTCTGATTCAAAATATATGAGAACAGTAAGTACATCAGAGATTGAGAAACAGTGACTAGTAGACCGAATGCAGTTGAAGCAATCCTGGCTATTAGAAGGAATTAGAAGAGCTAGCTAGCACTAAAGCATATTTAAAAAGCCTGATGAAGCATCAGGTAAAGAGACATAACTTCTGAAGGCCAAACAAGTCTTCCCTTTGTCGTAGGTCCCAAATTCAGCTATGTAAGAACCTGGCTCTCCACTTGACCGACAACTGCTTTCCTTTCTATCTAAAGTCCTAATCCTCATTGTTGTACATGTGAATAAATCTGGTTTTGCATCATTTAAAACGACAACAACAACAGCAACGACTTCATTTAATGACCACCTAGGCTCCCACGCAGAAGGAGTCTGTTAGCAGTAGTGATCCTTCAGAAACCACAGGGGACCAACAGAATAAGAGCTGACATTTAACAGGGGCCAGGCACTCCGCAGAGAACTTTACACCTCATTTCCAATCTCACAACACTATGGGGAGATACTTTATCATCCCCATGTTTCCCAGAAGCAAACTAAGGCTCAGAGAAGCTGGGTAACTTGTTTGAGGTCACACAGAAAGGAAGTCACAGGGCTGGGATTAGACTCCATATCTATGATTCCCTCCCACTGTCTCTCTGGTTCAAAATTATAAATGCGACCCAAAGAAATATCTGTGGATCTCTGGCCGGCTTTATAATTGTTGATTTTATGACTGAGCAGGAATTTGTTCAATAAATTTAACTTAAAATCTGTTTTGTGGGGCGCCTGGGTGGCGCAGTCGGTTAAGTGTCTGACTCTTGGTTTCAGCTCAGGTCATGAGCTCACAGTTTGTGGGTTCAAGCCCCATGTCGGGATCTGTACTGACAACACGGAGCCTACTTGGGATTCTCTCTCTCCCTCTCTCTCTGCCCCTCCCCCTGCTCATGCTCTCTCTCTCTTTCAAAATAAATAAATAAATAAACGTAAAAAAAGAAAATCTGTTTTGTACATAAAGTTTTATTAGAACACAGACACACCCATTTGGATGGTGTTATCTCCTGCTGTTTTCATGCTATGAGGGCAGAGTTGAGTAATTGTGACAGAAATTGTATGACCTGCAAAGCTGAAACTGCTTACTAGCCTTTTTTAGCAAATGTTTGTTCACCCTGAATGTATATCATCTCTCTTGGACTTATTCCATGAAAGGACAGTTATATTGCATAAGTAACAGGAAATCTGATCACACTGGCTTACAGCAACAAGATAAATTTATCTCACATAGCAACCTGTTCAGAGGTAGCATGGTTTATGGTTCCAGGTTGGTTAATTCGGTGCAACAAGGAGAACTTTTCTAACTTCCCCAACATACCTCATTGGCCATAATTGTGCTAAATGCCAGCTATAATTACTAGTAAGAGGAATGTAATTATCATGATTTGTTTAGGTTGGTTAGGATTTATCTTCTGGGCCTGGGGAGGGCCCAATCTTCAACCCTTCCTGTGGCACATGGCCACCTATATATAATTGTCTTCATATTTCTCTCTCTGTATCTCTCTGTCTCTTTGTCACTCTCTCTCTCTCTCTGCACATATATATATATATATATATATATATATGTATATATATATATACATATATATATATATATGTCAAGAACATATGGATTAGCTTTTATTGAGTAAAAATTACTTTGATAGAATTGAAAGTGAACCAAATCCTTAGGAATATGCTCCATGTGGTCCAATCTCCAAAAATGGGATGGTTTCTAATTTCCAGAGATCTCTCTTAGTGTTTCACAAATATTAATCATTTCTTTTCCATGGGAGAAGATTAAAGGGCACTTAGGGAGGTGAGGTGACTATAACTTAATTAGGAAGCATAAATGAATAGGAATATGGAAATGTAAGTCATTGCAATAATTGTTCAAACAGGAGAGGAGATGGTAATCCTGCTACACAGCAGTGATCCGGAATGATCTGGAAACCTGTTCTCGCCCCTCTCCGGGGAGGTCTGGTGGGTTGAAGTGCTGCTGCTCTAATCCAGTCCTCAGACCCATTTTCTGGGTTAGCATAATATTTTACAAATTTTTTCATTTTATTTATTTGAGAGAGAGAGAGAGAGGGAGACCCCAAGTGGGGGAGGAGCAGAGGGAGAGAGAGAGAATCCCAAGCAGTCTCCACGTCCACACAGAGCCCTATGCAGGGCTTGATTCCATAACCTGGGATCACCACCTGAGTGGAAACCAAGAGTCCAATGCTCAACAGACTGAGCCACCGAGGCTCCCTTGGGTTAGCAAAATATGTGATGGAGACTACTGTCAGCAAGATATCAAGGCACCAGCGATGAAGTGTGTGGAGGGATGAGAGTTGCTGGAATTATCTGATGATTACAGAGTACTTTGAATTAGGTCCAGACACCATTCCTGCAGGGCACAGGGTAGTAGTGGTGGTTAGGAGTTGTGGCTCTGCTTTCGAACTCCCTGGAACAGATCCTGGCTCCATCCATCTTTCCTGACTGCACAGACCTCAGCAAATCTTTTGAAACATCTATGCCTCAGTATATTCATCGTTTTTTTTAAATAATAATACCTAACTAATGGGATTGTTATGATGAATAAGAAAAGTAACAATTATCTCTCTCTCTCTCTCTGAGTGTGTGTACCTATGTATTTCTGAGATCAATCTTTGAAACAAAATAAGCACCTAGTATCTATTACCATTATTTTTATGAAAACTCCCATCACATCTCCATTTCTCCTGGAAAATTTTAAAGAAGTCAAGATTGATAGGATACTAGGGTCTTTAAGACCCTCTCTCAGACACGGCAGCCTAGGCAAAATACTGCTTGGGTAGCCATTTAAATGGATTCTTCCACAAGTCTAATAAAAAGCTGTCCTCATCAAGGCTGTCTCCATCTGATTCTTTTAATCTATCCTAAAATATCAGACAGCACTATATTTATATCAGGCATTTAATCATTGAGAGCTGTAATCAGGAAACCTGACTTGTGTAGACTTCCTTCTTGACTGACTGGAGCAGCATTCAAATGTAATGCACTCCTCCATCGGCATGATGGTGGGAGAAGAAAGTGCTCTCATTGGACTAGCTGTTGAGTTATTGACTGCACTGTCCAACTTGACCTTTAGGCGCCAGACATCAAAGCCCTGAGATACAATTAAGTCTCCTGTTATTCACCAGAAGTGGAACATTTTAATGTATGAAACTGAATCATCTTGAGAAGGCCATTCTAGTTGGAGCCTTGTGCCTAAGACAAAGAGCTGGGCAAGGCAGACACGAAACAACTTGGTTTTGATCAGTAAAAAGCAAATTGACTTTGGTTAATATAAGCAAATTGGTTTTGATAATCATATTGTACTTATATTAAGGCAGGAAATTATATGTCTATTTAATCACATTTGAAACTGGGCACATTAAATGAGCAGGCATCCCTAATGATAGGCTGCTATGGGTGTGTACAAAAAAAATACCATAAAGCATTTTAAGCTTAAATGATAAGATTTTTTAACTTTATAAATATTGAAGACAAGGCAAACCTTCTACCTAATGCTGTAAATAATGGCAATCAATCACTGGAAAGTAGACGAGGTCATTTGCAAAGAGGCCAGAAAAGATCAATATGGTCTCCTAGCAACAGACCTGCATACTGCAAGATCCTGCAGCCATCTGGGACCTTTCAATCTCTGACCTGACCCAATAAGCCACATCAGGGTCATTGTCTGCATTTCCATAATGCTAACTCAGAGAACATATTTCCCAATGACAAAGATGTTAGTACTTATCAAATAAATATGAGGCGGAATGAGCACCTAATGCAGAATAGCCTAACAGAGAGTTAATTAATTTATATCTATGGCAAATTATATTTAATTTGACCTAGATAACACTATATAAAATAAAACTGGATGTACAAAGAAAGTCAGATGCTTTTGCTCAGCAAATTAAAATTGCAGAAATTAATAAAAAAAGTGAGAATCATTGGGTTCTGGATCCTGATAGTGTTTATTTTTGTTATTCTAATCAGCACTAAGCCATATCTTTGATATGATAATCAAGATAATTTTCCAGATAGAAAATGCTCAGTTATTCCGACCTTAACCCAAATTGATTTTTAGTTATATATTTTGCTTCAATTTTTTTACGCAACCTTCTTTAAAAATTTTGTTTTAATGTTTATGTTATTTCTGACAGAGAGAGAGAGAGAGAAAGAGAGAGAGAGCAGGGGAGGGTCAGAGAGTGAGAGGGGGACACAGAATCTGAAGCAGGCTCCAAGCTCTGAGCTGTCAGCACAGAGCCTGACGTGGGGCTGAAACTCACAAACTGTGAGATCGTGACCTGAGCTGAAGTTGGACACTTAACCAACTGAGCCACCCAGTGCTCCAGCACAACCTTCTTTTTAAACCCAGTCATTTCAATTAAGAATGACAAAGACAAACATAAATAAATTATTACAATAAAGTGTGATATATACAAAGCATATGATATAACATGATCTTAAATGGAACACTTTACCCTGTACGTCTTAGTGGTTGTGGATGAGGGGATATTTCCAGAGGATTTGATATCTGAGCAACTTTTCCTAGTAGTTAAGTGTTTTATTGGACTGAGTTTGTCTGGTTTCATATCGCAGATCCAAGACCGACTAGCTGCTTGACTGGGTAAATTACATAACATTTGGTGCCTCAATTTCTTCCGCTATATAGTAGGTATTAGAAGTTGTTCTAAGTATTAAAGTAATGTGTATGCAAAATGCTTATAAGAATATCTGGCATAGGGGTGCCTGGATGGCTCAGTCAGTAGAGCATCCAACTCTTGGTTTCTGCTCAGGTCATTATCCCAGAGTCATAGGATTAAGCCTGAGTCAGGCTCTGTGCTGAGTGTGGTGCCTGCCTCCTTAAGATTCTCTCTCTCTCTCTTTCTTTCTCTCTCTTTCTCTTTCTCTCTCTTCCTCCCCCTCTGCCTCTCTCTCCACCCCTCTTTCTCTAATAAAGAAAAGAATATCTGGCATATAGTAAATTTAACAAATATTATTTTCATTGTTATCCTTAGGAATCACTACTTTGATATATGCTAATTTCATCAATTAACTCAGTAAGGATTTCCTGAGAGCCTAGTCTGTCAGGCAAAACTCTGACCCATAGCAGTGAGCATGAGACAAAGTTCTTGTTCTCATAGGGGTACATCCCTGACATCAAGTCCAACATCTGTCATATAAGGCATTGGGAATGGATGTCTTAAGTTTTAGGTTTCTAGGATGAGCGAAATAATACAAAGAAGGCTGTAAGCATGGAAGACAGAGTTTACCACACTTTCTGATAACTCACTTTATTCTGAGAAAGAGGTTAGGGAAAATAAATGAAAGTTAGACTTAAATGTGTGTAAACTTGCATAGGCAGTTAGTATATGATATCGTCTGAGAGGCACTATTGAAAGGCTTAGGCTTCTAAATATTTTTATAACCATAATATTCTCATTGTTAGGACTTCGCTACTTTGGGATAGAAAACTATGAGTCTTGGAACTCATTTTCAGCACCAGATTTTTCTGGAAAGAATGCCAAAATGAAGTCACAATGATCTATTGGTACAGTATGAAAATCTATCTATGGGAGATGAGCAAGCCTGTCAACAGAGAAAGTGTAAGGGCAGGAGAAGAAAGAGTTGGAGAAGAGTACAAGAAGGCACAATTTTCCCTAAGGATCGAAAGACCCTTTGCAAGCACTGCAAAGGAGGCTCCTGTGGTCACGGGCCTGAGGGCCACAGGCACCTGGTGAGACTGGGAAGGAGCACACAATGAATGGTGCATAAGACCCCTCATTCCCACTCCCCAAAACGTGGCAAAATAAGACAAGAAAAATGAAGACACATTTCTTTGTTTGTTATAGAGAAAGATGACCCGGATTCCAGGTCAGCTTTATCATTCACTGCCTTTGTGACCTTGGAAAAATCATTTAAATTCTCTGAGCCTCAGTATCTTTAACTCTAAAATGTCAATTATCGGGGCGCCTGGGTGGCGCAGTCGGTTAGGCGTCCGACTTCAGCCAGGTCACGATCTCGTGGTCCGTGGGTTCGAGCCCCGTGTCGGGCTCTGGGCTGATGGCTCAGAGCCTGGAGCCTGTTTCCAATTCTGTGTCTCCCTCTCTCTCTGCCCCTCCCCCGTTCATGCTCTGTCTCTCTCTGTCCCAAAAAAATAAATAAACGTTGAAAAAAAATTTTTAATGTCAATTATCAATACATCTCTAGCTAGACTGTTGTAAGTATCAAAGGAAATGATATTTGCAGAGCTTATAGTTCATATAGAGCTCAGTTCATATAGTAGGCATGCAATACATAAAATAATAATGACAAAGATAATAGTTATTTTATTATTTTCATTACCTTAGACCACAAATGCCCCTAAGACAGGAAGGGAAGAGGTGCTCATTTCTCATGTCATGACAGTACCCAGAAGAAAGCAACATTAAGTTGGGGGTTTATATAACTATAACTATAACTATAACTATAACTATAACTATAACTATAACTATAACTATAACTATAACTAACTATAACAACTATAACTATATTATATATATGTATGTATGGCTTAACACCAATATGTGAATACTTGAGTGTGAATGTCTGTCTGCATTGTGCCCAGTGCTGTGCAGGATATCAGGAAGAACACAAAAGTATGAGATGACCATCACTCTCAAGTAACTTACCATCTAGGTGGTAAGGCAACACACACAATTCAGAGAAGGGTCAGTGCAGGCAAAAGTCTAGGTAAGGCTTCTAAGAATAGAAAATAACTGATCTGGATGTTAAAGAATGGAAAGAATTTGGATGAAGGCAAGAACTAAAGGAGGACTTTTAAGGTTGAGAACAGCATAATTCAGAACAACTGATAGCATGTATTGAAAACCAGCCAAGGGATAACATAAGTCAGGGAATAAATAGAAGTGAGATAAATGGCGAGAACCACAGTGTGAAGCCATCCATGGAGGGCCTTAAGAAATGATGGCAACATTCCTTGCACAGCCAGAAATAAATACTAGATCATTGTCTAAAATGAAATGTAAGGTCCTGAGTGTTTTGAGAATGGCAAACAGGGGCAAAGGATTAACAATGATAGGAGTCATTGGTTAACATAACCTAGGAAAAAAGCCACAGCAAAGATGGTTCTTTTTTTCCCCCACAGATACAACTCATTGCCTGATATCAAAACAATCATTTCCAAGGAAAATGGATTTTGAAAAAGAGTAATTACACATTTGGCAACATGATAGTTGCCTTTACTTTTTTCTCTATTCTTGCATTGATTTCCAAATAGAGTTGGCAAATGCAAATTACAAACACATCAGGCATTTCGTAAACATCCCACACATTTCCAGGGCAGCTCAGAGCCAAACGTGGAAACAATAGTCTGGCAAATAAAATGTGAGATCACCTCTCAGAACAGCACAAAACTGCTTCTTTCCCCCCAAACTGCATACTCCTACATTGTGGATACTCTCCCTGAAATTAAAGGGTGTCAGGCCATCTTTCATTGGTGGATCTGTCCCATCGGAAGTAGTCAGGACCTAGATTGTACACTATGAGTCCCATGCGAGGAAGAACATACAATAAATGAGAAAATAGTTTTAATGGGATTGAAATGGAGCCCATCCCAGGCCCTTCTGGCTCAAGAAAGGGAGCCATACCACTGCTCTTGCTAACTGTGTTCAGGGATCAGAATCACTGATTGGGAAAACAAGGGTGTCTATCAATACAATAGAAAGAATATGAAACAGAACTAATTTGGCCTTATCATCAACAATAAACAGTTTTATTTGTATTGTTCCAGTCTCTTGGCTTAAAAATTGAATTAATTTAAAATAGTAACAAAGCTGAGAATTCCTAATTTTTGTTATTATTATCTGGTCTGTTACCACAAATACAAAGCAAACATTTAAAATGTTACTCAAGGCACAGATGAAAAATTAGAGGAAATGATACAGACTGTTTTCTGTATCATGGAAAGAATTTTTAATATGTCAAAATTTAACAAATAATCATGTAATACTTATTTTAATTAAAGATACAGCATCATTCATTATAGGAATAGGAGAGAAAAATAGGAAATGCTTTCTCAATGTGAACTGGGGTAGGTGAATATATGAAGGAGGTGTGGTTATATATGAAGGTGTATTTTCTCTAACCATTGAGGCTTTCATAAATTTATGATTCATCTTACTCATTCTTGAATTGCATAAAGGTCCATATTATTTTCTCTGAAGAGCAAGGACTGATTTCCTATTCATTCATAGTCAACAAATAATTATTGAGAAATAAGCACTGTATTAATTTGAGGATGTTGCATAACTTGGCATAGTTTAGAAGTTTTGTTGATTCCCAGTAAGTAGACTCCCGCACGAGTGAGTTACCCTGTGGGCACGCAAAATAGGAGACATTTCAGTTTCTGAGATCCTTTCCAGATCTCCCTGAGCTGCTGCCCTGACACAGACCACCATACTTCACCTCGAACCCTTGATATTTAATGAAATATTTTTTTACAATCTTAGATTCCTTGTGAACTGAATCACTAGCAATTCATCTCTGACAAATTGAGAGATGGTGATTTTATAGGTAGAGAGAGAAGGCAGTAGAGTAGCTAAGATGAAAAACATGGCTGAAGTGTATAAGACAGGGAAAGAAAAAGATTAAAAAAAAACAGGTTTGGGTAAATAAGAGGTAAGAATAATAGTGGTATAATCAAAAACACACAGAGTACCTAATACCAAAAGAGAGAAAGAGAGAGAGAAATGCACAAAGAGAATTTTATCTTCTCTTTTTCTTCAACTTCTATCAATTCTGATTTAGTTAGCATATGTTGGTTGCAAACTCTCCCTAGCAACAGCCTCTCATTGGCCATCTGGCTCCCATGTGATTCCATGAAATCCAGCTCAGCTTTATGCCTAAACACAGAGCCCCACTACCATCTTCATGATAAGATAAGCAGAAAACAGTTTGAGAGGACAGCAGTAAGACCAATTATTTTTTCGTTAGGGCCTAAAGATCTTCTCTAAGGGTCTACCTTATCAAATATACGCAGACAGAACCAATCTCTTCCTACCAATTAAGCTCTCATTTATTTATTTATTTTTTTGTAGTAAGATCAATAAAAACATTACAGAGGTATTGGTTGTCTCAAATATGAATATGAGCATGTATGAATTCAATCCTAAATTGCAGAGACACATCTGGAGAGACTGTCTTGGAGCAAAATACTCCTGGGACCTCTTAGCCAAATTCAAAGTGAGGCAAGACTTGATAGAACTGTCTGTATCAGGACTTAGTTATCATTACATTGAAAGGAGATTTTTATTTTTAAGTTACAGATTTACCTATAAGGAGATCCTACAGCATAAAATAAAGGATGGGACAATAGAAATTGTGAAGAGATGATTTTAATGTCATACTAGGTTGTTAAATTTTACTAAAAAGAAAAAAGAAAAACAAAACTCAAAAATTCAATACCAGATTGAAAGATTGCTCAGGATTCAGCACACTTTTCATCTATTCCACATACGGAGGGAATGCACAACCTACTTTAGTTTCTACAAAGTGTACTATTTCTGATACTTTAAACAAGATTTTACTGCCTAGCATATATCTGTACCCATCTCTTTGTTCATTTATTCTCCCAACACTGCAGTCTCCACAGAAGGAGTCTAAAATGAAAATATATCTTAAGGCAACTGGACGATATTAAGTGAAATCTAACATTTCCTTTTACTGTGATGTATGATTTCTCCTATTATAATGAGTGTCCTTGAATTTGTGCCAGGCGAGGCATTCCTTTCAGCATCTCTCTCTGGACGTGATGACAAACTATACTGCTGTGGTATTTGCTGAATTTCCAAGGGAAAAAAAATGCCCACACTCTTACCCCTCTAAATGGAACATCTGGAATGGGAACTAAGACAATGCCAAGATGGCATTAAAAACTGGATTACAGCATTTCCTTGTGCTGCCAAATTCTCTTAAAAATGCATCTTCCCACAAAATCCTACGCTACTGCAGCCTCAGGATCTGAATACCACTGTTCTAAACGTAAGGGAATTGTTTTTTTTATTGCTGTTGTGATAGAGAGACAATGAAATGTGATGTTTCCTTTCCTGGGAACTAACAGCAGGGGCAAGACCTTGAAGTAGTTTCACTTTGCTTTCATTATAACTTGATTTCCACTTTTCACGGGACACAATGATAGGAGGCGGCTGCAATGTGAAGGTTATGCCGACTTCAATTTTCAATAAATGGATAACAGTGAAAGATCCATGTGCCCGTGGAGCCATTCCTAAGATATCCATGTGGAAATGATTTTTGTCCTTACTTCTTTGGCTTAGGTCATAGTTCTGTTTTTTTCTGTTAGCTCAATAAACATTGAACATTTACTATGCTCCAAGCATGGCACTAGTTATTAGGAGCATGAAGAAGAATATTCATTCAGGGCCCTGTCTTTGCAGTGTTAGTAGACATCACAGATGTGTTCAGATTCACTACAACACGGTACAAGGTAGGAAAAAGCAAGCACAAAGCCTAGGAAAAAGGTAGTTAGGCCTGGATGAAGGTTTGAAGCAAGAGACTGTCTGATCACCTATGAGAAGCCCTATGGGAAAGGCTGAAGTTGGGTGTTAGGGTCAATAATCATTCTTCAGAGAATACATTCACTCATACCCTCAGCATTTTCTGGGTGATTTCTCTGTGTTCAAATTGTCTCAAAGTTTATTCGTGAACAAAGACAAGTAAATTATTGTAGCCAGTAAGGGAAGTACTATGATAGAAATGTAAGTGGTTGTTATGGGTTAAATTGTGTCTCCTCAAAACCCATATGGTAAAGTCCTACCCCCAGTACATCAGAATGTGAACTTATGTGGAGACAGGGTCTTTAAAGAGATAATCGAGTTAAAATGGGATCACTAGGATGGGCCTTAATCCAATATGACTGCTTTAAAAAAAGGGGAGGGGCGCCTGGGTGACTCAGTCATTTAAGGATTTGACTTCAGCTCAGGGCAGGCATGATCTCATGGTTTGTGAGTTGGAGCTCCAAGTTGAGCTCTGTGCTGACAGCTTGCAGCCCAAAACTTGCTTCAGATTCATTGTCTTCCTCTCTCTCTGCCCCTGCCCTGCTCGAGCTCTGCCTCTCTCTCTCTCTCTCTCTCTCTTTTTGAATATTATTATTCAAAAATAAATAAACACTGGGGCACCTGGGGGGCTCAGTGGGTTTTGTGATGGACTTCGGGTCAGTTCATGATCTCGCAGTTTGTGAGTTTGAGCCCCGCGTCGGACTCTGTGCTGATAGCTTAGAGCTTGGAGCCTGCTTTAGATTCTGTGTCTCCCTTTCTCTGTCCCTCCCCTCCCCTGCTCAGGCTCTCTCTCTCTCTCTCTCTCTCAAAAATGAATAAACACTAAAAAAAAAAAAAAGAAAGAAAAAAGAAACATTAAAAAAAATTTTAAAGGGAGAATTTGGACCCAGAGACATGCATACAAGAAGAAACATTAATTGAACATGAAGATGGCTATCTTCATAGTGGAGGAGAGAGTCCCAGAACAGATCTTGCTTCACAGATATTCTCAGAAGGAACCAACCCTACCAACACCTTGATTTCAGACATCTAGCCTCCAGAACTGTGAGACAATAAATTTCTTTTGGTTAAACCAGTTTGTGGTACTTACTGTACCAAACTAACATAGGGGTTTAGTGTGAACACCATGAAAGGAACAAGAAAACTCTAGAAATGGCTTTTTATATATGTCTTTTGTGAAATACAATAACTATAAGATTATTAAATTCTCAAAGAAGAGCTGTTCATCAATATGAGAAGTATTTATTAAGTATCTACTATGTAAGAGATATTTCCTAGGCATTGTGGGTAAAGTCCAGAGCGATATGGACCCTCAGGGAGTTTACAATCTGATAGAGACAGGCTCCATTGTAAGATATTAATTGATCATATATGCATGAGGTTTTTTTTCTAGGCTATCAATTCTTTTCATTAATCTATGTGTCTCTTTTTATACAAGTACCATACTATTTTGATTATTCTGACTTTGTAATATAGAAGTGTGAAATCAAGAAGTGTGATCCTTGTAGTTTTGTTCTTTGTCAGGATTGCTTTGGCTATTCAGGGTCTTCTATGGTTCCGCATGAATTTTAGTACTGTCTTTTCCTATTTCTGTAAAAAATTGCTATTGCCCCCCAGCTGTAGCCTGCAGTTGGGTGGGGTTGGAGACTGTGCTCTGCAACTGGGTGGGGTCACTGGCTGGGGTCCCTACCTGGGCAAGGCTGCCGGCTGTGTCAGCAATTGGGCAGAGCTATGGGCCAGGATCCTCTGTTGGGTGGGCTCGTAGGTGGGGCTTAAAAACATGGTGGTAGGGGCGCCTGGGTGGCGCAGTCGGTTAAGCGTCCGACTTCAGCCAGGTCACGATCTCGCAGTCTCTGAGTTCGAGCCCCGCGTCGGGCTCTGGGCTGATGGCTCAGAGCCTGGAGCCTGTTTCCGATTCTGTGTCTCCCTCTCTCTCTGCCCCTCCCCCGTTCATGCTCTGTCTCTCTCTGTCCCAAAAATAAATAAACGTTGAAAAAAAAAATTAAAAAAAAAATAAATAAAAACATGGTGGTAGAGTAGGCTGAGTTCCGAGGCTGCCCAGAGACAATGTTGGTCTCCCTGGTTATATGGGGCCAGAGGCTCTGCTCAGCAGTTGGGCAGAACTGCTGGCTTGTCTTTCCACACAAAAGTGTAGGTTGGCGGACTGTCCGGCCGGGCTTCCTGGATGGGTAAGACTAGATGTAACATACTCAGCACCTGGGCAGGACTACAGATTTGTTTCTCTGCCCAGACCGGACAATAGAATGGGCCCCATGATCAGCATGACCTGTTGACTGGAGACCTAGTAATAATTTGGGTTCCAGTTAAGAATCTTTTCAAGGGTAAGGAGTGTAAAAAGTGAAAATAAAGACTTTTAAGGTAATGCAAACGTTTTCTAATAAAAAAATTAATTATATCATACTTTAGCTTTTAATTTTTTTCTTTCTTCATTGTGAAATATAAGAAGCACAAAAGTATACAAAATTTGTAAATGTCAGGCATCAGTTTACAAAATGTTCTCCAATAGAGCCTCATGATCATTTTCTGATCATAAGTTTTATATAGTGCCAAGAAGTAGTGAAGGAAGTGAAAATTTAGCTGTGTTCCCTGTAAGGCTCTCCCTTATCTCTGCAATATCATTAACAGACTTACAATTGTTAGGAATCAAGAAAGCACACGCTGACCAGGTGAAACATCGCCCTTTTCTCCCGGATTGGAAATTGATTTTGGTATTAAGCAGAATTGGAGTGATTGCTGTCCAATGCAAATGTGAGACCACAAGTCACTCGGATGGCAATAGAGGTGATTATTTCAAACCTAAGGCCTCGAGTTAACAGGTCAGAAAGTCATTTTCCTTGTAATTCAGGAGAACAGACAGGTAGTTGAGAGGGCAAGAGCATCTTGTAAAAGTAGCCTACAAAATTGCACTTGCAAGGGCTGAGGAAGAGCCCAGTAGTGGCCTCAGGCCACAGCAAGAGAGGAAGGCCTTAGTGGAAATGGTGTTGTGGGAGAGAGAAACCAGAACCTCAACACTGAAACTTCTCCGAGAAAACTGGACTCAACAGATATTAATTTCATTGTTTTAGTCACTAATTTTGTTTCGTATAACTTACCATTCTTATTTTAGAATGAAATTCCCTCACTTTTTAGCCTCTTCTCACATGTGTGCCTTCCAAGCAGACCAGACGGGAGGTAGTTACGTTGCCACAAATGTGCCCACATCTCTGTGTGAGGCAGGGACTGTTTAGATATTTATGTGGTGCAGAATTTATTTTGACATTCTGAATAATTAAGGGCAAGATGGAGACTGCTGAATGCCTTTTCCATAGAGTAATTCCTTTTATGTAAAATATAATACTACATATCATGGATAGGGCGATCGATCATACATCCTACTTTGCCTGGCCTGCTCTCCAGGTGTAATTATCTATTATATTCTACCATACTATACTATATACTATAGTATTATTTCTTTTTTGGATCACATGTATATGTCAGGAAGACTCTGTGGCTGCCTTGGGCCTGGATGGAGTGGGAAGGTCTTTATTCACAATTAAAGGTGAGGAAACTGGCCCAGAGTGAAGTCTTGGGGAAGGACCCTGGGGCCCTCCCTAAAGAAGTTGACTTTCTGAGGCTCTGCCCCCACCCCTCTTGGTGTCCCCAGGCCAAGTTCTCTGAGCCTCGCAAACCAACACCTACAGCTTCACCCTTGGGGTATTCACTGCCCCTGAACTCTTTCAGATGTTGTCCCCGCCCCCTCTAGTGAATGCGAATTGTTTTGGGCCCTCATCCTTCAGTGACCACCTCAAAGAGGTCCCAAGGGGAAAGTCAAAGAGCATGCCCACAGCAGAGAAGATCAGGGCTCTGTGGTCCCTTTTGAGGTGCAAGGAGATACTTTCACTTTCAAAAGTATTTTTTTTAAAGTTTATTTATTTATTTTTGAGAGAGAGACAGAGACAGCATGAGTGGGGGAGGGGCAGAGAGAGAGAGGAAGAGAGAGAGAATCCCAAGCATGCTCCATGCTACCAACACAGAGCCTGAAGCTGGGCTCAAATCCACGAAGCTTTGAGATCATGACCTGAGCCGAAACCAAAAGTTGGATGCTTAACTGACTGAGCCACCCAGGCGCCCCTCAAAAGTATTCTTATTTGGAAGGTAAGTTATATCGCCTCTTCAGCCATGGGGAATAGAAATATATTTGAGAACACTGGCTCTTCCCTCAAAAAGCACACAAGTAACTTTAGGAATATAAAGCCATGACTGCCATGGCTATTCATATTCATCTTTACAAGACACTGAACAGGCCCCTCCTTTGATGTAAAGTTTGGGAGAATGGGGTGGAATTATAGGTGTTCCCCTGAATTTGAAAAAAAAAACTTGTCTGGAAGTCAGGGTTCCAGGTCTTTCCTAAAATTCCGAAATGGGACTGGGCTTGAAAAAAAAACGCATACTTTATCTGTGCCTGATATTTTCACTTATAAAACAGGGGGCAGGGCTACATTAATAGTGCTTAGACTCTTTTCCAAGGAACCCTGGGTTACAGAGTGCCCTTAAGTGTGGGGATCAGAGGTCTATAAGTCTCAAAAATCTTGCTTCATCAGAGCATCAGATTTCTCTGTTTACATATTGTGATTCTACCCAAAGTTCACTTGACTACAAGCTTCCAGCTGTATAAATAGATATGTCAAATGCCTGATGTTTGAAATTCTCTAACAAATGATCCGGTGAATCTAACCGGATAATGGGAACATGATTGCAGGGTGGCTGCTTGGAGTGCTTGTCAGTCCAGGGGCATAAAAACTCTAAGCAATTAGAAAATGCTTCCAGTATATAGGAAGCCTGCTTACATTCCTTCCACATCTAGTAAAGGTAGTAGTTGCTTATGCTTTTACAGGCTGCACGCATGCAGAAAATCAAACCTATTGCATTTCTTTCTCAAGAATTCTCAACCAGAAGTTCTGGGGCTATTTTCCAGCCCTAGGCCTATGCCTACCTGTCTCTGTGTCAAAACATACCTTTCAGACTCTCCAATTTTCAATCCTATTGTGTCTGTGTGTAAAATCAGGACAACATATTCTGTCCTTCTGCTTTCTCCTGCTTGTTGCCATTATCAAAGAAGATAACAGGTTAAAAACAAAACAAAACAAAACAAAACCATGCTCCAAAGGAGTGCGTTCCATTATTATTTTTTAGGATTATTTCTCGGGATTTTTTTTTACATAATTTTTTTTTTGGTTATTCTAGAGTACCCTTGAATATGAATCAATTTAAATTGTTTATCATAACATTTTCTAAAAATATTACTTCTCAGAAATATTGTATTGAACTATAGATCAGAGATATTGGTTGCAAGAAAAGGAAACAAAGCCAAAATGGCATTGCATGCCCACAGGACGAGTGAAAATGTAGATGATAAGATATACATGACAAGGCTTAGGGAATAGACAGATCTAGGAGAACTCTTAGACCCAAAGAGGCAGGAAAAACATAAGATGCCTGGAGTAGTTTGGCAGCATGTACGATTGTTCCTGCAATGCATTATCTCTAACCAGGGATGGGTGATTTTCAAAATAACACATCTCTTTGTATAGCACAGGCACCAAACCATCAGGATGGTCTCTAGCTAAAAATCCATACTGTTGCACACCTACTGGATATCAGATCTTGCCTCAAATTATCCCCTATTTCTGCATCTCTAGCTCAAGATCAAAGCTCCATTTAATACCATTTCATTAGATGTGCTTGGGTCATTCTTGGTTGCATCACGGGAGGAATTTAGGGAGTGTGTAGCCAGGAATTCTGTAGTACCAGAAAGACACCAGCCTTGGCCAAAACTGCACACAAAAGGGATTTGTGTGCGAATACTGAAGGGGTTGCATTTGCAACAGCTAAAATGACAAGTATGCACGCACAAAAAATGTGGCATTTAGTTGCTACCTTGTTTTTTTCCCATGTGTATTTTGGTAATTGAATTATCTCTTATTTCTCGAGAGTGCAGAAAAGTAGTGCCGAGGTAACAGATAATATATGCAAAACATGAAATTTTAGATGCTGATACTTACTTGCACTGATTTATTCAATGTTATTTCACCGAGCAATCAAACATTAAAATTGAATAAGACAGGGTACAGAAATATATGTGACAGATAATATTTAGCATGTCTTTTTCAGAGATAGAAACCTTCTTTAATTTGAGTAAAGAAATGAGATTCCACAAGGAAGCTTATACATTTATAAGTGTAGATGATATAGAGAAATTTTGCATATTCTCTCATATTTTGCCCATGTGCATTTTTATATACAGAAAAAAGGTTCTTCCTTCGTATGATAAAGTTATTTCCTTTGTCTTGTTTCCATAGTGATAATGGATTGGTGTTAATCTGTCTGACCCACCGCCTACAGTAGAAGTCCAGGTTATTCTGCCAGGTTCCAGCTGAGTCTCCAAGGATAAGAACAGCCTTCGAAGTGGCCAGAACTAACCCTCACAACTCAAGCCATCAGGGAAGCTGGCAATTAAAGGGATGAATCGAACTGCCTGAGATCAAAAGCTAAAGACCAAATACAATGGAGAATGCACAAAGAGTTCATTTAAAAGCCAGAGGGGGAGAATTAAATTGGGGTCAGAGAACGGAGAGTTAACAACAGAATAGAGGTGAAATCTGAATGAAACTGGAGGAAAACAGGACAAAGGAAGTTCTGGAAATTTACCTGTAATACCAATAGTTCTTTAGAGGTCAGCAAATCAATCACAATAGCTCTGCTGGCTATTTTTAAAGGTCAGGATCAGGAAAAATGGATCTGTTCACATTCTTTCACTATTCTAGTTTATAGGCCTGCTTCTAATATTGGAGAGGCCCAGGGCCAGAGTACAAATGGAAAACCACATAGAAGATGTTTAAATGCTTAAAAGCTGTATATCAAACCAACAAAGTGTGAAATAAAATACATTTTCTGTGCTCATCAAACAATATACTTTCATAACAAAAAATGAAGAAAAAGAAAAGGAAAGCTATGACTTTATAAAATGAAAAGTAGGCAAAATTTAAATTCTGATTGAACTTAATTTTTATTGTGCCTATCTAGGTAGTCTGTTAATGGAACCACAATGTTTAAATGAACAACAGGGGCCGCTCAGTCAGTGAAGCATCTGATTTTGGCTCAGGTCATGATCTCATAGTTTGAGTTTGAGCCCTGCATCAGGCTCTGTGCTGACAGCTCAGCTCTGTGCTGAGCCTGGTTCAGATTCTGTGTCTGCCTCTCTCTCTACCCCTCCCCTGCTCATGCTGTGTCTCTCTCTGTCTCAAAAATAAATAAAACATTAAAAAAATTTTTTTAATGAAGGATAAACAAAGGCACTGGTGATTTATAAGTTACTATGTATTTATCTCATAGTTTTTTTCTTTCTCTCCTGATCATGATTTTATAATGGATACTTTGAGACACTTACATTCTTTTGACGGGATGGTATAAAAGATAAAAAAAAAACCAAAATGCTCGTTTTTAACGTATATAAACTTTGAATATAACATATAAAAATGTAAATTATTACTCAGCCACAAAAAAAGAATGAGATCTTGCCATTTGCACCAACATGGATGGACCCAGAAGGTATAATGCTAAGTGAAATAAGTTCAACAAAGACAAATACCATTTGATTTCACTTATATGTCGAATCTAAAAAGCAAAACATGTGAACAAATAAAAAAAAAAAGCAGAAACGGACTCTGAATACAGAGAACACATTTGTGGTTACCAGAGGGAAAAGGGGTGGGAGGATGAGCAAAATGAGTGACAGGGAGCGGGAGATACAGGCTTCCAGCTATAGAATAAATATGTCACAGGGATGGAAGGCACAGCAAAGGGAATATAATCAGTGATATAATAGCATATGGTGATAAATGGTAGCTATACTTGTGGTGAGCACAGCATAACTGTATAGAGTTATGGAATCACTATGTTGTACACCTAAAACTAATGTAACATTTTGTGTCAACTATACTTCAAAAAAAGGGTGGGGGCAGAATGTAAATTAAAGTACTCGTAAAGAATACAATGATATTCATGTAATTTTAAAACTTAATTTCTTCTCAAATATCCAAATGTTCTATTAAGTATAAAAGCCAAATACAATTTATAATAAATATCCATTGAAAAAATCATTAAAATAAATATAAATTGTTAAGAAGATATTTTGGAAAATGTTATTAATTCTTATTGAATAGTTTTGTCAAAACGGAATTACTCACAAATCTAGTTTCTAATATCCAATATCATTGCCAATATAAAGAATCAATGTCAGGCTACCATTGTGTTATATGATATATATAAATGTCATAAACATACGTATATGTAAATATAAGAGTAATATATATTAATTTTGGAACTGTTTCTAGGCCATCTTGCACCTCTGTTGCAATAATTCTGTTAATGTGCAGACAGCTTTGGAATTGTGATTGAACATTGAAATACAAGTGAAAGGAAGAAAAGGGATGCCCAGTACACTGGGAATTGATGCTTCCTTATGAAATAAACTGTTAGAGTCATGTGCTGTGGGAGGAAGAATGGGGCAAGGTTTTTTCCTCTTATCTAAGACCGTCTAATACTGAAACCCTTTGTGTGTCTATTTCCAAAACCTTTATCCAGGGAGATAACCCAAAACCTTTAAGCGTTCAGATAAGGGCGTATTTTATTCAAGCACATAGGACATGAGGTGGGAAGCTCTTCTTGGCCTGACCGGTATGAGCAAAGGCAATGATTTTAGGTGTCCAGGTCACGCCATGTCAGTCCTGAGCACCAGCCCCTAGTGATGTGATTATGTATTCTTTCATAATTTAATTTGGTATGTTTGTGATATTCAGGGTCTTCTAAAGCATGGGGTCCTGGGCAGGGGTCTTCCTCGTGTGTCTAAGAGTGCTAGTGCCAGTAAGAAATATTACATCTATTTCAAATCACTAACAAGGGCTAGAGGTACAGTTTTTAGCCATAAAAAGAGAAAAGGAAATCATCCAAACTTGACAGAACTTCCACGTTGTTAGTAGGGGAAAAAATACTTAATGTGTTGGTCAAGGTTAATGTATTGAGGTTTTAACTTGTAGCTATACTTCCTTATTTGTCCTTCATGGTCATGATCAAACATGTTGGCAGACACTTATTTCTGTGTTTTAGTGTCTATTGCAAAGATTAAAGCTCATACGTACTGATAAATTTATGCTGGGTTCCTGAGATAAGAGGGGAAGTGGGCCAGAGAGAAATTATTTTTGAGAACAGCAATAGGTAAGGAGAGATTTCCTACAAATTGGTAGGAGGATGGACATCCGCAGGTTCTGGGGGGGGTGGGCGTTCACCGGAACCCTGCTTTGTGGAGGCATGTGGGGATAAGAGTAAGACCTTGGAGAAGTTGGCATCCAAGTGCACCTATAGCCCTGGCCCGAGATAAGAAACACAGCTTCAGAAAAACGCCCAGAGATGGAATGGAAAGCAAAAATCGCCAAACTGCAGTTCAGTGGTTAGGGACAGCAGCGTCTCAATAGTAATCAGCAGACTGGCAAGAGACGAGGCTTTCCTGAATATTCTGCTCTGCATAAGGTAAATGGGGCGAAGAGGTCAGGAGAGTATGAATGCCTGAGACTGACTTTTCTGGTCTAAAGGAAGATTTACTTTCATTTATCAAAAGTGAAGAAGTGGAATGGTGCATGCATGCTTAAGTTTGCGCTGCAAACTTATTACCATAGCATGTTACTGTTTTTTGTTCAGCTCTCCATCTTTTATATTTGAATACTCACCATAGTCGTCTTGATACTTAGCATCAAGAGACATCGCAACAGTACTTAACAATCTCTGGACTATATTAAGCCTTAATTTTACTATGTTTTTGCAACTAAATCAACTATGTGAATGGGCATTACTTTGATCTGTATTTGGTTGGTTGTATAGTTTGGAAAAATAAGATCCCTACACAATATCTACCCTTATCTGTGAGTAGTATTACCTAAAGATTCGTGTCTAAGATTTATTCAGTGCCTTTTTTTAGTTGTATTTATTTATTTTGAGGGAGAGAGAGAGGACGGGGAAGAGAATCCCAAGCAGGTTCCACACTCTCAGCTCAGAGCCTGACGAGTGGCTCAACTTCATGAACCTGCGAAATCATAACCTGAGCTGAAAGAGTCCAATGCCTAACCAACTGAGCCACCCAGGCGCCCCATTTACTGCCTTTTTAGGGCTATATTTTAAAAATATGAATTGGCCTTTAAAAAGTAATGTAAGTCATTACCATATTAATATGAAACTTCAGATTTCAGAAAGAACTTGTAGTGCCATGAAGATAGTGGGCTTCTTGGGTACAGGAAGGAAATGGATTACACCAAGGTGCAAAAGGCTATGAAGTTAAGGGCTGATGATTTTATCTGAGTCCTGGCTTGCATCTATAGGCTCCAGTTTAGCAAGATTTCCAATGATATTTAGCAAACTCAAAGATGCAGTAAAACTGAGAACAAAAGTAGAACTCTCCAATCTTTCAGAAGTTTCCCACTGGTGCCACCAACCAGATAAATGTTAGCCTAGTTTGAGAAAATATATTTTTGAATAAATGGTAGCTTTCCTGCTCTCCCATCCCTGCACACTAATCACTGTTTCCATCTCTCTTCCCGTCAGTGTGCTCAGAGAAGCTAATATACTGGGACTATAGCATTTGATACAGATATCAGTTTTTGACTTAGCTAGATTCATCCCTGTTTTGAAATGTATATTAGGTCAAGCCATTGGGTTTTATGTGAGTAGAAGTGGTTTGCACAAGAATGTAACGTCGTCTGCAAATGAAAGCTCTTATGACATGTATCGTGTTGAATTACTTTTTCAAATAGAAGCAACCTCAATCGTGATATTCTTTTTCTTAAAGTTTATTTATTTATTTTGAGAGGTAGGGGAGGGGCAGAGATAGAGGGAGAGAGAAAATCCCAAGTAGGCCCTCAGTGCAGAGCCTGAGACGGTGCTCAAACTCACCAACTGTGAGATCATGACCTGAGCTGAAAAATCAAGAGTGGGACATTTAACTGACTGAGCCACCCAGGTGCTCCTGAATCATTATATTCTTATACATTGCCTGTAAATATAAACTATTCAGCCTCTTTGGATTACTGTCAGATAAGTATTGGTCTCATTTGGAAAATATAAAAAAACAAAAAACAAAAAACTGGCCTCCAAGTATTACTGATTGGATAGTGTTGTAGGTGGATTGGGACGTTTTTTCTTTCATGTCCCTCTGTTGAAGATCATGACACATTATGAGATTGCAGTTAAAGTCATAGTCAAATGTTAGTCATTTGTTTATTTTTAAAAAAAATTTTTTTTTCAACGTTTATTTATTTTTGGGACAGAGAGAGACAGAGCATGAACGGGGGAGGGGCAGAGAGAGAGGGAGACACAGAATCGGAAGCAGGCTCCAGGCTCCGAGCCATCAGCCCAGAGCCCGACGTGGGGCTCGAACTCACTGACCGCGAGATCGTGACCTGGCTGAAGTCGGACGCTTAACCGACTGCGCCACCCAGGCGCCCCTAGTCATTTGTTTAATCTTGTGATGACCAATATAATAATATCAATCAACTAATATAACACTATATGTTAACTATACTGGAATTAAAATAAAATTAATAAAACAATACTTTTCCCTTGAAAAAAAAAAAAAAAAGAAAAGAAAGGGCAGGAAAAAGAGCCAGTGCTAGAAGCTTTCCTCTGGTGTTGAAGGAAGAATGTAGGCTTCTTGCCTACAGGTCTCCAGCTTTGGCCCGTGGGGGTTGCCCTTTGCCCAATCCTCAGGTGTTTCTTAAAAATAACATTATCAACCAAGCCACACTTTAATATGGCTTTCTATGTTTTCCAAGTGTTTTCATACACATTATCTCACTCTACATTCACCTGGTCCTCTGAAGTCAATTTGCAAGGTATGATCATTCCAAATTAAGGGTAAGAAAATAGTCTCAAAATAAAATAGTCTTCCCAAGATTTATACAGTTAGTAAAATGACAGAACCAGAATAAAAATCCAGAGAGTCTAGTTTTATACCTTTCTATAATAATAATTGATAATTGAAGGCCATTTTATTTCAAAAATATTCCCCCCCAAATTGTATTTGTCGTTTCTAATTAGCAAAGACTCTTCAAAACTGCACTTTCCTCTCTTGAGTAAAATTCATTTCAGATATATGGAATTCAGAGGCACACCATCCTATCTCCCAAGCTCTGATTACCTGGGATGTGATGGGTGAGGTCAGGCAGGTCCCATCAGTCTTGCTGTCTTCACCTAAGTTGCAAATCACTTTCTCATTGAAAGTAAGAATTCCAACTATCTTCTTTTGCCTTCAAATATCAAAATATCAAGAGGATCCCAAAGCAATATTATTAATTTCCTCCACTTTTCCATCAATTTGTAATTCTCTCCTTCCCTTTGCTTATAGAGCTTTCTTCTCTTTACCTAGAAGGTACTCTGAGGGGAAAAAACAATGACAGAGAGGCTAAAGCTGAAACTAGGGCAGCACTACATTCATCTGAAGGCCTTCAATTATGAAGTGGCTCAGTCATTTAGCTTTGGAAAGATGCTTGGTTAGAGCATTGCAAGAGCATTTGATGTTCCAAATGCTTCAAAGTAGGTCAGTTTGTACTACACCAAGGGAAAAAAAATAAAGTAGTAAAATTGTTTCTGCTTGTAACTTTTAAGGATCTTCCCATTTATATCCAAACTCTTCTACAGCACTAAAATACCAAGATGGAGAGAAAAATAAATTCAGGTAAAAAAAAAAATTAAATGTACTTATCTACGTGCTTGTGATGAAGAAATAGTTTTTGTTTTTGATGAATAGTTTACACTGCAAGATATAACTAATTTGCTGTCTGTAAAGTTCTAGGAGGAGGCCAGGCTATTATGGATAAGTAGTAGTATTTACTTTAAAAATAAAGTTGAATGCTATATTTTTATATCTTAATTTCGAAAGAAGGCAATAAAAAAGTGAGTGACTATCTACTTTTCCCTTCCACAGATTTATGTTAAATGTCTACTGGGATAAGCACTTTCCACGATCTGTGAGGACATGCATGTATAAGCTAAAAAGTTATGATAAAGCCCTGAGTCCATTAAAGTTAATCACATATCCAGATAAAAATACAAGAGCTCTTATTCTGAGGAGTGCATCTCGGCCTGTGCAAACCATAAGAGTCAGGAATCATACAAAAAATGTGGAAGACAAGAGACATTCCCATTAAATTTAAATAAAAGGTAAAGAAGGCTGAATATTTCAACTTGGCATTTGTAGTATCCACCCTAGACGGTTGGTGACACTTCAAGTAAGAACAGGAGAATCTTAGTCTCCCCAGGCTAACGAGAGAGCTCAGAACAATCAGAAGGCTTGTGGGTAATGGAAATTGGTTTTCCCACAAAGCCTAAGGAACAGCTTGTAGAACTAAATCAGGCTAAAGCATATGCTTCGACTTTATTAACCTTTTTATAGAAGAAACTTCTGTCATTTAATCATTCAAGATATTTATGGAGGAAGGAATATCTATGTAACAGCTCTTGTATTTTCTATTTTCCTCACAACCACCTACTAATTGTTATAGTCATGCTAAAATCTAACCTACTTGAATGTGTGTATTAGAATACCTCCAAGATATTCAGTTATTCTTTTCTCCTAACACACAGTCATTGCTCGTGTCCTCCTGATTCCCTTTCCTTCCTTCATACTTTCTTTTAGTTTCATCTCTGATACAAATTCACATATATATACAAACCATTTTCATAAGGTTCCTGTTTGGAAATTGGACTAGCAAATTCTCCTAACAATTAATTGCACTGTAATAGAATTTTTTTGTTTATTGTCATTCTGTCTTGGTCTATAGCATTTGCAGTATTTGCCAAGATGTATTATGAAAGGGTGCACTTAGATTTCACTATTGATGCAGTCTATTGAATCAGACTGAAAAATTCTAAAAGATTCCTAATCAACATGTATGCATGCATAAGAATTGATTTTCTTTGTGTCTGAAGATACTGCCACTAATTATGTTGCTGTGTACCCCTGCATGTGGCTGAAGAAATAAATCAATGTGGAACTATTGGTCCTTATATTCTCTGTGAGTAAATCATAGTTTGCAGTAGACAATGTTTGTGAGGCCTGAATATTAATACAAAATTTGTTTTCCATTTTAATAAACTATTCCCACATCTCTATTAAAATTCTCCTGGTATCATGTTTAATATGCAATTCAAAAATGAGCCTACTTTTTAACTCTTTAGAGAACTGAATTAGGATTCATTTACACACACACACACACACACATTTTCATTTAGATTATAGGAAAGGCATATCAAATAGATTTCAATTTGTTCCTTAGCCAATTGATTGGTAATGACTGGTTTGAGGATTCTGAAGCTATCTTGAAGCTCAGCAAGAAAGAGTGCTGAGATAATATCACAATGCCTACTATGTTTTCAACAGTTGGGGGTGGCATGCTTTGTATATGTAATCACATCTATTGTTCTTTTAGAAACTGCTGTCTTCACTCCCTGCACAATGCTTGAAAAATGCTTGGCATCAAGTGTTGAATGAATAAATGAATGAATTTAGGATCTCTCAATCACACTAAGGAACACACATTGAATTCACATGAAACAGGGAAAAACACCTGCTACAGAACAGGGAGAATAGTGTGCACTGGAAAAGTTAGAAAAGTCTTCACAGGGAAACTGCACATTAAAGAAGGGGAAGAGTGAGAAGAATGGTCAGGCAGAAAGCTTAGAGACGAGGATAGAGGAAACAAAATGAGAAAACATTTTGGGATATAAATATATAAATAAATATTGTGTGTTTGAAGCAGAGAAGAAATATAACGTATAATAGTGGATGGAATATAACGTATAATAGTGGAACACTAGTAAAGAAAGGTGCGTGTTGTGTGGGGGTGGGGGGGGATGTCAAAGGTAGGGACAGAATATGGTGCACTTCTAAACCAAGCACAAGGATTTGAAATTAATGGAGAACAAAGTAACTTTTTTGTTTTAATAGGAAAGTGAAATATTGAGTGTGATAGTCTAGAAGCATTGGTCTCGCATTTATGCACAAACAGGTGGAGAAGATGCCGGACAGCCTTGACGCAAAAAAACAGGTGAGAGGTCTGGTAACAGGCTTTTGGTGCTAAAGGTTGTCCAGTTGGGAATGGAGAGGGAATGGAAAAAGTGAAACATATTTTGAAAGTTTTTAAAAATTACATTTTTTTGGTAACCTTGACATAGAGACAGAAAGAAAAGGAAGAAATAAACATTTTCCAAGTTCTTCACCTAATGTTATGAAATAACTGGAAATCTCCAGAGTATACTACTGGAGACCCTGGAAGGTCTGGTTTGGTCAGAAACTATGACTTAATTTTATGTGAGATAAGCTCTAGATGTCAGAGGAAACCGATGAATATGGAAAGCAAAGACCAAACAGTGCCCTTCCTGTGGTGTATATGGATATGGGTTGTTTTGGTGATTGAAGAATAGAAAAGCAGAAAGAAGATTGGAGAAGACATTGTAATATGGAGCTTAAAAATATTCATGAAGATGTGTGTCTTTGGGTCAGATGTGGAAAAGCATACGTAATACATTCTCATTGGATCCTGTTGGATATTATGAGATCGTAAATCTTCTAAGATTTCATGAGCCAGATAAATTGCTGCATTCTTGTTACAACTCTTGAACCTTAAAGGGCTATGATTAACGGATAATAATTGTTTAATTTTAGGATTTGAAATAAGCAGGATGATCACCAATAAGAGAGTTTTGAATTAAGAGGAAAGAAATTTTGATAAAAAAGTTAAGCTGAGAAGAATCAGGTTTATAGGAAGTTATTTATCTAAAAAAGGGATTCCAGCATGTATCTTTTTACCCAATTTATGAACTCACTAAATACTTCGGTACTTCTGTTTCTTTGGCAGATCTTATCCTTCCATGTTAGATAAGGTTTTTTCAAGGTAAATGTCAAAACAAAAAAATGAATAAAACAATGAAAAACATTATGTATCACAAATCTCTCTTTCTTAAAGCACATTGCCTAAGATGGCCCCAGTGACACAGGAAAACAAGGTTTTTGTCATACTATAGACATCAGAAGCCAGCTTCTCTTGAAGTTGAGTCACATGGCACCTCATAGTTTAATTTTTTTAATGTTTATGTATTTTTGAGGGAGAGAGAGAGAGAGAGAGAGAGAGAGAGAGAGAGAAAACACAAGTGGGGGAGGGGCAGAGAGAGAGGGAGACACTGAATCTGAAGGAGGCTCTAGGCTCTGAACTGCCAGTACAGAGCCCAATGCGCGGCTTGAACCCACAAACTGTGAAATTATGACCTGAGCCACCCAGTCACTAAAGGTGAATATAAAACTGTTTGATAACTGAAAGGCAAAAAAATGTATATTCAACCTAATGAGAGAGAAGGTTATAGCCCCAGTGGCACTAAGATTAAAAGTAGATTATTGGCACATCTTCAGTGATCTGCTTTTATCGGTGCCACCATGTTGTTCCATAAAGGCAGAAATAATAATTCCACAGTGAGATCAAACCAGGTGAAACAGTTTCCAAATGAAACTGAAGATGGTGCCATGAAAGAAACTTGCTTCCCCTCTGCCAAGGTCTGTGCCAATCCCAGTATAGGTGCTCAGTAAATATGCTTTGAATAAATGCGTGAAGCTGCTGTATGGGATTTGGTAGTTGTCCTTGTCAGAATCCGGTGGGTCTACTTAAATCCGAATTTTTGGCATGAGTATACAACTTTTTGGAGCAATAAACCAAATACAATAAAATAATGGCAGAGTGGAGCTCCAAGTCAAATTTTAGGAATGAGAGAAAATGAGAATCACCTCTTAGAAAAGTGGCAAGGCTTAATTACAGATATTTTTACACTTTTAAGTGTTTGGTGGAGGATAAGTTGGAAGCAGAGAGGGAAGGAATCTCCTCCAGAGAAGAAGAATGGAACTTCTAAAGAGGAGGAGTCATTGCACAGATGAGTTACCAGCAGATGTGAGGAAAGGTGCCAAATCTGAGTCATCCTGTGTCTGTTTTCTAAATCCTGGGGTGTCCTATTTTCTTCCATGCATAACAAAAGACATCAGTTACAGAGACAGATAAAAGTGTGTTTGTGGAGAGGGAGGTTGAAGCTCTCTTCCCCAATTCTTATGTTTCCTATGTAGAAGAGAACAGATATTTTTGGGTAGGATGGTAAAGCATAGTATCTTTATTACCATTAAAGCATGTTTCTTCTGCCACCAAAGGATGCTAAGGATAAGGAGGAATTGGAGGCAACGAGTTTCAGAAATGAAAGTATTATACATGATTATCTTTCAGGTAATGGTACGGTTCCTCATTCTATCCTATGCAAAAGCCAGTGGTAGTTTTGGTATTTTTGATTCTGAAAGGGAATTTCTGATTTTAAGTTTCTGACAACTGAGCATTAGTTCCCAAAATACAGGATCTTCCCAAAAGAGCAGCATTTAGGCTGGGATCACCATTTCTGGATTCAACTGTGAAGGATGAAATGGACTAGGGTCACTTATGTCAAGGGGTTTTTATATGAAGCCAGGAGACCATTCAGGAGATGGGTCTTAAGCACGTCATCACCAGTGGAATCACGGATTTTTGAGCTGGGCCAAACCACAAATATTCCAAGGACTCAGCCCAAACACCTGCAGCTGGCTATAGTAAGGAATTTTGCTTAGAGATAGCTTGAGCAACCAATTACAGCTAGCGAAGATTAGTTTTCTGCCACCAACACCAATCAAAATTCTTTCTAACCAACACGTACAAAATTCCGTCTTTCTTTTAACACCCTTGATTTTTGTTTCCTAGGGGGGCACAGTTTGGTCTCCTTCCCAAATCTAGATTCCCCAAATTGTAATTCTGGGACCTCAAATAAATTTTGTGTTGTATTTCAGCTTTGTCTCTTTTCTTGGTCAACAGAATCTGCTGATACTGTAACTGGTGGTTTGCCTTGGTTAGACTTCTTCCCCACCATGATTGTGTCTCTTCAATCACGTTTTCAAATGAGGAGAAACTATTGTTACACTTGCAAATCCTATCAGAGCTAAATGCCCTTCCCCAGATTGCAACCAAATAGAATGAGAACCAGGGAAGTAAGCTATTGCCAGTAAGGCTAGTTCTCCCTGATTTTCCTGAAAGTTATATTCAACCTGGCCGCTTAAAATTTCTGTTCCAGTTGAAATATTTCATGCTTGCAATGATTTTTGAGTTTTAGCAAAAATGAGTTAATTACTTCAGCAAAGTACTAGCATACAAAAATCACTTTAGGTATATTCTTGGTTATTTGAATGCAGCTTAGCTTAGAAGCATACTCTGGCAGGGAAAATTCTAGATATTCTAACAAACCTAAAGAAATAAAATGTTCAGTCACACCAGATTCATCTTTTTTTTTCACCTGTTTTATCATAATATATTAATAAAGATGAGAATAGGGTAATACAAACAACACTGCATAAAAAAATCAAAAGCTGGTTGGAAATACTTCATTGCCTTTGTTAATTGCTACTTAATACGGAATTGTTCAATTTACTTAGTAAAACTAGTCATTCCAAAACACATGAGTGCTTGAATGCCATGGAATGATATTTCTCTGCAGGAATGAACATGATTTTCTGATAAATCCAGCAATAGAACATTCTGTCAGTATTCCAAATGCATAAAAAAGCTTATGTGAAAAGCTCTCTCATTGTATCCTGATAATTTTCTGAATATATAACCATTTAGCTTAATTATCATTTTCTACCATCTACATCTGCCTGGTCCTAGAGAATCTATTTACAGATAAACTAATGGTAAAAATAGGGTGTAAAGAACTAAGGTTAATACTTGATTTAGATTTTAATGCACGGCTCTTCAATTGCACATGCAAGGCAGCCAACATATGCTAAGCACCTATGTCGTTGCTGATGGTTTATTTTTACTGACCTAAATCGTAAAGCTGACTAAATTTTTTTCTTCATGAAGTGAGGTTGGTTGCAGCTTCAGCAAAACCCTTCCTATTCTGTGAGTGAGACAAATCAATAATTTCCCATGATTTTTGTATCATCAAGAAAACATCCATGGGAACTGGAAGCTGTAACAAAATGTTAATCATTTATGCTGCTCTTAGACTAGGAAACCCTCTCATTGGGATACCATGGAGGGGGCTGGGATGGAGAAAAACCCAAGTCTACAGAACTAGTCTTTGACTCCATTAGTCTTACTATAGATTTAATTGTAACCATTGGTGACTGTTCTTGTTTAGCTCTCTGCTATCTGGAAATTGTACAATCTTGATAAGAGGATTTCAATTTGTCATTGAAGAACACAGGTATGGCTTCACTGCTGGTGGAGGACAACACCAGAAAATGGCATTTAATGGCTCATTTAAAAGCCATTTGCTGTGAAAATGGAATTAAGGGCCACTTAGGCTGGTTGGACATTTGCTTTTTTTTTTTTCTTTTAACTACGCACCGAGAATTGGAAATTGCTTAAACATCACCCTGTTTTTAAGGATATGAGAGGCTGTACATGATGATGGTTTGTTAATATTACAGATTTATACACAGTGGTATTATCAATTATCCAATGTTCAAATTGGTGACAAGTAGAAAATTGCATATCATGATAAGTTAGCAAGTACTTATTTAAAATAATGACTTAATTTGGTTATTATTATGTGTCAAGTCATCTAAGTTCTTCATTTGAGTTAACTCATTAAATTCCTGGAATATTCCTATGAGGTAGAAATTCTTTTTTTTTTTTTTTTAATTTTTTTTTTTCAACGTTTATTTTATTTTTGGGACAGAGAGAGACAGAGCATGAACGGGGGAGGGGCAGAGAGAGAGGGAGAGGGAGACACAGAATCGGAAACAGGCTCCAGGCTCCGAGCCATCAGCCCAGAGCCGGAAGCGGGGCTCGAACTCACGGACCGCGAGATCGTGACCTGGCTGAAGTCGGACGCTTAACCGACTGCGCCACCCAGGCGCCCCGAAATTCTTAATTATCTCCATTTTATCGATAAGAAAACTGAAACACAGGCAAGTAAGTGATGTATTTAATAAGGGTGTATATTTTGTAAGCTGTGAAGCCTGGTATTGGGCCCAGACACTGGTTCTCAAGACTGCACGATTCAACAATCAACCTGTGGCTGTCAGTCATGTTCAGCAAGACCACAGGAGCATCATCACATTCATGTGTTTTCGGGCTACTTCTTTAGGGAGGCTTGAAGAATGAAGAAGGCGTCATTAGCTGAACAAGTTAGACTTTTCCTCCGTTCAGGTAGGTTTGTGTTCTGCCACTGGGTCTTGCTCCTCTGAGAAGAGTTGTAAAAGGTTCCTAACTTATTTTCCCAAAATACTATAGCTTTTGTTATATATATAACATACATATGTGTATATACATATGCATATAGAACATATATGTATATATACATATGCATACATACTGTATATATATAACATGCATATACACGTGGGTGTATGTATATTTATATTCAGATATACATATATACATATATCAGAGATCACAAGACAATAATTTATATCTATTTAGCACTTCTTCCGTGCCAGGCAATATTCCAAGACCTTTATGAACATCAACTTATTTAACTTTTACCACCATCCTATTAATTAGGTGCTGTGATTTTCATTCTTAGCTTAAAGCCAAGAAAATTGAGACTACATAGAGTAGTGTCATAACATGCCCAGGGTCCTATAATAGTTGAGCTGGGTTTTAAACACAAGCAGCCTAGCTCCAGGGTCTAATTATCTTACTATTAGCAATATTATAATTTCTATTTCCTGTAATATTTCTGATTAATGACTGACCAGGAAGCAAACGAAAAACCAGGAAGATGATTCCTCAAATTTAATTTCCCCAACCTGTAAAATTATATACTTTTTCAATTGTGGGCTTTAATAGTCACTGTGACAAGCATGTTAGTGGTTAGTGTTTATAAACAAAAATAACACAATAAGAAAACTTATTGTATAAGATCATCTATTGCTCTCTATAGAAACTCCTGTCTTGCAGAAAACTGAAGATACATTTAAGTAAGATTAGACTGCTTTTACTGCCTGTTCTAGCAGATCAATATGAAGATCGATACAAAAGAGAGTATCTGAGCTAATAACTAGAATGATTGCTATGCATTATTATTTTTTAACCAAAGAGAAGATGCCTCTGCTGTTGCATCTGACACTTTAATTTAGCTTCTTTCAGTAACTGTATTTGAAAGCAAGCATTTTTTTTTCTCCATTAGCAACATTTTACTCCGCTTTGACTGCAAGCTTTTAAGTATTCCTTCTGACTATTTTTACAAGCTCAAGTGATTTCAGCTCGCCTGTCACTGCTCACAGGAATCCTGCACTTTGGGGTCAATACAAGAGGGATTTCATCATATCCTGAAATGCATTGGCCTGTGGGTTTTAGTGACAGACAAGATTTATTACTTGGCGAATATAATTCTCTCGCTTATGAGTAAGTACAATGGTCATATTTTTTGAATAAAAAAATTGAGGATGCATCATCCAGCATATGTTCTGACAATAAGATGGAATATATAATATCAACTCTGTCAATATAATTTATGGCACATTATCAGCCTTTGTGTGAGAGCAGCGTGGAAAATTCAAAGGGCAATTCTTGATTTCCTTGCTTGCTTTGTGTGATATGAAAATAGAATAAAAGGGAATAAATGGCCATCCTAAAATTTGGGCTCTATGATCATCCCAATCTCTCTTCGCTCATCTTGTTCTTCTATGTTGCTTTTTTTCCCCCACACTTACTGAGAATATTTTATGAGGCAGAAACACTACTAAGCACTGATGGGGTAGAGATTATTATACTACTTTGACTTAACAGGAATCCATAGTCTATTTGTGGAAAGGGATACAGCAAATATAAATATGTTGTTCCATGAAGAACACAACAGAGGGAATACAAGGTCAAGTGGAATTTGACATACTTAGGTTAAATTGGCTTAAATATTAATGGAGTGAAGGACTCATATAAGCTTCAGAGGTAGATCAGCAACTTCAGACACAGCCGAATACAAGAACTCTGCATGATGTCATTCACAGTTGCATCTCTCAGTTATTCTTTCCTTTATACCAGCTCCATCCTCAGATAAGCTTCCTCTTTCTAGAGAGCTTTAGGTATATACCTTACCTATGTAATAAGCCTATCAGAGATGGGGATTTTATGGCTCATAATTCCAGAAAAAAGTCCTAGCCTTTATATCGATTGCCTTAATTGAATTACACATCCAGTCTTACAGTCTTCTATCAGTCAGCATGGTGGGGTGGGGGTGAGAAAAGCTCTGATTGGCCACATCTAGTTCTTGCGACAATTCCTGGGACTAGAAAGAGGGATTGGATTGGCCCACTAGAATCACATGAATTGTGGGTGAGAACAAATGGTTGCCCAAAGGAAAATCAGATGCTATTATTGGTAGAAGGTGGATTAGATAGTCGCTGGGCAAAAATAATAGCTGACTTTTTTAAAGTCTTTATAGAAGAGAGAATGTTTTAGGCTAAAGAAATTTGCTGAAAGACAATGATGGAAGGATATACACAGAAGAAACTCAGCAAAGAAACAGGAAGAAAGTATATGCCAGGGGATAATATGGAGTCTGTTAAATACATTATATGGTCTTCTCTAAAGCCATCTGAATTCTAGACTCTTCTGGTAAGAATGTCCCTTATGTATAATGAACCACCAACAATTTTCCTACAGTGAAGATCATAAGTTCAGTTAAATTCAGATGTTAATTACAATAATCCATAATAATCCTAGAAAAGGATATGAGGGAGAAAGCACTTGTTGCTTCCTTCAGTATGATATTTGCATGCTTTTGATCTTGAAGGAGAATTTCAAACCAAAATCAATCCAATGAATACAAACCAAAGAAGGAGGACAACGTTAGTGCTTTTCTTCATTTTGTCTATTCTCAAATAAGGAAGGCAATGGTAAATGTCATACAATAGAAAGAACTCAGGAGTTGGACCTAGAAAACCGAATTGGAATACTGGTCATGCTCCTTATTAGGCAAATGTATGATGTTGGAAGATTTGTTTACTCTTTCTGGGACTCCATTTTCTTGTTTTTAAAATGTAAATTATTATGTGTTACTAAAATTATTCAAAAAATAAATAAACTGTACATATAAAAGTTTTTTGTAAACATTAAAGTGGTATTATTATGACCTAGTATATGTGAACTTACAGATATATTTAATTTTATCATTCCTTGTATTAACAATGAATATAATGCATATTTTTGGCTTTCCATGATTTCCTCTAAAATTGGAGTTCAACGTAATGGCATATCGCAAGTAAAATATTCTTAAATATATATTCAAATGTGTTCAGCCAGTTCTGGACCACAAATTTTATACATAAAATTTAGGATTCAGTTTTTTTTAAGTTTTTACTTACTAATTTTGAGAGAGAGAGAACGAGTAAGCGACAGAGAGAGAGGGATAGAGATAATCCCAAGCAGACTCTGTGACATCAGCACAGAGCCCTGCGTGGGGCTTGAACTCACAAACTGTGAGATCATGACCTGAGCTGAAACCGAGAGTCAGAGGCTCACCCTACTGAGCCACCCAGGCACCCCTAGGAGTCAGTTTTTATAACGGTAATATTGGAAGATTCAACTTGACAAAAATATAAGGTACAAATCAGATAATAAGAACAACTCACAGGATATATGGTAAATGGAGTTTTCTAACATAGAGGTGTTTTTTTTTTTTTCTAACTATGATTCAGGGAATTAATGACAAGATGGAGAATTTTGACAAAGAATTACATTCTATAAACAAAATAAATAAATCGAAATTATAGAATTAAGAAAGCCCAATAATTGAAATTAACCCCTCAGAGGATGAGTTTAATAGGAGATAGGCACAGATAAAGAGAATTAGTAACTAATGGAAAGTACAGAAAAGAGCTTAACAGACATGTGGAACACATAAAAAGATTTGATATAGGTACACTTGGAGGTACAAAGTACCTCCAGAGAATCACAGAGAATCCATATCTGAAGGGATAATGTCTGAGATATTTTTCCAAACTGCCGAAAGACATGAAACTAAGATGTTAAAAACTATATAGGCACAGCTCGGAGATATCGCATGTTCAGTTCCAGACCACTTCAATAAAGCAAATATTGCAATGAAGCAATTCAAATGATTATTCTTGGGTTTCCTAGCACATATAAAAGTTATGGTTAGATATACCGTAGTCTATCAAGTGTGCAAAAACAATATACATACCTAATTACTTAGTTACAATACTTCATTGCTAAAAAGTGCTGTCCATCTAAGCTTTCAGTGAGTCATAATCTGTTTGCTAATGGAAGGTCTTGCCTTGATGGTGTTGGCTGCTGACTGATCAGGGTTGCTGAAGGTTGGGGTGTCTGTGGCAATTTCTTAAAATACGACTACAGTAAAGTTTGCTGCATCAATTGACTCTTCCTTTCACAAACTATTTCTCTGTAGCATGTGATGGTGTTTGATAGATTTTTAACCACAGTTGAACTTCTCTGAAACTTGGACTCAATCCTCTCAA
Source organism: Felis catus (assembly GCF_018350175.1). Lineage (NCBI taxonomy): Eukaryota > Metazoa > Chordata > Mammalia > Carnivora > Felidae > Felis > Felis catus. Next base: position 28,031,499 of record NC_058385.1, on the reverse strand, counting down.
AACCTGCCACTGCTTTATCAACTGAATTTATGTAATATTCTAAATCCTTTATTGTCATTTTAACAATCTTCAGAGCATCTTTACCAGATGTAGTTTCCATCTCAAGAAGCTAATTTCTTTGCTCATCTGTAAAAAAAACTCATCTGTTAAAAGTTTTAACATGAGATTGCGGCAATTCAGTTACATCTTCAGGCTCCACTTCCAATTCTAGTTGTCTTGCTGTTTCTACCATACCCACAGTTACTTCCTCCATTGAAGCCTTGAACCTCTCAAAGCCACACACAAGGGTTGTAATCAAGTCTTTTCAAACTCCTGTTAATGTTGATATTGACCTTTTTCAATGAATCATAGATGTTCTTAATGGCATCTAGAATGGTGAATCCTTTCCAGAAAATTTTCAATTTGCCTTGCCTATATCCATCAGAGGAATTATTAGATATGGCAACTATATCTTACAAAATGTATTTATTAAGTAATAAGATTTGAAAGTTGGAATTACTCCTTGCTCCATGGGCTACAGAATGTTTAGTTAGTAGGCATAAAAAACAACATTAATCTCATTGTACATTTCTATCAGGGGCTCTTGGATGACTAGTTGCATTGTCATAGAGCAGTCATATTTTGAAAGGAATATTTTTCCTGAGCAGTAAGTCTCAACAGTGGGCTTAAAGTATTCAATAAACCATGTTGTAAACAGATATGCTGTCATGTAGGCTTTGTTGTTCCATCTATAAAGCACAGGCAGAGTAGATTTAGCATAATTCTTAAGAGCTTTAGGATTTTCAGAATGGTAAATGAGCAGAGGCTTTGACTTAAAGTCATCAGTTGCATTAGCCCCTAAAAAGAAAGTCAGCCTGTCCTTTGAAGCTTTGAAGCCAAGCACTGACTTCTTCTTTCCAGTTGTGAGAGTCCAAGATGGCATTTTCTTCCAGTAGAATTTTTTATCATTTCCACTGAGAATCTGTTGTTTAGTGTAACTCCTTTAATTAATTCTCTTAGCTAGATCTTCTGAATAACTTGCAGCCTCTATGTCAGTAGGTGCTGCTTCGCCTTGCATTTTGATGTTATGGAGATGATTTCTTTCTTTAGACCTCATGAACCAGCCTCGGGAGCTTCAAACTTTTCTTCTGCAGTTTCCTCACCTCTCTCAGCCTCAGGAAACTGATTTATTGAGTAGATCCAGCTATGGAAGGTCTTAACTTCTCATTTAGCTTTTTCAGAACTGTCCAATAAAATTTTCCGCCACGATGGAAATTTTCCATATGTATGCTAAACAATAAGATAGACAAACAACATGTGGCTCTTGAGCTCTTGAAATATAGCTAGCATGACTAAGCAATTGAATTTGTAATTTGTTTTTTATTTTAAATTTCATTTAAATTAGAATTTAAGTAGCTACCACATTGGCTACAGGCTACCGTACAGGACAAATTTAGTTGCTTCCTTGTGCTCAGCTTAATCTTCCATCCCTACATTTTCTATGGACAGGGAAATGTAAGCTTAGGCCTAAATCTTGATGGATTCAAACTCAACAACTTCAACTAGCATATTTCCTAGTTGTTGCAGTTTGCATATTACATTATATCTCGAACTACTTTAACATCTGATTGATAATGATTATTATCATTAGTGATAATAAGATTGATCTCAGGATGAGAATGATGACAGTCTGATCCCTCTATTTCACTGTTCTACTTTCCCCTTGAGTCTAGAGTCTAGAAAGCAATCCACGGGGTAGCTATAGTGGAACTAAACAGATGTCTGGGTCTTCTTTAACCTTACCTCCTGATTTTTTTTTAGACCAGTTGATAAATCTTGCATATGCTCATTTCTTTAGGGGTTACAGAATGATGGTTTTCTGGCTCTCCCATTCCTTCCATGAATTGGCTTTTTCTTTTCCTTTCTTTTCTTTTCTTTTCTTTTCTTTTCTTTTCTTTTCTTTTCTTTTCTTTTCTTTTCTTTTCTTTCTTCCTTTAGTTTTTAGAAAGAAGAGATTTTCTGATTAACTGAGACTATTTGGCCACCCCAGAATGCCTACATGAATGGAAGGTAGAAACTTTTTTTTTCGCCCCTACTTATCAATCTTTAAAGTAAGGTGTTGTAACAGCCACTTCATGTCCTAAAATAGGGGTTTATGGCTCTTCCTTTCATGAGTATCATTTAAAAATCATGTTTTTAAAATTAAGTTACAAAGTTTTCAACTCACTACAAACACTTTTTAATCCAATCGTTATGATGTAGGCCCATGGATTCCCATTCATACTGGTTTCTAATTCTTTATTTTATTTTAATTTTTTAATTTAAGTATAGTTACAATATTACAATATCACTGACTATATTCTCTGTGCTATGCTTTTTATTCCTGTGACTTAATTCTTACCATAACAAGAGGCCTATATCTCAAATACCATGTGACTTCATTCATATGTAGAATTTAAAAAACAAAGCAAATGAATAAACAAGCGAACAAAAGCAAAATCAGACATATAAACACAGAAGACAAACTGATGAGCACCAGAGGGAGGGGGGGTAGAGGATGGACAAAGTGGGTGAAGGGGGTCTGATGCTATCTTTTAAAATGGGATGTGGATTTTATTATACAGACTTCCTCCTAGGGAGGTACCTCATAGTTTTATATAGATCATACCTTCAAAGCAGTTGAGATGCAATATCATGCCATCTTTAACATATATCTTTTGTGGAGATCCAATATCACACCTCCTCCAGCAATATATCTCTCATTCTGGGCATCTGGGCCAGGCACAACGTTTAGCTGAAAGCCAGACTCACTTGAACCTGGATGATTCTTTTACATACTTTAAAGAGCATATATATGGGAAACGGACACCCATGTTTACTTTTTTAGGGCCATAGCTTTTCCAATGCACCAAATACTTATATGACTTACAACAAATAATCCCAAATGGTCCATACTGTATACCCTTCTGTATCCACTAGTACTTCATGTGGATAGAGCATGACATCCATATTTGCAGGGCAGAGGAGACAAGAGAAGTATATGGTATATCTTGAGGCATAAATTAAGGAGCTATAATCTGCAAAGTGAATCTAGATTCATAGAAAGGTCCCAATGTGGGATGGTATAATTTAATGCTGGGTTGAACAGGTATAGGATGCACACATTTACTTATTCTCTAGTATGTTCACATACAACCATAAAGACTATAGTTTGTCATCTTATGGTCCATGCTGAGCCCTTCTGGATTTCAGAACACATTTAGCTTGTTGGAAATAAATTTTCTCTGCCAATCTGGCAATATTGAGAGATAAAGGCTAGGAAATGTTTGGGGAGTTTATATGGTGCAGGGTAGACTGGGTTTCACTCTGGGGAAATCTTACATGCTTTGATCCTTACACATGATAATAATGGTTTCTAATATATCTGAATCACCTTATAGTTAACAAAGCACATCATACATAGTACATGACTTGCTCTTCACAAAAATTCAGTGAATTAGATTTTATTATATCCTGATTTTCAATGAGGAAACTGAGGTTTATAGGAATAATTTGTTCATATTTCTCCATCCAGAAAGTGGTTGAGTTTGGATTTAAACCAAGTCCATCTAACAAATTAGTCATTAATTCATTTAATAGCAATTTATTAAACACTATTTGTCAAGCCTTCTGTTAGGCACTGGGGAGACAGTGCTGCACAAGATGAATACATACTTTTTTTACTTTAGACTTTCTAAAGAAAAGTTTTAGGTTCATGGCAAAATTGAGGGAAAGGTACAAAGATTTTCCACATACTCCCTGTCCCCACCAATGCATAGCCTCCCCCATTATCAACCTCCCCCACAAGAGAGGTAGTTTTGTCACAGTTGATAAACTTACACTAATGTATCATTGTCACTCAAAGTCTGTGGTTTATGTTAGGGTTCACTCTTGGTGTTATACATTCCATGGGTTTGGACAAATGTATAATGGCATGTATCTATCACTATGGTATCACAGAGTATTTTCATGGTCCTAAAAATCCTCTCTTTTCTGCCTCTTCATCCCTCCCTCCAGCCCCTGACAACCACTGATCTTTTACTGTCCATAGTTTTGCCTTTTCCAAAATGTCAAATAGTTGGAATCATACAGTATTTAGTCTTTTCAGATTGGCTTCTTTCACTTGCTAATATGCATTGAAGCTTCTTCCATGTCTTCGAATGCCTTGATGGCTCATTTCTTTTTGTGCATGTGGGCTGAATAATATTCCGTTGTCTAGATGTACCACAACTTACCCAAAGAAGGTAGGAAAATCTATTTTTCAATAAGTCAGACATTAAGAAAATTTTTGAAAAGATCTTTTCATCTTGCACTATCAGTGATAGTTTGTTTCTGAAAAATTGATGAGTCTGAGAAAAGACTGTAAAACTTTTGTGGGCCAGTAAACATTTTGGCCAAGGAGAAGAATTTTAACAGCATTTTTATGGTTCTCTGAATCATTTCTGAGCCTTACCAGAAGTCTTCAAAATTGTGGTAACTTACAGATAACAAAATTTTTACAAAGATCTCTTGTAGATGTATATATTAACATTTTCTTTTTCAAATCGCACGACCTCTAAAGAGACTAAGCTTTGTTTCTTTCTGTTTTCAAAATTCTGAGAAGATGATGCAATTAAGTGAAATTCGAATGCACAGTGATTTTATTTCATCTAAATTGTTACCTGGCTTCTAAACCTCTCTAGCCTAGAGTCTATTATTTCCAAAGCCTGTTCTACTTTTAAGCAAATGTGATGGTGGTAATTCATTAGGACGGTTTTATTTTAGGTACCTGTTCTCACTGTTAAGCCATTTTCTTAATAGCTAATTAGATGTCATGGAAAGTATTAATAAAAGAAAGATTTCATTTCTGTAAGGGTGTTGACATATCAGTTGCTCCCTCTGTTGAGTCATCAAGGTATGGATGTAAATATGTAAGAGGCTTAAAGAGTACAATGACTCTTGCCTTGTTATAATGTGACCATATGTGGCCAATTATATTTCCTCTGTTTTTAATAATGTGGTTGTTTATTTACTAGTCCACATTTTTCTCTGATCATTAATTTTTATAGGCTTTCATCTTTTGAATCACCCTCACGTGGTATGTTAACAGCAGCGCTTGCTTGCCACCACATATTTTAAGCTTCTAAACAGAACACGAAATTGTGTTGTTCCCATGGAAACCTCAAACATTGCAGAACCACAGCTTTGAATCTGCAACTCCTATTGTATGTAGGTAGGTTCATGCCCTGTAACAGTGTACTCTAATCGCCAATGCCCCTAACATGAAGATACAGTTAACCTGGATGCCATTAGGGTTAATTGTTTATCTTATTTTTATTTTTGATTTATTCCTTGGATTGGTTCTGTTATGGTAGAAAAGAGCTAGACTAGTCCATCACAATTAACCAAAATACAGAGCCTTTATGAACATTAGCATCTGTTACGGAGAGGGGAGTAGCAGCTACTGGGGCTATTTCTATAATATTTACACATTCATTCATTCATTCATTCATTCTTTCATTCAGTTATTATTTGTTAACCGTATTGAAAGGTGCACTATTTTGGGGCTGGAAGTTACAGCCATGAGCAAGACAAAATCTCTGACTTCATGATGCTTACATTCTAGTGAGATACAAGTATGAAGTTTAAAAAGAAAAAATATATATGCATATACACGTACACATACATGTATGCATGTGGTAGCGGGTTGCTATTTTAATTAAGGTCAGCAGAGGATGCTTCTTTGTAGTAGAGGCATTAGAGCAGAGATTTAATTGAAGTAAGTGAGTGTGTCAGGCAAATACCTGAGTGAAATTCATTCTAGGAAGAGGAAATGCAATGCAAATGCTCTGAAGTGGGAACAATCTTGATACGCATACCCTTGACGTATAGCAAGAGGGCCAGACTCCTAGCACCTAATAAGCAAGCAGGGGAGTTAAGTGATGTGAAAGTAGAGATAAGAAAACAGATGGGGACTGGGGAAGACAACATGCAATGTCTCATAACCCACACTAAGGACATTGAATTTTGAGTATGAAGGGCTTTGAGCATAAAGTAATGGGATCCAATTTACAGTTTCAAAAAGATTGATCTATTTGTGGTGAGGATAATTAATTGTATCAAGGCTAGAGCAGAGGCCGAGATACCAGTTCAGATGCTATTGCAATCATTTAGGTGAGAGAAGACAGCATAGAGGTGTATTGAATTTAGTATCTAATCTGAAAGACAGAACTTACTGATGTTTTGGACACAGATTGTGTACAAATGGAGTCAAAAGTGACTAGTATTGTCCTGACTAAATAGATCAATGATAGTCCCATTTACTGAAACGTATAAAACTGAGGAAAGTGGTTTTGTAGGGAGTCAGGGAAAGGGAAGAGTTTTGATTGAAACATGTTAAATCAGAGTTGTCCACTAAGACGTCCAGATGCAGATTTTTGGTGGTTCAATATCCAAGTCTAGAATTCAGAGGGATATAAGCTATGATTCTGGGAGACACACATTTAAGACAATCATGTGCGTGAATAGCCAAAGCTAGAAATGATGATGTTGATGATTTCTAAAGATGTCACCCTCCTTACACCTATGTTGACTTCAGATGTTTTAGTTATTGATTGCCACAATAATGCTGCATTAAAGATGACCACAAAACCTCAGCGACACAGGACACTGAATTTATTGCTCACATATCTTTGGTCTGTTGGTGGTCGACCAGGCAGCTTTGCTGATCTTGACAGGGTTCATCGACATATCTGGGGATTGGCTGGCTGTCAGCCGCAGTAACTGTGGTGACTCAGCCTGCTCTGGGTGTCTTCCATCCTCCAGCACACTAGCTGGAGCTGTTCTCGTGGTGAGAGCAGAAGCACAGGAGAAAGCAAGCCCCAAGAGCAAGCCTGTTATAAGTCTCAGCTTGTGCCAGACTTTTGATTGAGTGTCAAGGAGCAGGGTATGCTATGTTGCCCACAGTGAGAAGGCACTACAAAAACAAAACAAGACAAAACAAAACAAAAACTATGGAAAAGGATATGGATATAAGGGGAGATGCAGAATTTGGGCCATTTTTGCAATCTATCACACAGGCTGACTAAGCATTCTAAAGAGCCCATGTAGAAGGCAGCCGTACATGAGGTGAAAACCGTTGCATGAAATGTCTGCTTCCATTTCAACAACACCATCTTCACTTAGACTCAGTCTCCTTTTGAAAATACAAAAACACAATTTTGAAAATTTTGAGGTCCAGTGTGCAAATTCCAGCCCCATGTCTTGTATTTCTGGGATTACTTCAACTAAAAAAAAAAAAAACTATCGTGATGTCTATTTTGTTAAGATAGACAAAATAATAAAAGACTAAAAATAATATCCAAAGTTTCTAATGCATAATAAGCACTTGACAAATTATAAATGCTCTGCTTGTTATTAGTAGAAAATTCACTATTTGTATTATGAAATATAACCATCAGTCAGTGTGATCTGTGGCCACAAGCATAAAATTATGCAACCACAATTGCATAAGATTGAATTCATAAGACTGAATCTCCAAAATTATTACTATTTAGAGTAAAAACACCTTTTACCTCCACATGTAAAGTTACTCTACGGTAGTCATGATGGCTTGAGTATCCAGACTTTTCTTTTTTTTTTAAAAAAAGTTGAGCTTTTATATGTATATCTTCAAGTTTTTGTCACTGTTTCGATATAAAAAGGGATTGATGATACTCTTAAAGGTTGTCTGTCTTTTTTGCTTTAGCATAAATAAAATTGGCTCAAAATTCAGACTGCATTGTGGGAAAGCATGGAGTGATATTTCTGTTCTAATCTCCAGTACCCGCACCAAGGTAAGACAGAACTGCTTAGATTGGAGAAATACCTGACTATACTGGCATTGAGGGGTTTGTTTAAGTTTATTTATTTATTTTGAGAGAGACAGTATGAGTCGGGGAGGGGCAGAGAGAGAGGGAGAGAGAGAATTCGAAGCAGGTTCCATGCTGTCAGCATAGAGACTGATGTAGGGCTCGAACCCACTAACTGAGATCATGACCTGAGCCCAAACCAAAAGGCAGTCTTAACGGACTGAGCCATCAACTGAGCCCCTGGCATCAAGTTTTAAGATGAAGATGATGTGTTTCATTACTTTTCTGATCAACATGCTAATACAGCATGGTCTAAAAATTGCTAACCCCCAACAGAATGGTTGACAAATGCCTGAATCAAAGGGCAATGTGGTTAAGCTGAATTTTGAAAAGAAGTACTGTCAAGGAAGTACAGATCCCACATCTAGGTTACCTACTCTCACCAGATAGGACTGTCCAGCTTGTCAGTTAGCTTTGGTCGTACAAACTTGTTACCACGAGTTCAAGAGTTTACAGAACCTTTTCCCTTCTTTCCTTTCAGACTGTGAGCTCTAGGAAAGCAGTAGATTTGTCTGTTTTGCTCACCCTTTGATCCTAAGTGCCTGTGTTTTTTATGGACCCAGGATCATTGGAAAGTCCTGAATCTATATTTGTTAACATATTTGTTCAATAAATGTTTACATGAAGGATTTTTCCCACATGCTTTGTCTAGTTTCTCTAGGGTTCGTCTGGATTAAAATATTTGAGAAGTAAACAATACAATTCAAGAATGGAAGAATTTTTTTGAATATTGCTTAATATTTTTGGAAATAATTTTACACACTCTACCCTACGTGTCCATAATATGCTTACTGTGCTACTTTAGTATTAAGTACTTCAAGGCTTCCCATCATTATTAAGATAAAGACCTGACCCATAAAACGACCATAAATCTCTGCATGATCTGGCTCCCGGCAACCCCTGCCTCTTCATCTTACATCCTCCTTTCCATCTCTCTCTGCATTCCAGCCACAATGGCTGCCTTTTATTTCCTTGGATTGACAATGGTCCCTAAGAACTCACAGCCTTTCCCCTCGGCCTGGAATGGTACTGGGTCATGCCTTGTCATTTTTCAGATCCTAAACGGACCTTTCCAGACGAAATCAGTTCTCCAGTTAGCTGCATTCATCGTGTTCAGCATTTTAGTTCCTAGCAGTTATCACAATTTAAATCATTATATATTTATTTTTATATGATTGTTTATATCCATCTTCTACCATACTGTAAGCTCCATGAGAATATGGACTTACTTATTTAGTTCACTTCCACACTTCTAAGAATCAACACAGTGCCTGGTATAAGCTCAAAAAAAAAAAAAAAGCTCTGTCCTGTATAACAGCTTGCCATCAACATAATTTCTTTAACTTGAAAAATAATCAGGCAATTATAGAGCATTCTAAAGGGCTTGGTAGAAAGAAATACATTAGAAGAGACTCATGTGATTTTTAAGAATGCCTTCGTCCTACTTTCAGTACATTTCTTATTGGAATGTCAAACTCTTTTTCTCTTTTTTATCTTTCCCAAATCATCATTTTATCATTTAAAAAACAAACAAACAAGAAAAATTTGGCTTGAAGAATTATTAAGACAGAGATACTATTTTCTCTTCTTTTATCTACTTTCCAAATGAAAACCCCACGATATCCAGACTTGATTTATATATCCGGAACTATTTAGAACAGGGGGCTTGTTACAAAATCTGACCATTGACATCTCCTTTTTAAAATTTTTTTTAATGTTTATTTATTTACGAGAGAGAGACATACATAGAGCAAGAGCAGGGGAGGGGCAGAGAGAAAGGGAGACACAGAATCTGAAGCAGGCTCCAGCCTCTGAGCTGTCAACACAGAGCCCAATGTCAGGCTCGAAACCACGAACCGTGAGATCATGACCTGAGCTGAAGTCGGATGCTTAACCAACTGAGTCACCCAGGCACCCCCCCTTTTTTTGTTAATGAGAAAAATTCCTGCATCCCAGAATCAGCTGAAGTGCTTTTCATTATATCCTTAAAGATATCAGAAGATTTTTTAAATATAAAAACAATTATAGAAGACCTGGATTTTAACATGTCCTGGGTTCACTGATACTGCATCTGATCACTTTCCCCAAATTAAATCTTGGTAATGATTTATCTATGGGTCTGTTCTCTTAATGAACATTAAATTGATAGTCTCATGTATTTTTTCGAATCGTACTGAAAAATAGTTCTATCAACTGATGAGATTAGCAATATCATTAGCTCATCGGGCATCAAATATTTCCAGGCTACATCCTTTATTCATTCCATTTTATATAGCCCTAATTCTTGCTATGATTTTTCCCCCCTTCAGTGACCCTGACTCGAATGGTTGCTAATACTGTCCTCAAAATGATAAACATGTAATTTTCCTGTGCAGCTGTCAGGTCTCTTCTCCAACACTTTTCAAGCAACTAGAGAGGCTCCTATATATTAGTGCAAAAGTGACAGCACACTTCTACTCAAAGTATGAGAGGAATGTGTTAATTGCCCAAACACAAGCCCACACATCAATGGATAGAAGGCTTCTGGACTAAAATAACACTTAGTAATCTTTCCTTGAGGTATATCTTCTTCCAGCTTCCTTTAAAACTGTCCATGAATCACAGAAGAAAATAAAACAAAATACCAAAAATTAATTCCGAGACAACCTGTTGCCAGGTTTGGAGGAATTTCCCTAATTATAATATAAAGCTGGTGGGTTGATTTGGTATATACTACTAGTGGTTACTTTGATTCATGTCATTAGAACCCTCTGTGGCAAAAGAAAATGGAAAAACTTTCCCCCTAACTTCAACTCTCAATCCTTCAGCAGCAAAAACAACAAAAACGCCTTGAGCTTCTACATGTGCCAGGCATATAAGTAGTGAGAATACAGTAATAAAGGTCATCATCATTGCATCTTCGCTGAGATTACTGGCTGTCAGGGGAGCCTGTAGTTTTAAAGGAATATAAGAATAATGCCACAAATTAAAAAGTGCTACAGGGAATATCATGGCAATATCTAATTTACTGCACATAGATTATAAGATAAAGTAACACCTAATTTGAGATCTAAAGAATGAGTAGTTGCATGGGACAAGATGAGAGGTAAATTATTTAAACAGAATTTGTGCTGAATGCCTGAGTGGCTCAGTCAGTTGAGCATTGAACTCTTGGTTTCATCTCAGGTCATGATCCCAGGGTTGTGGGATGGATTCCCATGTCAGGCTCCATGCTAAGCATGGAATCTGCTTTAGATTCTTTCTCTCTCTCCCTCTGCCTCTCTCCCCTGCTCATGTGCTCTCTATCTCTCTCTCAAAAAAATTTTTTTTTTAAATAAACAGAATGTGTGGGGCACCTGGGTGCCTCAATCGGTTAAATATCTGACTTCTGCTCAGGTCATGATCTTTCATGGCTCCTGAGCATTAAGCTCTGTGCTGACATCTCAGAGCCTGGAGCCTACTTTGGATTCAGCCTCTGTTTTTCTCTGCCCCTCCCCTGCTTGCTCTCTCTCTCTCTCTCTCTCTCTCTCTCTCTCTCTCAGAAATAAACATTAAAAAAATCCAGGATGTGTGCTGATTTCATATTGAGATTTATCTTCAAATAGACTATACTAGAAGCCCAATAAATGGTTTCCTACATGTCACTAGAATCACACTTCTGCATATCATCTGAGATTAGATGTATCAATGGAACCAATAGGTTTGAAGGTCTGGAAAGAAAACCAAACATGGTGCTTTCAGATGCCTTTAAAGTTTCAGTAAGACTGGATTATGAAGGGTTAGGTAGAAAATTGTAGAATATGAAATTGAAGACATCAAGCATTATATTTTACAGGATCTTTAAATCTTGTTAAGGAATTTGGGCTTTATTGCATGGCAATGGAGAGGCAATAGGGTGTTGAAAGCAGGCAAGTGGCAGTGTTAGGTTTGCCTTTTAGAATTATCAACATGGCTTTGGTGAAAAGAATATGCTTGAGAAGGACAAAAGAAGAGTAAGACTAAGCAGACAGAGGCAATTATAAACAATGATCTGAGGATGACATAATAGTGCCCTGGATGGTGAGAATGGAGAGATGTAAACAAGTGGATGCTTTATTTACTTAGGAGATGGATGAATGTGGGGATGAGAAAGAAGAAATGAAATATGGCTTATGTATCTGGATGTTTGATACGACTCACTGACACAGATGAGAAAGAATGGGTAAAGATGAGCTTAGTTTTTGATATCTTAAGCTTGTGGTCCTACAAGAGGACATGAACAGCAGGTGGCTGAATAAACCATGCACATAAATATGTGAGTCATTGGTATAGGAAATCAGTGAGGTCTTGGAAATTGCTGAGACTACCCTGTAAAAACAGAGTGAAAGAAGAGAGAGTAGAATAAAATTTGAGGTACACTGATATTTATGGGATTTGCTGAGAAATAGAAGCTTGCAAAGGTGAGTGAGGAAGAGGGGCTGGTCTAGAAAAGAGAAAACAGCAGCATAGGCCACAGGTAAGAGAAAATTTGAGGAGGGATTGTGCATCCGTAAAGTTTAATCCATGATTTAAGGGATCTATTATCTGTCATTGATGAAGTGGTGGTCGTTTTTTGAAGGGGCCAAAATGTTTCTACCTAAATTGCTCTGTATCCATAAAAATAGAGGAAGTAGCTCAAAAATTGGGGATCAGGGTACTGTAGGTGGGAAATTATATGTTAGGGATTTAGAGTTCTAAAGTAAAATGCTTGAAGTTTGAGGTGTGATAGAAATACTGAGGTGAACATTAGCAAATAACCACACTACCCATTCAGTGACTTAAGGAAAAAAAACACTTATAGGTGCTCTTATTTAAATAGGGATCTATTAAAATGTTCTCATTTGGACATTTATTCTAGTAGGTTTTTTAAAAATTTAGCAGAGACATCCTTATTAGACATTTTGGGTCAAGATTGTCATTCTACTTTAATTGTGCAGGAATATGAAGTCTCATACTCATTTAGCGAAGACATTCCTTATCCCCCTCAACAGTTTAGGAATGCAGATACATGAGCAGAGAACACTGTAATTTGCTGTGACATCCACTCTGTAGCACAGAAACACAAATCAGGAGTGCCTAATGCAAATGAGAGACAAATTCTGATTAAGGACGGCTTCCTGAAAAAGGTAGCACCTGACATCAGCCTTAAAGATGAGTAAAACTCATCCAGAGAGAGAGAGAGAGGTAAAAAGTATATCTTTGAATTCTAGAAAAAAAATGTTGTCCCTGATTTCTAGCGCCTTTCCATTCTGTATTAGGCGAAGGTAACATAATCCTTACAAGTCAGGCTCCTTAATTTATACAACAGAAGGCCAATTTTGGCTCTTGGAAACACATCAATCCTTCTTTAATTGACAAATGAGACTATCTCCTCTCCAAGCCAGGAATTGATTGCAATGAAGCAGTTGCTAAAGTGTCTGAACGTTAATTTTTTGAGTTCAATGACTACATCATATATCCATCCCTCTAAACCAGATCTTCAGAAAGTGAGATATCTAGACCACGTTATCATAGCTTCCCTCAGAGAAGTTACCTCTTTGATAGTGTGTTAGCACTAAACAATTTATTTGAACAAATGTATTATCTCTTGCAAGCCAGTTTCAGACACTATTTCACCACCTGATACTTCTTAAACAGGAACTCAACACCATTAGTTTTATTATTATTTCACTACCAGAAAAATGTAATATCCAAGTTAATTTTTACAATTTCTTCTGCTTTTAAGTACTTAATATCTACTCAATCTTCAATTCTTGACAATTTCACTTTTCCCTCGCACTTGTCCCCACTCTCACTACTCTAGATTGGATCTTAATCTTTTTCTCCTAGTCTGTATACTGAAATAGTCTCTTCACTGGGCCTCTGCCAGGAGTCTAACTCATTCAAGTTCATCTTGCTTTCTACTACCGCAGTGATATGTTTAAAATCAAATTCAGACAATGCCATGATCTTCCTTAAAAGCTTTCAGTGGCTCCTTGCTATAGGATATAGTTCTAATTCATTACATGATAGAGTAATCACAGTCTGCGATCTCCCATTTTCAGTTTCCCCAGACTCATCTGTAGCTCTCAGCTTCCCCCAAACTGATATTTATGGGGCAATATCCCTGATGAACTTACCTTCAACTGAGTCCTTCACTAGGGTATGCAGCAATGTTTACTGTGGAATTTAAACAAACGCACACACATGGACACATATGTGTGTGCACACACCGTCCACAGAAGCAAAATCTATGGGATTAGGCTCAGGCACAAGAATTTCTTAAAATTTTCACCATTTCACAGAACTGGTTTCTTAACCATTGTGCTAGTTACAGTGTGCTGATTCAAGGTCCTGGCCCACACCTGGCTCATTCATCATACTTCTAAGTTATGGCATTTTTTCCCTCTTATCCTGGAATGCTATTCTTTAAACCACTCTCTTTCTTCTTTTGACAACTCTTCATCTTTTGAGAGTAAGAATAAGCATTATTCCCTGAAATAAGCATCTCTTCTTTATCCCTATTCCCCTGCTGTTAGGTGCCCCTTTCCATATGCTCTCAAAGCATTCCAGTTAGTCCTATATTATCATTTCTGCCACTGTATTACTGTGATTAAAGTGATCAGTCTTACCTACTAGATTGTAAATTCTGCCAGTGCAGGGATTGTGGGTTTGTTTTGTTTTACTATCTTTTAAAATGATCTAAATTTAAAGGTGATTCTGTTCAAAGTGAATAATTCAAAGGGAAAATTTTTTCCAATGGATTAATTGGAATTTACAAGAATGTGAATATTTCTTGTCACTAATTAAGTTTTCACTTTTGCAGATGTATATATCACTATTATGTGCTATTATTATACATACATATATACTTGTTATACAGTTATATGGTCATATTTGTGTGTGTGTGTGTGTGTATATATATATATATATATATATATATATATGGATCTGTATATGGTTGTATGACTATATATGTGTGTATGTGTGTGTGTGTGTGTGTGTGTGTGTATACTGTCACCTGTATACATACACCACATACACAGACACACACACACACTCAGTTGCTAAGATGCTGAGTGCTTTTTATGTACCAGGCATTGTGATAAATACATTGCACTATTATTTCACATTAATGTTTTAACAATTTTATTAGAGTGATATGCTATTAACCACGATTTCACATATGGGATTACTTGACCTTTGACAGGTAGAGAGATTTGCTTATGACAAAAACTTGACCCATTTTATATGACTACAAAATCATTACAGAATACAAACTAGTTTCCAGTATGCATGTTTATTATATGTATACATATAATAAACACTGAAAAGACTAACACTAGCTAATTGCATTCAAAGTTATTTTTAAAAAGTTGAAAGTTCAAACAAAGTTCACAATTTTTTAGAATGCCAAATTAACAAAAAATAAGCAAACGTTTTTATTTCACATTCCATTGTTAAAATAACACAGAAATATATTACCTTTTGAAAAATTGTGAGCAAAAATCATTACTTTCTTCATCTCTATTCAAGGTTTTGTTTTGTATATGAATGAAACTTACCTGAAGATGTCTAAATATTAGAAATAATACCATAACACTTGAGAACACCCAAATACATAAAACAATTAATAGCAAACATGAGGACTCAAATAGACAAAATCACGAATGAGACAGGAGAGATCACAACAAAAAACACAGAAATACAAACAATTTTAAGAGAATATTATGAAAAATTATATGCCAACTAATTGGGCAATCTAGAAGAAATAGATAAATTCCTAGAAACCTTAAAGGACAAAAACTGAAACAGGAAGAAGTAGAAATTTTCTTTTCAATTTTTTTTCACTCTCCCAAATTTATTTGAGTGAGAGAGAGAGAAACAGAAACAGAGAGAAAGAGAGAGAGAGAGAGAGAGAGAGAGAGAGAGAGAGAGAGAGCACAGGCAGGGGAGAGGGGCAGAGTGAGAGAGAGAGAGAAAGAGAGAGAGAGAGAGAATCCCAAGCAGGCTCCATACTCAGTGTGGATCCCAGCAGGGGCTCAATCCCATGACCCTGGCATCATGACCTGAGCCAAAATCAAGAATCTGATGCTCAGCCAACTGAGCCACCCAGGCACCCCAGAAGTAGGAAATTTGAACAGATCCAATAACCAGATAAGAAATTGAATCAATAATAAAAAATCTCCCAACAAACAAAAGTCCAAGGCCAGATGGCTTCCTAGGGGAATTCTACCAAACATTCAAAGAAAAGTTAATACATATTTGTCTCAAGCTGCTCCAAAAAATAGAAATGGAAGGAAAACTTCCAAACTCATTCTATGAAGCCAGCATTACCTTGATTCCAAAACCAAAGACCTCACTAAAAAAAGAGAACTACAGGCCAATATCCCTCATGAACATGGATGCAAAAATTATCGACAAAATACAAGTAAATCGAATCCAGCAGTTCATTAAAAGAATCATTCACTATGATCAAGTGGGATTTTTTCCTGGACTGTGATGGTGGTTCAATATTTGCAAATCAATCAATGTGACACACCATATTAATAAAAGAAAGGATGAGAACTATATGATCCTCTCAACAGATGCAGAAAAAGCATTTGACAAAGTACAGCATCCATTCTTGATTTAAAAAACCCTCAACAACAACAACAACAACAAAACCCAACAAACCCTCAGCAAAATAGGGATAGAGGGAACATCCCTCAAAATCATAAAGGCCATGTATGAGAGACCCTCATCCTCAATGAGGAAAACCTGAGAGCTTTTCCTCTAAGGTCAGGAACAAGACAAGGATGTCTACTCTCACCACTGTTATTTAACGTAGTACTGGAAGACTTAGCCTTAAATCAGACAACAAAAAGAAATAAAAGGCATTCAAATCAGCAAGGAAGAAGTCAAGCTTCCATAATTCACAGACAACATGATGCTTTATGTAGAAAACCCAAAAAACACCACCAAAAAATTGTTAGAACTGATACACGAATTCAGTGAAGTCACAGGATATAAAATCAACATACAGAAATCTGTTGCATTTCTGTACACCAGTTATAAAGCAGCAGAAAGGGAAATCAAAGAATTGATCCCATTTACAATTGCACCAAAAACCATGAGGTACCTAGGAATAAACCTAACCCAAAAGGTAAAAGATCTGTACTCTGAAAACTATAGAAAGCTTATGAAAGAAATTGAAGAGGACATAAAGGAATGGAAAAATAGTCCATGCTCATGGATTTGAAGAACACATACTGTTAAAATGTCTATACTACCCAAACCAATCCTCACATTTAATGTAAACCCTATCAAAATGCCACCAGCATTTTTCACAGAAGTAGAACAAACAATCCTAAAATTTGTATGGAACCACAAAAGACCCCAAATAGCCAAAATGATCTTGAATAAAAAAGACAAAGCTGGAGACATCACGATACTGGACTTCAAGCTATATCACAAAGCTGCAGTCATCAAGACAGTATGGTACTGGCATAAAAACAGACACATAGATTGATGAAATAGAATAGAAAACCCAGAAACAGGCCCACAACTATATGGTCAACTAATCTTTGACAAAGAAGGAAAGAATATCCAATGGAAAAATCTCTTCAACAAATGGCATTGAGAAAACTGGACAGCAACATGCAAAAGAATGAAACTCAACTACTTTCTTATATCATATACAAAAATAAATTCAAAATGGATGAAAGACCTAAATGTGAGACTTGAAACCATAAAAATCCTAGAGGAGAACATAGGCAGCAACATCTTTGACATCAGCTATAGTAAATTCTTACTAGATATGTCTCTGGAGGCAAGGGAAACAAAAGCAAACATGAACTATTGGGACTTGGAGATAAAAAGTGCCTGCATAGCAAAGCAAACAGTCAACAAAACCAAAAGGCAATCCAGAATGGGAGAAGATATTTGCAAATGATATATCAGATGAAGGGTTAGTATCCAAAATCTATAAAGAACTTATCAAGTTCAATACCCAAAAAACAAATAACCCAATGAAGAAATGGGCATAAGACATGAATACACATTTTTCCAAAGAAGACTTCTAGATGGGGGCACCTGGTTAGCTCAGTGAGTTAAGCATCTGACTTTGGCTCAGGTTATGATCTCATGGCTCATGATTTTGAGCCCTGTGTGGGCTGTGTTGACAGCTCAGAGCCTGAAGCCTACTTCAGATTCCGTTTCTCTCTCTCTCTCTGTCCCTCCCCCACTCACACTCTGCCTGCCTCTCTCTCTCTCTTTCTCTCTTTCTCTCTCAAAAATAAACTAAAAAATAAACATTAAAAGAAAGAAAGAAATAGAGAGAGAGAGAAAGAGAGAGAGAAAGAGAGAGAGAGAGACAGAGAGAAAGAAAGAAAGAAAGAAAGAAAGAAAGAAAGAAAGAAAGAAAGAAAGACAGACATCCAGATGGCTAACAGACACATGAAAAGATGCTCAACATCCCTTATTATCAGGGAAATACCAATTAAAACTGCAATGAGATACCACCTCACACCTGTCAGAATGGCTAAAATTAACAACATAACAGAGAATAGATGTTGGCGAGGATGCCAAGAAAGGGAAACCCTCTTTCCCTGTTGGTGGGAATGCAAACTGGTACAGACACTTGGGAAAACAGTATGGAGGTTCCTCAAAAAGTTAAAAACAAAACTACCTTAGATTCAGCAATTGAACTATTAGGTATTTACCCAAAGGACACAAAAATACTGATTTGAAGGGATACACATCCTGTACTTTATAGTATTATCAACAATAGCCAAATTATGGGAAGAGCCTAAATGTTCACCAACTGATGAATAAAGAATACATTACACACACACACACACACACACACACACACACACCATGGAATATTACGCAGCCATGAAAAAGAATGGAATCTTGCCATTTGCAACAACACAGATAGAGGTAGAGTGTATTATGCTAAGCAAAATAAATCAGGCAGAGAAAGACAAATACCATATGATTTCACTCATATGTGGAATTTAAAAAAGTGAAACAGATAAATATAGGGGGATAAAGAGAGAGAGGAAAACCATAAAACAGACTCTTAACAATAGAGAACAAATTGAGGGTAGCTGGAGGGGTGATGGATGAGGGATGGGCTAAATGGGTGATAGGTATTAAGAAGGGCACTTGTGATGAGTAGTGGGTATTATATGTAAGTGATGAATTACTAAATTCTACTCCTGAAACTAATATTGCACCATATGTTAACTAATTTGGATTTAAATAAAAACTTGAAAGAACAAAATAGAAATACTACCACAACAACAACAAAAAGAAATAATACCATAGTAAAAATAAACAAATATGTATCAGAAACTAAATTGCTGCAAAATCAAATTATTTTTATTTTTTTCATTTTCAATTTTTAACTATTGTAAATATTATTATGCTTTTCATTCTAAGTAAATCAATTAAAATAAGAATCCAATTTAACCAATAATTAGTGGCCAAAAATGTTGGCATCACTGGTGAAAATGGTAGAGAAACAATAATTAAAATAAATATTTTTATCTGTTTAAAGACATCTGATAGATGTTCAATAAATTATTTGTTGGATTCAACCAGATTTAGAAGCATCTTATCACATTGCACTGAATTTCTGTAGTTATGTCTCTCCACTCCTCTTGACTAAAGGCTCTTTGGAGTCCTACATCATAGTATTTTTATCTTCATATCCCTGATAAGCAGCCCAATGAATAGAAGGTATTTAGCATGTGCTAATCAATAAAGCAATTCTCAAATCTTTTGGTTTCAGTATCGCATTACAGTACTTGGAAGTATTGAATAATTCTTTTGTTATGCAGGTTATAACTATAGGTATACCATCTCTAATATGCACTGTGTTAGAAATTAAAAGTGAGAAAATTTTTAAGTGTATTACTTAATAATTTATTTATTTTTTTACAAAAATGTTTATTTAATTTGAGACAGAGAAAGAGAATGCGTGTGGAAGTGGGGGAGGGCAGAAAGAGAGGGGGAGAGAGATCCCCAACCAGCCTTCATGCTGTTAGCGCAGACGCAGATGCAGACTTGATCTCAGGAACAATGAGATCATGACCTGAGCTGAAATCAAGAGTTAGATGCTTAACTGACTGAGCCACCCAGCCACCCCTATTAATTAATAATTTTAAATACTAACAATAAACCTATTGCATGTTATCATAAATTGCATATTATTATGTAAAACAAGTACATTTTCCAAAGCAAACCAACTTAATGACAAAAGGGTCATGATTTTTAGTTTTACAAATCTCTGCAATGTATGGCTTACCAGGTATGAAATAAATATAATAATCTGGAGTTTTTCATCTGCTTCTGAATTCAATCTGTTTTGATATGCTGTTTGAGTTAAAGAATACAAAGAACATAAAGCTCCACAAATATACTAATTAGAAAAGGAGAAATATTTTCATAGACTTTTGAGAGACCTATGACTATTGTTTTATACTACATCAAACTCAGCAAATATTAGTTTCTTACTAGCTTATTGCAATGTGAAATTTGAATCCAGATCAGTACCTTTTGTACTGTTACATTAAAATCCATTGTTCTATATTGTATATTGAAAAGATCTTTTATCCTTGTATGATTTTGCATTTATAATTTTGAAAACTTTCATTCACCCAGCCATGAAGATCTTCCAGATGTTGATATATAATATCATACAATATAAAACTATCATGTTTGTTAATTTCACCAATGATCTCAACAAAGGTCTTCGGTTATTTACAAGATGTCAAACTAATGGTGGTAGATATAAATTTTCCAAAGGCAAGAATGAATTTTATCACCAACAACAAACACTGTCAGTTGTTTTCTTTGAAATAAAAGGCTCACTTTATTTATTGCTGCCAAATACCCAAGTTTATATAATCATGGTTTGTCTGTTACAGTTTTAAAATAGACGTGGTGTTCTATGGTAAAAGCATCTGGTTTAGGTAGCAATTCAAACAACCACACTTTTCAGGTAGACAAATACTTTTCATGTAGACAACCAACAAACTTCAATATACCGCAGAAGTGACATTTTGCATACTCCCCATTTCTTCATAGATAATATAAAGAAGGTGTGCAAAGGAGCAATCTAATAAAGTTATCAATTCTCTCACTCATCAAAGATATTCTTAAGCAAAATTCACCATTTTTTAATTCAATTTGATGGTGCAGAATGCAATAACTACTAATACATTTTGGTGCCACTATCTTGATTTGAGCTAAGACAATGGTAATTTTATCCACCATTGCTTTCGTACCATCAATGTAAATGTCACGAGTTAAAAAGGCAAGTAGAATCTTAGCGTTATAATGAAAATAATTGTTTCTTTGTGTGGATTCCTCTGAAAGAATTTCAGGGAAAATCAGGGATTAATGAGATCATGAAAACAAGTTCTTTTTCATACAATTGCAAGAAGAATGCAAATCTAATTTCAAGTTTTGCTACCTTGCGTAGAAGTTGCTGAAAAAGTTGACTTTTCTAATTTCAGGACTAAAGTCTGTGATCATCAATGGATTTTTACATAAGCCGAAGAAAAATGTTGTTAATGCCCTGTTATTCCAGTTAAGCTCGAATCTGTAAGCAATCCGCAAGTTCTGTTTACTCTACTTCAAAAATAGATCTGACACATCCATATACTGTCATTCCAGCTCCTTTTCTAGGTATTTATACCATGCCACAGCATTAATCTCTTGAATTGTTATATTTGCTTCCTAAATATTTTTCTCTGTTCCCATATTTGTTCATATAAAATACATTCTCCATAGTAGGCAGAATGATCTCTTAAACATTAAATCAGATCTAAAAATGCCCCTTCTGAAAACCCTTTAGTGGCTTTCACTGCCAATGGAATAAAATCCAAGTTGCTAACTGTATCCTACAAACAACCACAACATGTCTTAAATATATGTCCTAGAAATTATATATGCACGTGTATGCACACACACACACACACACACACACACACACACACACACACACACCTAGAATACAAAGAAAAGTCATGGGAATCTAACACTTTACTTCACACTTTCACCTTAATATCACAAAATTATCTGTCTCTCATTTGAATGAATAAAAATGAGGAATAAGTAAAAGACAGATATTTCTATTAACTACAGATTATGTGCAGAAGAATTTTAGGGATCCTGGAATGGATGGAAGTATTTATTACAAGTCTATATCATTAAAGGTGCTTTGTTTTGGACTATAGTGACCACAGTACATTGTTATTTTGCTTTTCAGATGATTATATTTTAAGAAATAATTCAACTGGATTTTTTTGAGGACATAATCAAAATAAGTAAAATAAACATTAGGCAAGCAATGTTTATATTGGCTGCTTGATTGTTATTCAAAGCATCTTTGAAACATCAGCATTTGATAATGACATCAAGTAATAATATTTTCCTAAGTCAGTAGTTTACAAAATATCTTTATCACCTGCCTCTTTTCATTTGACCAATACCACTATGCTATATGATAGGTGGTAGTTATTTGTCCTTGCTTTTAAAATGTATAAAAGTTGTTACCATTGAGTGATTACATGTCAGGAGAATGTTACAAAAAGATACAATGACTACTGCTAAAATGGTGAGGCTAATTAACAAAATTTCAAGAGAAGAGAAAGGTATAAACTCTAAATGTAGAGCATAAGTGTAGATCTTTTTTATACATAAGAGGCAGTAAATGAAAAGTATTAAATGCCTAGGACCCTGTCACTTCAGAACCTGATTTTTTTTTTCTTTCTTCACATGCATTTGCCCATGGGAACTTTGCTTCTTTGGATTTGGATAGGTACATGAAAGAGGCAGTGATGGGGGCGGGGGACTACCATGAAGCTTTAATTATATTTCTCCCATTCCTTCCTCCATATGATTACTTTCCATCTAGGAAGAAAAACAAATCCTCTTTTTCTAGTGCTCTTGTTTTGACAAAGAAATAAAGAAAAGTAAGATATTATAAGCATCTCAGCTTCTGACCTCAAAAATCAGACTAGACATTTCTAAGACACTAGTTTGGGAAATATCAATTCAATTAATTTCCTTTAGTGGAAGTTGCATGGTTGAAATTTCAGCCAATACTTGAAATGTCATGCTGTAAAGACTATTTTAAAAACAATTACAACAAATTATGGATTATAATTTACTTTTGAGATTTGGCTAATTTCCATTTCAAGAATTCACCATCTCCCATATGAAAAACTTTTTTTTTGACTTATTGATTTATTTATTTTTTAATTTACATTCAAGTTAGTTAGCATATTGTGCGACAATGATTTCAGGAGTAGATTCCTTAAGGCCCTTTACCCATTTAGCCCATCCCCCCTCCCACATCCCCTCCAGCAATCCTCTGTTTGTTCTCTATATTTAAGAGTCTCTTATGTTTTGTCCCCCTCCCTGTTTTTATATTATATTTGCTTCCCTTCCCTCATGCTCATCTGTTTTGTATCTTAAATTTCTCATATGAGTGACATCATGTGATATTTGTCTTTCTCAGACTGACTGATTTCGCTTAGCATAATACCCTCTAGTTCCATCCATGTAGTTGCAAATGGCAAGATTTCATTCCTTTTGATTGCCAAGTAATACTCCATCTTCCTTATCCATTCATCCATCTATGGACATTTGGACTCTTTCTAAACTTTGGCTATTGTTGATAATGCTGCTATAAACATTGGGGTGCATGTATCCCTTTGGAACAGCACATCTCTATCCCTTGGATAAATACCTAGTAGTGCAATTGCTGGGTCATAGTCATAGGTTAGTTCTATTTTTAATTTTTTGAGGAACCTCCACACTGTCTTCCAGAGTGGCTGCACCAGTTTGCATTCCCACCAGCAGCGCAAAAAAGATCCTCTTTCTCTGCATCCTCACCAACATCTGTTGTTGCCTGAGTTGTTCATTTTAGCCATTCTGACAGGTGTGAGGTGGTATCTCATTGTGGTTTTGATTTGCATTTCCTGATGATGAGTGATGCTGAGCATTTTTTCATGTGTCCATTAACTACCTGAATGTCTTCTTTGGAGAAGTGTCTATTCGTGGAAGAACTTTTTTATCCAAAATAAATTGTCTTCCTGGATAACCTTGGAAATTTTTCCAGTGACCCTATTCATATTCTGTATTATATAAAATAAATAAAATAAAATAAAACTTCTCCCTTACAATACCAAATAAAGCATATTGCTAATTTGTTTAAAATATACCAAACAGCAACCTGGGGGGCTCAATTTGTTAAGCACCTGACTTTGGCTCAGGTCATAATCTCACAGTTTGTGAGCTTGACCCCGCTTCAGGTGAGCTCGAGATCCACTTCGGGTGAGCCTTGCTTCTCTCTCTATTCTCTCCAACTATTCTTTGTTAGGTTCACAAAGTACCATTTACTAAAAATGAAGAATACATTCACATGAATTATATTTATTAATAGAATATTCCTTGCTGTAAAGTTAGTTTGGATTTTATTCTAAGTACAATGTGACATTACTTGGACTTTTAAACAGAGGAGTGATACAATCTAATTTCCGCTTTGAAAGATCATTCAAATTGATGCTGAGGTGTGGAGGATGGATTATGGGAGAAGAGTGGCAGCCAAAAAAAACAGATGAGTGGATCAGCCTCAATTTAGACAACTTTAAATTGACACTTGGTCTGAAGAATTGGGAGACAACAGTGAGTGTCTGAGAATGTGGCAAACTGCTAAATTTAAAGACATGGCATTTAATCAGCTCTAGCCAGCTGTCTTACAGGAATATAGATCTTATCTCTAGTGTCGTCAGATTTCTTTAAAGAGAAAGATATAAAATCTTGTGATTGTTAAATGTTGGCAACCAATTAAAATTATTTTTTTTTCAAAAAACCACTTAAAGCTAAATAAAACCTGCCTCTACGTTGGATTTAACCAAAAGGATCACCGGTTTGCAACCTTAAGGTTGAATTAACATTAGCAGCCTAATGCTGAATGGACGATAGACATAGACAGAAATAGAATAGAATATAGATAACTTTTTATTTTCCTTGTTTTCCATTCCTTCTTACCAGGTTGGGGGTTAGACATTAGAGTTTACAAACCAATAATTTATATGTATCAATAAACTATAAAGAAAACAGCTCATAAATCTGTTTATGTTGGATTTCTCTTCAAAGCCAATCAACTCTTTGTATCCTTGCTATCGGAAGAGAAGTCCAGAAAATAAGTGGCCAGCTAAGACTTAGGGAAGTTACATTAGAATATTGAAGCAACATTGATTTTATTTCTATCTTTTATGTAAACCAGAGTCAAAGATCTCAATCTTCTAAAAAATACGACAGCCTAGGACTAACTTATGAATTATGAATTCCTGAGATAAGCTGTGCCTCATTTATCTTGTATATGAGTGCCTAACATAGTACTTGACCTGACACTTTAGGTGCTCAGAAATGTGTACTGACTAAATTATACTTCCCAAACAATTAAACTACTAGCTAATGTCAACCAAATTTCTCTCATTGGTAAATTTCTACTTTTGAGATAAATATTTCTTTATTTTTGGTCACAATTCTCTTTACATTTGTTTTATCAGGCTAAACACCTGAAGTCACACTTGGTCCTCTCGTGCTATCTTATATCCCATTTCTAGGAAATAAGAAAACCCTATCAGCACTAATTTCTACTTATATACCTGAATCTGCTTCTCTTGATCCCCTGTCCCAGTTACCAGGCTAATTCCAGCCATCTGTTCTTGCCTGGGATACCACATTAGATTACCGTTTGGTCTTGATTCCACTTTTCCTAGAATCTATTTTCCATACAGAAGTTAGAATGATCTATTTTTTTAAGTTCATTTATTTATTTTTGAGAGAGAAAGAACAAGCAGGGGAAGGGCAGAGAGAGAGAAGGAGACACAGAATCCGGAGCAGGCTCTAGGCTCTGAGCTGTCAGCACGGCCCAAGGCAGGGTTCGAACTCACGAACTGAGATCATGACCTGAACCGATATCGGCTGCTGAACGGACTGAGCCGACCAGTAGCCCCTGATCTATTTAAAACACAAACAAGATCATGCCATTCCCTTGCTCAAAACACAATCAATGATTTCACATCAAAAATTGAGCTTAAAATTCATTAATATTCTCTCCTAAGACTTTATGTGACTAGTCCCTACCTAATCCTTTGGCCTTATTTTCTACTACTATATTTCTTTTTTTTTTTTAATTTTTTTTTTTAACGTTTATTTATTTTTGAGACAGAGAGAGACAGAGCATGAACGGGGGAGGGGCAGAGAGAGAGGGAGATACAGAATCGGAAGTGTGCTCCAGGCTCTGAGCCATCAGCCCAGAGCCCAATGTGGGGCTCGAACCCACGGACTGTGAGATCGTGACCTGAGCTGAAGTCGGACGCTCAACCGACTGAGCCACCCAGGCGCCCCTCTACTACTATATTTCTTGATCAGAACAGTCTGGCAATTAGCCACTTCACTGTTTTTCAAATATGCCAGGCACACTGCTGGCTCTGAACTTGACATTTGCTATTCTCTTGTCTAGACCACTCTTCCCCAACACATTTTTATGTCTCATTCCACTTTATTCAAATGGCTACTCATATAATACTACTTTTTAGAAGCCTTTCTTGACCTCTCCATCTGGTCATCTATACCAGTTGTTCTTATCACTTTGTGTTTTTTTTGATACACATCACAATCAGAAATTATATTTTTTCTTGCTTAAGTATTAGTTATCTTTCTCCAAACTAGAATGTAAACACCTTGTATATATAAGGATTTCATGTATCTTCATCCCTGATGTGCCTAGTATGGAGGAGATTCTGATCAGTATATATTGAACTTAATTGAGTTAATTGCAATGATCTTGTAAGATTCATAACTAATAAGACTAAAAATGTTTTAGCAGTCAACAGTACTTATTAAGCATCTACCTACCATATGTGGAAAATTATAATAACAATTCTGACAAATAAAAGAGAACTATAAAACCCAGTAGAATCCTCATGTCCTTATAATTCTATCACAATTTCTACAACAAACATATCATAAAACACTCAGTTTTATAAAGCTTGCAAAAATAGAATAGACAAGGGCAAACAGATATAATAATTCATAAAAACCAAAAAAAAAAAGAAAGAAAAATAAATTTATTTAAACATCCTTGGCATTGGGGGCAGAATATTTCCTTAGGCCATAAAGGAAGATAATTCTCTGTTCAACAATTTGGAAATCTTTTTAAAAACTACTTTCAATTAAGAGATTAATTCTTTTCATTTGTCTTTCAGATGAGGAATATTATGAAATTTTCTTTTTTCCCTTCCTCAAAAAACAATCCAGATATTTTTTTTTCTATTGTAAGTAATTGTGCTGTCACTATTCAGTTGCCAACCCATGAGGCAGCTGTAATTAGGATAAAATAACTGAATGTGGGTAATGACTTCCTGGTAGATCTCTAGTTGCCTTTCAGAAATGCTTAGTTTTGTTCAAAGCTGTGTTTTCTTCATAAACCTTTTGCTTTTTGTCCTGATGCTAGTTTTATTATCTAAAGACATCAGTTACATTGTATTTAATTCAAACAAAATTTTTTTAACTCCCACTCTTGTTCTCTGCATATTGTCCACATTTCTTTAAGTCAAGTTGATTAGAAATAGCCATAAACCCAAACCAAGAAACAGACTCTTAGCTACAGAGAACAGACTGATGGTTACCAGAGGGGAGGAGGGCAGGGGGGATGGATAAAATAGGTGATGGGGATTAAGGAGGCTGATGAGCACTGGGTGATGTATGCAAGTGTTGAATCACTATATTGTACACCTGAAACTACTATAACACTGTACATTAACTAGAATTTAAATAAAAACTTTTTTAAAAATTTTAAAAAATAGCCATAAACAATCAAAAGGCACTATGATATTTTTCCAAAATATATTTTCTATCATAGACTGTTATTTATCAATAAAATCTTAATAAAACAGCTTCATTACTTCTATGTGAATATTTTTCTCCAGCTTAGAAATATGATTTGGTAGACGCACCAAAGAAATATTATCAGAGAGATTATTTTAAATAAAAAGCATATCTGGATGTTTCCCTAGAACAATTGCTTAGAAATTAATTATTAGGCCAACTGATAGAAGAGGCAGAGACAGAAGAGGAAAAGAAGGAAGAGGAGAAGGAGAGAACACTAATGCTTCAAATTATGGTTTATTTTGATGCTACTATGAATATACCACCTAATACATTTGCTCCTCACTTTTGAAAACACTTCCACAACAACAACAAAAAATTTTTTCATTGACATGTTGACTCTATCACTCTTTCACTATAATGCATCTCATGTCTTCTTTTCCCTACTTACCTGCCATGGTCCAAAATATCATATATTTACTTGTTTTTTGCTTCCTCCATTGTGAAAGTATGTTGGAAAAAAACCCAAACTAAGTTTAAACCCAATTATTTACTTACTATTTACTTACACCATAGCACGTTAAACATTATTGAAAAATTTTTCCATATCTGTGCTGACAATTGCAGTTTAAAATCCTCATCCCAAAAAACAATGGATACCAATTTACTTAATTTTCTCATTCTCCACAACAAATACGTACACTTCCTTACTCTGAAACCCTTTCGGTTAATCCCCTAGCCTAATATTTAACTATACTATGTTAGAAATAGTATAAATATTAGAACGTATCAGTCAGAAAAGTTTTCACCTTTCTATCAACAACTCTATCAGCCAATATGAGTCTGAATCCGTGTTTTTGGCCTTCCCTCCCATTAAAGTGGAGGAAGAGTTTGCTTTTCTAAAGGCCAGGTCCTCCTTTTTTCACTGCATTCAATATTCATAGCCATCTTAGCCACTCTGGTATCTCTGAAATTACTACACCATCCTTAATTCTAAACTTTTTTTCTCTATTGATTTATGCATAGGTACATAAAAACATGACTTAATATCTCATATCTTAAAAGCAACAATTATACTCTGACTTCCAGCTATAATTTGATTTATCTGATCCTTTTCATAGTAAAATACACTAAAGTGTTGCCTAAAATAATGTTTCCACTTGCTCATCATTTTTCTTCAATCCAAGTAAGCTCTCATACTCAACTACTTTGTCGAAGTCATGACTGACCTTGCTGAAAAAAATGGCCAATTTATCAGGCTCAGTAATATTCAGCACAGTTGAACATTCTGCCATCATAAAACACTGTGTTTTCCTTTTTTACATAGTTAATTTATTAAGATATAATCCATATGCCATCTAATTCACCCTTTTAAAGTATACACTTTAATAGTTTTTAGTATTTCCGCAAGTTGTGCAAATATCACCCCAGTCAATTTTAGAACAGTTTTATAACCCCCTGAAGAAATCCCATATCTAAACACTCTTCATTCTCTACCTCCCTCTCTTCTCCTTTACCCACGTCCACTGCCTACCACCATTTAGGCAACTACTCACTAATCTACTTCCTATCTCCATAGATCTGACTGCTCTGGGTATTTCATATAAATGGAATAATACAATATGTAATCTTTTGTGACTGGGTTTTTAGCATGATGCTTTCAAGGTTCATCTATGTTTTAGGATGTACTGATATTTCATTCCTTTTTATTGAAGAATAATATTCCATTGTATACATATACCACATTTATTAATCAATTTTTCAGTTGGTGGACATTTGTTTCCAGTTTGGGGCTATTATAAGTAATACTGTTATGGACATTCAAGTACATGTTTCTGTATGGACTTATGTTTCCATTTCTCTTGGGTATGTAAGAGTGGAATTGCTTAGTCACATGGGTAATTCTATGTTTAACATTTTGAGAATCGGGGCGCCTGGGTGGCTCAGTCAGTTAGGCGTCCAACTTTGGCTCAAGTCATGATCTCACGGTTCATGAGTTCGAGCCCCGCGTCGGGCTGTCTGCTGACAGCTCAGAGCCTGGCGCCTGTTTCAGATTCTGTGTCTCCCTCTCTTTCTGCCCCTCCCCTGCTCACACTCTGTCTGTCTGTCTCTCTCTCTCTTGCAAATACATAAACATTAAAATAAATAAATAAATAAATAAATAAATAAATAAATAAATAAATACATACATACATACATACATACAAACATTTTGAGAATCTGCCAGACTGTTTCCCAAAGTGGCCACACCATTTTATATTGTCACAAGCAATTTATGAGTGTTCCATTTCTCCACATCCTCATCAACACTTGTTATCATCTCTTTGATTAAAGCCACCCTAGCGGGAATGAAGTAGCATCTCATTGTGGTTTTGATATACATTTTCCTGATGGCTAGTTTATTGTTTTTTAACAGAAAATACCCCCCCCCCCCACTTTTCCTCCTACCTTTCTGCTGCTTTTTCTCAGTCTCACTGCTGAAACTTTCACTGCTTTTCTGCCCAAATCCTAACTATTAAAATGTCCTAGTTGTATCTATAGTCTCTTCCTAACTGATTGCCTTTAGTCCTATGTGTTTAAATATCCTTTATATGCTGATTACTCCCACATTCTTATTTTTAACTTTGACCTTTTCTACCCACTTGACTTCTTTTTTTTAATTTTTTTAATGTTTTTATTTATTTTTGAGACAGAGAGAGACAGAGCATGAGCAGGGAGGGGCGGAGAGAGAGGGGGGAGACACAGAATCCGAAGCAGGCTCCAGGCTCTGAGGTGTCAGCACAGAGCCTGACGTGGGACTGGAACTCTCGGAATGTGAGATCATGACCTGAGCTGAAGTCGGAAGCTCAACTGACTGAGCCACCCAGGCGCCCCACCCCCCCACTTGACTTCTTTTCATTCCATTTGTATCTTAAATTTATTATTTCCAAAATAGAATTCTTTATATTGGCATCCTCCAAGCAATTATTTCCACCTCCCTAATCTCTGTTTCACTAAATTATACCATCACCCATTCATCCATCCAGGATCCAAGCCTGGAAGACATCCACAATTTCTCTCTTCCTTACTACTCATGATCAATCTGCCAATTTCACATTCAAAATACCATGCAGATATGTCCACTTCTTTGCTATCAGCCTATTCTACTTCACAACACACTAAGGCAGTGGATGCCAAACTTATATCCTTATTTCAGCTCTTGCCACACCTATAATTTATCCTCTACACAGAAGCAACCACTAGGGTTTTAAAACTTAAATTCGATTCTATCACATTCAAAAAGGAAATGATCTTGTATGGTGCTTAGTGTTTACTGGATTCTTAAACAAGGAAATGGAGAATGTGTAATGTATGTGGAAACTGACCTTGATTTATTCAGAAGCATGGAGATACTAAAATCTGGAAGCTATTTTGGTAAATTAGTGGAGAAAGTAGAAATGTTAATTTATTTATAGAATTGGATTGTGTATATTTGGGGCACAGATTGGGGAGAGTGTGATTATTTTTCAGTCTTGTGTCATCACATACCTCTCTATTCCCTAGGGTGCTCAAAGTTCAAATATCACACCTTAATATAAGTTATTCACCATGCTCCTCTGTGGTATTAATTTAATAACTTATGAGACTATTTGCCACACTAAGAAGTTATAGAATTACGTGAAGAATAAAATAGATGACTCAGTGTGTCAGTGTGAGTAAGTCACCTGCCACATGGACTGCAGTTGACTCACCTGGGAAACCAGACAGCTGTATCAGGTAATCTCTGGAGCCACTTTCAGCTCTAAAATTATAAGCTGTCTTCAGTGATGTCTAATTACTCTAAAAACCAAGTTATATAAGACCTTTACTGGAATCATTTGACTTCTACTGCCAGGAAATCTTTGGCACTTTAAATGCAACTATTTTTTGGTATTTAGGAAAGCTGCCAAAGAGTGAATAAACATTAAGTACGGAAACTCTCTGTTTATTACCAGAGTAAATACAATAAAAGCAGAAGTGACTTTTATCCTTCATACCAAGTAATTAACTAATTAACTCACTTTGTCTCATATAAAATGATAATCTTATAGACCAATGATCTATTCCGTTTCTGCACAATTTTGATAGTGTTTCAAGATAAATGTTCCCACCTCCCCTAATCTGTGCTAATTAAGTGAAGATTCAAAAGCAAAGGACCTGAATTGACACCAGATATTCAGTTCACATAATAATCACTGGCTTTAGCATCAATTTTTTTAAGGTTAATCTAACTTTAGTGGAGGGAGTAAAACAGAAGAAGCATTATGCTAAAAAGACATACAAAAAAAGTGGGAAAAGTAAATTGAAGAAAACCTGTTGCCACAGAGACAATAGTGCTGAATCATTTACCTATTAAAGAAAATGGATATATATTGGTAATTTTGAGTAGAGCATGTGAAAAAGAAAAGTTATTTGTAAAGCACAAATCCAAGTAATTTCGATTGCAGTTATTGCCATATAAGTGTTAGAGGCCAGTGTGTTTGCAGGTCTGAGCATGTTCATGTCTGTAGACATCAAATAAGAAAACAATGTATTTCTGGGCATGGAATTTTAAGGAGTGCTGATAGGCAAAGTGAGGCGTAGAAGTATTTTGCATTCTTTGACTACCACTGCGTATGAGAAAAGAAAGAGCTTCCTACCATCTGCAGTTGTTCAGACTTGCAAATTGTTATGCCGCACTGAATTCTGCAGATTTCTGGAAGGCAATGGAATATTTTTGTGTCACAATTTCATGCTGAAAGGAATAATCTTACTTTCTTTCTTTTTATGACTTTATTGAGATATCAAGTATAATATACTACCAATATTAAAAATACAGAGTTTGATGTTTTGATATATGTATAAGCTATCATCATAATCAGGATAATGAATATTATTACCTTCAGAAGTTTCCTAGGCTACCTTTGTAATCCATTCTTTTCTCCATCTCCATCCTTGGGCAACCACTAATCTGCTTTCTGTCACTGCAGATTAGTTTTCTTTTCTAGAATTTTACATAAGTGGCATCATACATTTTGTATTCATTTTACCTGGCTTCTTTCACTTATTAAAATGACTCTGAGATTTATCCATGTTGCTGTGTATATTGAAGACTTTCTTGTTTCTTTTTTATTGCTAAGTAGTATTCCATTTCATGAATATACCACAATTTGTTTCTCCTGTTAATGGATATTTCGTTGGTCTCTAGCTTTTGGCTGTTATAAATAAATCTGCTGTGTACACTTACATGTAAGTCTTTGTTGACTTTATGATCTCACAGTTCTTGGGTTCGAGCCCCGCGTCAGGCTCTGCACTGACAGTGCACGGAGCCTGCTTGGTATTCTGTCTTCCTCTCTCTCTCTACCCCTCCCCTACTTGCTTTTTGTATCTCTCTCAAAATAAACAAAAATAAATTTTAAAAAAAATTATAAAAAAAATAAAATGAGCTTGCCAAAGTGGTATAAAGATGGAATTGCATTTAATCTGTAGGTCAGTTTAGAGAGAATTGTAATCTTAATAGCATTGAGTTTTCCAGTCCATTAACATATTTGGATTTATTCCTTCCATTCATTTATTTGAATTTTTAGCTGCAATCAACAATGTTTGTAGTTTCAGAGTAGAAGTCTTGAATGTTTTTGTTACATTTATTCACAGTTATTTTATTTTATTTCAAAAAATTTTTAATGTTTATTTATTTTTGAGAGAGAGTGAGACAAAGTGTGAGCAGGGGAGAGGCAGAGAAAGGCAGATACAGAATCTGACTCAGGCTCTGGCTCTGATCTGTCAGCACACACACTGATGTGGGGCTCAAACCCATGAAATGTGAGATCATGACCTGATCAAAAGTTGGACTCTTAACTGACTGAGCCACCCAGATGCCTCCATAGTTATGTTAAAATTTTGATTCTAAACTGAGGGTTGATGGGGGGTGGGAGGGAGGGGAAAGTGGGTGATGGGCATCGAGGAGGGCACCTGTTGGGATGAGCATTGGGTGTTGCACGGAAACCAATTTGACAACAAATTTCATATTAAAAAAATTTTTGATTCTATGATAAATGGGTATTTTGAAATTTTAACTTTCAATTTTTGCTGCTATTCTTTGAAGATCCAATTGACTTTTCATATTAGCATCATATCCTATAAATTTGCTAAACTGATTAATTAGGTTTGTAGATTCCATGAGTATTGTAACTAAGCAATCATACCATTGGTAAATAGGACAGTTTTACTTAAAAAAATTTTTTTAAGTTTTATTTATTTTGACAGATAACTAAATTATTATTTTGAGAGAGGGGGAGAGAGAATCTCAAGCAGGCTCTGCAGTGTCAGCACAGGGCCCGATGTGGGACTCGAACTCACGAACCATGAGATCATTACCTGAACTGAAATCAAGAGTCAGATGCTTAGTCAAGTGAGCCCCAGGAGAGTTTTACTTTCATCTGATTTTTCTGCTTTTTAGTTTTCTTTCTGGCATGATTCCAATGACTTGTACCTCCCCTAATACGATATTGAATAGAAGTGGTGAAGGTGGACATCTTTGACTTATTCATGATTTGAGGAAGAAACATACTACGGTATTTCACTATTATATGTGATATTAGAAGGTTTGAGATAACAAATTAAAGTTTTTAATAGACGCAGTGGTATTCAGATTTTCTATTTATTCTTGCATGACATTTAAAGATATTTGTCCATTTCATATAAATTTTTTGTTATAAAGTACCCAACAGATTTTTGATATGTATTATTTTTAATGTCATTAGCTGAAAATATTTTCAAATTTCCTCTGTGATGTGATCTTTGATTCATTAATTATTTAGAAGTGAGTTTTATGGGTGCCTGGCTGTCTCAGTAGGTTAACCATCTGACTCTTGATTTAGGGTCAGGTCATGATCTCACAGTCATGAGATAGGGTCCCACGTAGGGCTCAGTGTGGAGCAGAGCACCTGCTTGGGATTCTCTTTCCCTCCCTCTCTGTACCACCCTCCCCCGACTTACTCTCTCTTTCTCTCTCTCTCCCTCTTAAAATAAATGAATGAACTTTTAAAAAAGAAGTGTTTAAAATTTCCAGATAATTTATATTTTCCTAAATAATTTTATTGTTATGGATTTCTATTTAATTTCATTGTAGGCAAATTATATACTTTGTACAATTTTGATCCTTTTAAATTTAATACATATGTGTTTATTGGCCTAACATATAGTCTATCTTGGTGAATGTTCCCTTGCATTTAAAGAGATATACACTCTACATTGTTGCATTTATTGAAAACCTATTTTGTGTTAATTGCTTTCCTGATTCATTGCTTCCATTATCTTATTTAAGACATACTCCATACAATTTGATATTTAAAGAGGTCTGATATGTAAATCTTCTTACACGATGTCTGACATATCATTATGTGCTAAATAATTTTAATTTTATTTTCTGCCTCTTTCCCCTTTTACCCACCACATACTTGGACCCTTTGTGCCACTAATTAATCCACTCATTTAATCAATTTATACACAACGGAAAGCATTTAACTCTGCTTTAGTATTAATGTCTGAATTTCAGTTCCCTCACTTACAAACAGGGATTAATTATCTTTACCATGAGACATTAAATGCTAAGTGCCTGCTACCATACCTGGCATTTAATCATTGATTCTTTTCTCCTTTAAGCACTTGTTCACAAACTCAACATTAGGAATGATCCTATATGCTAACTTTATTGCATAGTAAGGATCCATGTTATACAGAGACATTTATGAATAGTGATCATTTACAAGTCCTCAAGAAGACATACTGCAGAATCTGCTATCTACCGTTCTGTAATAGCAACATTTTTCAAAGAGCATATGTAAACTTTGAATCTATTCAGATGATCGTGCAAGAAACTTTTCAAAAAAATAATCACCAAACAAATGCTTGTTAATCGGAGTCTTGAATTTTAATGTTTTGGCTTACTTTGTCTAAAAATCTTTCCTAGTTGGAAGATAAAAATATGTCACATTCGATTTCCTTCGCAGTTTAGATTATAAAAGTACAAAATAAGCAATATATTTTTTATGTGCAGACTATTTGGAGGGACAGATACTTCTGATGGCCAATTAAGACTCTCTGGCTATAAATTTGTGTGAAGAATACGTGGGGTTGTTTTTGGTTCAGTTATTTCTAATATAAATGGGAAATATTAGCATGTATATTATCCTTTTTGTGACCTAGATGGGTACTTTTTTTTTCTTCCAAGTTTTTATTTAAATTCTAGTTAGTTAATATACAGTGTAATATTGGTTTCTGCAGTAAAATTTAATGATTCTTCGCTTACATACAGCACCCAGTGCTCATCACAAGCGCCCTTCTGAATATCCATCACCATTTAACCCATCCCCCTGCCAACCTCCCTCCATCAACCTTCAGTTTGTTCTGTATAGTTAAGAGTCTCTTGTGGTTTGCCTTTCTCTTTTTCCCCTTATGTTTATCTGCTTTGTTTCTTAAACTATGAGGCAATTTATTTAGAAGAACGTGTGGAATAGAACTGTGATTTCATTTAGTTATTCATTTAATCAATTTTTTGTATAGTTAAGATCTCTAACTATAAGACAATGAGATGAAGAAAAAGAGAGGCCAGCAGATTAAGAGATAAACATTTTTGGCAGAAAATCTACCATGGACAAATTGTCCAAAATAACATTTCCAAATGTGTGTTCTGTGCAGAAGATATACACACTTGTCTTCAAGTATCTTGGTACTCCTGGAGCATCTGTTTCATTTCTTCACGTATGATAAAGGAAATGAGAAGAGGCAAGCTTTTACTGAGAGAACGAAAATATTGTATTTGTTACTTGGCATTTGTGCATACAATTTCAGGATCTGATTTTGGTTTCAGGTAAGGACACCTCCCCCATTATCAACATAAATGTTTCATGTGAATGTCACTCTTTGCTCCAGAGATTGGCATAGGCTCCGATTAGTCTTGTAAAGAAGAATGGCAGAAGACCCTAGTTACACAATTGGTTCAAGAATGAACATGTGGTCCAATTAGATCCAAAGAGATAAAATGAGACTTTGCTGAAATTTTTCATAAACAGAATCTCATTCCTTTCTCCTAGATGTAAAATCTAAATGGATATAATTACTAAAGACTCCACTGACATTTGCTACCACACAGCCCAAAATATTAGCTGATGAGCTAAAACATAGATAGGAACATTGCCTCAGTTCTGAATTCAGCTTCATAGCTCATCCCTTGACTTTTCTGATGCATGAGCAAATCTACATAAAACTTGGTTACTTAAGCCCACTTGGGTTGGGATGTCTGCTATTTGTAGCCTTGTTTCAAAGAAGGAACAGTATAGGAAACTGATTTATTCTATCCCAAGGAGAAACTTCCTGGGACCTACTTCTGCTCACAACAATTCTTAGGCACAATGAAAATACAAGAGTTATGGAGGCTCATTTTCATAGTCAGTATGGAATTAAAGTAATTGAGTTAGAGCTTCAGCAGAATATCTGTAGTGGGTCTTGGCATTTAAAGTTCAGTAAGCTTTAGGACCCATTAATGGAAGAAAAACATGAGTTTCCTCATGCTTCCTCTAGTCCTCTTGGTTCTATTCCTTTCCTCCTGAGTGGCTTCACACACACACACACACACACACACACACACACACACACACACACCCCAATTCCAAGAACAAATAATAATTTTCTAAGATTGCATAATCTTTGCCCACATTAAGGAAAAAATACATTTTCTAAATGCATCATCATGTAGAACGAGTTCCTTTGCCAAAATAAAAGGTCTTTTCTATTAGCAGGCAAAGCCATTTAGCTTTTCTTTGTCTCTAACTTTCCATTCTAGATGGATTATGTACTCACTAAATAAGCCCAATGGACTCATTAAAATATTTTCCCAAACAAAATTTTCTTGAAAAATGAATTCTTCTGTCCCACATGAATGAGAAAACAGTTACAACTCTCTTGTTTTTTAATTAGCACTTCTTTTTTGTTTAGGATATAAACTGACACAATCATTCTGGAAGGAAATTGGCCAGTGTTTTGTGAAATAATTCTGGGTTTGACCTGGGACCCAGCAGTCACATTGAGAACCTCTGGCTCAGGACTCTCGGTGAGCATGCACAAAGCCGCTCATCCAGGTCTTTCCTAGGAGAACAAGAGGAAGGCAATCCAGGTGTCCATCAATAAGGGAATGAATGAGTAAAATGTGCTGGAGCCAGACATTAGGGGATATGATGCAGTAATGGTAGAATATAGATACATCTCAGGAATATGGTGCTCGCTAAAAAAAGAGTAAGAAACAGAACAAGATCTATAGTGTACCATTTTCATAAATTAAACACAATCACAAAATATACCACGTGTTTTAAAAAGGTAAACACCTATTTGGGGACACAGATGTAACATTGAAAGTGGTGATTAATAAAGGAGAGGAAAAATAGTAGTTGGATTTGGGAAAAAAATTAAAAGCGGATAGATGATTATTCACTAGCAGGTGAGAAATATGACTAAATCAACTTGCTGCTATAGAAATTACAGCAACAACATAAAAATGACCTCCATTGACTTTTTTCTATACATTTCAAATGCAGTTTGTCTTAGCTTTGTAAAAACTTACTGTGCCACAGGTAAAATACTCATGTAATAAGAAAATGAGCCATCTACGGTTAAAAATTCTCTCAGGGTGCCTGGGTAGCTCGGTTGGTTAAGCATCTGACTTTGGCTCGGGTCACGATCTCATGATCTGTGATTTCAAGCCCCACATCGGGCTCCGTGATGATGGCTCAGAGCCTGGAGCCTGCTTCAGATTCTGTGTGTGTGTGTCTCTCTGCCTCTTCTCTGCTCACTCTCTGTCTCTCTCTCAAAAATAAATCAACATTAAAAAAAATTTAAGAATTCTCTCAGTTGTAGCCAAGTGAGGAGATGTGAACAAAATGCAGAGCAGGAAGTCCTAAAAAGCTTTCTGACATATACTTTTAGAAATCATTTATGGTGATGGATTACTCTTGGGACATAAAAGCTGGTTTACACCATTGCAATTTAATATTTCATTAGGAACTACATATGTATATTTATATCTATAGATACATATAAATTGTTGTTTTTACTTTTAATCCATGTTTTTCTTATTTCAAAGATAATACATATGCCTTATGAAAAATTTAAGAAGCATTGAATGGTTCTGAGAAGAAAATTTAAATGACTCCTATGTGTCCATCAAAAGATAAACAATGTAAAACCTTTTAATGTACATACATTTAAGGATTTTCTGTATGTGTGTGTGTTGTGCAGTCAAATACAGTTTAATACCAACAAAAGAGAGAAATACTATAATAACATCTTGTAATTTTTTCACTTTGCAATATATATGAAATTTCACATTTAGGTAACTGTCACTTTACAAGGTACTTTTATTGGATGTCTAGTATTCCATGGCATGACTGTAACTGAAATTAGACAATTTCTTACTATTCTATGAAATTATAGATTTTTGTAATTATTTGATATTTTAAATAATGCTTTACATTATGATGTAAGTAGCATCATAGAAAGATACAAAGTATTTTTCTCAGGATATTCCTGGAAGTAAATTTGCTGGGTCAAAGGTCACACACATGGTGGTGGTTTTAGGAGTGGATCATGAGTTAACAATAGAACTGGAAGTTGCCATATGAGAAAGACTAAAATGTTTCCAAGATTCAGTAAGTTTAAATTACTTTGTATTTAATGCCAAATCTAATGGCATGTTCGTCTTGAAAATATTTACTGGAGCATGTTTCTGAGGATAAAAGAAAAATTATTATGGAACAATTTTAAACTAAAGATGAATA
This sequence comes from Felis catus, assembly GCF_018350175.1. NCBI lineage: Eukaryota > Metazoa > Chordata > Mammalia > Carnivora > Felidae > Felis > Felis catus. The sequence continues at coordinate 27,991,886 of NC_058385.1, read as the reverse complement.
GGAAGGACCCTACAGCCAGAGTACCTGGCCTGAATCCTGACTCTGACACTCAGCTGTATATACTTGGACAAGTCTCTTAATTCATCTGTGTCTTAGTTACCTCATCTATAAGATGGAGGAAACAATGGCACCATCCTCAAAAGAAACCTCAAATGTATTTGTTTTGAGTTTTACATGAGTGTGTGTGTGTGTGTGTGTGTGTGTGTGTATGTGTGTATATATGCACGTGTGTGTGCCCATGTGCTTAGGTTAATGCTTAGAATATTGTTTGGGCTCTAAAAGTGGTAGCTATTATTGTTGTGTTGGTAGTTATTATTATTAAGATAATTATTAGACTGAATCTTAAAAATAAAATCATCCTATTAATAGCTTTGACACTTTCTATTTCTCTGCTGCCTTATCTGGTATTATATAGTCACTCAGGAGGAGGACTAATTGAAAAATGTCATTTCATTTTTAACACAAAACACAAAACATATACTCACATACACACACATACACACACACACATCGTGGAAGATGCATTTACTTTCATCCATTTTACACACTTGCATTCTGTTCTAATAGCATGGAGTACCTTTATTAAGACTTCCTTTGCTAAGAGCAGCTAACCAAAGAGCAACCTACGTGACCATAGGTTGTAAGCTCTACTGCTTTCCCATATCTTCTAAATCTGGACCCTCCGCTATCATCTAATGAAAACTAACATTAATTTCAAAGGTAAAATTTAGTGACTGGAACTGTTTTGCATTGTGGTTATTTTAACAAGCTCTGCCTCTTAATTAAACATTACACCTCAGAGAATTTAGTCTCCAATATTTGCTTCCAATTTTCTGCTGAAAGTTTCCAGCTCCAGAGATTTTTTAAAATAATTTCAGATGTTTATTATTCATTGTATTCACCTTTTCTTTGGTCTCAATTGTTTCAGGTCTTCTTAAATGGATACCAAATATTAAAGATCATTTTATTAAAATGAATAATTTGATTTTATGGGGAATGAGAAATAGTTTGACTTAGTTTAGTAGTTGCCCACCTACTATATACAATGTATGGCACTAGACATTGTAAGTAACTCATGTAAGTCTAAATTAGGACCACTCACTTCAGATAGTTCACAATATAAATTAAATTTGTAAGAGTTGTAAGTGGTATTTAAAAGTTAAGAGCAAGGAGAGAAACAGCCTATGCTATTGGGGTTGGAAGAGAGCAATAATATGCTTTTCTTACTGATTTTGAGACCCGTTGAGTAAGAAACACAGAATATGGACAAAAGAAGATCAGAATGCCAGCTTTATTAATGATAAATCAACCTGAAGGCTGTAGCTTTAGAACTGGAGGCAAATGAAGTTCAAATAAGGCAGACCTATTGCACACCCCTGGTCTCAAGCAATGCCATCCTTGGAAAGGCCCAAAGCAATGCTGGAGGAGCCTACCTTTGATTGAAAACAGACTGAAGCAAAGCTTTTAAGTGAGACTTTACTGGTAGATTCTATACCAAGATAACAAGAGTGAGGGGAAAAGAGGAAGGGATGGGGAGCAGAGGGAGAAGAAGTAAGAAGGAAAGCAAGTAGAGATGGTGGGTTCAATACTAACCTGGTCCAAAACTGCATGAAATCCTAACTGATTTTTACACGCAGGTCACCTTCTTGACAGACTTCCTTGAACCACTGACAACTCTCAAAAGCAAGCTGGCTGCAGAGGGACGAGAATTTATTTGCTGGCTACTTCCTCACTTGTGTTTTTTTGTTGGGCAACTTTTCACATGGGGCATCAATAACACTCGTGAGTTGTGTTGTCTAGCTTTCTAGACAGCTTCAGTACTTTTCGAGCTCTGTATCTGGAGTATTCTCCAGAACATCTAAGTTCTGACATCCTCTTGCTTTGGCTTGGCAGTCTCTTAGGAAGTCGCTTTTAAAACAACCTGAACCTAACAGTCCAACTGGGGTTCCTCACCATTGGCTGGCTGTAGGATATATGAGAGATCATTGCCAAGATCCAGTCTCGTTCTTGACACTGAAGTTTGCTTTGCTTTCTCTGTGTGTATCAAGGGCCAGTTCCCTTGAATATAGAGGATACACACCGAACTTTCACATGGTTCCCCTGAAGCTTCACTCACTATTTGGGGTCAAGAGGTACCACCCTCCACACACACCTTAAGGATTAATAATTAAACACTAGCCTTTCTCTAAAGAAATCTTCCTTTAACAGGTGTGAGGTTAATATCTCATTGTAGTTTTGATATGTATTTCCATGATGATTAGTGAAGTCAGGCAAAATTTCATGTACCTATTGGCCATCTGTATGTCTTCTTTGGATGATGTTTATTCAGGTCCTTTGCCCATTTTTAATGGAGTTCTTTGGGTTTTTTTGTTTTTGATTTTGATTTTTTTGTTTGTTTGTTTGTTTGTTGCTATTGAGTTATATGAGTTCCTTATTTATTTTGGATATTAACTCCTTATTGGATACATTTTTTGCAAATATTTTCTCCCAATCCATAGATTGCCTTTTCATTTTGTTGACTATTTCCTTTGCTGCACAGAAGCTTTTTAGTTTGATGTAGTCCCACTTGGTTATTCAGTCTTAATAATTGGTTAGTTTTACTTTTCTTTCCTGACGTTTTGGTGTCATAGTCAAAAAAATCATTGCTAATACCAATGTCAGTGTCCTATGTTTTTTCTAGGAGTTTCATTGTTTTAGGTCTTATGTTTAATGGCTATTATCAGAAAGATAACCAGTGCTGGTGAGAATGTGGAGAAAAGGGAATGCCAGTACACTGTTGATAGGAATGTAGATTAGTACAGCCATTGTTGAAAACAGTATGAAGATCCCTCAAAAAAACTAAAAACAGAACTACCATATGATCCAGCAATCCCTTTTCTGGGTATATACCTAAAAGAAATGAAATCAGTACCTCCAAGAGAATATTTGCACTCCCATATTCCTTGTGGCACTATTCACAATGGATAAGATATAGAAACAACCTACGTGTCCATCTATGTATAAATGGATGAAGAAATTGTGATATGTATGTACAAGGGGGTATTATTCAGCTGTAAAAAGAAAATCCTGCCATTTGCAACAACATGGATGAACCTGAAAGACATTAAGCTAAGTGAAATAAGCCAGACAAGAAAGAAAGAAAGAAAGAAAGAAAGAAAGAAAGAAAGAAAGAAAGAAAGATGAAGAAAAGAAGGAGGGAAGGAAGGAAGGAAGGAAGGAAGGAAGGAAGGAAGGAAGGAAGGAAGGAAGGAAGGAAGAAAAAAACTGCATGATTTCACTTATATGTGGAATCTAAAAAAAAGAAAGCTGCATACATAGAAACATAGTAGAAGAGTGGTTACTAGGGGTGTCAAGGTTGGGGGAATGGGAGATGCTGATCAAAGGGAACAAAGCTGCAGTTACATAGGATGAATAAGTCTAGAGATGTGGTGTATATAGCAAGATGACTATAAAGTACTGTGCTGAATATTGGAAGTTTGCTAGAATTTCAAGCCTTCTCATCACAAACAAAAAATGGCCACTGTCTCAGGAGATGGTATGTTAACTACATGTAGTAATCATTTCATTATGTAAAATTGTATACCAAATCATCATGTTGTACATCTTAAATATATACACCATTTTTAGTAAATGTTTAAATTAAAATTTAAAATAAAAAAAGAAATCCACCCTAGAAAACCCCTTTCTTTTTTGCAACTCTTTTGATCCTTTTATATACTTGGGATAAGTCATTTTAGGATAGTAAAACCAGTTCTCTCTTACATCCTTTGAAAATCTGTAAGCTGGTCTGCCAGGAATCTCACTTTGGAATTTCATATCTTTTGTATTTTTGTGCCCAGTCAAATATTCAAATTTCACCTCCATTAAATTGGAGTACAATGCTTTAGAGCATAAATCCCAGAGCCAACTGGCTGCATCTTTTAGCTGTGCAACTTGAGGCAAATAAGTTATCATATCTATGCTTCAGTTTTATTATTTGTAAGATACAAATAATATCATAGCATCTGACACTATTGGGTGTGAACTGACTAAAAGTCTGATTTTTAAAATATGCCTACTAGTTAACTGATGTTCCTTGAAATTTTCTCTCCCATAAGAAGGTTCCCAGAAAGAAATTAGAATCTAGAAATTAAATTCCCCCTCTTCTTAAAAAATAAAAGCCAAATAAATATAAGCTCATCATTATTTTCTTCCCTTATTTGATGCTTTGGTCACAGCCAGGTGAATTTCTCCTAAGTGTCCAGATAGAGTTTGGAACAGCTCACATGCAGCACTTCACCGGAAGGTGTGTGGCTTTTAGCAGCTTGCAAGTTGACAAAAACCCTATCACATGGGGCACCCGGGTGGCTCACTGGGCTGAGCATCTGACTCTTGATTTCCGCTCAGTCCATGATCTTAGGGTCGTGGGACTGATCCCTGTGTCGGGCTCCGTGCTGAGCATAGAGCCACTTAGCATTCTGTCTCCCTTCGCCCCCTCCCTCGCTTACACACCCTCTCTCTTTCTCTCTCTCTCCAAATAAAAACAAAATCTATCATGTGAAATATTACAAAACTTGTTAAACTTCTCTATAGCGGTAGCAAGTCCTAAAAAGAGTCAGTATTCTCACAGTCCTACTGTTTTACTGAAGATCACAAATGACCCTTCAGTGTAATAACCAATGGTCGATCCCCAGTGCTCTCCCTATTTTCATTGTCAGGACCCCTTGACACAGCTCATCCCTTCTTCCGGAAACACTTTCCTTTTCCTTGGTTTTCCTCCTGGACACTCCTTCAAAAGTTCTTATGCTGCTTCCTTCTCTTCTGCTCAACCTCTTAATGTTGAGTGTCCAGTGCTCAGTCCTTAGTTATGGTCTCTTCTCTTTCTACACATACTCCCTTGGAGATCTCATTCAGTCTTTTGACTTTACTTACCATCTTTTTGCTAACAACTTACAAATTTATATTTCTGGCTAAGGAAGACCTCTTTCCTGATACTCCGATTTATTTCTTCAACTGCCTACTCAACAGCACTACTGGGATGTAGATCTAGTTCACATTTGAAATGGAGCTTGTCCAAACCCCCACACCATCCCTTCCCTCCATCTCCACCCCTCCTCCCTCAAAAAAAAATACCCCAGCTCTGTCTACCATATTTTGATCTCAGTTGACAGGGATTGTATTGTTCTAACTGTTTAGGCAAAATCTTTGGGGTCATCTATAAGTTGTCTTTTCTCTTATGACCCATATTCAAATAATTTGGAAGTTCTACTTATATCTACCTTCAAAATATGTCCAGAATGTGATTACTTCTCAGTACTACCACCGTTATCATCTCCTGATTTCCTGCAGTCAACTCCTAATCAGTCTTGTATTTCCACTCTCACCCTCACAAATATTCTATTTTCAATTCACTAAGCAGAGTAACCATTTTATTTTTTTATTTTTGTTTTTATTTATGTCTCAGACAGAGAGAGACAGAGCGTGAGCAGGGGAGGGGCAGAGAGAGAGGGAGACGCAGAATCCGAGGCAGGCTCCAGGCTCTGAGCTGTCAGCACAGAGCCCGATGCGGGGCTCGAACTCACAGACTGTGAGACCATGACCTGAGCTGAAGTTGCACGTTTAACCGACTGAGCCACCCAGGCGCCCCAGAGTGACCATTTTAAAATGTCAGATTATAAAGTTCACTTAAAGTTTCCAATAATATTATACATATACCTATCCTGTGCCCCAACACTTCCACTCTTACATCATACTCATGACAATAAAAAGACTTATACAAAAATAGTCACAGTATTCATTATGTGTTCATATTCTCATTATGTATTCATAGTCCTTGTATCTATAGTAGCTTTATTCACAATAACCCCAAACTGGGAACAAACTGGAGAATAGAATTTTTTAAATTGTGATATATTCATTTAATGGAATAATACACAGTAAAATAATGATAACAATAACTAACTACTGATAATACACAGTAACAGAAATGGAAGTCAAAAATATAATGCTGAGCCAAGAAAAGCCAGGTACCTGGGTGGCTCATATGATTAAGTGACCAACTCTTGATTTCAGCTCAGGTCATGATCTCATGGTTGTGAGATCAAGTCCCATGTTGGGCTCTGCACTGGGTGTGGAGACTGGTTGGGATTCTTTATCTTCCTCTCTCTCTGTCCCTCCCCTGTGTGTATATGCACGTGCATGCTCTCTCTCTTTCTCAAAGTAAATAAATAACACTTTTAAAAAAGTACAAAAAAAAAGCCAGATGCAAAATACTACATCCTGCACAATCCTAAGTATATGAGTAACAAGCACACACAGAACTAATTTATGGCGCTAGAAATAAAAATAGTAATTACCTCTTTGGAGGTATTGTATAGACTGAGAGGAACAAAGGGAATTTGCTGTTTACTGAGGAAAACAGTATGGAGGCTCTCCAAAACATTAAAAATAGACTTGCCATATGATCCAGTAATTCCAGGACAATAAACTGGAATCTCAAATACAGAGAAAAAATTTGCGGTTGCCAGAGAGGAGGTGGGTAGGAGGATGGGTGAAATAGGTGAGGGGAATTAAGAGCACTTATGAGGAGCACTAAGTAATGGATAGAATTGTTGAATCACTCTATTGTACACTTGAAACTAACATAACAATGTATTTTAATTATACTTGAATTAAAAAAATCCAGTCTCTTTATTTTCCCATAAAAATAAAAAAGAAATAAAGTGAAACATAGTAGTAGTCTCTACCTTGATCTGGGTGGTGTTTGTAAGATTTGTACACTTCACTGTATATAAGTTGTATCTCAATAATTTTTAATGCTTATTTTTTTATTTATTTTTGAAACAGAAACAAGCAGGGGAAGGGCAGAGAGAGAGGGAGAGAATCCCAGACAGGCTCCCTGCTGTCAGTGCGGAGCCCAACACGGAGCTCGAACTCAACAAACTGGAAGACCACGACCTGAGTGGAAACCAAGAGTCGGACACTTAACTGACTGAGCTACCCAGGCACCCCTCAATAATTTTTAAAGGAACTTAATTTTGCTGCCAAGTGAGTCTCCGAAAACTTTACAATAACTTGATGTATTAGGTATATCTTGATGTATTATGTATTATGTATTTCTTTAATGTATTATGATGCTGACATTCCTCAAGCCTGTGCTCTCAAAGACACACTAGTCAGGTGCATCTTAAATGACCTGCGTTTTGTCATTTTATACTCTCCCAACATTAGCAAAAATCTGTTTTCTTTTTGAAGAAAGACTTACCCTGCTATTGATTTCCCTTGGTCAATGCAGTAAAAGGATAGAGGGAAATAAGAAGTAGAAATTCATTAGATCTTTTTTTCTATCATCACTCAGAATTCCAAAGAAATCTCTCACATTGGAGGTCTGCGAGTGTACTCAGTTGCACTTGAGGAATACACTGTACTTGGTCAAGTTTGCTTGGCAAAGCTTTGTCCTCTATGAAAAGCTGCCCATGTGAAGTGACAGTCTCTCTGCAGAGTAAGATTAACAAAAAGCCTCTTTCTCAAGGGGAGAAAACTCTGACCCCACCTAACACCAGATTCCTGTTTTAGCTTCTGCCCAGGTATGCCTTCAACCCATATGATTACTTCTTGCTAAACTCAGCTGCAACAATGTATAATTTCTAACACCACCAGGCACAGATCTATCTGCTAAACAGTAGGAGATTTAGCAGGAGGTGCTGTAATACTTATTTGACCTTCACTGGGCCCCCCATGCGATGAAGGTTTAGGACAGAGGCAGTGGAAGTCCCCTTGTCTCCGGTGTTCCCTATGAAGTAGTTCTGTACACAAGGAAAAACCGACAGCCAAATGGGAAAGTGTCACATTATTAATGCTTGATAGTGCATGATAGCACTCCACCTAAAAAGGTAATTCTTCTGATTATTATGAATTGTTGACACTATTCATATTATTGAGCACTTGCTCAGTACCATGCAAATTTGGGTATTCTTAACACAGATAATTGCCACATTTCTATAAGTCAGTTTCTGTCATTATTTTGCAAAAGGCAAAAGTGAAACTTAGAGCAATTAAGTAACTTGTTCCAACATCATTTGGCAAGTAAGTACTGTAGTATGTGCTTTCAATTACAGCCATGGGTTTGAAACCCAGCCCCCCACAGCAGATCCTAGTTTCTTGGGTGTCTGACAATTTTAAAATCTTTTAACTTTTGGTTTCCTGATCTGTAAAATTTTCCACCCAAATAATTGCAAGGCTTACATGAGACAATGTAGGTCAAGTTCTTTCAGTGGCCCAGGATGTAACTCCATCTGAGCTACTGATTATTCCAAACAAAGTAGGTTTTCATTATCTTCTTGTATATTTTAAACTTTAATTTCTTTTCAGTTATAATTTTTTTATTCATTTCAGTTTGAAGACCATTTTCCTTGGGAGTAAAAATGAAAGTAAAATAGTCATTGGTTGTTTATTCCCCTGTGATATTTGTTGTCAAGAAGACCTGATTCCAAAAACACATTTACTGGTCATATAACCTCTGAAAATTGCCTAACTTCTCTGATCTTCAGTTGTAAAATGGGACTGATAATAATGTCCTTTCAGGGTTTATTACTCTCACAATTACATACAGTTTCATAGCTGAGTATTGGGTATGTAAGAGATATTCCTTCAACATTGCTTCTTTCTCCCATTTGCAGCTATCCAGTGTTTTATCCCTTACTTGTATATTTTCTTGCTACAAAATAGCTAAAATAGCATTCTTCATTTTTCTTTACAGTTTTTCTGAAGCCTGAGCTTTAGCTTTCCTGACCTATTTTATAGGGTTTGTAATATACTTTTATTTTACTTTTCCCCTTGGTTATATGACTGTTATGTCATAGTCATAAATGAAAGATCATAAAACAACTATCTTTGTAGGTGTATTGGCTTATTTATTTATTCCCTCTTGTATGTCCTTTGTAATTTCATTTTAGGGCTCACTATTCTTTTATAATAGGATGCTTCTTTAACTTATTTGCCATAGCTTATAGCTCTCATTCTTCTTAACTTTTAAATTATATGACAAAAACCAAAGTATAAGATATGTGTCTAAATGTGCCTATTATTTTCATTCTCAGCTATTTAGAAACTAACATGACCTGCTACTTTTCCCCAAGGTTTCTATCACAACCACACCATCCTTCAGTTATTTCTTATAATTTAGAATTAAATTCAAAGAAGCAAATCCTCTTTTGTTTCCTCTGCTCTTTGGTGAATAAATCCTCTCAGTAACAAAGAATAATAACTTATCAGGCATTCTTTCACCAAAGCTAGATTTCCTAGAGGTGTTCATATGGTTAAAATCTCACAGCACTATTAAGTCTTACTCCTGAAATACTTTAAAAATAGCTTCCGGGAAGGATCATATGAATCTTTCATCTGGCAGGCCCTTGGCCAAATTAATTCTACTGGGAAATGGGCTTTCTAGGACACTGAAAGGCTGGGGGCACAGATACTGTGCAGTTGAAAACTGGGCAATGAGGAATTCTGCTTTCTCACCTGGAATAGGATATGATTTTGCTAAGGCTGAGTTTGAATCAAGAACCAGGTAAATATTTTCTTCTATAAGAGCTTTAATTATTTGTTCAAATCTTCCCGAATAAAGATAAAAGCTTTGAATATAAAAGGACAGAGGTACAATGAAGCTAAGGCTTCTCTGATTCAGTAGTTCTCTCCTGTACATACACCAATACCCCAGTAGCACTCTGACAGTAGGAATTCTATGTGACAAATGTAGGTCAATTGATACACAATACAGTATCTGCTCCTATGGTGTGTGAATGCTTCATTTATGATAAGATTTATTGGAAATTGTTATCTAAATAGAAACTCTCTTCCATTGTTATTGTGTGAATGTGTGTATGTGTGTGTGTGTGTGTATGTGTGTGCATGTGTGCACATGCATGTACACATGAGTGCATGGGCACATGAGTCTTTGCTACCAATAAGTAACTCACTTGAAATGATGCTATTGGTAATAGAAGTGAAAATGGCAAGAAGATTCTCTCCTCCTCCATCATCATACATAGTTTATTATTGAAAGATAGTAAATGAAGCTGAAGGAAGAAATAGTAATCTTTGGATGCTAGTGTGGAGAGAAAATAGTCTATGGGATATCATTAGGTTGTTAGGGAGAGTTTGTGTTGTGAAGTTTTATCTGCAGAATGTGTCTACTGGTTCTTATCTCTAACCGGTCATATCTAAAGAATGGAGACTGAGTTGAGGGCATGATGACTCAAAGCATAATTCCTGGTATATACTCTCTTGACTATGCCAATCAAGGGAGTTAAAAATCAAAGTGAAGAGTAGTCTAAGGTGGCCCAAGTGTCTAAAATGGATAACCTTCCCCTAATACCTAGGATGGTAATATAGGGTATGACAGATATCTCAAGGACCCATCCGTGTGAGAAGCCTAATGCCTAGTTGGATTTTAGGGAAACTCTATTCCACACTGTTGATTAAAGCCTAGCCACCAAGTCATTAAAGCCAAACAGGGATAGACAAATTATTATATCTTTGATGATTATTATGGTTTTGTAGACTAAAATGTTCAGATTATGAATATGATATGCTATAATTTATATAAAGATTTGAAGTTTTGCACAGAAGTTTTCTATGGCTATAACTGTATGAAATTCCTATTCTTTCTTTCTTTCTTTCTTTCTTTCTTTCTTTCTTTCTTTCTTTCTTTCTTAATTTTTTAACGTTTATTTATTTTTGAGACAGAGAGAGAGCATGAATGGGGGAGGGTCAGAGAGAGGGAGACACAGAATCCAAAACAGGCTCCAGGCTCTGAGCTGTCAGCACAGAGCCCGACGCGGGGCTCGAACTCACGGACCGCGAGACCGTGACCTGAGCCCAAGTCGGCTGCTCAACCGACTGAGTCACCCAGGCACCCCCCTATACTTTCTTTATAAGAAAACCCCTAAGTATACCATTAACTGGATTTGTATTGAATATGGTATTGGATATTGGTATTGAATATGACGTTGCATCTAAGCCATGCTATAATCTAATTGTATGTTTGTCATTCATGAGTTTTTCGTATGAGTCAACATTTTAAACATTACTTTTACAAATGGAAAAATTTTTAAGAAATTTGTCAGTGTTTAGCTTTTCAAAATGTAGTATTAGTTATACTTCTAAAAAATTATTGATATAAATTTAGTTATGAATTTTGATATTCAGAACTGACGTTTGGAAATTTGAAAGGGAAATACTAAGATGATAAATATTTATTTATCTAAAGCTTTTAAGAAATTAGAGTTCAATATTAAATATCCTTATATTAAAATTAACAATAATACTATGCCTATGAAAATGAAGAGTTGAAGATAAATTATGTTGAGTCTTTCTTTGTCTCCTTTCCTGTGGTTGCATGAAATTCTACCTCAAATACAAGGTGTTCTATTCCTCTATATATCACATGGCAGTTTCACATGTAGAGAATTTTCTTTGTACATTTGGTACTTGAAAGAGTGGCCACATGTCCACATTTGCCTGAGATATCTGTTGTTTATGTTTGTAACCCCACAGTCATTACTAACAAAGCCCTCTTTCACTTTCAGAATGTCTCAACTCAATGTGGGAGTGCCTTGTCCCTAAGCCATTAAGAGGAGTCATCTGGACTTTTATCCTGGTCCAGGATGCTTGATCCATGAGTTTCAAGAAGAAAAGAGGGACTCATAAATTTGGAAAAAATACTTAAATTTACCTCATAGTATGATATTAGAATATATAGCAAGTTATCTTGCAGATTAGTGGAAAATGGAGAAATGTATTCACAAACATTAATTTAAAATATTATAATTAAATGATTATAAAATATAAAAATTGAGGTGAATGTCAAAATATTATAATTATATTACACAAAATTATAAAAATAGAGGTAAAGTTAAAAACTTCAGCATAAACTTTAAAAAGGAAAATAGGGGCGCCTGGGTGGCGCAGTCGGTTAAGCGTCCGACTTCAGCCAGGTCACGATCTCGCAGTCCGTGAGTTCGAGCCCCGCGTCGGGCTCTGGGCTGATGGCTCAGAGCCTGGAGCCTGTTTCCGATTCTGTGTCTCCCTCTCTCTCTGCCCCTCCCCCGTTCATTCTCTGTCTCTCTCTGTCCCAAAAATAAATAAACGTTGAAAAAAAATTTTAAAAAGGAAAAGATTTTGTTGCTTTCTCACTAAAGTAACTAGAATCTTCTGTCACCCTGCTTTTTCCCAGTGATTATGAGACACCGTATAATGTTTACCCTAGGCATTCATATTTTGGTATCTAAATCTATTCTTTGAAAGGTAACACATTCTAAGTTTGCTAAATAAAAAAAACAAGGTGGACCTAGAATATTTCTTGGAAGAAAGCACGGCTTTCTGAGCATAGTGATACAGGAGCCAATTCTAAGAGTTAAATCGCCTGCATTCTGAACAGTAGGAAATATGGTTATGATCAAGAGAAACAAGCTTCATGTATGAAAGCCTATAAATATTTAATAATGCTTTACAGGGACAAATTATATAAAATGTGTGACAGAAAAGTCATATGTACTAACAAGGCCAAATTTTTTACTAGATTGCCAGAAAGACAGCTGTATGTAATATGTAGTGTCTAGATGTATGATCACCGCCAAGGGTCAGCAAGGGGACTGTAGGGAGTCTTGATCATGGTCCTTAACAAATTCAGTCTCAGAGCACCCAGATAAAGAGGTATTAAGTTAGATTATTGTGATGCACTGCAGAGAAGCAAACTTCCTACAAACTGGACGGCTGAAGTAGAGATTTTAGTGGGGGTCTCTGGGCCCCGAGACTTCCTTACTTCCACAGAATAAGTCACAGCGTTAGTAATGCTGCTTGGCTTAGACAAAATATAGGCTGTATCCGATATCTGCAATATTTTCAATAAGATATATATGTTATTTAAGTTTTTCCTGAATAGTGAATATAAAGGGACCGTGGTGTAATAAAAAAAAAGTTGATATTTTCACATGTGGCAATATGTCACTTCCATTGACTGTTTGCTGTATGACTCCTGTCATGAACTCTGCAGCCAGAGGAAGTTGACCATGATGGGCCACTGCTCATCCGATTCTGAGAAACCCCATTCTGTCCAATAATTTCCGCATGTTTGAGCAAATAAAGAGCTCTGAATGTAATTTTGGAGTGGGTGTGCTAATGTGGTCTCTTCGGAGGAAGAGTAACCTGCCTAAAAGAGTACTTTTTTTGGTCTCTCTTCTGTGTCTTGTACTAATAACTTGCAACAAGACATCATAATTGATACAAATATAGAGAGATTAAATAGACAACATGCTACTGAACAGTGAGTGGATCAATGAAGAAACCAAAGGAGAAATTTAAAAATACATATAGTTAAGTGAAAATGGAAACACAACATGCCATGATCTATGGAATGCAGCAAAAGCAGTTCTAAGAGGGAAGATCATAGCAATACAAGGCCCGTCTCAAGAAACAAGAAAAAACTCAAATAAAAAATCTAATTTTAACTCAAAAGAACTAGAAAAAGAAGAAAAATGAAGCCCAAAGTTAGTAGAAGGAAAGAAGTAACTAAGATCCGAGTAAAAATAAATGAAATAGAGATTAAAGAGACAGAGCTGGTTCTTTGAGGGGCACCTCGGTGGCTGAGTCAGCTGAGCGTCTGACTCTTGATTTCAGCTCAGGTCCTGATCTTGCAGTCATAAGATTGAACCCCGTGTCAGGCTCTATGCTGACAGTGTAGAGCATGCTTGGGATTCTCTCTCACTCTGTGTCCCTCCCACCTTAAAATAAATATATAAACATTAAAAAAAAAAAGAGCTGGGTTCTTTGAAAACATAAACAAAATTGACAAGACTTTAGCTACACTCACCAAGAAAAAAAAGAGAGAGCTCAAATAAATAAAACCAGAATGAGAGAGAAGTTACAACTGATACCAAAGGAATACAAAGAATCATAATAGACTACAGCGAATAATTATACACCAACAAGTTGGACAACTTAGAGGAAATGAATAAATTCTTAGAAACATGCAATCTTCCAAGACTGAATCAGGAAGAAATACTAAATCTGAATAAGCCAATTCCTAGTATAAATTTTGAACCACTAATCAAAAATCTCCCAACAAAAGCTCTGGACCAGAAGACTTCACTGATAAAATATTCAAAAATTTAATACCTATCCATCTCAATCTGTTCCAAAGTAGTGAAGAAGAGGGAATGCTTTTAAACTCAGTTTATGAGTTCACCATTACCCTGATACCAAAAGAAGATAAGGACACCATAAAAAAAGAAAATTATAGGCTGATATTCCTGATTGACACTGATCCAAAAATCCTCAACAAACTATTAACAAACTGAATTCAACAATACATTTTAAGCATCATATATCATGATAAAGTCAGATTTATTTCAGGGATGCAAGTTATGGTTCAACAACCAGAAATCAATAAATAAGATATACCACATTAACAAAATAAAGGATAAAAACCATATGATCCTCTCAATCAATGGAGAAAAAGCATTTGATAAAAGCCAACATCCATTTATGATAAAAACCCTCGCAAAGTGGGTATAGAGGGAACGTACCTCAACATAATAAAGGCTGACAAGCCCACAGCTAACATCATACTCAACAGAGTAAAGCTGAAAGTTTGTCCAGTAAGATCAGGAACAAGACAAGGATGCTCACTCTCACCATTTTTATTCAATACAGTATTAGAAGTCCTAATACTTTAGGAGAATTTAGGCAAGGAGAAAAAAATAAAAGGCATCTGTATTGGAAAAGAAGAAGCAAAGTTGTCACTATTTTCAGATTGCATTATTTTGTATATAGAATATCCTAAAGACTCTACCCCAAAACTGTTAGAACTAATAAAAAAAAATCAGTAAAGTTTCAGGATATGAAATCAATATACAACAGTCAGTTGCATTTCTACACAATAACAACAAACTTTCAGAAAGAAATTAAGAAAATAACCCCAATTACAACTGCATCAAAAAACATAAAACACTGGAGTGCCTGGGTGGCTCAGTTGTTTGAGTGTCCCACTCTTGGCCTCAACTCAGATCATAATCTCATGGTTCCTGGGATCGAGCCCTGGCTCTGGCTCTGTGCAGTCAGCTGTCATTTGGGATTCTTCCTCTCTCTCTCCCTCTCCCCCAATTGTGCATGCACACTTTCTCACTCTCTCATTCTCAAAATAAATAAATAAACTAAAAAAAATAGAATAAAATATCTAGGAATGAATTTAAGCAAGTAGGTGCAAAAACCTGCACATCAAAAACTATAAGACACTAACAACAATCCACAGAATTAATGCCATCCCTAACAAAATTCCAACGGCATTTTTCACAGAAATAGAACAAAAAATCCTAACATTTGTATGGAACCACAAAAGACTACAAATAGAAAAATGAATCTTGAGAAAGAAAAGGCTGGAGTCATCATTCTCCCTGATTTCAAACTCTGTTACAAAGTTACAGAAATCAAAACAATATGGTATGGGATAAAAACAGACACATACATCAATGGAACAGAACAGAGATTCCCCCAAAAACACACATATATATGGGCAATCAATTTGTGATAAAGGAGGGAAGACTATGCAGTGGGACAAGGGCAGTCTCTTCAATAAATGGTGTTGGGAAAACTGGACAGCCACACACAACAGAAGGAACTAGATCACTATCTTATACCACACACACAAATTAACTCAAAATGGATTAAGGACTTGAATATAAGACCTGAAAACATAAAACTTTTAGAAGAAAACATAGGCAGTAACCTTGTTGACATAGGTCTTGGTGATGATTTTTCTTTTAATCTGAAAGCAAAAGGAACAAAAACAAAAATAAATAATTGAGACAACATCAGACTAAGAAGGTTTTGCATAGTGAAGAAAACCATCAGCAAAACCAAAAGGTAAGCTACTGAATGGAAGACGGTATTTGCAAATGATATATTCAATAAGGGATTACTATTCCAAATATATAAAGAACTCCTATAATTCAGCATCAAAAAACCCAAATGATCTAATTAAAAATGGGCAGAGAACCTGAATAGACATTTTTCCAAAGAAAACATACAGATGGCCACAGACACATGAAAAGACGCTCAGTATCACTATTCATCACTAAATCAAATGCAAATCAAAACCTCATTTGGCCATCACCTGATACCTGTCAGAATGGCTATTATCAAAGACAAGAAATAACAAGTGTTGTTAAGAATCTGGAAAAGAGAGGACCTTCATGCAATGTTGGTGGAAATCTAAACTGCATTTACTATGGAAGACAGCATGGACATTCTTACAAACATTAAAAATAGAATACCATATGACCCAGCAATTCCACTACTAGGTATTTATCTAAAGAAAGTGAAAACACTGACTTGAAAAGATATGTGCACTCCTGTGTTCATTGCAGCATTATTTACAATAGCCAAGATACAGAAACAACCTAAATGGCCATCAATGGATAAATGGGTAAACAACATGCAGCATATACACATAGAAAATAAAATATTTCTAGCCATAAAAAAGAATGAGTTCTTGCCATTTATGACAACATGGATGGACCTTAATGGTAATATGCTAAAGACAAAGAAAGACAAATACCATATGATTTCACTTATATGTGGAACCTAAAAACAAAACGAACCAAACCAAAACAAAACAAAATTCATGATACAGAAAACAGAATGATGTTTGCAAAATGGAGTCAAAAAATACTTAAAGTTATAAAATAGTCATGAAAATGTAATGTACACCACGCTGACCATAGTCAATCAAATTATAGTGCATACTTGAAAGTTACCAAGAAAGTAAATCCTAAAAAGTTCTCATCACAAGAAAACAAAGTTGTGTAACTTTGCTTATGGTTGGTAATTAGACAAATTGTGGTGATTGTTTTGCAGTATACAAATCACGATGTTGTACATGTGAAATTAATATAATGTTATATATCAACTATATCTCAATAAGAAAAATCAGTATTTAACCTAAATTGTCATCTTTTTTTCCCATTTACTGCACCTAAAAGTTTCTCATTACATTAAGATCAGATCAAATTGTAATTTTTCATTTCTTCATTACTGGAACATTTGTTCCAAAGTCATTTATATGCAGTTAAATGATCTGTCTGTCAAAATGGTAGTACCATTTCTGGGATAATAATTTTTACTGAATTAGCTTTTTAAAAGCCTTTAATTTTTACTTTAATTATGTTGTTACAATTTTTCTGCATATTATTTTCCCCCTGTAATGAAATGTGGGCCCATTCTCTCACATTATGGGTCTTTCTTATAGTTTCTAGAACGGGACCTAGGTTTGAGGATCTGGCTATCCGACTTTGAAATAAAATAACTCATCCTTCTAAAGTTAAGAAAATTGGTTGCTGTAATTATCCATCAAGGCAAAGGAAAGATATTGTATTAATTTCTAGGTTCTACCATAAATCATTGCTTAAAGAAGTATTTAGATGGTGAAACAAATTTATCAAATGCTCAGTCATGCCATTTTCCAAGAGATAGATATTTTCATTTTAATTTCTAAGCAGAGTTTCTTTTTTTCGAATTAAACTCCACCTTTGGACAGATGGTCCTTTGCCCTGGAGCACAATTGATCACAGCAAATGCTTAGTAGAATGAGTAATGTTATAAATCAAAGTGTTTATTCCTCGATCAGATAACCAGGCATGGTACTCCTAACTGAATTCATGGGTACTCTTACCTGTATTCAGTTTTAGACTTTCACCATCTGATAAGTAGAGATTATTCACTTTCTTAGCTATGAAATATATTATAAACTTTGCAGATAGCTTCAAAAATGTAAATATTCTTTGCTACTTTAACATGCATTATGATGGAACATTTGGAATGAAGGAAACTTCATGGATTATTATAGATGATCTAGTCACAACAATTATACCTGATAATAATTATTTATTTCATTAAAAACTGTTGCTTTTTCTACAGATGAAATTTTATCTTATATTCTTGCATGCAGCAAAAATTAACAATTCTATTCTTTTTCTTCATTCTGTTTACACTTCCATTTTCAAGCTCTAATTATATGTTTAGTAAAGGATTTATCCCAATATAAATGAAGAGTCTAGGATTTTTTAATAATTATATGTAGGATTTAAAAATTTACAATAATATAAAAAATGAGACATAGTTGTGTAATTTGCTACTTTATTCTTCTGTGTTGGGATCAGCCAAGATATTTACCTTGACATATGCATAAATTCACCATTATGGAAAATTAACTAATTATTAACAATTTGCTTTTGCTGTATTTAAAAAAAATATGCTTTTTATTGTAAAGGAAAAATATCACCTGTTTTATTTCCCTTTTTAATCTCTTCATAGTATCTGGCATCTATTTCTTAAGTGTGATCATAAAAAATAAAGCATAGATGTGAGCAACTGTTTAAATTTTAGGAAATGGGTCCCTTCAAAAAGCACAGTTAAAGCTAGCTACCCTGAAGATATCTTACTCAATTCTTTATATTTCCCACAAATGCACTGAATAAATAAAAATACCCAGGATACACCCATAGTAAGTTCACTTTTAAGAATCCAGTCCTCTATCAATAATCAGTCTTTTATTCAGATACAGATGGTTTTCCTTTAGCTAAAAAGACAAAATAGTCTTATAGAGTCAAAACTAAGTGATTTGCATCTAGTCCAAAGACAACTATAAATTTTTTAGTCTAGTTAAACTTTTATTTAAACCTAAGAAAGAAACTCATTAACTTTTGGAAAAATATACACCTATATATAATGTAAGTAAATATTATCCTTGATCTATAAATTGACTTAAAGTTAAAAATCAAAATGATAAACACACCAATTAAAACAGGCAAAGGCTATGAAGAGACAATTCACAGAACATATAAAATTGCCCAGAAAACAGATGAGAAAATATTCAATACAAATACACAGAAATCAAAGAAAGTATGGATAACTATTTGAACTACCAGATCCATATAACTTTTTTTTACTTTTATCATTTAATTATATTAACCCAGCAAGGTATGTTCAGATAACCAGAACTCATACCATTGGTGTGCATACACATTTGCAAAAACTTTTAGAGGGAAATTTGCAATTTTATATGAAAAATTTAAAGTTTTATATCTGTTTTGTAAGACAATTTTTTACACTTAATTTATCCTTAATATTTAATTAAGTTTTAACTACAAGAATGCCCTTAAAGTATAGGAATCATTTAAAATAGCCTACAAGTCAAGGGCACCTGGGTGGCTCAGTCAGTTAAGCATCCAACTCTCAGTTTCAGCTCAGGTCATGATCTCACAGTTTCATGGGTTCAAGCCCCACATCCAGCTCTGCACTGACAGTGTGGAGTCTGCTTGGGATTCTCTCTCTCTCTGCCCTTCCCCTGCTCATGCTGTCTCTGCCTCTCTCAAAATAAATAAATAATCTTAAAAAAATAGTCTAAAAATTGATTACACATGTTACTATGTATTTAGTATATAGTTAATGAAACAGTGTAATAGAAGCATAGGTAATATTATGCAAAGATATTTTGATATAAAATAAAAAATCAAGGTACTAGTTATTATATCATTCAATTTTTATGTAATGAAAACATCAGTCTACTTTTCTCTTTAACTACACACACACACACACACACACACACACACACACACACACCCCAGACAGGACTTAATCTAAATGTTAACAGTAATTACATTATTAAGAATGATTTTAGTGATTTTACCTTCTTTTTGTTCATTTATATTTTCTAAAATGTCTACATTATCCATATAAATAAAGGAGTAATATTTTGACATTAAAAAGATGTTTCCTGCAAAAGTTTCCTTGTTACCAATTACCCATCTCTACTATTCATACCATGTCAATAACTTTATACAGATTAACCTCAGAGTAGAGCAAATACACCCCAGAAAAAAGCAAGGAATTAACATTCTTGAATGCATTTTTAAAAATTTATGGTAGGGGCGCCTGGGTGGCGCAGTCGGTTAAGCAGCCGACTTCAGCTCAGGTCATGATCTCGAGGTCCGTGAGTTCGAGCCCCGCATCGGGCTCTGGGCTGAATCAGCTCAGAGCCTGGAGCCTGCTTCCGATTCTGTGTCTCCCTCTCTCTCTGCCCCTCCCCCGTTCATGCTCTGTCTCTCTCTGTCTCAAAAATAAATAAACGTTAAAAAAAATTAAAAAAAATTATGGTAAAAACAATAAAGCAAAGCTTTCAAGATCCAGGCTTTGCTCAAAAGGAAAAAAAAAAAAAGAAAGAAAGAAAAAAACCAGGAAAACAGTTTATGTATTCCCAAAGACCAGAACCTAGAGGATTTTGTGGTTAGATTAATTTTAAAATGGTACCAATTCATCTTTCCTGCTCTGAGCTTTAGCAGATTCACCATAAAAAGACCAGCCTTGTGACTTGCTTTGGCCAAGAGAATGTAGCAAAAGTGGAAATGTATTAATTCTAAGCCGATGCCTCAGGAGGCATGAACACTTGTCTCTCTCAGACTCCTGTTTCTTCCATGACAACAAGGCAGGTCAGCCTCCAAAAGGAGATTACACAGAGCAGTGTAAAGTCATCACAGAGAGCTAGCCTGCCACTGCCCCACCAGCTGGTCACATATACATGAAGAAGCCCAGTCAAAATCAGCTAAACCAAAAGGCGGCAAAAAAAATTAGCTAAGCCAAAGGCCTGACTGACAGAACCCATGATAGACCCTTAATAAAAGAATAAATGTGTTTTGTTTTATTGTTACTGATGTTTTATGCTTGTCATATAGTTAATCAATGTGAATTTAGAGCATTAGATTTATAATATAAATTATAAGTATGAATTTATATAAATATAGATTTGTATATAAATATATAATGTACATTACCATAGGAGTTTTCACAGAATTAGCATAATTACATGGCACTAGAAAAAAATCACAGAAGATATAATTAGGGTTTAAATGCTGGTAAATACCAAAGGATGGCCAAGACTAAAGAAACTAGGTGAAAAACTCCAGGTAGGTTTATGAAAGAAACCAAGAACTGCAGATACTTGGATCTTGCTTTGGAAAGAGTGGTCCAGCCATACTAAAAGCCTCATTTTTATTTTTAATGTTTATTCATTTTTGAGAGACAGAGCATGAATGGAGAAAGGGCAGAAGAGAGAGGGAGACACAGAATTCGAAGCAGGATCCAGGCTCTGGGCTGTCAGCACAGAACCCTATGTGGGGCATGAGCCCACAAGCCATGAGATCATGACCTGAGCCGATGTCAGATGCTTAATTGACTAAACCACCCAGGAGCCCCTAAGAGCTCTTAAAGAAGCTTCTGATTCAACCTGGTGGTTTAATGTTACAGCAGTGAAGTCTGCCACAAAGCAGCTTCACAGTGTCCTACTCACCCAGATTAGTACAGAAGAACATCCAAAATGTTGTCATTGTCCACTGAGAATACTGATATGGCAACAATCATGAGCCAGAACCCAAAGCAGCCTGTGGCTAGACTTCATAATCAAAGCTGTGTCGGTTAGTTCTGGCTAGGTTATACTGAGTAACAAACAATGCCAAAAGCTCTGCAACTTAAAACACTAAGATTTAATTATTATGAATCATGTCCACTGCAGTTTGGAGAAAGGGTGGGAACAGGGGGATCTGTTCATTGTAGTTACTCAGAGAACTAGAATGATGTTGGCTTCAAGGTATTATGACCCTTTTTCGACACATGCATTTACAATTTCTGAGTCAAAGAAAGGAAAATAGGTAAGCAGAGTGCCAACCATCACAAGTTTGTAGCCAGAAGGGACACATGCCATTTTTCCTTTTACTTATCTGAATTTGAGGCAGCAGGAAAAAAAAAAACACCTGGTGAAATATGATCAAGGAGAGAAAAGGTGAAATATCTAAAAATACATATATAATCTACCATGGCAAGAAGGGACAGACAGATCAAGGTTCCATCAGACCAGAAGCTAATAATATAAGCTTATGGGTTCTCTTTAAAACAAAAAGCAGACAGAATATTTTAACTAATTACTTACTTTATACACCCTTATAATGCTTTTCCCTTTTTATTTTTGGCTGCATATGCTTATTTGGTACCAATTTAATATTTTCTACAGACAATTTAGCCTTCTCGTATGACTAATTCTCACATGACTCTATTTGTTATTGATAGCTTAGAATGATTTCATTCAGGTTAATAGCTTGTTTTTCATGTGAAAATATCATATAATTTTTTGGACTGTTGTCAAATATAGGAAAACTTGTATACGTTTAGTCAGTATTGTAATGCTATTTGGCATGAGGGGAATTATGACAAAGACAGAGTCAAGTGGAATGAGATAGCAGTCCTAATAAATTTTGAATAAAATATCTTAATTTTTCAAACTTTATCTAAACATAGGACCCTGTGAACACACTGCTAGGGTCTTTCTGTCTTGGAAGTGGGCTGTAGAGTGAAGGGCACTGTGGCAAACAGAAGTCCAAGATTACTGCCCCCTGTGCACACACCCTCTATAATCAATCCTCTCCTTTGTAAGGCAGGTAGAACCTGCAAATAGGATGCAATATCTCTCCCATGATTAGTTTGCAAATCAGTTAACTTTGAGTTAATTGAAAAGGAGGTTAGCTAGGTGGGCCTCATCTAATCACTTCATTAAGCAGACTGGGCACCTCCAGAAGGCATAGAGATTCAAAGCAAGAGAGGGCCTTTTGTGAAGGGGAGCCCTTGGCAAGGATCTGAGATTGGCCTCCTGGACACGACAGAGGTACTCACAGACAATAGTGAGGGAACAAGGTGCTCAGCCATAGAACCGCGAAGAAATAAATGCTGCCAACAACCTGAGGAATCTTGGAACAGATCTTTCTGCTCTAGTGAGACCGCACCCAGCTGACACCTTGATTTTAGCCTCGGGAAACCCTGCGAGAGAACCCAGCTAAAACATGTTGGATTCCTGACCCATGAAACTAGGAGATAATACATCTTTGCTTTAAGCTACTGAGTTTGTGGTTATTTATTTATTATGCATATGCAGCAATCAACTAATGCAGGCCCCAAAAGCTTAAGCTTCATCGGCTTCACAGTCAATACTTGTCTAAAAGTGAGGAAATGTGGTTATGCAGGAACTCAGAAGTCAAGGAGAAGCAGATTTCGGTGACCAAATGGAATGGCTGTCACAGAGGTCATGACATCAATCATGACTGCCAGCAGCGGATGTCAGAGCGTGATGCTCAAAGGTCAGACAAGCCGAAAGTCAGTGGAGGCAAATGTGCAACATTCAAGACCAGAATGATGAGTCACAACCTATAACATACAGACTCCATGCCCATACCCCTTATCTTGAGGAGAGAGTGAAATAGAAGAAGGGTTGAAATGGTTTCATCACTGTTTTAGAATACTTAATATGAAAAGTTCAGCCTCACTGAAAATGTATTCATATGCTAACAGGAAATGCCATAATAACATTTATCCATTTCTTTAAAGGCAAGAATATTAAATCTCTTAAATATAATTTCAACCATAGTAAAGTCTTAAAAAGTTGTGAAAAGCTATTTCGAATTTTTATTGCCTATTTATACAGAAAATACAGAAAACATTGCCTATTTATACAGAAAAGATCTTCTGATCTTCAGATCTTGAGTTGCCCAAATTTAAATCTCTGATCACGCTTAAACCAGAAGTGCATAAGATTCTTCAAATTATTAACTTCAATGTCTCTATCACTGGTGAAATGAAAGCTGGCAACCTAAGTTAAATTCAGGTCTGGAGATTTAACTGAAGTAATATTTTTGTACATGCAAGCTGGTGCCTCAATTTTTAATCCACAGTTTTATCAGACAGTAATTTGGTAAAGAAAGATTAAAAGCTTTGCTTTGCTTTGCTTTGTTATTACTTTGGTTATTGAAGAGATGCCAATACAGACAGAAAATATTATATGAAATGTTTAGATCATCAAAATAGGAAAAATAAAACTACAGTACAGAAATAGAGGCTTCCTTAGTCCCGAGTCTCTAGTGCATTGAACTGTGAAGCACACAAAAGAGTGCAAGGTGTGAGGTGAGAATCATTCTCAGAATTTAGTCATGAGATCCCTCTATGGGCCATTATCTCAGTGATGATAAGCTAACTAGCTACCTTCTTAACGTGGCTCATAGCCTCTGGTTCTCTTTAAATGCTTGCATTCTTATCTTTTAAAGAGGTACTTTCCAACCTTTATCATAGCGTGGTACACATAAAAACAATAACATTTGAATGTTTATTTATTTTTGACAGAGAGAGAGAGAGAGAGAGAGAGAGAGAGAGAGAGAGAGAGAGAGCATTCAGAGCAGACTCTGCACCTGACATGGGGCTCAAACTCAGAAAGTGAGATTATGACCTAAGCTGAAATCAAGAGTCAAACACTTAACTGACTGAGCCACCCAGGCACCCCCAAGACAATAACATTTGTATGGAACAGTGAGGGAACATGGAATTGTATGACACTTGACAAAACTTTTCTTGCAAATTCTTTATGTTTCGTAATTAATGCAATTGCAGAATATGGGACCATATTAAATATTAAATTTGTATGGTTTCCAAAAAACTATTTTCATAAACTTTCGTGAGAAACTTGAATTTCCATCCACAAACAAATCCCAGTGAATAACACGTACTGAAGATCTTTGAAAATGTTTGATAGTCACTATCAGTGCCAAATTTTTTCTGTATAAATAAGCAATAAAAATTCTCAATCATTTTTCACAACTTTTTTAAACTGTACTATGGCTAAAATTATATTTAAGAAATTTAATATTCTCACCTTTAAAAAATGGATGAATGTAATTATCCATTTCGTGGCATTTTCTGTTAGCACTTGAATACATTTTCAGTGAGGCTGAACTTTTCATATTAAGTATCCCAAAACAATGATGAAACCATAAATTCCACAACGCACATGCAATTTTAGAACAGTCACTGTTCAATTATCATGGACACACACAAAAGGGCACAGAAGCCACAACAGAAGCCTCAGATACTGAAAAGATGGAGAGTCTAGGGCCTTCCAGGAATTCCCACCCTTCCTTCTTACCCTGTCTTCCTACCCCACCCTCCCATAGCTCCATAGGCCCCTGTCCCCTCAGGCCTGACAGTCCCCACACTGTCTACTGAGGCAGCTGACCAAGACCATGAAGTTCCTCCTAGACAGGCACTGCCCATCAGTGTGGAACAGCAAGGCTGGTGGCCCTGCACCAGTCACAATGCAAGTTCCTTGTGAAACAGCAACAGACCCTGCTCCAGTCAGGCAGCCTGCATGAACCACAGGTAAGCCTGCTGGGCCACAGGCAGCCAGCCTTGGAGCTGTGGCAGCTAGGACTCCACTATCCTGGAAATACTTGATTGAGAATCTCTAAAATGACTCATTGTTCTAATTTGTAAAAATAGTTACTGTAAAAACATTCATAATATCATGAAAAGCCAATTATGCATTTTGTTCCTAGAAACATCTGACAGTTAAGGTAATTATTTAATTAGTATGTGCATGAGCCTCTCTCTACCTAAAATGTATGCCAAACTCAAAGGAAGTGGGAAATGTGAAATACACAAAGAATTTCACTTGGAATGCATATTTTAGATTGATATTTCTTCTAAAATCTAAAGTAGTACCTCCCCCACCCCACTCCCAATTTGGCTCTACTTAACTAGTTGATATTTATAAAACTCTGAGCTAGGCACAGTGAAGTGCGACAAGAGGAAAAAGAAATGTGTGTTTCTACCCTTCAACTCTTTATTAATGACAGAAAATAAATAGTAGTAAATAGAGTACAGGATGGCAATGTGGGTAGGCTTTGAGTGATGCTACCATAACTGACCCAACTGCCCTGCCTCCACCTTTCTTCTCCTGTCCATACCTATCCTCAGGTGCAGGAGTGAGTCTGTACCAGGACAGATCCCACCCATATGGTAGGAATTGAGGACAATCTGAATGAGCTTTGCAAAACCATTGCTCTTGGTACACCTGAGCTCAACTTGAGCAGAAATTCAAGGCATGGCATTAAGATAAAAAATTGGGGGAAACAGTAATTTTTTTTCTAGCCCATACATGTTGAGAATGAAGCAGGTATTTAGTTATATCTATAGAGATGAATTAATTTTTTAACAGATAAAAACCCTCAAAATCAGAGCATGTAAACATTAAATATACAACATAAGTGTCTCTAATATTTCTAATGCTTGCACTGGAAAGGAAAAACAAAGCCAATAAATATTGCTCAAGTGAAGGGACTTTATGTGTATATCATAAAACTATATTCTATTTTCAGTCCACAAATTGCCTATTTTATTCAAAGTAGAAACCAGGGTCATATAATTTAATGATTAAACATCTAATGTAGCTTGTGAAATGATTGCTTTAAGTTTATCAGGTGTTCTGATCAAGTGTTTATTCCTTCTACCCAGATTTTGCTCTGTTCCATATATTTTTTTCTGTCTCTGTCTGTCTCTCTGTCTCTCTGTCTCTCTCCCTATGTATGTGTATACACATACTTTAAGCTAAAACACAGTGCATAGAGTTGCCATCATTTCCAGCTTCTTAAATTAATACATTCTTTTCAAGCTTCCTAAAACAAGATGGCTGACATTGTGGGGAAGATTCCAAAGGAATCCTAAAAGGAGTGGGACATGATTGAGCCATTAGGTGGATGATCTCTTCAGCATCACATTTCAGTTATCTTTTGATTTATTTTTTTACCAGGCAGTGTCACATAGATTTGTAAATCAGTGTTATACCTCCCTTAGGAATCTTTGGTGTCATTATGATCATTTGATCGGAAATACACCGTTTTAAAGACATAAAACTTCCACTCACATTAAAGCAACCATTCACAAGAATATATTTGATGCATTCTATATTAATATTTGTGTAGTTAAAAAGTGTCAACCAAATGAGTCCTGAAGCTCATATTAGAATAGTATTTCACCAGTGTGATTGGTGCAGCTTTAGCGTATTTTTCCCCACCACAGCAAGAGTTAAGATACAAGTACCAGTTTTGTATTTAAAACTCTTTTTCTTTCCATGCTTTTTCACCTGGAAATTATTTGATCATGAATTTTATTTTCTTTTGGTTGATTTCATTAGAGTGGATCCTCTTCAGTGTTAAGCAAGTTTTGAGAATATGAATAAAAAGCTTTTATTCTTGAAGAATGAGAGCTTTATATTTAAAAATCAGTGTTTATCTTCAAATTTCCTTTTATAATATTAGAAAGAACTATTCATTACTGTGGGCCAGGGAAAAGTTGTTTATCTTCAAACAGAATTCAGAGTAGAGCTCACTGGCCATGTGGTTTTGCCTTTAGATTTTTAAAAATATAACAGACTTATTTTTTTTTAGTAGCTCTAAATTTACAGAAAACTTGAGCAGAAAGTAAAAAGAGTGCCTGTACTGCTCACTCTCCTCCCACCCCCTTGTTTTCCTTATTAACATCTTGCCTTGGTGTGGTACGTTTGTCACAACTTGTAAGCCAATATTGATACACTATTATTAACTAAAGTTTATAGTTTAGAGTTCAGTCTTTGTGTTTTACATTGTATGGGCTTTGACAAATTTGTAACTCCATGCATCCACCACTGTAGTATCATACAGAACAGTTTCACCGCCCTGTGTTACACTTACTCATCCTCCCCTTGCCCTATCCCCTGGCAACTCCTGGCAACCACTGATCTTTTTACTGTCTTCATACATTTACCATTTCCAGAATGTCATATGGTAGGGATTAAGCCGTATGTAGCCTTTTCAGACTGACTCCTTTCACTTAGTAATACACACTTAATATGTCTTCCAGGTCTTTTCATAGCTAATTTGATAGCTAATTTCTTTGTAGTGCTGAATAATATTTCAGTTTCTAGATGTATCACAGTTTATCCATTAATCCACTGAAGAAAATCTTGGTTGCTTCCAAATTTTGGCAATTATGAATAAAGTTGCTAAATAATCAATATGCAGGGTTTTGTGGGGACCTGCATATGTTTTTGTGTTTTGTTTTCAACTCCTCTGGGTAAATACTCAAAGAGCATGAGTGCCATATCACATGGTAAGAATCTGTTTAGTTTTGTAAGAAATAGCCAAACTATCTTCTAAAGTGGTTGTACCATACTGCATTCCCACTAGAAATGGATGAAAATTCCTGGTGTTCCACATATTGGCCAGTATTTAGTGTTATCAGTGTTTTGAATTCTGTCCTTTCTAATAGGTGTGTAATGCTATTCACTGTTGTTTTAATTTGCAATTTCCTCATGACATATGATATTGATCATCTTTTCATATCCCTATTTGCTATATCTTCTTTGTGTTAAATACCTGTTCAGAACTTTTGTTCTATTTTTTAATTGGGTTATTTTCTTATTTTGAATCTTAAGAGCTCTTTGTATATTTTAGATAACTGTCTTTTACTAGATACGTGTTTTGCAAATATTTACTCCCAGCCTGTGACTTTTCTCTTCATTCTCTTTTGCATTTTTTAATTTTAATGAAGTCTAACTTCTTAATTTTTCTTTCACGGATTGTTTTTATTGTTGAATTTAAAAGGTTTACAGCAAACCTAAGGTCATCTTTCCTATGTTATTTTGAAGGAGTTTTACGGTTTTTCACTTCATTTAAGTATATTATCCATTTTGAGTTACTTTTTATAAAAGTTGTGAGGTCGGTGTCTACATTCTTCTCCTTCTCCTTCTCCTCCTTCTTCTTCTTTCTTCTTCTTCTTATTTTGCATGTGTTGTCCAGTTGTCCCAGAATCATTTATTTAAAAAGACTATCTTTTCTTTCTATGGGATTGCCTTTACCTCTTTGTCAAAGATCATTTGACTATATCTGTGTCTATGTCTGAGCTCTCTATCCTGTCCATTGATCTATCTGTCTATTCTTTCACCAATACCACACTGTCTTGATTAGGTAGCTTTATAGTAAGTCTTGAAGCCACATAGCATCAGGACCCCAACTTAGTTTTTCTCCTTCAATATTACACTGGCTATTTTGGTTCTTTTGCCTTTATGCATAAACGTTAGAATCAATTTGTTGATATCCCAAAAACTGCATATGGGGATTTGACTGGGATTACACTGAATCTATAGATCAAGCAGAGAAGAACTGATACCTTCACAATATTGAGTCTTTCTATCCATACACATGGAAAATATCTCCGTTTATTTAAATATTAATTTCTTCATCAGTTTTATAATCTTCCTCATATAGATCTTATACACATTTTGCTAAATTTATACCTAAGTATTTCATTTTTTTGCCAGTAATGTAAGTGGAATTGTGTTTTTAATTTCGGATTCCAATTTTTCATTACTGGTATGTATGAAAACAATTGCATTAGCTAAGGCTTCAGTACAATGTTGAATTGGCCAACTAAGAGAAGACATCCCTGCCATGTTCCTAATCTTAGCAAGAAAGCATCTAGTTTCTTGCCTTTAGATTTTTGACTGTACCGTTGAAACTCTGGAGCCATTAACTTCATGAGGCCATGGTACCACATCATCTAAAAAAATATCTAAACCCAAGCAAAGTAGAAGCCTTGGCAATTGATGAGCTATGGTTTTTAGTTACTCAATATTTCCTCATATGTGCTCTGTATGATTTTGATAATTCTTGATGGGAAAAAAAAATCTGTGGCCAAATAAGTTTCTAAAACATTAGGTAACAGAAAAGTAAAGTGAGTGTGTTTTCTAGTACCCACTTTGGGAAATGGTGCCATTCGATGAGCTACAAATGTTGTTGATGATCTTTATCATCATAAAGAAAAATGTATTGAGAGAGTCCATCTGGTACCAAGCTGCAATCAATGCTGCCTCTTTGCCTCCATCTCACGCTGCCTCCCACCCCATGCCACATAACTATCAGAAAGGATCGGGTTGTAATGGGGGCAGGGTAGTGCACTATGTCAATGCTGGCACCAGCTGGCATGGGAAGAACAGATCCCTGTTACTGGAGGCAGCTATATACCTGTATCTGCAAAGTTGACTGTGTACACCCTCATGCCCCCAAAATTCCAAATAAATAATAATAATAATGACTGAAATCTCTACCAATCCAGGTTTTTATGCTTCCTTTCATAAACAGAGTTCTTAAGTGGAGGTATGGCTAGTGTTTTCTAAAACTTTGGAGTGCTTTTGAAATAAGACCTTCAACTGTTTTCATTTCAGTTCACTTAATTACCCACAGCAAAACATTAACTGGCTTTATTGCAGCATGGCTGAGGATGACAGCTATTTTGAAGGTGGATAGTGAGATAGAGATAGTTAGTTGTCTGAGTCAGCTCAGGCTGCTATAACAAACGATCACATACTGGGTGGCTGAAACAACAAACATTTATTTCTCACACTTCTAGAGACTGCAAATCCAAGATCAAGGTGACAGCATACGCAGTGTTTAGTGAGGGCTTTCTCCCTGTTTGCAGATGGCTGTCTTCTCTTTGTATTCTTACATATCAGAGAACAGTGAGAGAGCAAGCACACTCTCTTATAAGGGCACTAATCCCATCAAGAGAACTCTACTTCCTGCAAGTGCCTCCATGGCGTGGTGCCTCTGAATTTCCCAAAAGCAAATTGTCCTGGGTCTCAGCTCCAATAGAAAGCTTCTTGTGCCATAGTTCAACCTGTGACTTCTGTTTTCTGCTTGGAGTTCTGGGATCCAACTCTGATCTACAGTTCAGTCTTGGACACATTGTAAATTCCCTTATAATACATTGTTTTATGATCCATTGTAATAGGTCAATTTAACTCAGAAAGTTACATTAGGTTTTCTATGGATGACCTGCTACCTTATAAATCAGAGGTCTTTAAACCACCTGTGGTTTTCTTTTTTCTAAACAGATTGTGAGCTAAGAACAGTTTGTATTTTTAAATGATCACATTTTAAATAGAAAAAAAAAGAGCCCACATAGACTGTGCTGTGCTTATCATTTTGTGGGAAACTATCTCCCTATTTCAGACTCAATGTGTATTTCCTTGTTCTGCTCAAGCGTGTGTCACACGCACCTAGCCAACCCTTCTACATTACCTGTCCCCTTCAAGGAGGGGATGGGGTCCTTTTGTGGTAGTACGGGAGCCTGTTACAGGACAGTTGTGTACAGGTCACATGGGGCTGGTGGGAGGGAGCTTCTGGCCACAGGGGACCCATACCCACTACTGAAGCTCATCTTGCTCTGTCTCTTCTAGGAAGAGTAAAGCCTGATTCCACCCAGTACTTGACAGTGTTGTATTTACGTTGGCTACTCCAATACCAAGATGCATCAGGCAGAAGCGTTCAGGTGGGCTCTTGATCCTATATGACTGGTGTCCTGGGGCACAGGTATGCACGTGCACATCTAAGTACACACACACACACTGAATTCCATGTGAACAAAAGACAGAGATCAGGGTGATATGTCCATGAGCCAAGGAATGCCAAAAGTTGCCAGCAAACCACCAGAACTACAAGAGAGACATGAAACAGATTCTCTGTCACAGCTGTCAAGAAGAACCAACCCTACTGATACCTTGATCTGGGACTTCCTAGCCTCCACAACATGAGACAATAAATGTCTGCTGTTTAAGCCACTCAGTTTGCCATGTTTGTTACAAGCAGCCCTAGCAAACTAATACACTGTGTTCAACTGAAATGTCTTTTTCTTTTCCTGGACCAGAGAATACTTCTCTTTTAGAGTATATTTCTGCTTCTTTGAGTTTCTACATTCAAACTTTAGCTAAAAGTCTTTGTGGAGTTTGGAGCACATAAGGGAAGGGAGCATTAATCATGCATATTTTTGCTTTTTATAAAACCACTATGAGATCTGATGCAATGCAATTCCTTAGGAAAGGATTTTGGTTCTGATTCTAATATTTCCTCAAGTTTGGCATTACACTAGAATTTCAGTCTATATATTTGTGCTAGGGTTACGTGATATTGGATTATAGAATAATTACCATTTTAATAATTTTTATTGTTTTTTAAAAATCTTATTTCCCCAGCAAAATGAATGCTGGGTGGGGTCAAGCTAAGTCTCTGTGGTGTATTGACTCCTCCCTACACTATGGTTTTAGTATCATTGAGACCTGATGTTAATAGCCTTTCAGCTCTATCAAACTGGAAACTTCACCTTCTTAAAATGCAGTTGCCATGGAAACAGCAGAGTTCTGGGATTTTTGTTTTCTGAAGGTATCGAAAGACTCAATGCCAATATAAGAGCACACAGCATGACATATTAGCATGTGCAATTCTGTGCTGTTTTTGAATTGAAGAGGGTATGAAAGGAAAATGGCACCTAAATGTTTTCATAAACCTGCCAAGAAGCTCTTGTTTAATCCTTGTGTCATATTTGATTCATTTATTTATATCCACCCTAGTGTTCCAAAAAAGTGATTTGGACAGCTTGAGTCCTTGAAATTGATACTAGACAATTGGACAAATATATATACGTATGTATATGTATATATATCCTACTTATAATCACATCCTCTGAAAAGGTATCTTTGTGCTGAACCTGAGGTTAAATAGATTTTTCTTTGTTAGGTCATAGCTATACTGCTTCTTTATTCTTATCCCAATGCCATATCCTATGATAAAACCCACTTAAAAAAATCTTTTTGTAATCCTTTAATTAAGTCTTTCATCTTGCTACTCCCCTTTCCTGATAAAAAAGGATTGAAAGCTCCCTACTGTTCCACTTAGACCTCTCCCCACTATTATATATTTAAGCACAAGGTCCTATACAGGAGCGTCATGATTTGGTAGTGAAATCCCAGGGAAGTGAATTTCTATCTCAGCCTCAAAATGACCTTGAATTAGTTAAAACAAAAGAGATAATATATTGTACTAAGAATGGCTACTTTGAACTGATATTCATAGAGAAAAAAGCTTGCCTCAGATCTTTAGTCAAAATAGTTTTTTTTCCCGTGATGACTTAAGGTGTGTTTCAAAAGATGTTAGCAGAAAGTTATCAGTCATGTACATGGTATGAATGACTTTTATTAGAGCCCTTCTGGAGGACAGATGATAATAGGACTCACAGTGTGGCTAAACCAAATAAATCAGGGTTCAAATCATAGCTCTGTCATTTGCTCTAATGTTTCCACAGCAACCACATTTTAATGTTGGACAGAATGGTTAATTATTTTAATTCCAAGTAATAACAAAAACCAGGGCATTAGGAAGGGTTAAGTGAAAAAGAACTAAATATAACAACTGAAGTAAGTTACTTAATCTCTGTTTACCTCTGATCACCACAGCTAAGAACCTCACCTAGTACATAATAGGTACTCAGTAAATAGCTACTAATAATGGATTCATTCTTCTATTCTTCTACTAAAAGGTGATAATAAAGCTATTCCAAGAACTCTTTAAGGTTAGCAATAATAATTGAGATGGCCCAGCATATTGATACTCAATAAATGGCACCATCCTTTTTTCCAGTAAGACAGGGGTTACTTGAGGAGAGCAACCCTAATTATTTGTATCTGTATATCCAGGTCCTAGCACAACATCTGGATATGATAGGCACTCAGCATTTGTTGAGTGAGGACCTAAAGAAGTATAGATCCAGGTATGGGCATATAACCCAAGTTTGGTCTGAGTGCCTTTTCACAACTTTTCATTGACATGAGAATAATGAGAAAGGACCCTATTCTCACGTTTTGATATAAAGTTCTAGTGATATAAGCTTGGTGTTGCTTACAGTCAATGTTTCAGACTCAAGTAGGCATCTGGAGCCTTGGAAGATGAAATTAAGAGACAGAGAGAAGTAATATGAGAAAATAATGCAATCATGAGAAAAAAATAGTGGCCCTGCATCCAGCCATGCATGAGGCTGACTCTAGACCTGCCCTTTCTGTGGGTGGGTTATTGTAAATGTGGTAAGTTGGTGGTGTAAATGTGGTAGAGGTTAATACTACATCATCATGTGCTTTGGGAGGGGATGTTTAATTGGAAAAACTTGAAAGTAGTTTACAAGAGGAGGCACGTGACCCATTATTCTCTTATCATCCAATGGAAATGTGGATAGAGGCTGTGGTGGTACTGGGCATTGAAGATCTCTTCTCCAGGAGAAGAATGCTGACTTCTTGCAGGCATGGGAATAGTCTTGTATAGAGAATAAATATTAAAGGCTCAGGAGCCTAGCAGCCCAAGGCCAGCTTTCTACGGTGTGCTAACATCTATGAACTTTATAGGAAGATTGAATTTAAGCTGTAAAAAAAGGAATCCGGCCCATCAACCATCCACTGGAAAGCTGAATTTGAGCACGATCCCACTTGTTTGTGGCCAGACAATCTGAGATTCCAGGGTCATAAATTGGACAATCCTTCTTATCTCTCCACAGTGATCTAATAATTATCCCAATTTTTGCATGAGTTAGTTCATGATCACTGTATGCCACTTACAATTGAAGTAGTTCTGACTAATATGGGCTTAATTGATGTACAAAACTGTGCTAGATAGTGAGAATGATGCGAGTACCGTTTGAGATTGTGTTGCTCATTGGTATACCCCAAGCAGTGAAACAAATGCTTGGCACTTAATGGGCATTAACATATAAATGTCGAATGCATGATCTACTAAAGTTTATATAAAATCTCATTTCATCTTCAAAGTTCCAGTTGTAATTTTCATTTATACTCAGAAAATTGAGGCTTAGAAAAGTTAAGACACATAGCACATAAGTGGTAGGGTTAAAGTAAGACCCAGGTCTGATGCTCAGATTTATACTCTCTTAATTACTATTCATCTCCTCACTGAATGAAATGTGACTGTAAATCTCTAAGAGGTATCAGAATTCAGTTTCCAAGAATTTAGGGTTGAATTATTTATATTATGGTAACCTCTAGCCCTATTGGACGCTATGAACAAAAAAGGGTTACTTCTTATTCTCCTGGAATTTGCCTTCTGCAGAGAGAAGTATGCAATTTCTGAAAAACCAAGAAACATTTTTCTCCCCAACGGACAAAAGCTTAAGAGGAAGGGAAAAGAGTGCCGATTGGGAAATGTTTGTTATGACTTTCATATTTCCATGACTATTTTCCACGGAAGTAATCACAGAGAGCATAGCAGAGGACATGTGGAGGATGTGTTTCTAATTCAGCCCAGTGGGTTCTTCCCTCCTGCCCATTCTTTCCTGGAACCAGACAGGATAAAGCCTGCGTATTCATGCATATGTCCCTTGGCTGGATTACCACATAGGATGTGCAGGTGCCAATAGGCCCTATGTTTCTATCAATCAATGTAGCACACCCTTCTTGCTTCGAGTAGAAGTTTGGGGAGCTGCTGCAGACCTCCCTCAGTCATTAGAAGACTGACATTTCTAGGCTGCAGATGGTGAGCATTCCCAAGACCACAAATACCTCTCTGGGGAACAGGCACAGTGTCCAGTGGGTGTTTTTGGTTGCTATCCAAGCCACTTCAACAGATCAACCGACATTGAAATGTACTGTGACATTTCCAAATGAGAAGAGCTCAAAAAACATGACCTCTTGGACAAGAGGAAAGATTTTGCTCATTAGCAATTAGACAGATTAAAGATTTTCTCCTCTGCTTTCCTCATTCCCCTCTGAAAAAGTGTGGAGGAGGCTCCTCTCTGCACAGCAACATCACTTTTCAATTTTTTTCTATTCCCTTCTAGCCAGAATATCTCTGGGAAAGAAACAAGGCTCAAGGCCTCTATGATATTGCCAGGGCAAACGGGAAACAATGGAGTCGGGGAAGAGAGAAAGCCAGGAGTATTTCACACAATTCGATATATCCTTAATCTAACATAAAAAATGAAGTTTGGAGAGTTGCGTTAGGTAATATCCTGAATACATATGTTTAAAAAAAGGTGAAATGTCAAATATGTTGACTTTCATCATTTATTTTATCATTATCTAAAATTTCACCATTCACTTTTGCATTTATCATGTTTCAAGTCAAAATGATCATATTATCCCACACAAATATCTATACTTCTACTGAATAATATATACTAAGAAATAATCATACAAGCAGACACTTTCATTTTTAAAAAACTTTCTGGTATCACAATTCATGTTGAATTTGTGAAAGCATATGCTTCCAATCAACCAAGTAGATGTATACTTGATATCAGGACAACAAATAATATAATAATAAATCGAGCCCTTTGTATTGTGATTCTTTAAGTTCTGTTTTAAAAATTATTTATCTGAAGTTTCCTTACTGGTTTTCCTCAAAATAGTAGTTCAGAACAAGGGAAGTTGAATTTCTCAAAAGCAATTAATTCTCCCCAAGGCCTGTAGCTATGAATCCTCAGGCAATGTTTTCTCCTTATTTGAAGACTCAGACTTAATTGTTTTCCATCCCACTTATTTGTAACTTTTTAATTGCTTAAGATTGTTAGAGCCTAGAAAATTTTTAAATATAGAATTCACTTATAATTGAATAAGCAATTGAGGTGCAAAAGTATTTAATATCAGATAACAAAACGCATTTATAATAGATACTAAAGCTGATGAAAGGAGCGATTCATTTCTTGAGGCAAATATTTAGATAGACACATGCATGCTACACATTCTAGCTTACAAGATGAATGAATTCAAATAAGTCATTTAACCTTTTTCAGCCTCAGTTTTCCCATGTATAAAAAGGACAGTTATGCTTACTCATGCAGTGGTTGTTAAGACTAAACGTAATTCAGGTGTGCCACTCACTTGGGGGCAAAAGAGAAAATTAATTCAGTGTGGAAGTTCATACATTTTAGCTGTCTATATATTATGCATAGGAGATGGGGAGAAACTATGCATCTTTGTATATGTTCAGTACTTAAATGGAAAAAAGCAATAAAATCTAGAGTTTAATAAGAGGAGTAACATAAAAAGTTCCATGAAAGCATAAGCTCCAATAATTCCACTATGGGGTATTTACCCCAAGAAGACAAAAACACTAATTTGAAAAGATATGTGCAGCCTTATGTTTACTGCAGCATTATTTACAATTACCAAAATATGGAAGCAACCTAAGTGTCCATTGGTAGATGAATGGATAAAGAAGATATATGTACACACACACACACACAGACACACACACACACATGCACACAAATATTATGCAGCCATAAAGAAGGATGAAATCTTGCCATTTGTGACAACATGGTTGGATGAAGAGGCAATTATGCTAAGTGAAATAATTCAGACTGGGAAAGACAAATACCATATGATTTCACTCATATGTAGAGTCTAAAAAACAAAACAAACACAAAGAAAAAGCAGAATTAGACCTATTAATAGAGAGAATAAGCTGATGGTTGCTAGAGGGGAGGGGGATAGGAGGATGAAAAAAATGGGTGGAGGAGAGTGGGAGATATAGGCTTCCAGTTATAAAATGAATAAGTTACAGGAATGAAAGTCACGGCGTAGGGAGTACTGTTAATGACCTTGTAAGAGTGTTGTATGGTGACAAATGGTACCTACACTTGTGGTGAACACAGCATAATGTATAGAGATATTGAACCACCATTATGTACAGCTGGAACACTGTGTGTCAACTATACTCAAATAGAAACAATTAGGAAAAAATCATAAGACAATAAACACAAGAATTCAATAAAAAACAAATGAAATTGATTAACTTAAGAAATGGTTCATAGAAAACAACAAACTGAAAACTCTATCAAGGGAGAAACTAAAATACAAATAAACTCAGAACAGCTGACCATCAAATTCTCTGATTTTTTTTAAGTTTAACAAACTTTAAGAATTTTTTAAAAATTCTAAGACCTATGAATACATTTCAAAGTCTAGAAGTATAATTTTATTGAAATGAACAGCATTTATTGTATTAGAATAGAAATGTACTTGGAGCGCCTGGGTGGCGCAGTCGGTTAAGCGTCCGACTTCAGCCAGGTCACGATCTCGCGGTCTGTGAGTTCGAGCCCCGCATCAGGCTCTGGGCTGATGGCTCAGAGCCTGGAGCCTGTTTCCGATTCTGTGTCTCCCTCTCTCTCTGCCCCTCCCCTGTTCATGCTCTGTCTTTCTCTGTCCCAAAAATAAATAAACTTTGAAAAAAAAATTAAAAAAAAAAAGAAATGTACATAAGATATACTCTGATAAGTTCTCAAACGTTCTAAAACCCAAGGTGTTTTATTAATAAATTCTTTCAAAGTGTAGGTAATGCACATGCTATATACATGTTTTGAGAATAGAGTTAAATATATTCTACACCAAAAAACAAAAAATCAAAAAGGTCAAGCATACTTACGCTATTGAGACAAATTCCTGAATACAATGTTAACGAATACCATTTAATGGTAGTTTTGAAAGAATAATGCACCATTGGCACAGTATAATTTATCTCAAGAAGGGTAAGTTGGCTCAATACTGGGAAATCTTTTCCTATGATATACCATTACTTCAAAAATGTAATAAATAACAAAAATTTCCCTGAAAGGGATTAAATCCCCAAATTAGTTATCTTCTATTGAACTTCCTCATAGTTATACATAAAATTATACTGTATCAATCCGAAATAGAGTGTCTATTTTTTTTTATTTTTTTTTCAACATTTATTTATTTTTGGGACAGAGAGAGACAGAGCATGAACGGGCGAGGGGCAGAGAGAGAGGGAGACACAGAATCGGAAACAGGCTCCAGGCTCTGAGCCATCAGCCCAGAGCCTGACGCGGGGCTCGAACTCACGGACCGCAAGATCGTGACCTGGCTGAAGTCGGACGCTTAACTGACTGTGCCACCCAGGCGCCCCTAGAGTGTCTATTTTAAATCAAGAGCCAATATCATACTTACTGGTGAAATATTACTTCCTTTAAAGTTCAGAATGATACAAAGGCATGTACAATTACCATTATTCACCAATGTTTTAGTCATTCTGCAAATATTATAAAACATAAAACAGGATACACACAGGAAAGGAAGAGATAAGATATCATTGGCAAAAGATAAAAAAAGATAACATGGGATATCTAAAAATTCACAGGAATTAATTGAAAATCTAAAAGGTTAATAGAAGAGTTCAGTGAAGTATCTATATTAAAAATAATTTTAGAAAAACATATGGAATCCTTATATAATAGCAACAACTAGGTAAGAAAAATAATGTTAAAAGAAATCCTGGCAAATGACAGTGGGCTGAGAGCTCCCTATTGGAGCTCCTATGCTGCTGTATGATCTTTACTAAGTAGATAAACACAGTCTCTTGCATTTGGCACGTGGCAGTTGATCTTATGTTTGCATTCTTTTCAATTCCATCATTAAAGAAATACAAAACAATTCATATTCACCCAGAAAAGATAGCAGTACACATTCAGTATATCGCCCCAAGTCTGTATTTACATGTGCTCTGTGTTATAATACAGTCTGAAGAAGAACTTCATTGCCTTGATATTCCATGAAATATCCTGCTGGTCCTGTATGTTGATGATGTTGTATAATTGTATAAGGTAATCAAGATGTAGCAAATACTCTGGATATACTGCTGAAACACATATTTGCAGGGATTGGAATATATCCTACAAAGTTCCCGAAGCCTACCAAGGCAGTAAGTTTTTAGGAGTCCAGTGGTCAAGCATATCCAGAATATCCTTTCTAAGTTAAACATGTTGTATCTAGCATGTTGTATCATCTACCACTAAGAAGGAAGAACAGCATCTAGTAGGATTCCTTGAATTTGTGAGATAGTACAAACTGCCTCAGAAATATTGCCCTAATTATCAGGTGACTCTCAAGGATGCCAAGTTGAATGGGGTCCAGACCAAGCAAGGATTCTGCAGCATACTCAGAGTATGGTACAAATTGCCCTGCTTCTTGGGCAATGTGACCATTAGATCCAATGCTACTGAAAGTATCCATGGTGGATAAGAACAATTTGTGCCATGTCTGAGAAGCCTCAACAAAAGAGTCAAAGTTAAGGCTCTGGGTTTCCTGAGCAAAAACATGAAAGAACAGGAAACTATTTGTCATTTGAAAACCAGATGCATTAGTGTAACTAGACCCAAATAAAGAGTAAAGTCCATGGGCATCAAGTGACTATATAACCAGAGTTTCTAATTAGTAACTAGATATTGTCAAGTCCATCAAGGTACAATGCCAGGTGAGCAAAGTAGCAACTTGTGATAATGGTACATTTTGAATCAAGCCCAGGATGGTCTCAATGGATCAAATAACCGACACAAATATGTGGCCAAGACCCCTTAGTCACCTATCTCCTGCATTCACATACTTCTCTATCAGCTTCATATTTAAGGCCTTTTAGGTTATCTTCTACAAGGCCAGCTGATGGAACAGTGCAATTTGGGGTATAGTTCACAGATGGGTCAAATATGTGTGTAGGTATAAGCTGAAAATGGAATGAGGAAGACTACAGGCTCACTCAAAGACTGTCCATAGTAAGAGGCAACCCTCCAAGTACACAGAATTTTGAGCAGTATATTTGGTATCTCTTTTATATGGAGAGAGAAGGGGCCCTGAGGTAGGAGTACACACTGATTCTTGGGCAGTACCCAATAGTGTAGTTCTGGGTCTGTAAACCATAGCCTGTGGGCCAAATACAACCTGGTGTCTGTTTTATAAATAAAGTTTTATTGGAACACAGCCACACTCATTCGTTTACATATTGCCTATAAGTGCTTTTGGCTACAATGGGAGAGGCTAGGTAGCTGCAGGAGGAACTATTATGGCCTGCAAAGACTTATTATCTGGTTCTTTATATAACAAGTTTACCCACCCCAATACTATTCATTGGGAAAGGATCAAAATAACAAGACTGGAAGGTCAGAGACATGACCATATCTGGGGAAAATGTGTGTGAATATAGAGATGAGAGTGGGCACAAAATGTGCAGAACTTTGTTTCTCATATCAATGACTAGAGAAGAGACAATAAACAACCAGGTAGAAAAGATGTCTCATTCAATGGAAGTCAGCTAACCTCTGTTTTCAGACTTATCAAATCTTGGGATGGAAGCCATAAATGGGCCAAAAGCATGGAGAGGGAGAGAGACAGCACGCGCGGGAGACAGATCTTAAATATGGGTTTATGCTAACACCACTATCCCAGGGTTTACAGAGGGCCTGATGTGCCCAACCAATCAACATGAGATGTCCAAATAATATGAATGCATCAGATTAAGGATCCCATCTTACACCTAAAGAGATGCAAACATGGGTACAGATCAGAGGACTTACTGTTTCTACCAAACTCATAATTCATATAGTCAGCCTGATAGAGCACTATAACAGACTCTTAGAGGTTCAGCTACGGTTTCAGTTTGGGGAACTGAACCACCCTCCGTGATGGTTCTGAAGCCAATGATATCTGAAGCCAATGGTCTTTATATGGTATTGTGTAATTGATAACTAAGCACACAGTTTTATCCTCTCACCATCACTCTCAAGAACTCATGTGGGACATTTGTGCTTTCTATTCCTGCAACTTTAGCCTTCGTGGGAATAGAGGTCCTGAAATACTGGAAGTGGGTGCAAGGTGGAAATGGCAGCTAATGCTTCCATCATGGATGCAGTAAGTGTTCTGCTAAACTTAAAGCTATGACCGTGTGGTCATTCTGAATTTTTTATGCCAGAAAACAAGCAGTCAATGAAAGGAGCCATCATAATTGGCTCTGATTTTCACAAAGAACTAGAATTCTGCTGAATAATAGGAGCAAGGACAATATATGGAATTCTAAGGCTTATTGGGTTCCTCTTGGTGTTCCCATTTCTAAAATATATAAGGAACACTACAAATGAATACGATAACAAAAAAAATGTGCAAAAGGTTAGAATAGACTATTCACAAAAGAGGATATCCAAATGGCCAACATAAATCATGAAAAATCATGATTTCCTCTGTTAGTCATCAAAGAAGTGCAAATTACACCACAATGTGATGCCAATACACACCCACCAGAATGACTAAAAGGAAACAAAACAAAATAAAACAAAACAGAAAAAACCAAATGTTGACAGGATGTCAAAACCAAAACCCTCATATGCTGCTGGTGGGGGTGTAAACTGGTATACTACTGTGGAAAAATGTTCGGCAGGATCTAAATGTGTGCATCTAAAAGATGTGCACTGGAATGTTCATAAAAGCATTATGTGAAATAAGCCCAAATCTAAAACTATCCTAACCCCATTAGCAATAGAATAGATAAGTAATTATTGTATATTCACATAGCCGATTGTAGCAATAAGAATGAAAAATCGACAGAGGTGCCTGAGTGGCTCAGTCGGTTGAGCTTCTGACTCTGGCTCAGGTCATGATCTTGCAGTTCGGGAGTTCAAGCCCTGCATTGGGCTCTGTGCTGACAGCTCGGAGCCTGGAGCCTGCTTTGCGTTCTGTGTCTCCCTCTCTCTCTGCCCCTCCCCCACTCACGCTGTGTCTCTCTCACTCTCAAAAATAAATAAACATTAAAAAAATTTTAAAGAATGAAAAATGGACAATTACTTGCAAAAATATAAATAAACCAAATAAACATAATGCTGAATGAAAGAAGTCAAGCAGAAGAATACATAGTGTGATTTCATGTACATAAAGTATAAGAATAGGCAAAGACCACCTAGGATGTAGAAATCACAATAGTGTTCTCCTTCCGGGGAAGAAGGTTGTAGATAACTACAAATAAACAAAGCTTCTGGGGTTCTGTTGATACCCTGTTTTTTTGATAGGATTATGGGTTATGGTTGTGCTCAATTGATGAAAATTCACTGATCTGTATACTATTTTCACCTTTCTCCTATATATATTTTAATGAAAAGTTTAAAGAAAGAGAAAAATTGTAACCTTATTTGTTGTTAGAGTCAAGGACATCTAGGTTAAATGTTTAAAAGATTAGAACTATCTATAGATAAAACACTAAATTATTAATAATAGCTGTGTATGGTGCTAGGAAGATTTTTCTTCCTCCTGTTTGTCTGCATTTAATGAGCAAATATGGCTTCAACATAGAAAATATTTTCAGCTGAAACTGCTTTTTTCATAATGTTAAATTAAATCTATTTATCATTTTTTAGTCATGAGAACATAGACTAGCATTACGATACTTTTTAATATGTTGGACGTGCCTCTAATCTTCAGAGCCATGTCGCTGGTATTGTTAATACCAATCAAACTTGAATAAAAAAAGAAAAAAAGAGAGAGATGGCCTGCCTCTTTTGTCTTGCTCACTGGGCATGTTGGAACATTTGTGATAGCTGAAGTCAAGATGCCTGGACTACATTCTTAACATCCTCTCTCCCTTCTTCCACGATATTAAGACAGTTCATCTTTAGTACACTTCTAATCGTGCACAATATGTTCTAATCCTTCCCATCTGCTTGTTCTCCTCTCCCACTCATCATTTTCACAGCCTCTTTTGAAGTCTAAAAAGAATAGTTACCTCCTTACAGAAATACCTTTCCAAAAAACAGGTTGAATACATTAAATACCTTGTTTAGAATTCACAATAGGCAAGAGGCCTAGACAATGTCCATCAACACATTTCTCTCTTAATTTCCACAGTATTTAGTGTTCCAATTAACATGGAATCTTGTATATTGAGTGCAACTCTCAATTTGGAGCTCCAACATGCTTACTGCTCCACCTCTGTTTCACTGATTATCAATTCAATAAAGATAATAATATAATAACTAATAATATAATAATATAAAATGAAAATAGAGCAACCCTAGGCAGCAGAGGATGAAGTTACTGAATATGCATTAATTAGGATAGCATTTGTGATCAATCACTATATTCATCAAGGTCTAATAAAAACAGAATACCTTGTAAGTGTTTAAAAGAGAGATTTGTGGGTGCCTGGGTGGCTCAG
Organism: Felis catus; assembly: GCF_018350175.1. NCBI lineage: Eukaryota > Metazoa > Chordata > Mammalia > Carnivora > Felidae > Felis > Felis catus. The sequence goes on along the minus strand of NC_058385.1, from coordinate 27,948,132 downwards.
TCACTTAAGTGCCTGACTTTTGATCTCCGCTCAGGTCATAATCTCATGGTTGGTAAGATCAAGTCCTCAGGTTGGGCTCTGTGCTGACAGCAGGGATCCTGCTTGGGATTCTCTCTCTCTCCCTCTCTCTCTCTGCCCCTCCCCTGCTTACACACATGCTCTCTCTCTCTCTTTCTCTCTCAATAAGTAAATAAATAAACTTTAAGAAAAAATTAAAATGAAATAAAAAAGATATTTTATTACAGTAAAATAGATGCATAGATGATGTAAGAACTTATGGGGTCATTAACCCAGAAATAAGCCATTAGGAAGCCATTGCCACTCCTGGATGAGAAGGTGTGGTTTAGCTTACACCCAGAAACCAGGGTCACATTATATAAGTCAGAATCAATGACTTGTCCAGCAGAGCTGGAGCCATGAAAGGATATTTGCTGTTGGCAGAGATGCTGCCCAAGGAAGAGACAGCTGATTTTAGAATAAATGTGTCAAAATGCAATCACCTTCCCTAAACACACAGTAGCAGAAAGTAGAATGGAGAGACTGACCTAGTTTTATCCTACCCTGAATTTTCACCCTTCCCTGATCATCAAAAAAACAAAACAGGGGCATCTGAGTGGCTCAATCAGTTACACATCCGACTCTTGATTTCAGCTCAGGTCATGATCTCACAGTTTGTGAGATAGAGCCCCACATCAGCTCTGCGCTGACAGCACGGAGCTTGCTTAGGAGTTTCTCTGTGCCTCCCCCACCCCCACCCCCACATGCTCATGTGTTCTTTCTCTCTCTCTCTCTCTCTCTCTCAACAGAAATAAATAAACATTAAAAAAAACACAAAAGATGAGCCATTAGATTCAGGACTAATCTCAGCCCTTAAATTTTGACATTTGCTAATAAAATAACCAACAATCCCTATTCCTGGTATATGAAAGATGAATAAAAAATTTCCTGAATCAACAAATCACCTAATTTGTACTATTCCGAGAGTGGCAAAGAAACCATAACTGAAACATGTACTTTTGCCCATTTTATCCTATTTGAAGTAGCATTTAGAATAGATAGAAACTACATATAACTAGATGTATATATAATATGAATAAGTATCTATCTATCTATTTATCTGTCTACATCAATCCAGGCTAATATTTACAGGGAAAGATGTTTAACAGTGCTTTCTCTGGTCCCCTGATGAACTTCTTTCAGAGATAATTTTCCAAATCTTCTCATATTCTTTCACATCAATTTAACCATGGTTAAATGTCTTGGAATAAATGTCCTAGTAACCTAGTAATTCATGTTAACTTTTTGTTTTTACTTTTTAAGTAAACTTTTTTATTTTAGAATAGATTTAAATTTACAGAAACATTGTGAAGATAGTATCGAGACTTCCCACACTCCCCATTGCCAATTTTCCCTTTATTAACATCTTTTCATTAGTAAAGTACATTTATCACAATGTTCAACTGATGTGGATACATTATCAACTAAAGTCTACACTTTATTCCAATTTTCTTAGTTATTTTATTTTATTTTATTTTATTTCATTTTATTTTATTTTATTTGAGAGAGAAAGAGCACACATGAGCAAGGAGAGGGGCAGAGAGAGGAGGGGAGAGAGAATCCCAAGCAGGCTGTGTGCTGTCAGAGCAAAGCCCAAAACAGGGCTTGACCCATGAACCATGAGATCATGACCAGAACAGAAACCAAGAGTCCGATGCTTAACCAACCGAGCCACCCAAGTGTTCCTTTAGCTTTTACCTAACGTACTGTTAGTGTTCTAGGATCCCATCCAGGATACCAAATTACATTTAGTTGCCAGGTCTCCTTAAGCTAGTCTTAGCTATGATAGTTTGTCCGACATTTTTTGTTTTTTGATGCCTTTAACAGTTTTGAGGAGCACTGGTCGTGTATTTTGTAAACTGTCCTTCAATTACGATTTGTCCAATAATTTCTCCAGGATTAGATTAGGATTTAGGATTTGAGAGGAAGATCAAGAGGTAAAATGACATTTTCATCACATCATGTCAAAGTACATACTATCAACATGACTTATCACTGTTGATGTTGACCTTGATCACCTCACAAAGGTAGTGATATCTCTCAAAGGTTTGTCAGATCTCTCCACTGTATGTTACTCTGCTCTTTTTGCTGCTTCTATGCTATACTCTGGGGAAGAAAGTTACTGTGCACAACTCACACTTAAGGAATGGCAAGATATGCTCTTTCTCCTTGAGGGTGGAGTACCTATATCAAATATTTGGAATTCTACTGCTTGGAAGATTTGTCTCTCCTTCTCCATTTATTTACATCAGTATGTTCCTGTGGATATTTATTTTATGTTTTAGGTTATAATTCAATACTAATTTGTTTTCTTGCTTACATATTTCCAGCTTTACACAGCAAAGCTTTTACATCTGGCTTTGTGTCCCTTTGATATTTCCTTATCTTGTGGGGTTTTTTTGAACTCTTCCTCAATTTCTAGCACTGCAAGATGCTCCAGGATGATCTTGTATGGATATTTTTTGCAACATTCCTAAAATCAGCGTTTCTCCATGAGGCCCTGGTTTCTTTTTTGGAGAATGGTATTAGAAACTAAGAGGTGGGTGCTAAGCATACTTTTTGCTACTGGGATATCATTGCTTTTAAGACCTTTCAGCTGACAGAGAAAATATATGTGTTTATATTAACCCATGTATATGCACATATCTATAAATATTTCTCTCTAATGCATATCCATTTGTATCTATACTAAGATAAACATGACCTCATATTGATTTATCCATCTCTAATCCATGGATTCTATGTATAGTGGTTTCAGAATGGTTACCCTGTACCCCAGTAGGAAATGTTCTAAACTAGAGTACAGTAGGGAGTGGGGCTGAAAATAGGGTTAGTAGAAAGCTTTGATAAAAATGTGAGAACTAGATACCTAGACTTCCTTCCCCATTTTAAGAAGGTGGGTAACCTGAGCCAACCTATGTATTATGCACAGCAGTCACAAGCCCACAATTCTTTTGGAGACCCATAAGAATGTTTTAATTTCTTGTACATTCAGAGCTAAAAAGTGAGTTTCATTCAGCCTGGATTATATTTGTCTTTACAAACACAATCATAAAATATAATTTTTGTTTTATTTTTTTAAGGAGGAAGGTATTCATGAAGGCAAATGAGTGTCATCATGCAGTCCTGTGAAAAATATTAGGAGAGTTTATTTGATTTGTGGAGACGTTGAAACAGAGTTTGAGATTTAGGCACTTTGTTTAAAGGAGACAGGCTAATGATTCTGATAAAGGGGGACAGAAAATGGAAAGTCTGGTCACTAAAATGCCCAATTCCTGGGTCTACTTCTACAAACAGGCTTTTATGATTTTTTTAATTTATTTTTTTAAACTGGCTTAATCAATCTCTATGCCAGAGTAAAGAATGAAGGATTAATTTTGAGAGAATTGACAGACTCCAAAGAAAAAAAATCCACAATTACCCAATGAAAAAGCATTTTGTCAAGCTATAGCCATACAGTAATGCTACCAGCCCACAAATCCTAGCTCTGCAAAATAGCTTCTAACTCATAAATGCTTTCATCTTAATTATAAGTAGGACACAGAAAGCATTGTCATATGCCATAAGGTCTCTAATTAAAAAAGAAAAGAAAAGAAAAGAAAAGAAAAGAAAAGAAAAGAAAAGAAAAGAAAAGAAAAAAATATTAAAGCAGAGAGAATGCTAATGCAGGGGGCAAAAAACTTCCCTCAAAGAACAAAGAAAGAAAGAAAAGAAACCTAATTTTAATAGTCTCAGAGAAATAAAGACAATATATTATATCTAAAAACATGAAAAATATGCATAGTTGATTTTTTAAATATTTATTATTTATTTTGAGAGGGGGGGGAGAGAGAGAGAATATGTGCATGAGTGCGAGGGGCAGAGAGAGAGGGAAAGAGAATTGCAAGCAGGCCCCAGGCTCTCAGTGCACAGTCAATGCAGCGCTCGATCCCACAAACTCTGGGATCATGACCTGAGCTGAAATCAAGAATAGGCTGCTTAAACTACTAAGCTACCCAGGTGCCCAGCATGCTTGATTTTTTAAAACATATATTTAGGCAATAAGGAGGAGCTCCTGGAAATTACAAATATAATAGAAAAACATAAAATACAATAAAACATATAGAATATACATATAGAATATAGAATATAGAGTAAATCTCCCAGGAAACAGACCAAAAAGAAAGAGAAGAAAAGATATGAGAAAATAAATTAATCAAAATAGAAGTACAATTTTATGACGAATAGGAGTCCCAAATGATGAGACTAGAGAAATCCAAAGCAAACAATGTATAAAGGGCATAAAATAAGTAAACTCCTAGAACTTAAATACTCAAAGGGCCTATGAAATACCTTAAATTCAAGAATAAAAATACCCACACCAAGGCAAATTATTTTTGAAATTTTAGGGCAGAAAATAAAAGTTCCAGACCAAAAAAAAACAAACAAACAAAAAAAAACAAAAAAACCCAGAGTACCAGAAATCAGATTTCTTGTCTATAATATTGTAAGCTAGAACAAGGGCCAATGTGTTTAAAATTTTAAAGCTATAATTTTACATCCAAAACACAAACTATTTCCAACTTATAATTCTATATCCAGACAAAATGTCAACCATGAAGTTATAATAAAGGTATCAACCGACATGGAAAGTTTTTAAACAATTAGTCCTGTAGACCATTTCTCAAGGGGCTACTGGACAATTTTGCTTCAAAACAAAAATTCAAAAGAAGATATTGAAACTGATAAATCAGCTGATACATTTTGAAGTGATTGAGGAAGTTTGCGTAACTCTGGCAAAGATTTTGACAATGAATTAGTTTTTGTTATTAGATTAATTCAGCGAATAGCCCAAAAAAGTAATGATTAACAACACCATGGAAAACGAAAAGATGGGATAAAAAAGGAAGAACAGTATACTACATGGTTTAATTGTGATGAAAATGTTTGCATATAATAGTGAAAATATTGATTACTGTTTTATAGATGTGGTATATTAATACATGTGGAGGTGGTGAATGTGTGGAGGTGTGAATGTGCATGATGTAAGGAAACTAAATCCATATCCTCCTAAGCCTCTTGAATATGTCCACCTCTTCCAATCTCACCAACCTTGTCTTTCACTTCTTACCTGGACTCCTCTAGCAAATTACTAACTGATTGTTGTACATGCATTCTTTCCATAGTCTGTTCTGCATTCTACAGCCAAAGCACACTTTTCTACAGGCAAGTCCAGTCATATCACATTGTACCCTTTAAAGTATTCCCAAAGCCCTAGGACAAAGACCCTAGTCTTTGCTATGGCCCTCCAGGTTCTACATGATCTAGGTCCTTCCTACTCTAATTCATTACTTTGTATCCCTCGTCCCTTCACTCTCTTTATTTCACTAGCCTTTCAAAGATGTCACAGAAACTTTCCTGCATAGAAGTGTATCACATGCTATTCCTTCTTTTCAGAAAGCTTGTCTCCCACTTATGTCCCTGATATTACCTCCGATGAGTTGGCCCATTGTCCTACACATCTTGACTCAAGTATCATTTGCTCAAGGATGTTTTCTGATCTCCAATAATAGAAACTAAGTAATAGCCATTTACCAATTCTTTCTAAAACATCCTACTTGAAGTTCAAAGGAATGGTTTTCTATTTGCATTCATATTATGTTTATTCAGGCTATAACTAATTGAATTACATAATTAAAATCACAAGTAAAACTATAGCATAAAAAAGTTTAAGAACAAATGCAACTGATGTAATAAGGGCACAACAGAATGTGTAGGAACAAAAAGTGAGCATATTAGTGAGCAGCCTACTCCTTGCTAGTGCTTAGCATGGCTGCTACCTCAGCCATGAAGTTTTATAGAGTAATGGAAAGTATCAGGGAATGAGGGGTGTCAGTTAAAAAAGGGTCAGGTGAAAAAGCTTCTACTACATTTGGTTCATTCTTAAAAGTTCTGTGAGGCAAAGACATGTTTGCATTGGCTCATCAGGTTAAAGCTATGGTCTAGCATAGTCAGTGCATGAAACAGTAGATACTCAACAAAGATTCTGCAAATAAGTGAATACAAAAAACATGAAGTTTGTAAACAGTCTGGTGGCTACTGATCACATATCCCCCACGTCTGTTTCACTGATACTGTCTGGAACATTTGTGCTGACCTTCTTGTTCTTTGCCTTGCAAATAATTTCCACAGCACTCTGTAATTGTGTTGGTAATTGTGTTGTTCAAAAAGCTCTAATCCACAAATTAACTGTGCTTTAGAGCATGATTAAACTCCAAAAAGCAAAATTGCTGAGGAAAATCCATTACTATTATCTAAACAGCTGAGCGACTTCCCAAAATATTCATAACACAAATTGTTCTTCTAAAGGCAAAAATGAAAATTGTTTATGATTTGCAGAAAGGCTAAGTTAAATAAAAAATGTTAGCAAGGCTTAAGGGGGCAAAGATAATATATTCTCTGTATAACTGGGCATCTTTAAACTTATTTTAAACATTAAATTATTTAAACTACAAAAAAATATCATACATGGAACTTAAGTAAATTTGTTCTGAATAATAAGAATGAATTAAAAACTGTAACTTAGATAATTATATTTGGGTTGATATCACTACTAATGATTTTAATTATACTTAGTAGGAATAAAAGGAAAAAAAGCAGACACACCTTATCAGACACAAACATAATAGGGCATACTTGACCTTTTTGCTTATTCTCTTTACAGTTGCTTGTATTTTTTATTACCTTTTTTAAATTACAAAGATATTACATGCTTTCAGTGACAAATAAAACCTAAAAAAAGTTAAGACTCTGCATACACCCCTGGATAACCACTACTTTGATCCTTTTATGTACAAACATATATCTATAGCTATATAGATTTGTATATAATATATAATGTATGTATAATGTATAATATGTAATATATATTATATTACTTTCATAATAATTGTATGATACTAATCCATTAATTGGAACTTTGCTCTTAAATTTTTGTTAAGATTGTAGATCTTCCTTTAGTTCAGTATATATAGATATGTTTGATTTTTAGATCTCTCTCATTTTAAATTATATTAGTTTACTTATTGAAACTATGAAATCATAAGTGCCTAATGCTGAAAAATGTGTTTGTTAGAATAAAATACTTTTGCTTTAAGTGCTCTATTAGAAATTCAAGATAACAATCCTTTACAAATATTTAATGTTAAAGGATATGATGCATTACTTGCAATGTTCAACCATATTTACTATTCCAAACATGCAAATGTCTATCAAATGCTATTAGAAATTTTAATACCTCTAATTGTTACCCCAGAAAACACTAATAGGATAAATGTTTAGATAAGTCAGTGCTGAACTCTTGCAAATTTCATTTCAAAATTCCCAGTCATATTATATTCATATGCCCTGGTTGCACAGGTTTTAGAGCTTGTTGTGTGCTAAGACACACTGTGAGAAGAAAAGAGGAGAAAGGCAACAACTAAAATATTTCACATCACTAATCAAAATACTTTCTATAAAATTATGCCAACTGCACCATAAATATATTGACCAATTATGCCATTTCTGCAGGGATCTCAGTTTAATAGTATTCATGGAAGAATTACAATGATAAAGTTCCGAAAAATAGAAGTGCTCTTTTTTCTTTTCTGTCATCACAGTTTTATAGCAGATATGTGTTTAGCAAGTTTCATTTCCTTCTATGACAATTCATGGAGGAGTAAAACCTTTTTTCCTCCTCATGCCCACAGACGCAGTATTTGAAATGCTCTTCATTCTGTCCTGAATTCCAACAAGTCTTTGAGACTTAAAGAAGCCAATACAAAGAAGGACATCTTCTTTCCAGAATTTGACTCTTAAAGTCTCATAGAGATGAAGCAATGGTAATGATTTCAGAGAACACTTGTATAAGATAGAAATCTACTTCGTCTATACTCTAGCTGAGGAGAAGGAATGCTTTAACCTTGAGACACCCTTTTATTTTGTCTCTATGTGGATGAATGTCTCTTGGATAGAGCTACTACAAAAGTAATAGGCAAAGAGCCCACATCATATTCATTCAGTGTGGACGCCCATGTAAATGTCCATGTTGATTGCACTATACCTTGAAACGGGAAGCATCTTTAAAAGAAACATCAGGGGCAAATTAACAGTATTTCACCAAGTGATATATTCATTCAAAACATAAAAGTGAAATATAAGGGCTACAGTCTGCTGCTTTCTAAGGTCAGTTTTATAAACAACTTTGTTCACAAAATTTTATAACCACCTCCATCCCACACTCACCTAGGAAATGAAAACAGCTAATTTTAATTCTATTGGGTCACAATCTGAAGAAAGATTTGTATGATATATAAAGAATCATAATCTGTAAATTCTTGGCTCAACTTTAAATACACAGTGAGGAAAAGTAACTTTTTTCAGAAAGGATATTCTACTCCAATCTTACTTCCCCACAAGAATCATCTATTTTTATATCAGTCAGAGAAAAAGTTACGCTTCAGTGACAGGCTATTTCCCAAATCTCAGAGAGTTAAAACATTATAGGATAATTTCTCATTCATATTACCTGTCTATTATGAATCCAGGTGGTTCTTTGTTCTGGATTGTTCTTATTCTGAATCCAAACTGAAGGGCTCACTCTCTGGAAAAGTGCTGGTCCCAGTGGCAGAGATGAAGAGCTCTGGAGAATCTTGTGCCAGACAGGTACTCTCATGCTTCATCTTTGCCTCACAACTCATTGGCCCAAACTAGTCACATAGCTCCATTGAGTTACAGGGTCAGGATTACCAGTCCTGAGAAGTTAATGAATGCCTGGAAGGAAGAGAAACAAAAATACTACTGCTAAATAGCATTAATGAACATGCTGTCTACCAAATACTCACCTTCTCTCCCTCCTTCAGAAAAGAAATATTTATCCTCTCCCCCAGGGAATCAATTCCATGACCCCAGACCCCATCCAGGCTTGGCATCAAACCCAAACCCAGCATCAAGTGTGTCTAGCTCCTCTTGATCTGAAGACCAATGGACTAAACGGTTATCTGCAAATGTCAACTCAATATTCAACAGTGGAACAACAACAGAATACCTACAATCACACTCACTCTTGTCACAGAATATTTAGTCAAAATTATGGTCTATTTGGCAATATAACTCTCTTTAAGACTTTGTAAACTTTTTCCTATTTAAGTCAGATCCATGTGTACCATTATTTTTAGTTATCCTTTCTTAGATATATTACCTTTCTTTGTTATTTTATCACCACCAACCTTCTTTTTCCTCCAGCCTTAATTATAAGATACTTGATTCTTGCAGATTTTGGTTGGAGAGTCACATGCTTAATCTCTTTTCTCTCAATCATTTTATTCAAATGAATAGGCCTCCTAGATACTATAGCCTCATTTGGACCATTGTTCTAAGATTTTTTAATCCATTCAGAGTTTTTATAATAGAGGTGACAGCCTTATTTATTTATTTATTTATTTATTTATTTATTTATTTATTTATTTTAACGTTTATTTATTTTTTTGGGGACAGAGAGAGACAGAGCATGAACGGGGGAGGGGCAGAGAGAGAGGGAGACACAGAATCCGAAACAGGCTCCAGGCTCTGAGCCATCAGCCCAGAGCCTGACGCGGGGCTCGAACTCACGGACCGCGAGATCGTGACCTGGCTGAAGTCGGACGCTTAACCGACTGCGCCACCCAGGCGCCCCTAACAGCCTTATTTTAAATTTGAAACTCGCCATAAGAATGAATTTTAATTGACCTTTATTTGTCAAAAATTGCCTCAGTTTTATCTTTCACCAATTTTGGATGAGAATTAGCTGCCTCTTACAAGGTTCAATGGCTAAAATTCTTCTTCTTTTTTAAATATATTATCTTAGTGCTCGCTTCGGCAGCACATATATTAAATATATTATCTTAATTTTTGTTTAATTTTGAGAGAAAGAGCAAGCAGGGAAGGGGTAGAGAGAGGTGGAAACAGAGGATCCAAAGCGGGGATCCAAAGTGGCTCTGTGCTGACAGCAGAGAGCCCCATGCAGAGCTTGACTGAACCCTTGAACTGTGAAATCATGACCTGAGCTGAAGTAGATGCTTAACCAGTTGAGCCACCCAGGTGCCTTGGTGGCTAAAATTCTTAACTATTCTCTTTAATTACTGTCTACAAGTTGGTTAATTCTTTTCTATTCTCTCTCTCTTTTCTCTCAATATCTCCTCTTTCTCTCATTTCTTTCTCTCTTCCTCTTTCTTCCCATCCCTCCCTGTCAAATATCAATAGTAACTCCATACATGCTTTCACTTTTCTGTTTTATAACACCTTTCTTTAAAATTACAGCTGCATTTGGTATATTATCTGCCTATCAGATGAATGTAGATTATGGTTTTACCGCATATTTCATCACTAAATAATATGAATTACCATTCTTCCAGCTTCAAATACCAGTTTCCTTGCTTTCCACTCTATGTTTCCTACGTAATGACAGACATTATAGGAATTTGGTTTTAACAATACACCAATTGAGGAGCCTAGGTTGTTCAGTGGGTTAAGCATCTGACTTCGCCTCAAGTCATGATCTCATGGTTCATGGGTTGGAGCCCTGCATCTGGCTCTGTGCTGACAGCTCAGGGCCTAGAGCCTCCTTCAGATTCTGTGTCTCCCTCTCTCTCTCTGCCCCTCCCCTGCTCATGCTCTGTCTCTCTCTGTCTCTCACAAATAAATAAAAAAAAAACTTAAAAAAAAACAATACACCAGTTATAGGTAACAACATCTGTATTAGTGATATAGGTTATGCTGTTATAACAGATAATTCCATAATTCTAGTAGCTTTAGATGGTTTATTTTTCATTCATATTATATGCCCATCAAAAGTTAACTAGAAGCTATGTTCTGGGTGTCATTACTCTACAACCCAGGCCAACAAAGGAGCTACAATCTGAAATATTTCTGAGCTCTGAAGGGTCTTGCACCAACAGTTAAATGCTCTGTCCCAGAAGTGATATATATTACTTTTTCTCAGGAGTCCCTGTGGAAAACTAGCTTCTCTACTACACCTGTGCTAAATATCTTATTTCTCTAGATCTATTCTTTTTTTTAATATGAAATTTATTGTCAAATTGGTTTCCATACAACACCCAGTGCTCATCCCAAAAGGTGCCCTCCTCAATACCCATCACCCACCCTCCCCACCCTCTTATATCAATCCTCAGATTGTTCTCAGTTTTTAAGAGTCTCTTATGGTTTGGCTCCCTCCCTCTCTAACCCTTTTTTTTTCCTTCCCCTCCCCCATGGTCTTCTGTTAAGTTTCTCAGGATCTACATAAGACTGAAAACATATGGTATCTGTCTTTCTCTGTATGACTTATTTCACTTAGCATAACACTCTCCAGTTCCATCCATGTTGCTACAAACAGCCAGATTTCATTCTTTCTCATTGCCACATAGTACTCCATTGTGTATATAAACCACAATTTCTTTATCCATTCATCAGTTGATGGACATTTAGGCTCTTTCCATAATTTGACTATTGTTGAAAGGGTTGCTATAAACATTGGGGTACAAGTGCCCCTATGCATCAGCACTCCTAGATCCCTTGGGTAAATTCCTAGTAGTGCTATTGCTGCATCATAGGGTAGATCTGTTTTTAATTTTTTGATGAACCTCCACACTGTTTTCCAGAGCAGCTGCACCAGTTTGCATTCCCACCAACAGTGCAAGAGGGCTCCTGTTTCTCCACATCCTCTAGATCTATTCTGCACACTTTTGCATACTATTCTGTGACTTGGAAGGCTACCTTCTTGTCCTAGGACTTCCAGTTGGGTTCAAGCACTGGAGGTACCAGTAAGTAATTGGAAGGCAGGAGATCAGGTTGAATTATTTGTTCTGCCATGTCCCTCACTCTGGGGTCACTGTGGATAGATTGTGTTCTTCCACTGACTGCCCAATTACCAGTCAGGTAGCCCTCGATGTTCAGCTGCACTCTTCAGGTTCTGAAACCAGATAACCATTCCCTCCCCTTGTCCCTTCAGACCTAAGGATAACAGATTTCTCTGTTGCTAACTCTAGAGTTCTACTTTGTCATTTATTGGTTTCTGTAAACTCTGCGACAACCTAACAGTCATATTTTTATTAAACATTTCTCTCATTATTCTGTTTGTGCCATTTTTTCTCCCAGGATCCTGATTTATCTACAACTAACATAAGAGGGAGCCAGAAAGCAAAATCCAGCCTACTTCCCAGAAACTAGAGGGCTATTAGAAGTATTTGAATAAGACCACTAATAACCACTAGAATGTTCTCTTCATCAAAGTCCCCAGATATAGTTATTATCTGGTTAATTCTATAATGTTAAGAATCTGTCCCTGTTACAGTGAGATTTTTCAAACCATGCATAAAAATAAGATCAGGACAGACAGGACAATTCTCAAATTCAATTCCCAAATAAAGAATAGAGCTCATATTTGTATAGATTTTTTTTTAGGTAAGTATCACTGACAATCACCTCTACATCTCAGTGTTTGTTTGAAGTTTGTAAATATGAACCAAGTCTCCAAAACTCTATCCTTAGCCTCACCTTTTCTCATAAATTCTGCTGTTAGAAGACCCCTTATTGCATCTTTGATTCAGCTTTACTACATTCTCAATGTCTCTTTTGACTTGTCCTTCTAAAACATAAAAGATTCTCTCCTTATATGGCCAATTTAAATTTCCAAGTAAGAGAATTTAATAAGTCCAACTCATCACCATTTTTATTATTTGGATAGAGATTTCTTTACAAAATGTTTCCACTAGCTCCTTTCTAATATGTAACTTGGCTATCCATGAGCCTCATGACCTACCGAAGTCCAATCAACTACAGCTAAGAGAGTCATAGAAAATCGGGCAGAGATTCAGGGGTGAAAGAATCACCAGGATAGATGAGATCTCCTTATAAGAAGAGTCTGTAGGTAGGTCAGCCATTCTAAGGCTTGTCTTAATACTACAACAAAATCTCAATTATACACTGAAAGAAACATTACCAAGAGTCAGTTCCACCTGGCATATTATATAGTAGGAAATAAAATAAGAGAACCAGGCAGCTGACACACAGAGTTGTTTTTTTCTTAAAAAGAACTTTAAAAATGTATTTATTTATTTATTTTGAAAAAAAGAGCATGAGATGGGGAGGTGCAGAGAGAGAGGGAGAGAAAGAGAATCCCAAGCAGGCTCTGCACTGTCAGTGCAGACCCCAGTGCGGGGCTTGATCCCACGAACCATGAGATAATAACTTGAGCCAAAATTAGGAGTAGGATGCTCAACCAACTGAGCCACCCAGGTGTCCCTAAAAAAGACAAAGAAATTTGGAAACTAGGAGGCGATATAACAGAATTGGTATTACTTAAACTAGTGGCTCCTAATTTGGCATCTGAACCAGCAACATCAGCATCAACTTGTAGATGATCTGTTGGAAATGTAAATTCTTGGTCTCTACCCTAGACTGATTGGATCAGAAATCCTAGAAATGGGACTCAGCACTCTGCTTGAATTCACCTCCCAGCTAATTCTGAAAAATGCTGCTGTTGAGACCCCCTGTCTGTCCTACTCCAGGGCTTCACACGCTTTAGTTAACATGCAATCACCTGGGGGTTCTGTTAAAATGCAGATTCTGATTCAGTGGGTTTGGGATGGGACTTGAGATTCTGCCTTTATAACAGGCTCCCAGGTGATGCTGATGCTCTTGGCCCATGGGGCACATTTTGAGTATCAAGGCTAAATTACCAAGTCCTTCAGAATACAATCCATTTTGTCATATTTGGCCCTTGTACAGAATAAGTAATTTCCTACCATTATTGGGAACACCTATGCATAAATGCATTTGCAGCAAAAAAAAAAAAGGAGGATGTGAAACACCTTCTAAAAGGATCTTTTGGATTCAAACCACCATGCTGTTGCGATTAAATGCAGCTAACCCAGTTGCAACTTTCTCTGGATTCTCCAGTGCCTTTTCACCAAAAAGCTTACCTTAATTTCCTTTAAGTAACCACCTCCCCAATATAATCCCCTAATTTGTAGTCCTAAATTTGAGGCTGATGACCACATCATGTTCTCTCCAGTTGTCTGATAACCCAGATTACTAGAGCTTTACTCTCACTAGCAGCTCCCTGCTGTCCTTACCTGCCAGCAGGCAGTTACAGTCCCAGACCTTTAACTTCCTTCCCTAACCTCTCAGTTTTATTAGAAAATGCCTAGGCAAAATGGTGAGGTAGCTAAAATTGCTCTTCTAAAAATCACTGTTTCACATAAGCTTCCTCTCTCCTTCTTCCCTCTTATTAACTGTGCTTTGTTCTCTCCATAGGTGGTCAAAATGGTCCAAAGAAATGCTCACCAACACCTGGTCTCATAATTGTCCTTTCTTCTTCAAGACCTCTTTAAAAACCCCCTTCCTTCAAAATCTTTCAGCTTTCTGCCCTAAAGTAGAGCTATTATGTAATATATTCTCATTAAGGTGGTAGCAATTTATAATAATTTATTTTACCACCCCATCTGGATGTATTTATATTTTAATGAAAAATGTCTGTAAAAGGCAATCCAGTAGTTCATAAACTTTGGCGATTGCAAGAATCACCTGGGCAGTTTGTTAAAAATGCAGACTCTCAGGTATTGCCTCAATCGGTTGAAATCTCTGACGCAAGGCACAGTGTTTCAGTGTGAGAATTCCTTCCTGATGTTTCTCAGGAAATGTCATTCCCAAGTCAGAAAAAAGTCATTTAAAAACATCAGGGACACAGACAAATCTTTTGAAAGATTTAAAGCTTAACAATGGACATAGAGCTGGTTTAAAGAAATCCACTGATTCAAGTCAAGCAAGAGCAGAAAACACTGACCTTCAGAGCAGAAAGTCAAGGTCAACAATTCTAGGAACCAGGACTGGAGAAGGTAGGAGGGAACCAGCTAGTAGTTAGGATCCCATCAGCCAGTATTGCTTAGAGCTGCTGCCATATTTAGAGTGTAATTCATGTTCCTGTCTGCTACTAACAGTGAGTCATTGTTGCAATTAAAATAAATATTAATAAGTGCTTATGCACAATATACTTTGTACAAATTGTATGAAGGGACTCTCAAGAAATAAGTTTTGGAAGCAAAATTAGTCCTTTCTGACACATAATTCACTATTCTGCTAGAAATCTTGCTTAGGAGGTCCATATGTTTTGTCATTTTAATCCTACTCAATAATATTCCCTGGAATTTTCTTGTATTTGAATGTCTGTTATAGGTGAATATAAATTAATGGAAGTAATACAAATTTCAACCAGAAACAAACAAATACAGTCAGAGCAAGAAGACAAAGTATTTCCCTAATATAAGAGGAAAATGGCTTTAAAAAGAATATTGGATGCCCTCTTAACAATTCAATGAAATGGAATGTAGAATGAAATGAAATTCTACATCCAGAATATCTGTCAAGAAAAAAAAATAAAGACAATCATGGCAATGAATGCTTTGTATGTTTTAAAATTTCATTCTAAGTAATTCTAAAATATTTAATATTTGTGGTATTATCTTTCCATTTTTAATGATTTTTATATATTCATTTCGTGTTAATGTTCCCATATTTTAATATTTCCTTGTTCCCAATGTCTATATCAAATACAGAATATTTTTGCATGTCACAGAAATATATAATCTTGTCACACTATATTAATCAATAATAAAAAATAACCACACATTTACTGGTCTTTTTTCATGGAAAACCACTGAAATGTTTAAGATAACCATATGACAGAAAAATGATTCCTTATGTATGATTATAGTCACTCATTATTATTTAAAAACACATGAATATAATGATACAAAAAATACAGATTTTTATGATTAAAGGAAATCAATTTCTCACTCCCAAATTCCAAATCCTAGCAATCGGCAAACACAAGTGAGATGCAGACATCTGTATCTTTAACAAACATCATAGGTCACACTAATGTGTATGTCCTGGGTGGGTAACAGTGCAGAATACTGCCTGAACATAATGGAGGTAACCACAGAGTCTTGGGGGTTTAAGGGAAGTTGCCAGAAAGACTTTGAGAGGCACTGGAGGGAGGCGCTTCCTCGTTCCTGCTGATATCCTTCAAATTATACCATACAGGTTGTACCTATATCTGCTCAGATATGATATGAAGGTATTATTACCTATTTTTATGGTTTACTGCGGTAATTAAACAATGCATCAAGCCACCTTCTTAGAATCATGACTGCCACATAACAATTCCTTTCCTCCTTTGCCCACCTTGTCTACCTTCTCCTTCCATCAACCCTGACTTCTATACCTATTTGTTAACCACAGATTGAGGACGTTAATGTGGCTCAATAAATCACTCTATGCCTCCTGTGCATCAGCATAAGCCTGAGTGTTTAAAGGAGAAATGTGGAATGAGAATAGCAATGGTGTCCCCACTGGCAGCCACTGAGGTATGTGTTGAATCAGACTAGATTGTCTGGGTTGCTTTGCACCTGTTAGAATTCAGCTCACACCTTTGCAGTAACATGGATACTACATTCGTTACAGCAGATGCCAGAATGTCTCCAGATTCCTGAAGTGATGGCTATACAAATTTGTGCTTTGAGAATTACAGTCATAAACATAGAAAAGCATGCCCATAAACGGTAGTTTAGGACTCTTGTTTGCTTTATATTCTACATTAATTGACTTAACTGAATGATTTATGTTTATGTAAAGTGTAATTTCAACAGGATGTTAAAAAGTTTCTAAGAGAATGCATTAAACAAACTAACCTTATTACGAAATATAGCATATCATAGAGCATTTTAATCTCAAAATCTTATGTTTGTAAGTCAGTATGTAGATTTTCTTATACATAACTTACAGGAAAGCAGGCAGTGCTATGTAACTGCCAGCTAAATTGTATTAGTTACTATATATTCCCTAATTAGAGAGGCAGTGAAAAGAAATAGATGGCTTTATGAAAAAGACTAAATATTGTTGGCCTGGCTTAGAGCACTTCTTATCTAACAGACCTGAGTCACCAGTGTTTTGGAACATGCTATGTCTTTACTTCCTAAATACTTATTTAAAAATATTTGCAACATTGTGTTCTTTTGGGAGAGCTAGATGTCTGCAAATGATGGCTATGTTGACCTGGCACTTCCAAAGTTAAAATTTGAGCTATCTCATGTGGATTTATTTTCATAATTGTGTATCATAGCTTACCTCTTTTTATGGAGGGCAGTATTTTACTCAGCTTCTGTATTTACCTCTTTTTATGGAGGGCAGTATTTTACTCAGCTTCTGTATCAGTGTGCCTGGAGCCCTGCCTGTACCCTGTGCTCAGGAGATATTCAGTAAATATGTGATGCATAAAACAATTCACGAGAGTCAGATGCCCGTATTCTTTCTTTAGGGTTCTAGGAAAGTGTTTCTAGTTTCCTCTGCAACCATTCTAGTGTCTCCTACTACTCATCTGTGAGGAAGTTCTTTGTGCATGATGTAAATCACTTCTACAGCGATGGAACACTGTCCTTGCTTTGACCGTTGACCTTCTCCAGGTTAAACATCACAGACCCTTCAGTTTATCCTCAAAGTGTCTCAAGTTAGGCCCAGAATGGAGGGATTAGATGTTCAAGTACAAATAAATCAGCATGGAGCAGAGCTGGTATCCAGGGCATTACTGAGTGCTGATTTGGAATCCAATAAGAGTTGAATCATTGTGGGGTAATTTTCATGTATATAAAGAATTGTCTTCATCAGGGAAGTAACTTGTCATCATACACAGACTTTTTTGTTCTTTATTTTTACACTTACAGAATTAATATATAATTTATATATGGTAAAAGTTACCCTATTTCATAATGAATAATTCTGCAGTTTTTGAAAAACACACCATCATGTAACCAATGCCACAATCAAAGCATAAAACGGCTCCTCACTCCAAAGTATTTCCCTATGGCCTTTTGTAGTCAACCCTTCCACCAGCTCCCAGACCCTTGCAAAAACGAATAGGTTTTATCTCCTTATAGTTGTGCATTTCCAAGAATATAATAAAAATGAAATCACAGAATGTAACCTTTTGATTCTGAATTCTCTCACTTAGTATAGTGCATATAAGAATCATCCATGTTGTTGTCTGTAGTTCATGCATTATTGAATAGTAATTTTATTCCTTTGTATGGATGTACCAGATTTGTTTATGCATTCTCCAGCTGAAGGACATTTGAGTGGTTCCCAATTTGGAACAATTATAAATAAAGCCACTATAAATATTTGTGCACAGATTTTTGTGAGAGCACAGAATTTCATTACACTTGTATAAATACCTAAGAATGAGATGGCTGAGTCTTATGGTAAGTGTATAACTAACATTATGAGTCTACCAGAGTGTTTTCCAGAGTGGCTGTATCATTTTCCATCCCCAACAGTAGTGAGATTTCCAGTTGTTCCCCATCCTAGCCTTCACTTGGGATGGTCAGTCTTTTAAATTATAATCCTTCTAATAGGTATGTAGTGGTATATCATTGTGCTTTTGGTTTTAATTCCCTAATGGCTAATGATATTGAGCTTTTTACATGTTTACTTGAGATTTGCATATCTTCTCTGTGGAAATGTCTATTTAAATCTTTTATCCATTTTATATTGGGTTTTTGTTCTCCTACTGAGTTTTGCGACTTTTTAAAAATATATTCTTCATACATACAAGTTTCTAGATACGTGATTTGCAAATATGTTTTCCCATTTTATGGCTTGTCTTTTCATTCTCTTAACAGTTTCTTTTGAAAAGAAGTTCTTGGGGTGCCTGGGTGGCTCAGTCGGTTGAGCTTCCGACTTCGGCTCAGGTCATAATCTCATGGTTCATGGATTTGAGCCCCACATCAGGCTTTGTGCTGACAGCTCAGAGCCTGGAGTCTGCTTTGGATTCTGTGTCTCCCTCTCTCTCTGTCCCTGCCCTGCTCACACTCTGTCTCTCTCAAAAAATAAACATTAAAAAAAAAAGATTATTAGAGCCAACAATGCTATGTCAACTAATGAGCAGTTCTAAATATGCCAGAGGAAGTTTCTCAGTACATGTGATGATATTAAATCAATTCTCTTTTTATTCAAGTCCACATTTCTCCGTTTGTCCTCAAGTATTTATATATTCATATTCTCCTTGCTTAACACAAAAGTGTAATTTCTTTTTTTTTTAATTTTTTTTTCAACGTTTATTTATTTTTGGGACAGAGAGAGACAGAGCATGAACGGGCGAGGGGCAGAGAGAGAGGGAGACACAGAATCGGAAACAGGCTCCAGGCTCCGAGCCATCAGCCCAGAGCCTGACGCGGGGCTCGAACTCACGGACCGCGAGATCGTGACCTGGCTGAAGTCGGACGCTTAACCGACTGCGCCACCCAGGCGCCCCAAAAGTGTAATTTCTTAATGTACTTTATATCATATGGAGAAATGTAAGAATTGGTTAAATACTATTCATACTCATAATTACATTGGTCACGTGTAAATCCAGTAAAACTGGTTTGCGAGCATAATTTGTTCTGGAAACATGCTTGTAATTCAAAGTACTTGTACATCAAAGTGAACTTCCCCATAAGAAATAATGGAAACTCAGATGATTTGTTCCACCACCCAAAAAATATTCATATAAAATGATTACAATACTGTAATAAAATACAAAATAATAAAGAAAATACAAAATATAAAGAAAAATAACTATATTAAACTGCATTTGAAAACCTTAGTGGCTGATGTGAGGGAAACAAGAGAGAGGAGGGTTATTGTGTAGGATGACTTTCACTATCACTAATGGAGTCACTGCTGTTGGCTCAATGGAATCTTTTTCTTCATGGGGGCCATTGTATACGTTCGCACGGATGCTGACTAGAGTACAGTATTAATAAACTCTTGTCATCTACTGTATTTAATGTAACTGGCAATAAGTCAGCAGAGGAAAGGGTCCATATCTGCAGGCAGCCTGACCTAGATGAAGCAAAGCATTCCTAACCTTATTCTTGTATGGAAAAGCAGAGGACTGTCCATAAGTACTTTGAAGTGACAAAAAATACACTAGTGTCAGATGTGGGTACCTTCCAGTGTTCTGAAAAATCACTGATTTCTGTCAAACACTGGGGCCTGAAACAGAGCATCCAAGCATGGGAGACGATCACCCACAATCCCACAGTGAGAAAGAGAGACAGGCAGAGAGAAAGAGAGAAGAACCATTGGCTTAGTTGTGATGATGTGATGTTTGGTGTCACATACTACTCGTATTGCAAGACACTGCTCATTTATCAAATTAAAATTTATTAGAAATATTTGCTCATCTTGCAGAACACTCGCAGAACAAGTTACTCACAATCCAAAGTCTTACTGTATATAAAAACATGCGTCAAGAAACCCATTTGGCTTCCAAATGTGTAATCTCTTGGGCAAAGAAATGCATCTCTAGATATTTTTCTAAAGCAGTATTTCCATTTTGTCAACATGTTAAAACCATCTGAGGACTTGATATCTTATCCTTCCCATCAGATGAAATACAGTATAGTCTCTGGGGGTGGAATCCTGGAGTCAGAATTAAAAAAAAAAAGCCCAATATGATTGAAATGAGTGGCCAACATGATACCACTTCATGAGAAATCTAAAATAGTCTAATTCACAAGAGGAGAGAGTAGAATGGTGGTTGTCAGGGCTGGAGGGATAGTAAAATAGGCAGATATTGGTCAAAGGTACAGTTTCAGTTATATAAGATGAATAGTCTTAAAGATCTACTGTACAACATAGTGCTTATAGTTAACAATACTGTACTGTATACCTAAAATTTTGCAAAGAGGATAGATCTTACATTAAATGTGTCTATCACAAAAAAAAAGAATTATAAATAAGAAAGGTGAGAGGAAACTTTCAGAGGTGATGGATAGGTTTATGACATAGACAATATTTAGTCTTTTTCATAAGACTAAAATTTTGCAAAGAGGATAGATCTTACATTAAATGTGTCTATCACAAAAAAAAGAATTATAAATAAGAAAGGTGAGAGGAAACTTTCAGAGGTGATGGATAGGTTTATGACATAGACAATATTTAGTCTTTTTCATAAGACCATCTATTTCTTTTCACTGCCTGTCAGTGTTTGTAGGTTGTATGTTTCTAGGAAATTATTCATTTCTTCTAGGTTGTCCATTTGTTGACATAATTTTCATGACGGCCTCTTATGATCCTTTGTATTTCTGTTGTATCAGTTATAATGTCTTCCCTTTTATTTTTACTTATTTGAGTCCTCTCTTTTTTTCTCGGTAAATCTGTCTAGCTAAAGGTTTGTCTATTTTGTTTATTTTTGGGAAGAAAAAGCAGCTCTTAGTTTCATGGACATTTTCTGTTATCTTTTTAGTCTCTATTTCATCTATTTCTGCTCGGATCAGTGTTATTTCCTCCATTTGCGAACTCTGGGCTTTGTTCTTTATCTAATTGTTTGAGTTATAAAGGTTGTTTATTTGAGAGCTTTTTTCTTAATTTGGGAATTTATCACTAGAAACTCTCTTCTTAGAACTGCTTTTGCTGCATCCCAAAAGTTTTGGTATGTTATGTTTCCATTTTCACTTGTCTCAGGTTATTTTTATATTTCTCTTTGACTTTGACTCATTAGTTCTTTAGTAACGTGTTGTTTAATCCCCACATGTTCATGGATTTTACAGTTTTCTTTAACTGATTTCTAGTTTCATACCATTGTGCTTCGAAAAGGTGCTTGATATGACTTCAATCTTTTAAAATTTATTAAGACTTGTTTTGTGGACTAACATGTGATCTATCTTGGAGAATGTTTCACATGTGCTTGAGAGGAATGTGCATTATGCTTTTGTTGAATGGAATATTCTGTACATATCTGTTAGGTCCATCTGGTCTAACCTGTAGTTTAAATCCAATGTTTTCTTATTGATTTCCATCTGGATGATTTGTCCATTACTGAAAGTGGATATTGGAATCTCCTTATATTATTCTATTGGTATTTCTCCATTCATATATGGTAATATTTGCTTTAGTGAGTCTTTTGTAGGCAACATATACTTGGGTCCTTTTTTTAAATCCGTTTAGTCACTCTATGTCTTTTGATTAGAGAATTTAGCCCGTTTCTGTTTCAAGTTATTACTGACATGTATGAACTTACTGTTGCCATTTTGTTAATTTTCTTATTGTTTTTTAATTCCTTTCTTCCTCTCTTGCTCTTTCTTTGTTATTTAATGATTTTCTATAGTATTATGCTTTTTCCTATTGGGGGCAGGGGAAGACACAGAAAGCCATCCTCATAATGATTACAATGTTAAATGTTATATCTGCTTTCTCTAAGGTTTTTGATTTTGCAAATTTACCATTTAAAATAGGTTTATTCATCATTTAGAAGTTGAAGATATAATTCAGGAATTCCAAGATGAAAAGAAATATAGAAGATAATATATTTAAGTTAAAGCTGATGGAACATTTTTCTTTCTTATTTGAGTATCAAATACTTGATTCTTGCCTAAAACTACAAAACAGTCTTAACAACTAACACAGATAATTGTTTTAGGGGAAAAAAGCCCTCTAAAAGTAAGCACATATGAGTAGTCTGTAGCTTTACAAACAACTTAAAAAATGTTTACTAGTCAAAATTCCCAAAGTTTACTTTGAACACAAAACCCTTCAGCAATTTATTATTTTGTTGTCAGCTCTTAGTGCATGCAAACTAATTTGTTTCTTCAATAAAAGTGAATCCTAATATATATTTTTGGACTCTACCTCCCTCAGACCTCCTTTTTGGCAACTTTAAAAGCACAGAAAAAAATTGATTTTAGTACAGATTATCTTTCTTCAGAAAATATAGCATTGTCTTTCCATCTCCATCGCATCCTTGTCCTGATTTCTAGTTTCATACCATGGTGGTTAGAAAAGATGTTTGTTGGCATTTCAATCTTTTTAGATTT
The DNA here is from genome assembly GCF_018350175.1 of Felis catus. Taxonomy (NCBI): domain Eukaryota; kingdom Metazoa; phylum Chordata; class Mammalia; order Carnivora; family Felidae; genus Felis; species Felis catus. Next base: position 27,925,162 of record NC_058385.1, on the reverse strand, counting down.
CAAATTTTTAAATTTGCCAACCCTGGCAAAGATTCTTTTATCCAAATCAACGAGAAATATCTTCTAGTTTTCTTATATTGATTCCTATCAGTTTCCTCAGTGGAATATGTTTTACAGTGGATTCATTTACAGGCATACCTCACTTTATTGCCCTTCGCTTTATTGTACTTCACAGATATTGGGGGGGGTTTTTGGTTTTGTTTTATTTTTCCAAATTAACAGTTTGTGGCAGCCCTGTGTCAAGCAAGTCCATCAGTTCCATTTTTCCAAGAACATTTGCTTACTTGGTGTCTTTATGTCATATTCGTAATTCTTGAAATATTTCAAATTGTTTCATTATTGTTATATTTCTTATGGTGATCTGTGATCGGTGATCTTTGACATCACTAGTGTAATTGTTTTGGGGGCACCACAAGCCATGCCCATATAGGTCAGAAAACTTGATAAATGTGTGTGTTCTCAGTGCTCCACCGATCAGCCATTCTCTCATCTCTTTCCCTTTCCTGAGGCTTCCCTATTCCCTGGGACACACGATATTAAAATTAGGACAGTCAATAACCCTACAATGGCCTCTACATGTTCAAGTGAAAGGAAGAGTCTCAAGTCTCTCACTTTAAATCAAAAGCTACAAATGATTACACTTAGTGAAGAAGGCATGTTGAAAGCTGAGATAGGCTAAATGCTGAGCCTCGCGTGCCAAACAGTTAGCCAAGTTGTGAATTCAAAGGAAATGTTCTTGGAAGGAATTATAAGTGCTACTCCAGTGAACACACAAATGACAAGAAAGCAAGACAGCCTTACTACTAGTATGGAGAAAATTTGAGTGGCATGGATAAAAGATCCACTCTCTTTAATTCTTCGAAGGCTGAGAGAGGTGAGGCAGCTGCAGAAGAAAAGTCTGAAGCTAGCAGAGGCTGGTTCATGAGGTTTAAGAAAAGAAATTGTCTCCATAACATCAAAGTGAGGACACCTGAGTGGTTCAATCAGTTGAGCAGGGCTCAGGTCACGACCCCAAGGTCATGGGATCAAACCTGCTTAAGATTGTCTCTCTTTCCCCCTGTGCCTCTCCCCCAGTGCATTCTTTGTCTAAAGTAAAACAAACACACACACACACACACACACACAAAACCACCCGAAGGCTGACTGACAACTGCACATAAAGGCAACTAGAAGAAAATAAGGTTGATGCAGAAGAGGTTGGGAAACAATCTCGCCATTAACCCCACCCCCCACATGATGCCCCACAACCAGAAAGGAACTCAAAAAGAGCTTCTCCCTGAGGGGAAAAGGTTTCAAATCCCACACTGGGCACCCCAACATTTTAAGAAATACATGTGAGAAACCCCCAAAACATCTCATTTGGAAACCACTAGAGCTCAAAACATGAGACCCCCCCAAGACTAGCGATCCAAGAAACTGCTCTTAAAACGCTTACACACTTGAATTCATCCTACTCAGAGCCCAGCTCAGAGGCAGCCAAGGGCGCCCAGACTTAAAGTGAAGGAGGCTCACCTGCTTGTATGAAAGCGTTGGTCTGCCGGGCAAGCATCTAATGCAACTCACACATCTAGGAGCTGCTCTAACGCTCTCTGAGAGGGAGACTGGTGGGCACCATCGTGGCGTGTTCCCTTGGCCGAGCTCCGGAGCACCAGAATCTCCCTGGAAGGGAGCCTTTACCTGAATCTGCTGCAGCAGATCTTTGTGCTGCCACCTAGGGGACATCTCTTTATTGCCAGGCTCTGGAGGCCAGGGGAGCTTGCACTCCTGGTCCCAAGGGATTATAATAATCAGTATCACCCAGAAAGGAACTCATATCCTTGTGTGGCACCCCAGTTTACAACTGCTGCCAGAGGACACCTCTACACATGGCCTGGCTCTGGCTGGTGCTGCTGACACCCGGGGGGCCCATAGAACCGTAACCAATGGGGAAATTTTCCTTAAATAGCACCATCTCCAGGGCATAGCAAGAAGCAATCGACCCAGTGGCTTAGTTTTTTTCTGTGAAGGAGACTTATTAGCTACCCATCAAGACTGTGGCCTCAGTGGTAGGCTTCTTATTAAATATGCACCTTGGGCCTGACTGTAATCATTTCCGGAGACTTCCAAGGGCTGGTGATACATTTGAGCTCACCTCCTGCCATACTATATAGATGCCAGTGTCTCCTTGAGGGGAGCTTTACCCACATCTGTTCCCCTGATTTTTATGTCTGGTACCCCAGATTTTGCACCTGCTGCCCAGGGGATGCTCTTGGATTGCCTGACCCTGGTGGTCAGTTGGACTTGCATTCTTGGGTCCCACGGGACTGTGGCAATCCGAGAGACAATTCTTGTCAGGCTACCACCACTAGGGCTCCACACAGACAGTGGACTCAGGCACACTCCCAACTCTTTGTGTGAAGGAAGCCTCTTTGGTTGTCCTGGAGCTTTGGCCTGAGGGGAAGACTTCAGGTTTGGCACACAGTTAGTTGTCTATGGAGCTGCCGTACAGAGAGCCGGCAGGTACATGAAAAGATGCTCTACATCAATAATCATTAGGAAAATGCAAATCAAAACCAGAATGAGGTATCACTTCATACCTGTTAGAAAGGACAAAAAATAACAAGTGTTGGTGAGGATGTGAAGAAAAGGGAACCTATAGGACTGTGTACCGTGATGTCACGGCTCCTGAGTTCCAGCCCCGGCATCAGGCTCCATGCTGACAGTGCAGAGCTTGCTTGGGATTCTCTCTTGCCCTCGCTCTCTGCCCCTCCCCCACACTCCTTCTCTGCCTGTCTCAAAACAAATACACTAATTAAAAAAAAAAAAAAAAGAACTACCACATGATCCAGCAATTCCACTTCTGGGTATTTATCTGAAGAAAAATAAAAACACTAATTTGAAATGATATATGCATCCCTGTGTTTATTGCAGCATTATTTAAAATAGCCAACGTATGGAAACAACCTAAATATCCATCAGTGAATGAATGGATAAAGAAATTGTTATTATATATATGTTATTCAGCCATAAAAAAAAAGTATGAAATTTTGCCTTTTGCAACAACATGGAGAGAATTTGAGGGCATTATGCTAAGTAAAATGAGTCAAAGAAATACAAATATATGAGCTCAGTTATATGTAGAATCTGAAAAATATATGTACAAAAAAAAAAAGCTCATAGATACAAAGAATAGATTGGTGGTTGCCAGGAGTAGGGGGTTGGGAGAAATGGGCAAATTGCTTTTGTTTTTAGTAAATAAATTGATTAAAAAATAAATAAATAACAAGTCATATTGGAGTTTCATTTCTTTCTTTTCCTTTAAAAAATTGTTTAATGTTTATTATTTTTGAGAGAAAGACAGAGACAGAGAGCAAGCAGAGGAGGGACAGAGAGAGAGGGAGACCCAGAATCGGAAGCAGGTTCCAGGCTGTGAGCTGTCAGCACAGCCCGATGCGGGTCTCAAACTCACAGGCCGCAAGATCATGACCTGAGCTGAAGTCAGCCTCTTAACCGACAGAGCCACCCTGGTGCTCCTTGGAGTTTCATTTCTAGAGGTGGCTGGACACATGGTTAGAGATACAATTTGGAACAAAAAGCCCCAGATTCAAACCCATTTCTGCCTTTTATTGGCTCTGTGAACTTGAGAAAATTTAGCATGTCTCTATTTAAAAAAATTCTTTTTAAGTTTATTTATTTATTTTGAGGGAAGCAGAGACAGGGTGAATGGGGGAGAGGCAGAGAGAGAGGGAGAGGGAGAATCCCAAGCAGGCTCTGCACTGTCAGCACAAATCTCTATGCGGGGCTTGAACTCATGAAACTGTGAGATCATGATCTGAGCCAAAACCAAGAGTCAGATGGTAACCAACTCAGCCACCCAAGTACCCCAGCATGTCTTTATTTTTAAATTGAGACAGTGCTTATGAGACTTCCCAAAAAGGAGTGTACTTGCTGTGATGAGCACTAAACATTTTATGGAAGTGCTTAATCACTATACTGTATGCTTGAAACTAATATTACACTGCATGTTGACTAGTTGGAGTTTATATACAAACTTAAAAAAATAAAGCAAAAGAAATGAAAAAGAAAAACAAATGAGAAAGCGTATATAAAAGCACACAATAGATTGCTTGACTAATTGTAAGCAAGGCAAACATTTGTTGACTCTAAATATGACACGGCATGTTCAGACTTTTCGAAATATAAACGTCTCTGTGAACCTGTCAGTAAAACCCTGGCAGAAAGAGCAGCGCTGCATTTCATAGCCACTGTGCTCGGGCCAGGCAAACACAGGGTAGATACGTTCAATCCCAGTGTCAGAAGAGGAACTTCAAGGCCTTGCTTGACTTACCTCTGATTCTAGTTCTGAGTCGGTACCCCTTAGAAAGTGTTAAGGTCATTATCACCGAAACAATAAAAATAAAATAAAGACAAAATGGGAACAGTTCCAAAATGTGTCCCCAATAAATGACAGTATTAAGATATTCTTTTTCAGGAAACTTTGAACTGCCTTGATGACTCACTCTTCTGTCTCCAGAGTCCCCTCCTGGCATCAGATTTATGGTAGCATGAAAGGATAAAGTTTATCCTCATAAGTCACCATGAACTTAGTCATCATGTTGCCTCCAGATCTGCCTTTTAGTTAATGGGCTTGCAATGAATAAATAATGAATAAATAATCTGGTTCCCAAATCTCTGCCTGACTATTCCCCCAAAGACTCACCCTATTGATTCTTTTTATGTTCTGATTCACAACCTCCCTTGTGAATTTTGGGAAAATTCAGTCATATTTGAAAAAACAACAACAACAACAACAACTAAGGTTATAGTCAATTAAAGACATGGCTACTAGTTTGAGACCTAGAAGCAAACTTAAAAATAAATAATTATGCTTTCTCCCTGACATGGTAACTGAGATTCGTGCCTATCTCACAGTTCCAGAAAGGATGCTGACAGAAAATTTTCCTAGCAAACATCTAGACCACCCAGAATTTTGTGTCTCATAATGACAGGACAAGCAACAAATTAAGAAGTATAAGACATGGCCTCAGGCTTTAGCTCTGTCTTTAAACTATTGTATAACTTTGGGCAGTTTATTTATCTTCTCTGGTGCTCAGTTCACTTGTCTGTACAATCAAAGAGTGGAGGCATAGTTTCTCTAAGGTCCTTTATAGATCTTAGAAGTCTATAATTCCTCCATTCTAAGTCAATTGAGCAACTCATACATGTTTGGGAAATGCTGACTAAATTAAAGGGATATCTTTAGCCTTTTCTCATATATTCATTTTACATTATATTCTGCTTCAGTATATGACAGTCATTTGGGATGTGGAACAATCTTGATGAGAAAAAACAATCAATGAGTATTCTAGTACCTGCTCTGTGTCAGCATAAATACTTATAATTCCTCCTTACCAATTTTATCTCAAAATATTATCTTTTTTTAAATCAATACTATAATATTAAAAAGTTCTTGACAACTAGTTGAAGCCTAAATCCTAGTAACAAAATATCCTTCTTGAAGTCCCTCTTTCCATTTGTTTCTCTGAAAATAGCAGATGTTTTCTTTTTTATAAATGAATTACCGATTTCATTAATTTTTAAAGATTTTTAAAACTGTGATTTCATACATGGGCTGACTAGAAAGTAGGAATCGTGGAGAAGTAGTCTTTAGCCCTCTGGCGTGCAGTGCACCGCTATGAGCTGGTTTTAACACTTTCACAGAGTATTAAAGTAACCAAATGGAGAACAAAGCCTAAGGCCAGCCAAGATCAGAAATCTAACCAGAGATCTCACTAAAAAGCTAGAACATATCAGTTTAAGGGTGAGCTAGAAATAAGCCCATCCCCCCCCCCCAACCTCAATCTTTAGTAAGGAAATTTGCATTATCTTCAACTCTGGTGATGGGTGAAGGTGAGGGGGCGATGGGAGGGGATTTCTTTTGATAGGTTGAGATCACAGGTGCCTTTTCTGAGGTTTGCAGCATAGGTTCATACTACCTAAATTCTCTCTCTCTCTCTCTCTCTCTCTCTCTCTCTCTCTCTCTCACACACACACACACACACACACACACACACACACACAGCAGGGAACTGGTTTAAAGTGGTCTGGCTTAATGTTGCTCTGAGGCATATTGCAGAAACAAACACAAAGCTTTCCAGCTTCAGAGTTAGTTCAAATTGGTTTGGCACAAATTAGCAAAACTTTTCCCTTCTTCCGGAACTTTATCACCACCTTCAGAGAACCCTGTTGTGTAGTAGCTCTATAAGAATGCTATAATTGCCATGTGAGAAGCACCTCTTGGGTTGATGTGAAAGCACAAGCTGACCAATCATGAACATCAGACTTGCGACAGGGCTCTCAAAGATGCTGAGGGATGAAATTCCAAAGACACAAAACAGAAAGGCACCCACACACAAAATACAGCAAAACCTAAAATCATTGTGAATGAGATGCAGAAGAAACATGGGCAACAAAATCAGAAGGCAAGAAGTTAAAGATTCTTCGCTTGACCAAACTTTAGTCAGGCTCTTGAACCTCTCCTAGGTCCATCTGTGTACTTTCTCATAAAATCCAGCTTTAGCAAGACCTGTGCAAGTGAGTTTAGCCAAAACCTCCCCTGATATCTGATCAGATTCCTCATCCTCCACCCTCCTCTACCTGATGTCTGATCACCTGGTCACTCTACCTCTAACACCTCCTCCTAATTTTCTGTCAACTGCCCTCCACTCTGCTCCTTGGCTGTAAATTCTGTTATGCAGAATAAATCCGTATGTAAACAAATATTTAATTTACAGTAGAACTTATATGGAAATTCAGCAAAGGAATGATGAATATTTCGGTAAATGTTGCTAGGGCAATTGCTTATTCACTTAGGAAAAAAATGGAATATTCAGAAAAAGCAAATCCGTATGGATTTGACGTACATGTGTTGGGGTTTGGAGTCAATGGCCAAGAAAGAATTCTTGAGACATCTTCAGTGCAAAAGGTGGCTTTATTAAAGCACAGGGACAGGACCCGTGGACAGAAAGAGCTGCACTGAGGTTGTGATGGGTGACTGATTATATACTTTCAAGTTGGGAAGGGGTTCAGGGATAGTGTAAATCTCTAAGGGATTTTGGAAACAAGGTTTCCAGTACCTGCAGGGGCTAGCTCTTTTTAAGAAAAAGTCACTTATCACTTTCAAATAAAATCTTAGTTATGAGACCCTTCAGATGTATACCAGTGGGCCATATGCTTGGAAGATGATTGCTAACATATATCCTGAGGGGTAGAGATAAAGGAAGTTTCCAAAGGAATTTTTATATGTTAAAATAGACTTACAGGATCCTGGAGGTCAGGGTAATGTTAAGCTAAGGTTGCCTTTTGTACTTGGCAAAGTATTAACATCCAGACAATTGAGTTCCTAGAGAAAGGTCACTCTGCCTGTTTCAAGGACTTATCAATGGACTGTAAGTAGTAAGGAAGTTTAATTTTTTCTTTTGCTTTTATTTCCCACATCAGATTCAACTCATATGTGGGAGGACAGTTGCAACAATTTAGAAGAAAATTTAAGAGAACATCTTTATGGTAAGACCCGAGAGGGGCCTAGACTGACCAATACAACTACAATAAAATTAAAAACTGTTTCACTGAGACATTCCTAAAATTGAAAATCAATCAATCAATTAGGATGTATTTGCCAATGTCAAGAGAATGCAGAAGACACTAAGAGCTCCAATAAATTACTTTTTTTTAATGTATATTTATTTTTGAGAGAGAGAGAGAGAGAAACAGAGCACAAGTGGGGGAAGGGCAGAAAGAGAGGGAGACCCAGAATCCAAGGCAGGCTCCAGGCTCTGAGCTGTCAGCACAGAGCACAGGGCGGTGCTTGAACTCACCAACTGTGAGATCATGACCTGAGCCGAAGTCAGAATCTTAACCGACTGAGCCACCCGGGTGACCCTGCAATGAATTAAGTTTAAAAAATACAAACATCCAAGTGTAAAAAATAAAATGGACAAACGAATTGAGTGGGAATCTGCAAAAGGTGAAAGCAGGAATGACCAATAAACATTTGGTAATATATTTAGTCTCATTAGAATTGTGAAAATGCAAATTAAACCTGCAATATGATAAGTTGTCTTATCCCACCTACTGTGGGGCAACAACTCTCAGACAGATTTGCTAGGTATGTTAACTACCATAATACCTTTGAAAAACAAATGCATAATATCAATTAAGGTTAAATGCACATGTCCCAAGATCCAGCATTTCTCCTACTGGGTAAATACACCCTCAAGAAATCTTGCATGTGCACACCAAGAGACATGGACAAGAACAATTAGAGAAGCACCACTTATAATAGTAAATGTCTAATAGAAAAAATAAATAACTTACAGTAAATCCATCCAAAGGAGTGCTTTAGAAGTGGGAATGAAACAAGACTCTATACAAAACAATGCTATGAAAGGACAAATATATTTTGAATTATAAAAGTGAGCAATAGAAGAACATATATGGTAAGACTCCTATTATACAAACTTTAAAAACATGTGCATACTTGGTAAAATGATAAAGAAAATCGAGAGAATGATAAGCCCCAAACTTGGTATATTTGTTATTTCTGAAGAAGGAGAGAGAATAGAATAAGTATAAGACAGAGAAGCTTCAGATAACAATAATTGTTTTATTTCTTATGCTTTCATAAGAAAAGTGGCGGTGGTTTCACAGGTGTTTGTTATATTTTTTATATCAGTACATAGAACATAAACTCTTTTTCAACATACTCAAAATTAAGTAAAAGCCAGACAAAGAAAGGAAAAGATATTAACATCTGTGTCTGTTTTGTTCACAACTCACTCTGACAAGCATTTTGTGAAAATGTCTATGAAAGACAAAACAGTAAATTGGATTCCAAAAACCAAGCATTTTGTGAAAATGTCTATGAAAGACAAAACAGTAAATTGGATTCCAAAAACCAAGCATTCCACTTATTACTTTATGTGTGTTTTACAAGTTTCATATATTGGTTAGAAACAAAATAATAAAAAATATCCGAGTTTCTCTTCCTACTGTGTCATGAGTGAAAGGTGATTGGTAAGGTGTTGCTCTTTTTATGACTAGAAGAAACAAAGCCGTATTACATTGTGCTTCCAACTTTACAGGTTGCCAATAGGTTTCATTTTAATTAGAAGATTTGTAGAAAAATAAAGTAACCAAAAAGTATTACAAACTATGGAGTGACATAAATACCTTGGATCCTTTGAAGTGTGCTCACAGTTCTATTGTGCTTTGACAAATTTTTCTCTCTTTGCTACTTTTTATAGAATGTATTCATTTCTCTACCCTGCAAGAAAAACAAGACCTAATTACATATAGTATACTAAATAAAGAAAAAAATTTTCACCCAGCTGTGTGATCTTAGGCAAAAATCATTATTCGCCATAGGTTTCAATTTCTTTTTTTGTAAGATCAGAATGGTGGATGTCATCTCCAAAATTCTTTGCTACGAAGATAATCCACAGAGATGGAAAATCTTGCAAAGATGCACCCTTGTCTGCAATTACAACTGTGTAAGCTGTACTCTGACAGGCTATGTAAATCAGCAAATGAGTTTTAGTAGTGTTTGCTGCATTGCAGCAGTTTGGAGTGAACAATATGATACCTTTTACAGACATGACTGGGAACATGAAGGATCACTGGGCTTCTTGTTCCCATGGAACTATAACCTCAATTAAAATTCTCTTCTCTTCTCTATGAAACTGTGCACAAGAGTCCAAAAATCAAGAATGATACTGAGAAACCTGCTGGGCTTCGTAATAGCTCATGCTCTTTTTCTGCCCTGATTTAATTTGGCTTTTGGTAATCAGAGATGCTCAATCATAACCCCTTCTGGAGTATTTCCAAATTATATATTTGGAAACTCCACCCAGGGCCACTGAATCAAAATTTCCCAGGGTGTGGCCCCGGCACATGGATTGTTTTAGATGGTCCATGGGTGGAAACACTGATTTAATGAAATTCAGCTCCCAGACATGATCTGCACTGGACAAAAAGAAGACAGTAAGATCCAGCCTTTTTGTTTTTAAAGAAAAGGTTAATACCTTCAAAGAGAAGCCCACAACTAACTGCTGTTATTTGTTGGAAATTTTTTATACTAACTTCAAAATAAAAGTGTCTATGATACAAAGTGGAACTTCAGTTCAGAGAACAACTTGCCCAACTATGCAGCAGGCCTCAATGCAGCCTATGTATTACAAATAATTTTTTAAGGAAAAAGATGAACAATTAGTGAAATTCAAATTCAAAGTAGGGTGCCTTCTATTTCCTCTATAATAAGAAGAACTAAGACATATTGGATACTTATCTAGGTGTAGACATTGTGCTAGGAACTTTCAATATATTCTTTCTAATCATCATCACAAGTTAATTCCCCATAAAAAATGAAGAAATGGAAGCTAACAGAAGATAAAATACTTTTCCAATGTCTTGAAACTAATAACTAGCCAAGTCAATATGCTTAAAACTAGGTCTCATAACTGTAAATTTTGTTGGATATAATACCAATGCTGGCATTCACTATTTCTTGGAATTATTTGGACAGAAGGAAAAAATATGTTTTCATGGTGCTACATTCTCTGCTGCAGATACAGATACTGTTGGTGTTACAGAAAGTGTGCAGGGGAAATGCTTTCATTCTGTAGCCATCCCAAGAATGAGAAGAAAGTTCTGGTAAACAAAGTGCATAGAGAGCCTTCCTATTTCTCCTGTGCTGCATGTGGAGCTGGGACTCTAAGCCAATCTGGCTTTCCTGAAAGTGCTATTTAGACGTTGGGGTGGATGGGACTTGCCCACAAACATGGGCAAGTAACAGTGAGAATCAACTATGGGACTTTAAGCACAAGTCTGGGTGGGCAGGATCAGGATCTGGAGAGTGGACAGTAGGAAGTCTTTTATTGAAAAGGATAAGTCCAGGAAAGTCTTAGAGGGAGATGTGTTACCATAGTGGGGCCCATTTGTACAGAAGGGAAGAATAAATTCTCCTTCTTTTCTATGAGGTCTTTTCAATCATTGTACCAAAAAGGAAAAAAAAAAACATTATTTATGTGTGCTAAGAAAATTAAATGCATAGCATAACTACATAAAACCTGCTTCTATACATTTATTCAAGCCCCTTCATCAAAACAGTCAGCCATCACCAGCATCCATTGATTTATAAGTTAAATGTTTCTTTTTTTTAATTTTTTTTTCAACGTTTATTTATTTTTGGGACAAAGAGAGACAGAGCCTGAACGGGCGAGGGGCAGAGAGAGAGGGAGACACAGAATCGGAAACAGGCTCCAGGCTCTGAGCCATCAGCCCAGAGCCCCACGCGGGGCTCGAACTCACAGACCGCAAGATCTTGACCTGGCTGAAGTCGGACGCTTAACCGACTGCGCCACCCAGGCGCCCCTAAATGTTTCTTTTTTTTAAAGTTTATTTATTTTTAAGAGAGAGAGAGACAGAGTGCAGGGGGTGGGGGGGGGGGCAGAGAGAGACACACAAACAGAATATAAAGCAGGGTCCAGGCTCTGAGCTATCAGCACCGAGCCCGATGTCAGGCTCTAACTCATGAACCACAAGATCATGACCTGAGTTGACTTCTGACACTTAACCGACTGAGCCACCCAGGCACCCCAAGGTAAATGTTTCTATGCCAATGTGTCCTTCTACTGAAGACTTAAAAATATTTTGTATAGATTTATTCCTATTCTCATAACAAACTACAGTTCAGCCTGACTGACTCACTACTATTATTCCATGAACCACTTTAAGGTTCCTAATATATATGGGTGGAACAATAGATCATAGGCTTTTAGAAATGAAAAGGATGGACATAAACCTCAATTTATAGACCAGGAAACTCAACTGGGAGAATGAGTGACTTCCTGTTGGTTCCAATAGATTTTGGTGGCAGAACTGTGGTTAAGACTGATGACTCATTCTCTAGGGGTCTATTTTTCCAGAGGTTTCAATATGTGTTCCCCCGAGCTTAGAAATGAACTATGCAGGGACAAGCCCTTCACAAACTTGGTCTGGCTGCTGCTTCTGCTGAGGGTTGAATTTGTTAACAGCAGCCAACAATTGCAGATTCCCAAGGTGGCAGCTGCCTTCAGAGGTGGACATGTCACCTGGTGGTGTAAAGCAGATTAAATCAAGCTTCTTAGATGAGGACTGGGCAGCAATTTGTCCTTTCTAGCATAAACACTTTAGCCAATCTGATTTTGATTAGCATTCTCTATTTGTAATTCATGGAATAGCACCACCATATCCAAACTTACCACCATGTTTTATGCATTTTAGTGTTATAACACTGAAAGAAATATAGCATTGGAAAGATAGTGGGGTTTCCTGATTTTATCTTATACCCTCATTATCTGAAAGGACGAGGTTCAGATAACAGGGACAATAATGATTGAAAACCCAACTGCAGCATACTGAGAGTCAACATTCTTCAGAGCCGGGTGCTCTTCTGCAGGATATATTATCCTCTAGTAGCCTGACTCTATTATATGTTTATAATTACACTTGATGATGCTTAATAGTTTCCTATCTTGAGGATTCTAAGTTATACTGTTAAAGAGATTTTGTCTTGGTTTTTTTTCTTTATTATGGTAAAATATACATAGCATAAAATTCAACATTTAAATCTTTTTAAGTGCCCAGTTCAGTGGCATTAACACATTCACATTGTGCAATTATCACCACCTCCATCTCTGGCACTTTTTCATCTTCTCACATCACACTAGCTCTCAATTTTTCCCTCCCCTCAGCTCCTGAAAACCACTATTCTATTTTCTGTTTCTATTAATTTGACTGTTGTAGTTACCTCATATAAGTAGAATCATACAGAATTTGCCTATATCTTCAAGGTTCATCCATGTGGGCAGCATGGGTCAGAATTCCTTCCTTTTTCGGACTCAACAATATTTCATAGTATGTATATACCACATATTGTTTATCCACTCATCGGTGGATGAACATGTGGGTTGCTTCTATCTGTTAGCTACTGTGAGTAATACCACTAAGAACATGAGTGTACAAATATCTCTTTGAATCTCTGTTATCAATTCTTTCGGGTGTATGCCCAGGAGTGGAATTGCTGGACATTGGCAATTCTATTTTTTTTAAGTTTTTATTTAAATTTCAGTTAGGTAACATACAGTGTACTACTAGCTTCAGGCGTACAGTATAGTGGTTAAACACTTCCATACAACACCTGGTGTTTATAACAAGTGGACTACTTAATCCCCATCACCTATTTCACTCATCTCCTCACCCACCTCCCCTCTGGTAACTATCAGTTTATTCTCTATAGTTAAGAGTCTGTTTCCTGGTTTGCCTCTCTCTCTCCACTCCCCCACCCCCCACTCCGATCTTTCTTTCTCTTTCTTTCTTTTCCCTGATGCGCATTTGTTTTGTTTCTTAAATTCCACATATGAGTGAAATCATATGGTATTTGTCTTTCTCTGACGGACTTATTTCACATAGCATAATACTCTTTACCTCCATCTACGTCACTTAAAATGGAAAGATTTCATTCTTTTTGACGGCTAATATGCCATTGTACGCATATATCACATCTTCTCTATCCACTCATCAGTTGATGGACACTTGGGCTGTTTCCATAATTAGGCTATTGTAGATAATGCTGCTATAAACATCAGGGTGCATGTGCCCTTTCGAATTAGTATTCTTTGGGTAAATACCTAGTAGTGCAATTACTGAATCATAGGATAGTTTTATATTTGACTTAATTTTTTTTTAATGTTTATGTTTGATAGACAGAGAGAGAGAGAGAGAGCATGAGAGGAAGAAGGGCGGGGAGGGAGGGTGGGCAGAGGATCCAAAGCAGGCTCCATGCTGACAGCAGTGAGCCCAATGTGGGGCTCAAAGTCACAAACGGTGAGATTATGACCTGAGCTGAAGTCAGATGCTCAGCCAACTGAGCCACCAAGATGCCCATATATTTTTTTGCTTTTTTGAGGAAACTTCATACTGTTTTCCAGAGTGGCTGCATCAGTTTGCATTCCCAGTAACAGTGCAGGAAGATCTCCCTTTCTCCACATCTTCACCAACCCATGTTGTTTCTTGTGTTGTTGATTTTAGTCATTCTGACAATTGTGAGGTGGTATCTCACTCTGATGAGTGACATTGAGCATCTTTTCATGTGTCTATTGGCCACCTGTATGTGTTCTTTGGGAAAATGTCTGTGTCTTCTGCACATATTTTAATTTAATTTTTCATTTTTGGGGTGTTGAGTTAGAACTACTTCCCATAGAAGCTGCACCAAGTTACATTCCCACCAGGAGTGCACAAGGGTCCAATTTCTCCTCACCTACATCTTCACCTACACTTGCTATTTTCTGGATTTTGTTTGATAAGAGCTATCCTACATAGGTGTGAACTGGTATCTCATTGTGGTTTTGATTTGCATTTCCCTAATGATTAGTGATGTTGAGCATCTTCTCATGTGCATTTTGGCCATTTGTATTTCTTCCTTGGAAAAATGTCTATTCAAGTTTTTGCCCATTTGTGTTGGATAGTTTTATTTTGTTTTTTTAAATTGATGAAACGTAAGAGTTCTTTATATGTTATATATGTGTGTGTGTGTGTGTGTGTGTGTGTGTGTGTGTGATGTTAATCCCCTATCAGACTTATAATTTGCAAATATTTTCTCCCATTCTATGCATTGTATCTTCACTCTGTTAATAGTGTCCTTTGATTCACACAATTTTGCAATTTTGATGTAGCCCAATTTATCTATTTTTATTGTTGTTGGTGGCATTGTTGCCTTCATTTCATATCCAGGAAATAACTGCCAAATCCAGTGTCATGAAATTTTGGCCTATGTTTTCTTCTAAGAGTTTTGTGATTTTAACTCTTATGGTTAGCTCTTTGATCCATTTTCAGCTAACTTTCCATATGGTGTAAGGTAAGGGTTCAGCTTTGTTGTTTTGCATGTGAATATCCAGCTTCTCCAAGACCATTTACTAAATACTGTCCTTTCCCTATTGCATATCCTTGTTGATATCCTTGTTGAAAATCATTTGACTATATCTGTGAGAGTTTTATCTCCTAATTCTCTGTTCTATTCTACTGGTGTGTATTTTCTGCCTTTATGTCTGTAACATACTGTTTTGATCATGGTAGCTTTGTAGTAAGTTTTAAAATTGGGGTATGTGAGACTTCCAACTTTGTTTCTCTTTTTCAAGATTATTTTGGTTATATGGGGTCTCTTGAGATCCCATATGCATTTTAGAATGGATTTTCTGTGCCTGGAAAAAAACATCATTAATATTTTGATAAGAATTGCATTGAATCTGAATTGCTTTGAATTGCCTTCTTAACAATATTAAATTTTCTGATCCCTCAACATGAGATGTGTTTCCATTTATTGATGTCTTCCTTAATTTCCTTCAGCAATATTTTGTAGTTTTCAAGTCTTTTTCCTTCCTGAATGAATTTTATTCCTAAGTATTTCATTCTTTTTGGTGCTATTTTATACTTAGAAGATTTTATACTTATAAGATCATATCATCTGTGAGCAGAGATAATTTCACTTCGTCCTTTCTGAAGTAAAGGAAGTGCCTTTTATATCTTTTTCTTGCCTAATTGTTCTGGGTGGGACTTCTGATACTATGTTAAGTATAAGTGGTGAAAATGGGTATTCTTATCTTGTTCCTGTCATAGAGAAAAGCTTTAAATCTTTCACCATTGAGTGTATCAGCTATAGGTTTTTAAAATCTATGGACTTCATTATATTGAGGTAGTTTCCTTTGTTATGGAGATTTAAAAATCCAAGGGAGGAACAATTTCTACGGAATACTTGATTCTTTTTTGGTTTCACTTAATTGAAATATGAGTAGTACCTGGTCATGTCCAATATATGATTAAGAGAGCTAGTATAAATTGTGTTGTCTATGGAAACTAAGCCTGATCTTCAAGAATGGAGCAGGAAAGCATAAAAGGGAGATTTTGGTCCCCAGCACACCTCTTCTATTGCCTTAATTAGGGGAAAAGTTTGACCAAAGACTGTTGCAATTTTATACATGAAGGACCAATAAAGGTGTCGGTAGGTTCTTCGGGAATGAAACATTGGATCCCCTCACAAGACAAAGGACTTCAATCAATCAAGATGCTACCCTAAGTCAAAGGGAAAATGAGTAAATATTGTAATGAAAACAGTCATAAATAAGCCAGCAATAACTACTGGGACAACTGTAGCCTCACCTGTATTTCTTAGCTTGTTCTATTTAGTTTGTCTCTGCTCTTTAGTCATCCTATGTTATCTGTGTATTGACAGTGTAGTGACAGTGTTAAGTTTCCATTTAGTTTATAATTTAGAGCTTATCAAGATGACATCTTGCCCAGATTGGGAAGCAAGGATATTCCTGGGTAGACCTGGACTTGCAGAGCAGGTTTAGAGACCATAATCCCTGTGAATGGTACTGGGTGCAAAGTGGATAAGTTCTCGTTTGAGAACAGAGCATGACTACAGCTGTATTCAGGATTGTGGCATAACAGCATATAGAGTGGAATTTTTCCCACTACATGAGAATTGATGACTGAGCCCAAAGCTGAGGAGAATGATGCATTAAGTATTCCGTATTATAAAAAAATAATTGAGTGCTGCTCTTCCATTGGAAATTCTCAACAGAGAGCAGAACTAACAAGGGCATCTTCAACCATCATCCCAATCTCTCCTCACCACCCCTTCCCTGCAAACTACCACCACAATTCTATATAATACTGAGCAAAGGAGAGAAGGAGAAAGTAAGAGTTATATGGTGAGACTCTTCCTTAAGCAAAATGCATGTCGGGAGGAGAGGTAGAGATCCAAGAGAAAGAACCTTGACAAATATAAGTGAGGAAAACTCAGATTATATTTAGGTTACATTCCATTAAATTAATTTAACCATTCAAGAAACATTTATTGAGACTTTACTATGGCACAGTGCTAATTCTTAAGAATAACAATGAAAAACATAGGAACTTAGACAATGGAGAGACAAACCAATGCACAGCATGATAAAGGGCATGGACAAGGCAGTGGGAAGTACAGAGGAAGAGGACCTAACACCCATCTTCCTGGATCAGGGCAGATAAGACTTCCTGGAGATGTTACTCAAATATACCTTGAAAAGCAAAAGCTGAATTATCAGACAAAAAGGTAGAAATAACCATTGTAGGAATAAAGAAAAGAGATGGAGGAAAGTTTGTGTGTTTGGGCAGCCTCTTCTTTGTAATTACAGACTTTGAATTTTGTTCTGAAAAGAAATTCCTGACAGATTAAAGCAGAGGAACAACATGGTGATGTATGCCTTTCAGCTAGATCACTCTAGCAGCACTTTTGAATATGGAATTAAGGAAGGGTTCACTGAAAGGAAGGAAATCAATTAAGAAGATAAATCAATGATCAAGGCAGTAAGTGATGAAGAACTGAACTCATGTGGTAGCTGACCTTGAGGCTGACTTGGAGGAGGGGAACTAGTGCGACAGGTATTAAGGAAACATCCTTGAAAAGTTTTGGGTTGGGGAAAAGGGCAGAGAGGAATAATTCTATAATAGCCCTAATTTTCTTTAGATCGGAAGCTTCTCTTCAGTATCTGACAGCTATTAACAGTAAAGGATTTCCTATCACTTCTTGTTCAGAGGCAGAGATATTAATTTTGTTGTGGCATTATCATAGTGCGGTGGGAGAGACACGGGTTTTGGAGCGACACTTGTCTATAAATCTTACTCCAAAATAGACCGGCTGGTGACACTGCTCAAGCTCGTCAACCTCCTCAAACTTCAGTTCTCTTATGCATAAAATGGAAATAATGTTTACCACAGAGAGTCACTGGAAAGATAAAATAAGATAATCCATAAAATAATTGGTATACAATCCATCTGGCACATATTAGTTCTCGCAAAATGTTAGCTTTGTCCTATGATTTTTTTCTTGTTATTAATAGCAATGTGTAGGACAATGAAATGGGCATTAGATGTTATCTAAATGTGTTTTTTGAAAATATCAGAGATAGATATGGGATATTATGCTTACTTTATATTTTTTCCAATGCTCCACTTAATTTCCCCCGTCAGATACTGTTGTTTTAACCATTGGAGACATTCATTAATTCTGTCATAGTTTATTATGCAGACTCATAATTTTGTGGGTATGTCTTTCTCGCTCTATAGAGTATTAAGTCCTTGAAGGACTGTGAATAAATAACATTCCCATTATAGAACTTTTATTGTGCATTTTAAATTTGATCTGAAGACATCAAGTGCACAGAATTTGGTAGATACTGATGTAATCTTCTTTCTTGTTTTGCAGCGCAATCTCATCTTCTCAGGTTTTGTAGAACAATGTTATATTTCCTGTAGCCACACCCCCTCTTTGTTTATATCCCAAGCCCCCAGTCCAATCCAGCCCCCGTTTCTGTAAGCACCCACTCTCTTGCATCACAAATGTGTCTTTCCAATCCACTGTCTAAACAACTGTGTGTGTGTGTATGTGTGTGTGTGTGTGTGTGTCCTCAAACAACCCACAGTATTGTCTGACATATGCATTTTCAATCTTGCTTTTCATTCTGCTTCCTAAGTCTTTCATACGATTTTATGTTTTCGAACATACTATTTGATCCATATTTCTTTATGGAAATTGAATTCATTGCTTCTGACTGATGTATGATAAACCAATATAAGTAGATATTGCATTTTATGTACTTTTTCTCTGATTGGTAGACATTTATGTTTTTCCTTTGCTATTTCATGCAGCATTGTCACAAATATCTTTGTACACATTTTATTTAGTAAATCTCATACTAAAGTAGTAACAGAAACAATTATTTATTTAAGTATCTATCAAAGACAGGCTGGAAGGTTTTGTTTTTTCTGCTAATGATTTTTACTAAACTCATGAAACCGAATAATCAGCTGGCTAGAAAAGCAAGGGAACTTATGAACTTTATCCACAAGAAACAGAACCTCAGTGGAGAAATATGTCACAGGGAGCTATATCTCCTTTGATAATCAGTTTTCCCTGAAATGCGAAAGGTTGATCTTTCTTTTTCTTTAAAGGAGCACTTCCCACATAAGAGCTTCACAAAGATAGAAGTAGAGGTAGCAGAGGCTTTATTATTTTTTGCAATTATTAAACTTACCCATTTATTTAAGATAATATTTTATTAGTGTCTGTCTCCCCCGGTTGACCATGAGCTCTGTGAGGACCCAGACTGGGTGTTGTACTCCCAGTACCCAGCACGTACTCAGTAGCTATGCGCTGAATTAACAAAATACAAATAAATGCAGAACCAGGGCAAACAACCAGGTTTCTCCATTTCTCACTACAGTTTTACCTCAATAGGCCAGGCATAAAAGAGCTCTTGGGACCCCCCTTCTCAGAGAAATCATCAACGATCCCACCCCAAGTTAGGTGGGGAGACAGGACAAATTCTCTACAACAGTAAACGTTTCGTGTTTTAATGAGATAGGAACAAAGCACTCTTTTTTATTTCTCTGTCCCTGGAGGCTCAGATCACAGCTTCAGGTTGGGATTAAAAAGTGGGGGAGGGGGATAAATGGGAATGGGGCTGAGGGGCCAGGGCTGAGGCCAGAAGAGAAAGCAGAGATTCTGCTATGCCCCCACCCCAGCCCTGAGCTGAGCCAGAAATCCAAGTCCTTGTAGCCTCCAGCAGCCAACAAAGTGAACAAACACCACGTGTGTGGTCCTTATCTGCAAATCAGTGTCATAATGCACCCAAACTACCCATGCAAGACTGTACTGGGCCCTAAGTGCCGGTACCAAAGATTTTAGAATTACACTGTCTAGGGCTGCTTGGGTGACTCAGTCAATTAAGCATCTAACTCTTGGTTTTGGCTCAGGTCATGATCTCATGGTTCCTGGGATGGAGCCCTGCATCTGGCTCAGTGCTCCTGCTTGGGATTCTCTCTCACTCTCTGTCTCTGCCCCTGCCCCCTACTCATGCACTCTAAATAAATAAATAAATAAATAAACAAACAAACAAACTTAAATAAAAATAATTATGCTCTCCAATAATCAGAAGCCCCACAGGAATACTGAACACTTGAAATACAGGTATTGCAACTGAGGAATGGGAACTTTATTTTATTTTATTTTATTTTATTTTATTTTATTTTAAAAGCTGACATTTGATTCAGTCATTGGAACATTCTGTATGTTTGGAAAAACCTGGGTATGTGGATCTACTTTTTCAACTTTAATTTAATTTTATCAAAATACAGATCAGGTATTTCCAATGAAATTGAGCTTCCAAAATTAGATCTGCTGTAAGTGTAACACACACACCAGACTGTAAAGAAAAAAGAATGTAGGGGATATCACCACTAATTTTGTGTATTTATCACATGATTATCATGTATAATCATGTTGAAATGATACTCTTTAAGATATTTTGGGTTAAATAAAATATATGATTAAATTTCATCTGTTTCATTTTACTTTTTTAAATACAACCAGGAAATTTTAAATTGTATATGTGACTCAAATTATATTTCCATTGGACATGCTGCTTTAGAAGATATATCATCAAGGAACGCCTAGATGGCTCAGTCGGTTAAGCATTGACTTCAGCTCAGGTCATGATCTCACGGTTTGTGAGTTTGAGCCCCGTGTGGGACTCTGTGCTGACAGCTCAGAGCCTGGAGCCTGTTTCAGATTCTGTGTCTCCCTCTCTCTCTGCCCCTCACCCTCTGTCTCTGTCTCTCTCTCAAAAATAAACATTTTTTTAAAAACTTAAGGAAGATATATCATCAAAATAGCAAATTTTGCTGGTGACAAATGAAGGTTCAGAGAGTTTAAGGGACTTTTCGAAGATAACACAGCTGGTCAGAGTCAGGATTAAGTGCAAGAGCTTATGACTTCCAGTCCAGTTTTAGAAAAATATCTTGATGGCCAGCTGGCAAATGCTGTGCTATATCTAAGAGGATAAGAAAATTTCAGCAAGAAACCTCCAATGATGCTGCTGTATCTTTTACTTTTTTAAACATCAAAAGATTAATTCGTAAAAGAAACATCCATTTTATGTTTTATTTATGTTTAATTTTAATTTCAAATGGATAAAGTCCTATACCAATTTGTAATTACATGAATTTTGGCTAGCTCAACTGATTTGTAAATGTTTTATTTGCCTTGATGGTAACAAGTCTTTTTTTTTTAATTAACTTTAATTCTTTCTTCCTTTTACCTAGAAATTCCACAACTGCAATTGCTTCATGTTGGCTGCATGTTATTGCTATTATATAACAGCTTTAGATGGAAGAGTGATATACTGAAAAATATATCACACTCTTCATAATGTCCAGAATGACTCAGACCACATAAAAATGACCAAGCTTTGCATTTCTCAGATGCAGTAAAAATATATACCTTCCCGAAATGTTCAGAGTTCCACTCTAGGTAACATCAAATTGGCCACAAGATTACATACAGAAACGCTCTATTAGTTTTCTAATTTGCAAGGTTTCTTTAATCTTCCATTTTATTATTTCTCTTTCCTGCTCTCCACCTACCAAAGAAAATATAGTTGAAACTACACTCCAAGGCTGCTGAGCGTAGCAATTAGGAAAGCTCAATACTGGAAAATGTTTTACTAATGCTTACACCTAAGGAAGAAAACAAGAAAGGTGAGGAGGGACTGAAGATTCTCTACAGAGAGGCTTTCTGTGAAAAAAGCTGAGTGACAACAGGTTCAGATTTCTGGATAAAATCCTGGCTTACAGTGTCAATAGTTCTGAAATTAATGTATAATTTTTCAGAAGACAATTTCGCCCATACGAAACATTCTGTTAGAGGTCGAGTTGGTAACTTACACAGGTTGTTGTACAGTGACATCTATAAATGCTTCCCCCTGACATAGTAGGTGTGGCAGGGACAGTTAACGGTCGCTGAATGAATGTCCAGTTATTTTCCCACATTTCCCAAGCTCCTTGTACTTAGTGCGGTCAGATGACTGGCTCTGTCCAATGGGCTATGAGAAAAATGAATCTGTGTTCGTTCCAGGCCGCGTCGTGTAATAACTGGGAAGTGACAGTAATGGTCTGCGTTGACGTACATTCCCTTAGCTCAGCTGGAACAATGTTTTGAAGAATTGCCTTTTTTGTATGCTTCTGAGTTAGAGTTGTCCCATGATTTAGAAGCCAGAAGTAAAGATTTGGAAAGATTTGGTGGGAACTACATAGCCCTGGCTTGCAAATTCCCTCGCAAGCTACAACTTGCCCACCCGTGCCAGTGCTTAAGGTCGGATTTTTTGTGACTTTTTTCGATTTTCCAAGTCCACCTTTCAGACACTTACTTCCCCACCTCCACCCACAGTCTCCCATAAATATGTAAGGACTCATTCCTCTGAAAGTCCCCTATTCCACAATAGTCAAGAAATGGATTCCTGCCTAATACAGTAATTCTTTAACTCCGCTCGCTCGTGCCCTGCCTTAGTCACTGTGGAGGCTTCATGTTGAAATGATACAGCAGGATCACAGCAGCCTAGGTTGCTGAGTAACTGCTCAAGAATAGTTTCTCTTGAGTGTTGATGAGTCTAACCAACATTTTCCCGTACAACAAATTACCTTTTTGATCAGAAAAGGCACTACAAATTTGGAGTTTATTATCATAGCATTGCCTAGACTAGCTTAAGAATTATAGTCCAGGGTATGACTGGATTAGAACACAACTAACATATAATGCAACACCCTATCCAGTAGCGTAGAACATTTTTGTTTCTCATTAATTTAAATTACTAATCTGAGTTGAGAAAAATGAAAAGCCTTGGACATTAAGCAAACTAGACATATTTCAAAGGTACTGTAGTCTTTGTAAGTTATGTGCATACAGATGTAACCCATGAACCACATTTTCCAGGAGACTGGCCAGAGGACAAACTACGGGAGGGAAAAAACTATGGCTCGCTCATTGTCACTTCT
Organism: Felis catus; assembly: GCF_018350175.1. Classification (NCBI taxonomy): domain Eukaryota; kingdom Metazoa; phylum Chordata; class Mammalia; order Carnivora; family Felidae; genus Felis; species Felis catus. The sequence continues at coordinate 27,902,215 of NC_058385.1, read as the reverse complement.
GAAACACCCAGCATCTTATAAATAACCACACAGTAAAAGGACATGGCAGAGAAATATTCTCCATGAATACAAATGAAAACATGTAATAAAGTATTAGAAAATCATATCCAGGATTATATTAAAAGGATAATATGTCACAACTAGGTGGAGTTTATCCCAGGGTGCAAAATTGTTTCAATATTCAAAAATCAAGCGATGTAATTGACTATGTGAATGTACTAAAACAGAAAAAAAAAGGCAGGATCATCTCAATAGATTTGGGAAAAGCTTGTGAAAAAATTCAATATCCATTCATGATTAGGAAAAAAAAACCCACTCATCAAACTAGGAATAGAAGAGGACTTCTTTAACATATTAAGTACATGAAAAGATGCTCAACATCATTACTTATTAATCAAGTGCAAATTAAAAACATAATTAGATACCATTACACATCTATTAGAATACGTAAAATTGAACAATAACAAAAAAGTAATGTGTTGACAAGGATGGAAAGGAACCGAAATCCTCACACATTGTTGTGGGAATGCAAAATGGTACAATCTCTTTGGACCATATTTTGGCAGTGTTTTATGTTAAGCATACACTTATCATATGACCTAGAAATCCTATGCTCAACAGTAATAAAAACATATGCTTGCACGAAAGACTTCATATGGATATTTATAGCAATTTTATTCATTATCTCCAGAATCTGGAAACAACTTAAATGTCCTACAGATGGTAAATGGATGAACTGCTGTACATCTATACAATGAAATACTATTCATCAATAAAACCAAATGAACTATTGCTACATACTGCAACATGGATGTATTATGCTAAGTGGAAAAAGCCCGATTCCACAGAATACGTAATGTGCAATTTCATTAATATAACATTCTAAAAAAGGAAAAATTTAAGAATGGAGAATAAATCAGTTTGTTAGGGGTTAAGCCTAGAGAAGATGGTTGTCTACAAAGGGAGAACGGCATGAAGGAATTTTGGTGGGGGAGGTGGGGTGGAAATGTTCTATATTTTTGATATGGATGAGGTTCTACACAATTATCAAATTTCAGAACTAAACAGCAAAAAAATTACTATATAATATAAAAGATAAATTTTAAAGTATTATTCAAAGGCATTTTAATAGGGCAGAATATTAATATTTGACAAGTCTGGGTGATAACCAAATAGACCTTAATTAAACTCTTCTCCATAGCCTCCAAATAAAAAACTAAATTTTCCTGTTAGAAGTCAGAACAGTGGTCACTGGGAGGACTAACGAATGGGTCTTTGGGGGTGCTGACTTTGCATGCATGCCTTATGAAAATTAATTGAGCTGCACAATTGTGATCTGCACATTTTTCTCCATATTTGACGTACTTCAATAAAAACTTTATGCAAAGTAAAAATGAGAATGACAGTATTTTGTGTCATTTTTAACTAAATGGTTTTTTAGCTGTAGGAAGTATAACTATTTAATCATCAAGTTTAACTATGTTTATAACACATAATACATGTGACCTGGGACAAATAATATAATCATTCTTGCCAAGTTTAATAATTGGACTAGTGCCTGTTTAAACTCCTTCCCATTCCAAATATGAATGATTATAAATTCATCTCTAATTTAGTACACCCTTAGTAGCTAGTTTCTTTTAGCTTTGAAATTTCACCAGCAAGAATTATGGGAGAAGAAAAAAGTATGTTTTGATTTCTTATTGAAAAATATTTTAACTGACTAAACCTTATATATATATATTTTTTAATTTCATGTTTTTGATTTAACTTGCCCTTTTTATTTTTTTTATTCCTGCAGTTTTTCATGCTAGGAATTGTGAAACTGCATTAACAAATTCCTTAGAAATAATACTTATTTTTTTTTGTTTGTTTTTGTAAACAGCACACAAGATTCTGGACAGTTTTAGAAGTATCTTGTTCTCCTTGTTGTGGATGTCAATGGTGGCTGAGAGGATAAATATTTCTCTTAGGTACCTACTGCTTCAGGATAGACTGAGGCATGAAGGAAATGGGTGTAGAGGAAGAAGCAAATGATAAAAAAAAATTGCAGAACCTTTTATGGACTACTTCAAATTGAACAAAAAAGATTCTATACATAATTGAAAAGGTGGCATCCTTCAATGCTTGAGAGTTCATGAGAACTAGCAGGATCGTGCTGAATGTAGCTGGCGGCCTTGTGTAACTCTTCAAATGTTATTGAGGTCAATGTTTTCATGATTCCCTTACTCATATACTATGAAGGGGACAGTGTATGGAAGCACTATGGTATGAAAAGAACTTGGGCTCCAAGGTCAAGTTGGAGATCTGAATCAGGCTCCACTACTTTGGAGCAAAGCAACAAGCTCCCCAGAGTCAGATGCCTCATGGAGAGAAAAATACCCGCACAACGACTTAAATGCTGCCAAAATGAAATCTAATTTGCATACAAGAGCACATCTGACTCACAGTACTCGATAAATACTAATTTATTTCTTCTGCTCCTTTCCTGAAATAAGCAGATTGCAGTTCTAGAGAAAATGTTGGCTAATATTGATACTTTTCCAATTTGCTTTGAAAAATAAATTGAAGATAAGTCGATTCAAATAGATGTCACTCACCAGGGATATTTTAAAATTTCAAGGAAAAACTGAGAGCCTAAAGTGTTTCACCATGAACAGAAACCCACATTAAAAAGGCTAAAGGAAGAACCTATGAGGTTACAAATTGATCAATCTTATATCTCAAATCCACCAAAAACAATCAGAGAAGGACTTTTAAGAAGTATTGGCATTATCATCTCATGTACTTAAAACAAGTCTCATACACATATATACACATACATCCTAAGGAATAGACACTTTTAAAGTCACTTTTTCCTTAAAGTGACTTTAAAGACATGCATAGGAAGACATGCATGAGAATAACAACTGCAGTTATCTCTAGAAAGTGGGATATTACCTCTAATATCTAATTTTTTCCTTTTTTTATAATTAACCCCATTTAACAAATTTCATACACTGATTAATAATCAGAAATGACATTAAAATATCTTAGAAATAGATTTCCAATTTCAGCCTGCCTTTTCTTTTCTTTTTAAATGTTTATTTATTTATTCTGAGAGCGAACATGTGCATGAGCAGGGAAGGAGCAGAGAGAGAGGGAGGTTCCCAAGCAGGTTCCATGCTATCAGTGCACAGCCAGACTTGGGGCTCGAACTCACAAACTGTGAGATCATGATCTGAGCTGAAATCAAGTTAGATGCTTAAAAGGAGTCATTAAGGTGCCCCTCATCCTGGCTTTTCTGATTTTTATTCTTGATACCCGGTTCTGGCACGGGCTAAAAAAGTGGCCCTGGAAGAGAATGTGGAGAAAAAATACCGTTATTTCCTAAAGGATAGACAGACACTTGAAAGTCCCTTTTTCCTTAAAGTGATCCTTTCCTGCTTCAAATCATGTATCGAGAGGAAGATACGCACACTAGGATAGCAACCTTCCAGTTCCGTTATGATACAAAAGGCACACCAGTGTTGGAATGAAGTAAGAACAGACCCTGGAGCCCATCCAACAAAGATAGTGCAAAGAAACATGAGAGACCAACATGGGAAGTGCAGCTAGCTAGGCTTAGTGTTCAAAACACCATGTCAGCAAAACTCATAAACACAGCAGGTCCATTAAATTAGAAAGTGAGAACAACCAGTGATCGTTCAGCTTATTGACCCTGAGCCCTACATTTCCTGAGAGTATAAAGCCCTGGTATCTAAGAGAAAGTACAGCTGTGAATGCAAATACGCCGTGTAGCACAAGAGAGATTATAAAAGCTCAGAACTAGGCAAAGCAGAATATTCAACAGTAGAACCCACAGAAGTCATGATAACAATAGTAAATTACAAAGGAAGTGTTTATGAATTATGTATAGATTTAGCATTTACATTATACAGACAATTACAAAAGAAACAAGATTAATCCAATTCCACCACTCTGAAAAAATTGATTTCTTCCTTTCATTCCTTATGTGCATGTGCATGTGCATGTGCATGTGTGAAGAATTTTTTTTTATTTTCTTTTTTGTTGCCAAGGATTTTAAACCTCAGTGACTAAATGCAAGTGTTTCTGGTTTGTTTTCCACTTAGGATTGTTTGCTCATTCCTGGGCACTAGGTTTGCACAATGAGTGGAGTCACTCTACAGTTTCTTGTGTGTTTGATTTGGTGTTGGCTGGAGCCTAGAGGTGCCTGCCCTCCCCAAGACCGTGCTCCAGGCTGCATTTTTTAAAGGGGCTTTGCAGATCTTAGGTGGGATTATGGATGTAGCAGTTTCTTTCACATTTATATCTAAACACTGAGCTTATAACTTGCAGTCACCCAGCAAACTGGCTGTAGCTCTTACTGGGCATATACACAGGCCTGATATGAGTATTGGATAAGCTTGATCTTTTTAGGGGCAGACCAAGAATATTCTGCAAAACCAGATGGTAGTTGAGGTAGAGTGGAGGTCAGGAAGACTGCGTTCTGGTCTTTTCCCTCTCTGTGGAAGAAGAGGTTAGAATAGAAGAAATGAAAGCTCAGGCCAACCCCAAATGCTATGATTTCACTTTGACCTCCGGACCTAGACATGAGTAAGATGCAAGTACTTTTCATCCTACTGTTATGCCAAAACCTACTGTTAATCTGCTGAATTGGAATGGAATGACCATGGAAGGAATCAGGTGCCAATCTGTACTTACTCCTAGAAAAAAATAACAATGAAAATATAATGGGCTAAATGGGCAAGGGGCACTAAGGAATCTCCTCCTGAAATCATTTTTTGCACTATATGCTAACTAATTTGAATGTAAATTTTAAAAAATAAAAAAAAATTAAAGTAAATAAACATTAAAATCAAAAACCAAAAAAACAAAAAAAACCCACAAAAATAAATAAAACTCTTTTTAGATAAAAAAAAAAAGAAAATATAATGGAATACCAATATAACATTAGGTTTGGATTCTGTGAATCCAATCTTCTTTTAAAAAAACATGACACAGTTTGGCCATACATTGCTGTGATAATAATGATAAACTGCAAAAGGTAATCTAATAACATTAAACCATTTAAGAAAACAATTCAACCAAGAAATATAGAGTGTATATAATCCAACAGAAAATCTACAGAGTATTATATGACCAATTGTACTTACTAGTCCATGGGAAATTAACTTGAACTTTATAAACTGTATTGAGGGGCGCCTGGGTGGCTCAGTCGGTTACGTGTCCAACTCTTGGTTTCTGCTCAGGTCATGATCTCACGGTTTGTGAGTTTGAGCCCTATGTTGGGCTCTGCACTGACACTGCAGAGCCTGCTTGGGATTCTCTCTCTCTCTCTCTCTCTCTCTCTCTCTCTCTCTCTCTCTGCCCCTCCTGGTGCTCACGCTGTCTCTCAAAATAAATAAATAAAATTTAAGAAAAAAGATCCTCTCTCTCTCTGCCCCTCTCCTCATTCCCATGCATGCTCTCTCTCTGTCTCTAAAATAAAAAAATTGAGGGGCGCCTGGGTGGCTCAGTCAGTTAAGTGGCCGACTTCAGCTCAGGTCATGATCTCGCGGTCCATGAGTTCGAGCCCCGCGTCGGGCTCTGTGCTGACAGCTCAGAACCTGGAGCCTGTTTCAGATTCTGTGTCTCCCTCTCTCTCTGACCCTCCCCCGTTCATGCTCTGTCTCTCTCTGTCTCAAAAATAAAATAAAATGTTAAAAAAAATTAAAATAAAAAAATTGAAAAATAAACTATTGAATTTAAAATGAATCCCTGACTATTTTTTATTGAGGTATAATCGACATATGACATTGTATTCATTTTAAGTGTACATGACTTGATATGTGTATACATTATGAAATGACCACCACAATAAATCTAGTTAACATCCATCACCATATAACTACAAAACATTTTTTCTGATTATAAGAACTTTTAAAGATCTACTGTCTTAGCATCTTTCAAATATGCATTATGATATTATTAACTATAACTAATGTACTAATATTACACCCCTATGTACTAATGTACTAAATTTAGTACTAATGTACTAAATTACACCCCTATGGCAATCACTTTATAACTACGAATTTGTACCTTAGACCCCTTTCACCTATTTTGCCATCCCTCATTCCCTCCCTCCCACCTCAGACGACCATCAACCTGTTTTTTATATCCATGAGCTTGATTTTGTTTGGTCTTGGTTTAGTTTGTTTTTGTTTTTGTTTGTTTTACATTCTACACATCAGTGAAATCAGATGTTATTTATCTTTTTCTGAGTTATTTCATTTAGCATCATATCTCATGCTCCATTGTCACAGTGACAAGATTTCACTCTCTTTTATGGCCAAATAATATTCCACTGTATAAATGAACCACATTTACTTTATCCACTCATCCATCAGTGAACACTTAGGTTGTTTCCATGCCTTGGCTACTGTAAATAATGCTGCATTGAGCATGGGGATGTATATATCTTTCCAAATTAGTGTTTTCATCTCCTTCAGATAAATACCCAGAAATGAAATTGCTGGATCATATGGTAGTTCTATTTTTAATGTTTTGAGGAAACTCCACAATTAAAGGGGCACCTGGATGGCTCAGTTGGTTAAACATCCAACTCTTGATCTCAGTTCAGGTCATGATCTCACAGTTAGTGGGATAGAGTCCCACGTAGGTCTCTGTGTTGACAGTGCAGAGCCTGCTTGGGATTCTCTCCGTCTCTCTCCTCCCCCAACCCTGTTCACACTCTCTTTCTCTCTCTCTCTTTCTCTCTCTCTCAAAATAAATAAATAAACATTAAAGAAAAAAGAAATTAGTGGTGCCTGGGTGGTTCAGTCGGTTAAGCATCTGACTTCAGCTCAGGTCATGATCTCAGGGTCCATGAGTTTAAGCCCCACATTGGGCTCTGTGCTGACAGCTCAGAGCCTGAAACCTGCTTCAGATTCTGTGTCTCCTTCTCCCTCTGCCCCTCCCCTGCTTGTGCCCTGTCTCTCTCCATCTCTCAAAATTAATAAATGTTAAAAAGAACAAATTAAAAACCTTCTGTTGATATTCTCTGGTAGGATCATGGCATACCAGGAGTATATTAATGAAATATTATTTATTGTAAGAATAATACATACAGATTAAAAACATTAAAATATAAAACTTTAAAACATAAACTGTCTTCCTGACTCCTAGGCCCCATCCCCAAGGATTTAATAAATTTCATGAACCGTATATATAACATGATAAATAAACACACATGTATTTCCATTGTTTTAAACATTTTTATATACACTTATGCTATTCTTATATAAGTTCCCTTTTTACCTAACACTATTTTTTTTAGTTTTTATTTAAATTCCAGTCAGTTAACATACAGTGTAATATCAGTTTCAGGTGTGCAACATAGTGATTCAAAACTTCCATACAATACCTGGTGCTCATCAAAAGTTCATTCCTCAATCCTTGTCACTTATTTTTTTTAAGCTATTTATTTATTTGGGGGAAGGGCAGAAAGAGAGGGAGAGAGAGAATCCCAAGGAGGCTCCACACTGTCAAAGCAGAGCTGCATGTGGGACTCAATCCCAGAAATCGTGAAATCATGACCTGAGCCAAAACCAAGAGTTGAATGCTCAACGAACTGAGCCACCCAGGTGCCCCTTTGTCACCTATTTAACCCATCCTCCCATGCACCTTTCCTCTGGTAACTGTCATTGTTCTCTATAGTTAAGAGTCTGTCTCTTGATTTGTCTCTCTCTCTTTTTTCCCCTTTGCTCGTTTATTTTGTTTCTTAAATTCCACATATGTGTGAAATGATATGGTATTTGTCCTTCTCTGACTTATTTTTCTTAGCATAAAATACTCTCTATCTCTATCCATGTCATTGCAAATTGCAAGATTTCATTCTTTTTTATGGCCAAGTAATATTCTGTTATATATAACATATATATACATATACTATATACATATACTATATATATATATATATATATATATATATATATATAGCCATTCATCAGTCAATGGACATGTTGGAGGGGGCCATTTTAGCATTATCTACTGAAACTTAACATATACACATCCAACCATTCACCCAGAACTTGCAGAGATATAAGCATTTATCTTATATAAATATTCATACTTGTGTGCCAAGAGACATACATAGAAAAAGAATACTCGTTCCAACATTACTGTTAAAGATAAGTGGCTGTGACATGATGTGTACATGTTAAATTTCAGTAGATTATGCTAAACTTACCCCCCCCCAAAGAAGATGAACTATTTTACATTTTAAGGTAAGGGTGTTCCTATTTCCCTACACAGTTGAAACCCTTTAAAGTCAAAGAAAAAGAAGGGGAAACCATGTAAATATATAACACTCTGAATGACTTGCGTCAAGTGAACACAGACTTCTTTACCAAACTCTTCAATCATTAAATAAGAGTTAGCTCTGAAATCTGAGTCACAAAGATGTGAAAGCACATTGTGCTTCAAGCAACATATAACTAAACGTGGGGAGCTTGTCATCTTCAAAAAATGGCATTGTCAGAGAATAGAAATGAATTCAAAATGGATTTGAGGAAAAGAATATAGGAATAATGACTTTAAATGGCTTCAGAGAGAAACTGCGTTCTCCCCAATCTTTGAGGATGGACTCTGGGAAGATGAGTTTGACATTTTTTTAGTATATTCTTCCACAGGTCTGTAGAGAAAACAGAACATTGTCCTGCATGCCTGACATGATGTTTAGATCTTTAACATACTACATGCTTAATTCCCAAATCCAGAAGGATAACTGGCAAAATTTAAATGATTTCTAGTTTGTCAAAATAAGTAAAATAACATTAAAACATAACATTAAAATTCATACTGTTGACACGGCTAGCAAATGGAAAACATTTAAAAGTAATCCTTTACTGACTACTTTATTGCCTAATTCCTCACTTTTGTTTGGTTTTTCTGAAACAAGTATGATGGTTCTGAGACTGAAGAATCCCACTTTCCATAGCTGATGCCATAGCTGATGATTCATTGGAGATTACTTTCTTCCAAATTCTTCCCTCAGACACGAATCCTTTTAACTGGAGTGTGTCCTTTTCATTTTCTGGAGGTCAACTAGGCTAACCTCTTGTAACAAACTGTATCTTTTTACAGCTTCCTAGTTCCCTTTTCCCTCTAAAATGGAATGATTGGGCCTTCAAAAGCACATCCAAGAATAATTTTAGGGCCAAAACACAATTTTTTCCTAGGATTTGGAAGCTAATGCCACTAACCACTCAGCCTTAGTTAGTTCTTATAATAAAACAAGAAAATGAAATAAAAGGTTCACAGATTAGAAAGGAAAAAACTCCTAGAACTAAAAAGTGATTACAGCAAGTTTGCAGGATACAGGTTCAATTACAATAGTCAATTCTTTTCTTATATAACAGCAATGAACAAGTAGACTTTGAAATTAAACACATTACTATTTACATTAGCACCAAAAAAAAGAGAAATACTTAAGTACACATCTAACAAAATAGGTGTAATACCTATATGGAGAAACCTACAAAATCTGATGAAAGAAATCTAAGAACTAAATAGATGGAAAGATGTTTTGTGTTCATAGGTAGAAATGTTTAAAATGGTCATTTCAGTCCTCTCAACTTGATCTATACATTCAACACGATCCCAATCAAAATGCCAGCGAGTTATCTTATGGATATTGACAAACTAATTCTAAAGTTTATATGGAGAGACAAGACTCAGAACAGCCAATTCAGTATTGAAGAATGAAGTTGGACAACTGACAATACCCAGCTTCAATACTTACTATAAAGGTATATTACTATATATATAATAAGTAATACATATTCATATATATTGTTATATATTATAGTACTACATTATGTTATATTTATGTAATGTGGTAATATAAATTTATTTCTATATAGTATATGTATATAAAGGTATATTACTGAACTTTCATAATGTGATTTTGTAAAAAAATGTTCAATGGAACAGAATGGAGAACCCAGAAATGGACCCACACAAATATAGTCTGCTGATCTTTGATCAGTCTGCTGATCTTACATTTCTTACAGAAATTAAATCCAAATAGATGTTAGACCTAAATATAAAATGTAAAAGTATAAACCTCCTAGAAGATAACATAGGGAAAATATCTAGATAACCTTGAATGTGGTGATAACTTTTTAAATAAAACACCAAAGGCACAATCCATGAAAGATAGAATTGATGAGCTGGACTTCATTAAAATTAAAAACTTCTGCTCTGTGAAAGACAATGTCAAGAGAATGAGAAGACAAGCTACAGACTGAGAGAAAATATTTGCAAAAGACTCATGTGATAAAAGACTATTATCTAAAACACACAAAAAAAGTCAACACTCAACAATAAGAAAATGAACAACCTGATTAAAAAATGGACTAAAGACCTAAACAAACACCTTACTAAAGAATATACACAAAAGTCAAATAAACATGCAAAAATGTTCAATATCATACATATGTCATTAGAAACTCATAAGGTAAAGCAACGATGAAATACCACTACACACCTATTAGAATGACCAAAATCTAAAACACTGACAAAACCAAATGTTGGCAAGGATGAGTAGCAACAGGAATTTTCATTCATTGGTGTTGGGAATGCAAAATGGTACACCCACTTTGGAAGATGGCTTGGCAGTTTCTTACAAAACTAAACATACTCTTACGCAATCACACTCGTTGATATTTACCCAAAGAAGTTAATAACTTATATCCAAACCAAAGAACTGCACATGGATGTTTATGGCAGCTTTATTAATAATTGTCAAAACTTGGGAAAAACTAAGATGTACTATTGATATAGAAAGATGAGTGTCAGGGGAGATGGGGAAGGAGGGACGAATAAGCAGAGCATGGAGAATTTTTAGGGCAGTGAACTATTCTATATGATATTACAATGGTGGAAACATGTCATTATATATTAGTTCAAACCCATAGAATATACAACACCAAGAGTGTATCCTCATGTAAACTGTCAACATAATATGTGAATGTAGGTTCATCGCTCGTATAACTAGTGCACCACTCTGGTGGGGAAATGTTGATGGTGTGTGTGTGGGGCAAGGGTTATGTGAGGTTATCCGTTCTTCTGACTCAATTTTGTTATAAACCTAAAACTGCTCTGAAAAGCTACATCTATTTTTAAATTTTTAAATAAAACTAAAGAAAGAATAATGTGCTAATATTCCTTGCTACAACACCATCTAGATAACATTTTTATTTTGCACCCACGGCTTTTCATTCCAGCTATGGCATCTCAGTGCCAAATCACCAAAACAAACAAAGCAAAATTTAAAAAAAATTCAGTACACACACACACACACACACACACACACACACACTACCACCACCACTATTACCACCAGTGACAGACTAACGAAATGCTACAATCATTAAGTTAAAAAGTTGTAAGATGTAATTGTTTGAAACAATAAAAGATGTATACAATAACATTCTTTTAAGGTTTGGTTATAAGAAATATTGAATGACAGTTATTCATATATAAATATACATATAGAATTATATATTTGTAGAAATTCATTATTTTCATCCAAAATTTCAAGGATTAGTCTCAATTGAGCCAATAGGTTTAATCACGAGTCTGCAGACTTATCTCATAAAGGACCCATACTTAATATTTCTGGATTTCTGGCAATAAGGATCCTGTCACACTCACTTTTGCCTTCATAGTATGAAAGCAACCATAGACATCAGTAAGTGAATGGACATGGCTGTGTTAAAATAAACTCTTATTTACATAAACAGATGGAAGGCCCACTTGACCAGCAGGCTATAGTTTGCCAAACTCTGATCTTTATAACAAACACTTAACTAGAACTGCTTGGAAACTCATGGAAGAAAATATTAATAATGCTAATCCCCTTGAATTTTTTTCTTAAGGGAAGACAACACTCTAATGTCAAGCTCTAAAATTTCTTAACATTTTAGGGTTTTTTTAAGTTTGCTTGTTTGTTTGTTTGTTTGTTTTGAGAGAGACAGAGAGAGCGTGAGTAGGAGAGGGGCAAAGAGAAAAGGGAGAATTCCAAGCATGCTCCATGCATGGTCAGCACAGAGCCCGATGTGGAGCTCCAACCCACAAAACAGTGAAGTCATGACCTGAGCTGAAATCAAGAGTCGGATGCTCAACCAACTGAGCCACCCAGGCACCCTGATAACATTTAGTTCTTAAGATTACTTAGTTATGGTAGTTAATTTCACTATATCTAAAATGCAAAAATTCACCTTTTTGTTGATTTATAGGAATCAAATTATATTTTAAAACACCCCTACAGCTCATACTAAAAAGAACAGTGGTATGAATACTCATAGAATGAGGCATCTCCCAACCAATTAGGAGTTTCTCCACCAGAATATGAGTATATGTACCCATATACTGTTCCTTCCTTATTACACACCAGCAGTCAGTTCTCCAAAGGTTAATCTCTCTCCCAACTACAACACCACAACCTATCCCTCCTGCTTGCCCAAGAACATGTCTCCAGACATTCTCTGACTTTTCTCCAACATTGCTCTTAATTTTATCCTCTCTACTGGAACATTTCCATCCATTTATTTGTATGCTGTTACTTCTCTTGTCTTTGAAAACAAAACAAAACAAAATCTCTTCACCCCACTTTCTCAAACTGCTATGGCCCATGTTTGCTCTCCTTCAGAGAATTGTCTGTCTCTAGTCACTTTCTACTTCCAAAACTGTTTTTGTTGCGGCCACCAATTCTCTCAGCATGTTAAATTCAATGGTTGATTTTTAATAGCATCATATTTGACTTCTCCAAAGCATTTAACATAGTAAAACCCTCTTTTTTCTTGGAAATACTTTCTTCACTTGGCTTCAAGCTCCCCATACACTTGCACTTTTCTCCTACCTAGATTCCTTCTTAGCCTCCTTTGTGATTCCTCCTTTTTCATCGCTTCTCGGCCTTTTGGCTAAGATCAAGTGTGATTCCTCCTTTTTCAGACATCTTCATGTTGAAGTACCCAGGACTCTGTCCTTGAACTTCTCCTGTCTATCTAATCAGTCTCTTGATCTTATGTGCCACTTCTGTAATGACCTTCAGAGTATTTCCAGAATTCAGCTGCTTCTCACCATCTCCACTGCCACCTTCCTGTCAGATCCACTCTCACCTCTGCTCTGAATTGGTGCAGTATACTCCCCCAAAGTCTCTTTTTATTGCTTCTTCACTTCCTTCTCCTCCCTCTAGGCTTTTTTCAAGTGTCATCATCATAGTGATCCTACCTCATCCACCCTATTTAAATGAACAAGACAGGGGTGCCTGGGTGACTCAGTCCATTGAGCATCCAACTCTTGATTCCAACTCAGGTCATTTCACCTCACAGTTTGTGGGTTTGAGCCACACATCAGCCTCCACACTGACAGCACAGAGCCTACTTGGGATTCTCTCTTTCCCTTTCTCTCTGCCCTTACCCCAATTGTGCTCATTCTCTCTCTCTCTCTCTCTCTCTCTCTCTCTCTCTCTCTCTCTCTCTCAAATTAAATAAGTAAACTTAAAAAATAACAAATAAAATAAAATAACAAGACACCCCACCATTCCCCCAAAACTTACTATTACCCTGACCCATTTTAATCTTCTTCCTGGCAAGTTTCTAAATTCAATGTAATTTTCAATTATAGTATACCTAGTATATAATTTGCTTTAAAATGATGTTTATTGTCTGTGTCCTCTCTCAAAATATAAGCTCCATAACAGCATTGATTTTTATGTTCCTATCTATTGTTTCCCCAATCAGACAATAGTAGGTTCTCATAAATGTTTTTGAATGAATATATTTATGAAAATGTTTTGTGTGCAAAGATACTATTTTTCCATTCATTAAATATTTATAGTCTCAAAAGACAGGGCACTCCAAAATATTTTATATAGTTGCTTCTCTCACTCATTATACATACACACACACACACAGACACACACACACACACACACACACACATCTTATATCTGTATTTGTAATAAATTACATATGTTAAAATTAATTTATATTGTCATATAATTATATGGAAATATAATATGCAATAAATTTGCATACATATAAAATAGATATTTAAAATATCTATAGATGATATATAATTTCATATTATATATAATTTATTATAATAAAATCTATCATGATATATATAATATCATGCATGAGATATATATATGCATATATATATATATATACATGAGATAAGCAGGTAAATAAAATATTCTGAGTGCATACTATATCTTGAGACTATGAATTTTTAAGCATTAGACAAAAAGTATCTTTGCATGCAAAAAAACACTGTGTATAGGATAGACCAGGTATGCTGCACAAACAAGTCACCCTCAAAATCTCAGTGGCCTCACACCATAGAGGATCTTTCCTAGTCTTGCTATGTATGTAACATGAATCTGCAGGGAAGTTTATGCCACATAGTCACTGAGGCACCCAAGTTGATCTGAAGCTCTCTAGAATGTTCCTGGTCACTGCAAGAAAGACAGAGACAAGGAGAGCTTTGCAAACTGCTCTTCCATACTTCGATGCAAAAATCAGTTCTGACCACAGGATGTTTGCCAGAGTCGCTGATATGGACCTGACTCATTCAAGGTTGCTGGGAAGCAGATGGAGTGTTGGTGAGCACTACTATCTTTAACATAATACCTCATCATAATATTACTCTTTACTATATCATAATGGCAAGATATGGTGAGCTGTGCACCCTGCTGGAGCCTCTTTAGAGCCTAAGGTACATTGCCAAATGTATGACACCAAGACTTCAATTCAATTCCAGTTTGAATTAGTTCTAAAATGAGAACAACTCAAAACATATAGTGAGCATATGACCAACTAACCAATGAAGCATAGATGTGGTAGTCTTTGACATTCTTTATATTTGACTTTAAGCAATGAACATTTTAAACATTTTTGGCAAGGGTAGCAATCAGTAATAATAATGCTAATAAAAATAATATGCATTAATAAGTGAATATCTACAGTGTTTCAACCACCTTATATACATTGCCTCATTTAACATTATTTTAGCAGTGACTCTTTCAAGACAGATATTATTATCATCATTTGACCAAAGAGAAAATTAAAGTTCTAAGAAGTTAAGTGACTCACTTGCTGAAAGTCACACAGCTAGTACCTTCCAGAGCTAGTATTCAAATCAAATCTGACTGATTCCAAAGCCACTGCATGCAACTATTGAAAACTGAAATAATCAAGGGGCATGCCTTATGATTTTGGGGGCCATACAGAGTGATTCCACAAATAAAAGCAATAATTCAATGTCAATATTTACTCAGTAAATTTGAAAATTCAAATCAAATGACTTTCCTGGATTGTTCAATAATAATTATTAACCACAACGAAGTAAGCTAACCTCTTTCTTTCTTTTTTTTAATTTTTTTAACATTTATTTATTTTTGAGACAGAAAGAGACAGAGCATGAACGGGGGCGGGTCAGAGAGAGGGAGACACAGAACCCGAAGCAGACTCCAGGCCCTGAGCTGTCAGTACAGATCCGACGCGGGGCTCGAACTCACGGACCGCGAGATCATGACCTGAGCCGAAGTCAGTATGCCCAACCGACTGAGCCACCCAGGTGCCCCAACCTCTTTCTTAATATAATGTTAAAAAGAAAAAAAGAAAGAAAACATAATTACTCCTTCATTGTCCAAACTGTGAATTAGCCAATAAGCTAGATTTTCAGAAAGAAGACAGGCTTCTAATACCACACCTGTCCCTGGTCAGGGTTAGTTCAACTTCTCTCATTAACTAACGTTTATCTATTTCATAATTTCCTCCCCCTGTAACAAATCCTGGATTCAAATCCACCTTCTAAGCTTGCATTTTCTAATCCATATTGAAATCTAACCATATTTCCCCCGGGGCGGGGCGCAGCTTCCTGGAGTTAAACAGGACACATAATAACACTCCTCTCCATCTGTTTCCACTCCCTTATGTGGTCTACAGCCCTCTCAATTTTTTTCTCCACTACATCTAGGAATCCCTCAGGTGATTATACCTTCGTGCCATCTGCTATCCAGTTCTTCCTGCTGTCAAGCCACTGGGGCCTTTCAAACACAGAAATGACCTTGATCTGAAGTGTTGGAGAAAGCTACCTTCTCAACAGCTAGCTTCACCTTAAGATGCATAAAGCTGATAGATGTGCTTGCTCTAAAATGCCTTAGCTAAGTTCCAGCAATGTCCGTAATTCCTTGTGGATACCTCCCATCCTGAGTTCTGTGCTGTTACTCTGCTCTGCCTGTCTCCTTCAAATGAATAGCCTGATGTTGGTTTGTCTTTGGACCTTGGGTGCTGCCCTGGAAGAATCTTTGTTTAAACCCGTTACAACCTTCTGACCAGCCTCATCCTTCCCCACAGATATCCTTGCCCTGAGAATAGCAAAGCAAACCCTAATTCAGTCCATCATGCTGGCTCCTGCTTGTCCAGTCTTTGCTCGATGAGAACAATGAGAATGAGGGAGACAGTAGGGAGGGAATTCCTTATAAAGCTACAGGTACATGAACCAAAGCTGTGAGTGCTGCCTCTAAGTCTCCAACGTTGAGCCAGTCACCTTTCCCTCCAAAAGAGTGGCTGCAATTGCTTGCTTAGTGATTAAATCAAGGTCAAAAATTTGTGGTTGGTGGTGTTATTTTGTTACTGTTGTTCTTATGTTGCTTTTCAGCCACCTACTAAGATGGCTAAACTTGAATACTTTTATATGGAAAATACATTTCCAGTGTGTTTGTCCCTTACCACTTCAGACATAAGGGCTTATGAATCTTGCTCTAAAATTTGTTGGGATTCACCAGGGTCATCTTGTGATCATAAGGTCCTAGGGAGATGCTAATGAATCTAAGCTTTTGTTTAGTGCCTGGCCTTTTGTGTAGCCTCTTTTGAGCAGGAGACCACAGAGTTAGGTTAGAGAATGATCTTGAAAACAGTTCTTTCAGTGACTCGCATTAACCCCACAAATCATTCTTGAGCCCTTTAAACGTGTGTCTTCAGTTCCTACTGTTTCTTTAATTCTTATTCTCCCTTTCTGCTCTCCTACCAGCATTTGGGAGAGCAGTTTTCCTTCTATTTGTCAGGCTTAACACTTTGTCCTATTTTTTATTCCATCTCAATCTTCTCTTGGAAACTGATCTCGCTCTTCAATCATTCTATCACCAATAGCGTTTTCCCTTCTGCCTACAATAAATTCTGTCTTCACTATTTTTTAAAGCCAGAAAATTTCTCCTCAGCCATATGACCCCTTAAGCTACTGCTTCATTTCATTTATTTCTTTTCCCCTGAACAATGTGAAAGAATCGTATTTCCCCAGCTTTAATTCTACACTGTTTTTAGTCCTTCACCTATCGAAAGCTAACTTCACCCTAGCCACTCTTCTGAAACTGGCCTCTCAATGATCAGCAAGGATTACAAAATCGATGGACCTTTTTCAGAAATGATAGTGACTTTACAACTTTTGACACTTCTTTCTTTTTAAAAATAGTCCTCAGGGCGCCTGGGTGGCTCAGTCGGTTAAGCGGCAGACTTCAGCTCAGGTCATGACCTCGCGGTCCCTGAGTTTGAGCCCCGCGTCGGGCTCTGTGCTGACATCTCAGAGCCTGGAGTCTGTTTCAGATTCTGTGTCTCCCTCCTTCTCTGACCCTCCCCCATTCATGCTCTGTCTCTCTCTGTCTCAAAAATAAAATAAAATAAAATAAAATAAAATAAAATAAAATAAAATCGTCCTCTACTTCTGAGACACTATAATGCCCAGATTTCCTTTCTGCCCTGGGCATTCTTGACCTCCTTCTCTGGTTCAGCCTTGGATTCCCGAAAACAAGCATTCTCTAAAGTTTTGTCCTCAGGTCTTTCCTCCTCTCTTTCTAGCTTCCCCTTTTATTATTCTCATTCCAACGCCCATCATTTTTTAAGTTTCCCTTAGGAGTTGTGGCCAATGCAAAAGGTAAAAATACAGTATATGAGATAAGGTCTGAAAGGAGAAAGGCAACATTTTCATTATTTAGAAATCATGTGATTGTGTACATAGAAAGTCCAAGTGACTTTGCAGATGAACTGGTAACCTGAGAGATTTCGTCAATGTTGTTGGACCCAGTGCCAACATACAAAAGTCAAAACAGGTAAAAGTGTAACAAATGCAATAATAAAGCACCTATCACAATAAGAAGAGAATATAAAATTCCCAAGGAAATCCAATAGAAATGTGAAAGATCTTTAAAGACATTTTTAAAAAAAAGAAGAAGAGGGGCACCTGGGTGGCTCAGTTGGTTAAGCGTCTGACTTCAGCCCAGTCATGTTTTAGCGGTTTCTGAGTTGGAGCCCCATGTCAGGCTGTGTGCTGATAGCTCAGAGCCTGGAGCCTGCTTCAAATTCTGTGTCTCTGTCTCTCTCTGCCTCTCCCCCACTCACGCTCTGTCTCTCTCCCCCTCTCATGCTCTCTCTCTCCCTCTCAAGAATAAACCTTTTTAAAAAAGAAGAAATGGAGATACATATTTTATTAGTGAATGAGAATTGTATTGCCACCAAAAAATGTGGCAATTTTCCCAAATTATTCTTTAAAAATTTCAACTTAAACCAAATAAAACACAGTTCATCATGGAACTGAAGCTGATTCTAAAGTCTATATGGAGCTATTAAAGGCTAAGAACAGATAAGATTATTTTGAAGAAGAGAAGGAATGAAGGAATACGTGCCCTAGAATTAATGTAATGCTATAGCATTGTAGAGAGCATGATATTGTTAAAAGAATAGACAAATAGACAAATAGGAGAAGGAGGAAGTACTGAAGCAGATGCATAAATATATAGAAACTGGGCATGTGACAGACATACATTATATCGGGATAATTAAATAATCATATTTTCAAAAATATATATCTATCACACATAATATATAAATATACACAAATTGTGCCTATAAATTTTTGTTTCTTGGGGTGAAAAAGATCTGAGACAAATATGTTAATAAAATTTTCAACCCAAGTAGTAGGTGCCTTAGTATCTATAAATTTATGTGCTTGAAATATTTCACATTGAAAAATAACAACAGAATAATACATTTTAATGCTTAGTTATTGGGTATTTTTTAAAAAGTGATAAGACAAAATGTGTAGTCATTAAGGATTCATACTTTTTTTATAGAGTTTTTTAATAAAAGAGGAAAATTATCAGGATTATTTTCTTAGAAAATGTTTTGAAAATTATTTAAAAAAACACTATTTTTTAAATCTTAAAGAATCTTGGGTGAAAAAATATATATATTATTAGTATATATATTAGTATATATACTATATATATTAGCATGTATATATAGTATATATATACTAATATATATAGTATATATGTATATATATACTATATATATAAGTATATATATACTATATATATGTGTATATATGTATATACATACACGTATATATAGTATATATAGTATATATATATATACTATATATACGTGTATATATATAGTATATATAGTATATATATATATATATATATATATAGTATATATATTAGTATATTATTAGTGGTGAAGGCCATAAGTTAGTTCACCAATTTGAATCATGCTATATTTTACTTAAGAACCAGAAATCTAGATCTTTTACATATTTTGATTGACTTCCTTAATTTTCTGCTATTTGCTACTTGACATATAGTTTTGTGTTTCTACATACATTTTGTACTTATAATTAAACCAGTGTAATCGATTCCTCAACAAAATTCTACAAATCAGAAATGTAGAAATAATTTTATGTTCATATTCAGGAGTATAGTGAAAAAATTGGAAAATGGCTCCAAATTATTTTTTTCTGAAAATATAATAATAACTTAATAACTTAGCTATTAACAATCTTCATTCTTAATGGTGAGTCACAAGAGGCAGTAAAAATATTTCTATCTCCAGTCCTCAGTGGAATACTACTTGGCAATGAGAAAGAATGAAATATGGCCTTTTGTAGCAACGTGGATGGAACTGGAGAGTGGCATGCTAAGTGAAATAAGTCATACAGAGAAAGACAGATACCATATGTTTTCACTCTTATGTGGATCCTGAGAAACTTAACAGAAGACCATGGGGGAGGGGAAGGAAAAAAAAAAGAGAGGGAGGGAGCCAAACTCTAAGAGACTCTTAAAAACTGAGAATAAACTGAGGGTTGATGGGGAGTGGGAGGGAGTGAAGGGTGGGTGATGGGCATTGAGGAGGGCATCTGTTGGGATGAGCACTGTGTGTTGTATGGAAACCAATTTGACAACAAATTTCATATTAAAATAATAATAGTAATAATAATAATAATACTAAAGCTCACATACCTCCTTCAAAAAATAAATATTTCTACCTCCAGTTCTAAATTTTTCCCTGAGGTCCAGATTTCTGTACACAAGTGTATACTCCATACTGTACCAGGTAGAATATCAAAAAGATGTCTTAACCTCAAAAGAGCCAAAACTCTTCACAGCTGCACCCCACTGCACCAGACCTGTTCTTTCCCAAATCTTCCCCATCTCAGTATGTTATTCCTTTATCCATCCAAGAGTCAACCCATAGCAACTATCCTTGATTTTTCTTTTTCTCTAACCCCAATAGCAATCAGTACACTGACAGCTCTACCTTCAAAACCTCCCCAGAATCCTCTGCTTTTCCATGCCTGTTGCTAGCTTGCTTGTCCAAAGTTCCATCATCATTCACCTAGCCATTTTAACAGACAGATAAATGACCTCCTTACTTCCCTCTTACTTCTTTATCCATTTTTTGAGAGAGAGAGAGAGAGAGAGAGAGAGAGCATGAGTATGTGCATGAGTGGGAGACGGGCAGAGGAAGAGGGAGAATGAGACAGAGAGTCCCAAGTAGGCTCCACGCCTGGCGTGGAACCCAATGGAGGGTTCAATCTCATGACCATGAGATCATGACCTGAGCTGAAATCAAGAGTCTGACGCTTAACCCACTGTGCCACCCAGGTGTCCCTATATCCATTTTTCATACTAGTAAAATCACTGGAGTGATTTTTTTAATGTAAACCACATCAAATAACTTGACTTCTGCTCTAAACCAAATTCAAAATCCTTTCCGTGTTCTGAGAAGTTACACAAGCCTAATTTAGCCAAACTTCAATCTCTTCTGCTATTGCTTCCCTTTCTCCATTCCTTATCCAGTAAAGTACAGACACTGCAATCATCCTCTTGCTTTTCCGATACCAGAAGACTTAAAGGCTTCTGAATTTATTACTCATTCATTCCTATGTTCCCTGGTCATTACCGGCCAGCATTTTGTCTTATCTCCTCTAAAATACTGCCTCTTCAACCCTTTCCGGACCACTGAAACAATAGTACTGCTCCTCGGTCATGCTAATATCTCACGGTGCTAGAATTTTTATTTCTTCACATCTCCAATCACTGCCTTCAATGATCTTGTCAATTTCTTTGTCTACTTGTGGACTATCTTCCCTAAGTAGAAATTGGGCTTTACAGAAGAGGAAGACTGTGTTGTTCGCCACTTTATTCCCAGGTCACAAAACACTGCCTGGCACATCGACTAGACCCTCAAATGCAGGTCCTCAAAACTCTACCTGGCCCTCAAAACTATTTGGTTAAAAAGTGAATTCTAAAAAAACAAATCAGGAACAATAATATGATGTATGACATTGCTAGTATTTAACGTTTCTGATATTCTATCTATTGCAATAAAACATGAGACTCATAGAAAGATACCTTGGAGGATAAACAAGGTTAACCAGGAAATATGTATACCATTTATCATTTAAGATACATGTATTTATACATGTGTAGATACATATATATACATTTATTATATGCACACAAATATTCACATGTAACCAGGAAATATTTAAATATATAATATGTAACATTATAGTTTTTGTGTAAGTAAAAATTACTTAACTGCATGGGGGAAATACATTTACTTCACTTCTTACAACTAGATACATTTTGATATGTCAAAAAATTGAAATAAAAATCAAACTTCAAGATACTGGGTAAAACTATGGGAGTTTTTTGTACCTCGAGAAGAGGAAAGATTTCTAAACATCAAAAAATAATGAAAATAAAAATAATAGAAGTCACAAAGTATAAGACTGTTGGATTTGGTTACATAAAAATTTAAATTTCTATTTATTAAAAATAATACTATAAATCAAGTTAAAAACAAAAATTGACTTCCAAAAATGTTTTTCCAATTTGTAACAGAAAATGTTTAATATACTTAATATATTAAAGCCATATAAATCCAAAAGAAAAATAGCTTAAGTGTGTAAAGTATCAAATTTATAAAAATAGAACCACCATGTACATGGAAAAGATATTTACTATCATAATTCGAATCTACATGTTATAAAAACAAGGTACTAGATGTGTGCTCATGCATACATGGTGAAATTATAAATTTATCACTTTATTTCTGGAAAAAAATAGCAAATTATGTCAAAGGTTTTGACAAGCTCTTGGCTTTGACCTATTCTACTTCTGTTCCTTTTTCTTAAATAAGTAGAGATGCATAGATTTAAGTTTAAGGGGGTTTGTTGGAAAGTAACAAAATATAAAAATGTGAAAACATCTAAAAATCACACAATTAGGGAACTTCTTTTAAAAAATGCCACATCAGTGGCATCTGGGTGGCTCAGTTGGTTAAGCATCCAACTGTTGATTTCTGTTTGGGTCATGATTTCATTATTCATGGAATCGAGGCCCTTGTGAGGCTCTGCACTGACAGCATGGAGCCTGCTTGGGATTCTCTCTCTCTCTCTCTCTCTCTCTCTCTCTCTCTCCCCTCACTCCCCTTCCCCCCACACATGTGTTCTCTCTTTCTCTGTCTCAAAATAAATGAATAAACTTTTAAAAAGTAATGCCACATCAACAGAAGACTGTCAAAATAATACTTTGGCACAACTTTTAGCAACATGGATGGGGTGTTTTCAGTATCCAGAATAAAAAGAAATCTTTATTACATTCATATGGTATGAATTAGTTAGGATAGGTTGGGTTAAACTGTAGTAGCAAATATGCTTCCAAATTTCACGATTTAAATTAGAGTTTATTTGTTACTCTCACTACATGTACAACGTGGGTCAGCAAGGGGTATTTACTCATGGGGGTCACTTGTGGACTTGGACTAATGAGGATCCATCTCAACGAACAGATGTTTCTATAAGCATCGTGGTAGATAAAGAGAATCACGAGGAATCATGCATTGGCTCATACTACACTTTTCTTCACATTTTACAGCTCAAAATAAGTGATATGGGCACATCTACCTTAAAAATGGGTGGGATCGGGGCGCCTGGGTGGCGCAGTCGGTTAAGCGTCCGACTTCAGCCAGGTCACGATCTCGCGGTCTGTGAGTTCGAGCCCCGCGTCAGGCTCTGGGCTGATGGCTCGGAGCCTGGAGCCTGTTTCCGATTCTGTGTCTCCCTCTCTCTCTGCCCCTCCCCCGTTCATGCTCTGTCTCTCTCTGTCCCAAAAATAAAATAAAAAACGTTGAAAAAAAATAAAAAAAAAATGGGTGGGAAATGCAGCCATGCATGTCCCAGAATAGCTTTATGTTTCCCAAGTTTAAAAAATATATTCCCAGGTGCCTGGGTGGCTCAGTCAGTTGAGCATCCAAGTCTTTATTTTGGCTCAGGTCATGATCCCAGCATCATGGGATCAAACCCTGCATCAGGCTCTGTGCTGAGAGTGGAGTCTGTTTGAGATTCTTTCTCTCTCTCTCTCTCTCTCCCCTTCTGACCCTCCCCTCCCCACTTGCATGCTCTCTCTCTCTCTCTCTAAAAAAATTTAAAAATAATTAAAAATATGTATACATTTAGAAAAACTCTTTTATGGTGTTGTAGTTCCAATGTTGTGTGATGGGTTCAGAAATATGCATTTAATGATTATGCTTCATACTCTAATATCTATCATGTATATCAGATATTATATCTAAAAAGATAATACAGTAAAAATGGAAATATAAAAATAATCACATGACTGGACCAGGAAGTTTAGGTGTTTAGAAGCAGCCACTGACTTGGTGATCTGCCTCATATTTCAGTTCCCCTGGAATTATTATGCTACTTTCTTCTAATTAAAAAAAAAAAAAAGATACATAGTCTTTCGCCTTCAGATACCAAGTCTGCCTCCCTATTGTCAATATGTTTGAACTACATACTTATTGCCAGTCTATCTGACTTCATTCATTTGTTTATTGATTCATTCAATCATTTAGTCACTCACCAGAGATTTATGTAGCACGTATAAGTCAAGACCTATGTTAGATTTTGAGGATGTAATAATAAAAAAACCAACTTCACTTTGCTGTGGTAGCAATAGCCATGAAATATAAAATTATGAAAAAAGTGAAGTACAATAATAAAATCAAATCCATTATTCTTGTGGTACGGGAGACATGATAAAATCTGCTTAGAGGGATTGGGAAAGAACTTTATGGAACTGATAATTCATTTGGGACTTAAAGAATAATTTGTGTATCACCTCAGGACTTGGAAAAAAAGAGTATTCATGAATATTCCTATGTAACAGGATCCTCATATAGACTGGCATAAAGAGAATACAAGTCTTAAAAAAGGAAAGAACACCAGAATATGAGACTAAAGGAAGCAAAAAGGGCTTAATTCTTTTAAAGTGAGAAAACTGATTATTCATAATTGAGCTGCTTTGTTTTAGTTTTGTTTTTCACTTTCTGAATGTAAACTTTGAGAGTAAGTCTTCAAATGAGTTCATACTTGAATGTTATCCCAAGAAGTTTGTTTTTGTTTTGCTTTTTTATTTTTTTTTAATTTTTTTTAACGTTTATTTATTTTTGAGACAGAGAGAGACAAAGCATGAATGGGGAGGGTCAGAGAGAGAGAGACACAGAATCTGAAACAGGCTCCAGGCTCTGAGCTGTCAGCACAGAGCCCGACCAGGGGCTCGAACTCATGGACCACGAGATCATGACCTGAGCCGAAGTCGGACGCTTAACCGACTGAGCCACCCAGGTGCCCCTGTTTTGCTTTTTTAATACAGGAATTCACTGGGGTTAAAATAGGGAGTAACACAGTGACTGATTTATATAACTTAAGATCATTTTGACAGTCATTGGATGACAGATTGGCTGAAAGCAATACTAAGCTGGGACACCATTTAGAAGGACATCACACTAGTTCTGGGGTCAAGAAACAGTGAGATCCTAAACTAAGTTGAAGCAGTGGTGATAGACAGGAGTATTTGCAGACAAATTTAGGGGATAAAGTGGTAATTGTTCACATGAGGAGCATGGGAGGGAATTTACAGATGAGAAAGTTAAAAAAGAGGGAAGGCTTAAAGATGACCCTTAAGATTTGGATTTGATAATCAAGTGGAATTTTGGTGCCAATGATCACGAGAGAAAATATAGAAGGAGGGAGAGGTCATCAAGTTGTGAGGTTTGGGAAGGGCTAATGAAGACTTCTGCATAACATATAGGGAGTAAATGTACTTACAAAGCATTGTTTAGATTAAGTTGAATCAACCTTTTCAAATCCATTCACATAGACCAAACAAATTGAGCCTCATAACTCCTGGCCTATGTGGTGGTACTACTTTACAGCTTTTCAGGTACATTGCTGAAAGACACTGTGGAAGGAAAATCCTCTTAGTGAGCAGAACTAGGAATAGTTCACCTGGTTGTTCATTTTCCTTGGAAAGGAAAATGGTTAGAGGTATTAATCTGTATATTTTAATGGGCTGAGGCCAGCAGGACTTGGAAGAAACATAATTAGAATAAGTGGTGACAAAAAAGTACGGGGAAGAGGCATGTGGAAGAACCTCTATAAATGGGCAAATTAGGTGAAGATATTTGTGTCAAAGAATGACCTTAGTAGAGAAAGATTTTAATAATCAAGCATGGAAAATGGACCACTGAGTGGATACCAGTGACCTTTTCCCCAGCCACTCCTATCACTGCCCGATGGCCTCAAGAACAAAGTCACCATGGCGGCAGGAATGGAGGTTATGCATGGGCTCACCAACATGGGCTTTCACTCCTTGACCAAGGTCAGCCTGGCTACCTCCAGTTCTGAGTGCCCATTCTGCCCACAGCAGAGGCCTATGCTATATCGTCAATATGGAACCATTCTCCAAGATCAACTAGCTACCTGATAGCAGGCTGATTTCAGTGTACTGCTTCCATTATGGAAGGTGCTTTACTCTTACCAAAATTGACATTTACTCTGGATACAGATTTGCTTTCTCTGCATGCAATATAAAAACTATCATCTGTGCACTTATAGAATATCTTATCCACTATCATGGCATTCCACACAGCATTGCTTTGGTCAAGCAATTTACTTCACAACAGTTAAATGTGACAATGGGCTGATGCTCATTGAATTCACTAGCCCTGATGTGTTCTCTATCATCCTGAAGCAGCTAGTCTGATGGAATGATGGAATGGCCTTATAGATTCAGTTACAGGGGCATCTCGGTGGCTCAGCAGCTTAAGTGTCCTACTCTTGATTTCAGCTCAGGTCATGATCTCGTGGTTCATGGGTTTGAGTCTCGCATCAGACTCCACCCTGACAGTATGGAGCCTGCTTGGGATTCTCTTTCTCTCCCTCTGTCTCTGCTCCTCCCTCCTGCCTCAAAATAAATAAATAAACTTAAAAAAATATATTCCAGCTAGGTGGTGGTATGTTGCAAGACTGGGGCAAGGTTCTCCAGGAGGATGTATATCCCCTAAAATACTGTCCAATATATATGTCCATACCCAGAATCATGAATCCCCAAATCAAGGGATAGAAATGGGAGTAACTCCACTCATTATTATCCTGAGTGATCTACCAGCAAAATTATTGCTTCCTGTCCTCTCAGCTGTAAGCTCTGATGGTCTAGAGATCTTCGTTCCAAAGAGCAATATTTCAATCAGCAAACACAATAATAATTACATTGTAGTGAATGTTAACCATCTACTTTGGGCTCCTCATGCTTCTTCCTAAACAGGCAAGAAAGGGGTTACCCTATTGGCTGAGGTTATTAATCCTTATTATCAAGGATCCTTATTATCAAGGACATTGGGTTGATACCTGGAGGAAGGAAGGGATATCCTAAATACAGGAGATCCCTTAGAGTATCTCTTAGTACTTCAATGTTTTGTGATTAAATGAAAAACTACAACCTGTTTCAGGCAGGTGTGCTAATGGCCCAACACTTTAGACATGAAAGTTTAGGCCATCCCAGTGGCCAAAGAACTATGACCAACCGAGATGCTTGTTGACGGCAAAGGGAATATGGAATGGATAGTGGAAAAAAGTAATTATAAATACTATCTATAATCATCAGACCAGTTTCAGGAAGAAGGAGTGTAATACTATGAGTATTCCTTATTTAATTTTGAATAAGTATGCGTATATACTAGCCAAACATTTTTGTTTTTCCTCTCTTATCCCTCATCATCGAATATGAGATGCTACTATTAGTTACCTTTATATAACAGTGAGTTACAGGATATCAAGGGATAACAGCAAATATCACTCAAGAACTTTGTATCTTCTTCTGTGGAAAAAGAAAAGTATCTTTTCATTTTTAAGTAGAATAGTTGTATCCTGGTAGGTGGAAGTATGACTTTGTTATTGGCTTTATTTGGATTTTAAGTATGGGTTAAGGAAATGCATATAAATGTGGTGGTGTTTTTGTTGTGTCAACTTGACTAGGCTTCAGACCCCAGGTATTCAAATACAAATCTAGGTATTGGTGTTGAAGTACTTTGTAGATATAATTAAAGTCTATAATTA
This sequence comes from Felis catus, assembly GCF_018350175.1. Taxonomy (NCBI): domain Eukaryota; kingdom Metazoa; phylum Chordata; class Mammalia; order Carnivora; family Felidae; genus Felis; species Felis catus. Next base: position 27,874,414 of record NC_058385.1, on the reverse strand, counting down.
ATTGATTTTAAGGAAGGGAGATTATTCTAGATAATCTAGCTGGACCTGAGCCAATCAGTTGAAAGGCTTTAAAAACAGGGCTGAGGTTTCCTGAGAGAAGAAATTCTGCCTGCAGACAATAGCTTTGACTGTACCCAAGAATCCCAGTCTGCTCTTCTTAGTGGCCTGCCCAATGGGCTTTGGTATTGCCCAGACATGTCCCGTAAGCTAACTTACTGCAGTAACTTCCTCAGTATGTATCTTCTAATGGTTCTGTCTCTCTGGTTGACTCCTAAGTGATGTAAACAGGAAGCACATGTGTGCTGTGATCACAACTTAGTAGACTATATACCAAACAGGTATGAGAAAACTGTGGGACTAGACTAAATCTGAAGTGATGATGATAAAAAAGTCAAACAAAAATGAAAATATTTATTAACAATATATTCTTTATGCACGGTTTGATCAAATTTGTCTTCTTTCTGAGAACCGTCCTCTGAAAACTTCAGCTGTGGGAAATTAAGCAAATCCCAGCAAAGAGGTGGCATGTTGCCTTATAAATTATTGAATCTGTCAGTTATTGAATTTGTTTTCTATAAACTCATTTCTAAGATGACTTCGCTTGCCTAGCATGAAGCCAAGCTCAGATTCATTTTTTATGTGGCAAATTTCAGGAAGCATTTTATTTGACCAATGATGGAGGGCAACCCAGTCCACTGCTTGGCTTTATCAGGATTTTATTAAATCTCCTCTGAGGCTCCTCAGATTTTCACTTTTAGAAATAAATAATGCTTTAGGCCTTGCTTAAATCATTTTCATTATTTTGGGGTGCTTTTTAAATGATTTATGTTATGGTGCTTTAGTTGTTGACCTTATTTATGATGGCCATAATACAATTCTCTGTATTTCCTTTAAAATAATAATAATGATGGCAATATGTTGAGGGGTTACAATATGCAAGGTGCTCTGCTAAATTCACTATAGTGATTGCCTCATTTAACCCTCAAAAGTCCTTTGAGGTAGGTACTGTCATTATTCCCAATTCATAGATGAAAAAGTAGAAGCACAGAGAAGGGAAAAATAACCGGCCACAGGTCACATAACTAATAGACTCAGCTCTGTATAAGTAGAACTCATGTTCTTAACCACTGTGGGTTACTGTGATTAATTTAGAAGGAAAAGGAAATTAAGTATTTTTTAATTTCATAATTGGTTAATGTCCTAATGACTGACTTTTAAGATGAATACATTAAATGTATTATTCACTCCAAAAGCAAACAAAACTAGCTTGTTTTTGTTGGTATTCCCAGAAGTTTTTTCCTGAAAATTGATAACGCATAACAAAGCATTCTCATTCCTGATTCATAACATGACAGAATATATTCTGTTTTCAAACTTCTAAGGACAATAAAAAAATTTTCTTGACTTACCAATATTTTAATAGTCGAAGACAGGTATTCTAATTAATGACTGGCCTTTCCCTCTTTCTTTCCTTCTTCTCTTTCCTTCCTTCTTTGCTGCTATTATTTCACTTTTGAAGAGTACTTGTGGATGCTTCCCTTACCCAACTTTAGAAATGTATAGACCTTTCTTGAAGTCAAGATTAGTTATGCAGTCATTGCAAGCCTGAGTGAAACTGACAAACAAATAAACACTGTTCCATCTTCCTGACCATGATGTCTCTCTGAGAAGCTCTTGTTCCCTCTTTTCCTTTGGAGAAAGAAATGGAATTCTTCACACATATTAATGCCTTTACTAGATTAGACTTACTGGAGGTTTATGCCGCAGCACCATGGCTCAATATCTCTTGAAGATGTGTCTTCTCTCTTCTCTCTCCTTTTCTTTATCTCTACCTTTTGTTTCATCTCCGTCCCTGTTTGTATGAAAGTACGTCTTCCTCTCTGACTCCTCCCTTGGCTGACATCCATTCTTTCCCATTCAAGGGAGGAAATTTAGGAAAGAGGACTAGTAAAGGAACATAGAGTGATATTGAGCAAGACTAGAAGTGCTGAATTTCTCTAGGGAGATAATGAATCAAGCAGAAATAGTCTAGTATGGTTCTTCTTCCTCAGCCCAAGGATGCAAACCTGTTCGTCATAATGACTCTGGTGGGAGAAAAATAAAAGAGCAGAGAGAAGGGCTCAGTCATGTTTGGTATTGTACAACATGGAAGAGGATCAGTATAATTTGCTTTCTCAGTTTGGAATATAAGCTACAAATAGCAATTGTAGACAGCACTGCCCTAAATTGAGAGATATCCATGGGTTTCCAATGCAGTCTAGTTCTAACTCTGAATGATTCATGAGAGCGGGTACTCATTTGCCAGGCTCCTCATCTATAATAAGCCTAACTCTTTCAAGGGACACTGATAAACCTTTGTATAGCTGTATTGACTGACTAAATGTTCTCCTTTAATAGGGTAGACAAAAGGGATTTAAATAGATGGCACTTGAAATACCCTCCAGTTAGAAATGGTCTTATAATAAATGTATCCTTATTAACTATCACAAAATGTAAAGCCTGAGGTGACCAAGTAAGATCGAAAGCCATGTGCCCTCACAAACAGCTGAGATGAGGAGCACTACCCTCAAAACACCATGAAATGTAGGACAGGGATTAAGAACACGTTTTCAGGAGTCAGACCACCCGGTTTCAAATCTGACTTTATGTCCCACCTACTGTGCCACTGCAACCACTCAGAGAATTTCTTTTTACTTCTGTACCTCAGCAATAATACTTCCCTTATAGGTGTGCAAAAATTGAATGAGGTAATGTGTGTGAGATATTGACTCACTGCCCAGCACATAAAAACAGCTTAGTGGAGGTTAACATAATTAAGGGAAGAGAAAGATTTACAGTTGCTTTCAACACTGAAGGATATGCTTTTTTTCTTTTTTTAATTTTTAATTTTATTCTTAATTTTTTAAAATTTACATCCAAATTAGTTAGCCTATAGTGCAACAATGATTTCAGGAGTAGATTCCGTGGTGCCCCTTACCCATTTAGCCCATCCCCCCTCCCACAACCCCTCCAGCAACCCTCAGTTTGTTCTCCATATTTATGAGTCTCTTCTGTTTTGTCCCCCACCCTGTTTTTATGTTATTTTTGTTTCCCTTCCCTTATGTTCATCTGTTTTTTTTAATGAATTGAGGTGAATTTTTAAGAGAAAGACTTTAAGATAGACGTAGCATTTCATAGTTATCCTGAGGCTCTAACTTAGCGTTCTAGTTGCTTATTTACTTCTCTGTGTCACCTTCTCCAAATTCCATTAGCTGGGACAAGGACTCTGTTTTCTCCCTCTTGTATTCTCATCACGGCCACCATGTGCAGCATATAATACAGTGTTAGTGTAAAGAAAGACGGTGACTAGATATAGTATTATGTTGGTTTTAACTACTCACTTTTTCCCCAAAATATATGATTTTCCAACAGGAGATCATGATATTTTTACTTATTTCGTTTTCTTTTTTAAATTCATTTTTTAACTTTGTACTTGAAAACATTTTCAGATTCACAAGAAGTTGCAGCGATAGTACAGGAAGTGCCATGTACCCTTCACCCAGTCTTCCCCGGATAGTTGTTGCCAACATCAAACCCAGGAAACTGACATTAGTACCATGTGTATGTAACTATATGCTATTTAATCACATGTGACAGCTTGTGTAACCACCACCACAATCAAAATATATAACTATTGCATCACCCCAAAGATCTCCCTCATTTTACCATTTCATAGTCACTTCCATTTCCTTGTTTTTCTTTTCTCAGTCTCTGGAAGCCACTAGTTGGTTCTCCATGTCTACCGTTTTGTCATTTTGAGAGTGCTATCTAAATATAATTATGTAATATGTGATTGTTTTTAGGACTAGATTTTTTTTTCATTTACCATAATGCGCTTGAGAACTAAGTTGTTGTTGCACATATTAATAGTTTGTTCCTTTACAGTATTGAGTGATATTTTTTGTATGAATGCACCATAGCTACCATGGCTTATTTAGCCATTAACTCATTAAAGCCTATCTAGATTGTTTACAGTTTTCTGCCTATTAAAAATAAAGGAACTATGAACATTTGGGTATGCAGGAGTTTTTTTGTTTTATATATATATATATATATATATATATATATATATATTACTTTTTTAAATGTTTATTTTTGAGAGACAGAGAGAGAGACAGAGTGTGAGCAGGGGAGGGGCAGAGAGAGAGGGAGACACAGAATATGAAGCAGGCTTCATGCTCTGAGTTGTCAGCACAGAGCCTGACACAGGACTCAAATGCACAAACCATGAGGTCATAACCTGAGCCGAAGTCAGATGCTTAACTGACTGAGCCACCCAGGCACTCCTATATATCTTTTAAATCTTTATTTATTATGAGAGAGAGAAGAGAGCACATGTGAGGGGAAGGGGGAGAGAGAGAGAAAGAGAGAGAGACAGAGAGAGCGAATCTTAAGCAGGTCTCATGCTGTCAGTGCAAAGCCCGATGCAGGGCTTGATCTTGTGAATGGTGAGATCATGAACTGAGCCAAAATCAAGGGTTCAACACTTAACTGACTGAGCCACTCAAGTACCCTGGGTATGTAGTTTTTTTATGTGGCTATAAATTTTAATTTCTTGGGATAAATACCCAGGAGTGAAATTATTGGGTCATATGATAAGTACACATATAGTTTTATAAGAAACTGCTAAAACATTTTCCTGAGTGACTGCACCATTTTATATTCCCATAGGCAATACATGAGAGATTCAGTTTCTTCACGTCCTTGCCAGCATTTGGTCACAGTTTATCGGCATTGACATTTTACCAGTATGAGTAAATTTAGAAAACTTACTTCCATTTACATCCTTATGCCCTCCACTATCTAAAAGTGTGTTAAAGGTTTCCTCTTTATACATTGAAAACTACATCAGACAGTATTATAACTTTTGTTTCAAATGACAAATAAAATTAAGAAAACTCCAGAAGAGAAGGAAAGTGTATTGTTTTTACACATATTTTTACTCTACTATTCTTTCTTTCTGATTTTCCAAGATTCCTGCTTTTTCACTTTCTGTCTGCTAAAAGAACTTTATCTATTTTTTAGTATATGCCTGCTGACAACTATCTTAGTTGTCCTTCATCGGAAAATGTCTTGATTTATCCTTCATTCTTGAAGAGTAATTTTTGTTAGATACAGAATTCTAGGTTGACAGTTCCAGTGTTTCTGTACTTGGAAAGTATCATACCACTTCCTTGGCTTCTGATGAGAAATGTGCTGTAATTTCAATAATGTTTCCCTTATTGATAAGATATTGTTTCTCTTTTGCTGTTTTTAAGGGGTTTTTTGTCTTTATTTTTTAGAAGTTTGATTATGAATTGTGTTGGTATGGATTTCTTTGGATTTAGTCTGTATCCTGGTTTGTTCAGCTCTTAAATCCTTTGTGAATTTTGCCAAAATTGGGAAATTTTTAGCCATTATTTCTTTGAATACTTTTTCAGTCCCATTTTCATTCTTTTCTCCATCTAAGATTCAAGGATATGAATGTTAGATCTTCTCTTATAGTCCTGAAGGCCCCTGAAGGTCTGTTTACTTTTTGTTTCAGTTTATTTTCTTTCTCTTTCTCTATCAAGTGATTTCTATTTCTGTACCTTCAGGTTATCTTCTATCTTTTTTCCTCTTGTCCTCTTCATTTTACTGTTGAGCCCAGCAGCTAGTGTTTGGTTTGTTTTAGGGTGGTTTTTGGTTATTTTATTTTGAAGTTCTGAGATTTCCGTTTGATTCTCTCTATATCCTACATATCCTATATCTTATATCCTATATCTTTATTGAGACTTTCTGTCTTTTCATCTGTTTCAAGCATAATTTTTTTAACGTTTTATTTATTTAAGTAATCTCTACACCCCACGTGGGACTCGAACTTATGACCCTAAAATCAGGGGTCCCATGGTCTTCCGACTGAGCCAGGCAGGCAACCCAAGCCTCTTCACAATTTTTTAACAAAGCATTTTTACAATGGCTGATTAAAAATCCTTGCCTGTTAATGATAACCTCTCTTTTATCTTGGTGTTGGCATCTGTTGATGGACTTTTCTCCTTCAAATTGAGATAGCCCTGGCTCTGGGTATGATGGCTGATTTTCAAGAATCCATGAACATTTGAAATAGTATGTTATGAGGCTCTGCTGTTTCAGTAGACCTTTCCTGAAACCACACCAGTGAGAAAATGGGGCACTTCGACCTAACTGCTAGATGGGGGAGGAACTTCAGGTTCCCCGCTTGACCCCCAGTGACACCTGGAAGGTAGGGAGGGGTAACCTGTTACTGTGGGCAGGGGCGGGATTCAGGTTCCCTACCAATGAGGAGAACAAAGCAAGAGAAATTTAACCAAAAATGAAGAATCTTAGAACATGTGGCCCACCGATGTACATCTGGGATATACAGGACATGACATTCCTAAAGGGTCTCGTGACTAATGTTTTACTACAGAATAAAGGGTAACCTTATCGTGACAATAGCCAACTTTCCACGGTCTTAGAGACCTTACTTTTTTTTTTTTTTCAACGTTTATTTATTTTTGGGACAGAGAGAGACAGAGCATGAACGGGGGAGGGGCAGAGAGAGAGGGAGACACAGAATCGGAAACAGGCTCCAGGCTCTGAGCCATCAGCCCAGAGCCCGACGCGGGGCTCGAACTCACGGACCGCGAGATCGTGACCTGGCTGAAGTCGGACGCCCAACCAACTGCGCCACCCAGGCGCCCCTTTAGAGACCTTACTTTTAACGTGCACAAATTCTTTGGAGACTTATACTATCCCTAACCCCTGCTGACTAAAAAGTATAGAATCAGTCACTCCTCACAATCCCAGTGCAGCTCGTTCAGCCCACGGTCCTGTCTCCATGCTATAACAGAACCACCCTTTTGCACTGAAAATGTCTCACTGACTCCACATCACCCACTAGGCCTCTACTGATACCACCATGGAAGTAGGAGAGGTAGACTGCCTTGTTACTCCTCCCTATGTGGCCTCCAGTGGTGTTGTATCATCTGGCTGCATTATCACTGGACATTGGAGACCCTGACTAGTTACAAGGCTTCCTCTGACATTATCCCAGTGAGTACAGAGAAGGATGTCTCATTACTGTCATGTGGGAATGGAAGTCCAGATCTCCGCTAACACTGGGATCCAGGGAGCCCATTGTTGCCTGGTAGGAATGAAAGACCCCCTTGGTATTTTTTGACACCAACATAGCAAGAAGAGTGTTTTGTTCCATAGGGTGAGGGTAAAAGTCTATACTCCCCACTCAGCTTTTGCTGGTGTAGGTTGAATTAGGGCCACAAATTATTGTGTGGTCTTTGGTTGGAAGAATACAGTTTCGATTTTTTTTGTTTTTTGTTTTTTCACTTTCTTGGTCTTTGGCTAGATAGACAAAGCTTTTTTTCTAGTGTTTTCTTTTGTTTTTGTTAGCATTGATGAGTAGCTGGCTTCTCCAGTCCAGGATGTATATGGCCAAAAAAAAAAAAAAAAAGGAAACTCTCCACCATCCTGTTCCTCAGGTACTGTAGTTTCTAGCTTGTCTCTGCCTTTTTCTCTCCATTTTTAATAGTATATATTGTTTTATATGTAAGTTCCAGGAATTTTAGGTGATGATAATGAGAGGTATAGGGGGAAACACATCTATTATATATTTCTGCCATAGTACTTAGTATATTTTTTTAAAGTACTTTTTGTCAACTGTCCCTATGGAGAAAAAGAAAAGTAGAATTTGGGAGCAGAAGATGGAGGGAAGTAAAAACTCTGGCCCTGATAGTCTACAGCAACATAGAAATTAAGCAGCTTGGATCCCTGGTTATTAGAGCCTCCTGCAAGGCCTGGAAATATTCTTCGTGTCCAGCAACACAAACTTCCTTGGCTGCCCAAGAGCTGAACACAGAATGGATGAGGCCTGGAAGATAAGAGAGGAAGGAAATAGATTGGGAAAACCACTACTGGGCAAGAAGGTGAATCCTACTATGTCACATGGTATGGATTAAATAATGAGCTGTATTGGGGAAGATTATATGCCCAGGGCTCAGCCTCTCATTCCTTCCATCAACCCACAGAGAGGGGAATAGGACCCAAGCACTGCTGGAGACATGGTATGCCCTTGAGCAGAAGAATCCCATCCTCTTTGTTAGTCTTCCTTCCTATAAGGTAAATGTGGATGAGCAAAGAATTCAGGTCCAACTAGTCTGGGATTCATTGCCAGAGGAGTTGGCTTGAAAAGCCATCTGCCTAACAGTAGAAGAACATGGAGTTCATGGGAGGTTCAGTGTTTTCTCCAATTCTGTGGTAAGTTCAGTTCAGATGCAACCTTTCTAGCCAAGAGGAGGGGACTTCTCAGCCACAACCCGCTCCTGGCTAGCACATTGTCCAGGTAACTCAGAATGAGATGTAAACATCACTTCCAGACGCATCTGTTCATTGGATCACACGTACCCCACTGTGTATTTCATAGCTAGGTCTACTCCTCCCTAGATACAAAATCCTTTTGGTTTCAAATTATTATTAGCCACAAAAGATGGACTCAATAAGTCAATATATACGAATAATAACAGGGATCTATTAAAATAGATTTTCTTTTAACTGATAACAGTGAAAAGCAGTACAGTTTCTTTAAAAGTCAGCAGTTACACAGCCTTGTGACACAGCAGGGAGTGAAATCCAGGTTTGAACTGCAATGTCACTTCCTTCTATTGCAATATGAGACAGCCTAAGCTGCCGTTTCTGTAAAAAAGATGATATCATTTTTTCTGAGTCTCAAGAAAATGCCACCATCTTTCCTTCCAATCATTATAGCAAACCAGATAAATCTGCATATGTATTTTTTAAAACATCTTTACCTTAATCATAAGTTAACTTCATTGTTCACTGCAACTGCCCCAAAATTAAATTCTTGCTAAAATTTGCATCATTTAACTGTGACAAAACAAGCAGCTACACTAGTATTTTAGTCTTGTGTAAACAAAGTAATTAACAGACAAAAAGAACTTCACTTTTCAGCTGATTGTCAGGAGGCTTTGCTGACAGATCAAAGGAAGAGATAAATGAAATTATAAATCAAAAGCTGTCAGCACTGACTTCAATGTAAATCAGTGCTGACTAGAATCAACATACACAATACTTAGTCATCTCACAAAAAATATTTATCATCTGTCATATTTTGTTAGGAGGACTTAAAGAAGATTCAACATATGACTGCTGATTAATGGGTGGTGTGCAAGGACTGAAAGCATCCCAGGCTGAAGAAGTGTGTTAGTGATATAGTCACACATAAGAAAATGACAAAGGAATATTCTATTCAACACCAAATCTCTCCCTTTTTCCAGCATAGATGTGCAGGCAATGTATTGAGAAATTGGCAATGAACATGCAATATTTAGAAACATAAATGCAGCCCCGCTGAGAAATATCCTGGTCCAATTACTTGGGCTTCTTTCGGGATAAAATTAAGTTGCCAGGCAACGGACAAAGATCTAATTTCTCAGAAATAAGAGTGTATGTGAGGCGGTGTGTGTGAGGGAGGCAGACAGAATACACAAAGCGCCTTGATTCTAAATGGTTAGATATGACAGATTTGTTGTGATGGTGAATATAATAATGAGAAGGTGTTAATAAAATTGATTTTTCAAAAATATGGATTCTTACAAAGCAAACAATCCCCCCTCTAAGCCCCCCCCCATCTTTTTTTTTTCAAACGGCAGTGATGCAGACATGAGAAAACCAACCTGTGGTAACTGATCAGGTCAGAGGCCAGGCTGTGACTTCTCTGTGTGTGCCACAGCATAGCATTAGGAGGCAAGAACTGAGAGAGGCATATTTCTTGATGCTCCTGCTGAGCAGGAAATATATGATGTGGCTAGAACTACAAAGCGTCGCAGCTTTTATTCACCATAGGATAGAAAAGCTAAGGCCAGTAAAGGAAGGCCTCAGCCTCCCATTGGAAAGGCAGCAGTGTAGAGATGAGCAAGGAGCATCATTCGCATTTTTTTGTATGTGTATGAAAAATCAAAGGATTTGCTTGTAAAGGTCGGTAAGGGATAACACATATTGTTTTCCAAATCTCTAGCAAGGTATTCAACAAAGGTCCAAACTCATTCCTACACACACACACACACACACACACACACACACACACTCCTCCTTTTTAAGTACATGATTGTCACCTGCTGCCATCTATGCAAATGTCTGTTCCAGATCTATCCTAATTGGATAAAAAAAGCAATAAATGTAAAGGGACATAGTTAACCTCCCAAAGGCCTATTAGTCTGCTCAACTGTGACAGCTAGGAGGAAATTCAAGTAGTTCTAATAAATCACCCAAAGGCAGAGAGCAACTGCTAATAGAGAATCTCAGGGAAAAAAAATCTGATGGAAAACATTCTGGCTTTATAGATTATGAATCTACAATTTCTTTAAACCTTACCCTAGCTTCCATCTGTCTCTGGTATCCTCCATCCAGTACTGTTTTTCTACAGAAGCGAGCTTGAATTGGTGCTCCCTAAATCTGAGTTTTTACTCTGTAGGGTTTCCATAATGTTTTCTTGGCTCACCATAGACCTTATGCAAAGTCTTATTGAAAAGGTCCAGTGCTTAGTATCACTTTCTCACATGGCCCATTGTATGCATATGTATGTACACACATGCTTCACATGCACAGGCTGAAAATTCAAAATGAGACCAGCACTATAGCATGGACTCTTGGTATTCACAGATTTAGCATCCTAGGTTTTGGTATTCACAAAACAAAATTTCAAAGACAATGAGAGCTTGTGATTTTCAATTTAGCTGAAGTAAAAAAAAACGTTTCTTTTCTTAAAACATGTTTTTAGTTTATTTATTCATTATTTGAGAAAGACATAAGTGGGGGAGGGGCAGAGAGATAGAATCCCAAGCAGGCTCCGCACTGTCAGCAAAGAGCCTGATGTGGGGCTTGAACCCACAAAATCGTGAGATCATGACCTGAGCCGAAACCAAGAGTTGGACACTGAACCAACTGAGCCACCCAGGTGCCTTAAAAAAGTTTCTCAGGTTGTTTTGAAGAGTATGTTTTATAGGTCATGGGTCAGCTCAGTTAATTGTCAAATATCCTGTTCATACTGTGTGTATTTTAGATGAGAGGTTAAATGACTTATTCAGGGGCCACGAGTGGTGAATAGATATGCTGAATCCAATGTAGATCTCTTGAACCATGCCTAGAAAATAACTGAAATTATGAATGTTCTCACATAATCACATCAGAGGTTGTTCCAAACCCTTTTTTTGAGGAATTTACCAGACTTATTTTGCACATCAGGAAACAAAGTTTTTACAAGTTGAAGGTTGAATTGCTTAGAGCACAGTAAAATGATACTTTTATGTATTTCATAAATTTTGAAGCTATATGACTTGGAGAGCTATCGACAACTTTTGCAGTTAAATATTTTTACTGAACAGTGCAAGTTATCTGTTTTCCAAATAGAATCCACATCTCAAAACATTTTTTTAACTTGCTTCTTTTCTCTCTCAGTTCTCTCTCTATGACTCCATAGGGGCATGCTGGCAGGATTCTTCAAGGCTTCAGAAGATGTTTCTGACCACTTGCTGCCTGTGGGTCTTTGCAAACCACTAGCCCACGGACAATAGCAGATTGGAGGGACAATATGCCAATGGGTGAAAGAGCCCCTCGGCTGGCTGCTGGACAGGAGAGAACTGTAGCACACACCCTAAGAGGCTGGGGCAGACCCTTCCCAGTGGTCAGCAGAGGCACAACATTCATAGTCCTTGCCCCAGGAAAGAAACAGCCCTATTTTCCTTACCTATAAAGAAGCCAGCAGCCTGACCCACAACACTTAGGGGAAATACATCTACAGGTAAACAATAATAAGAAATAGAATTTGTACAAGGTACTTATTCACTTAAGACTGGAAAATCATGGTGGGAAAAAAAAACCCAAAAACTGGTAGCTCTCATTGAAACAGAAGTAATAGAAGAGATGAACAAAATCTTCAGACAAAAAGTAACAAGAGTCTTCAGGAAATAGAATTAGAGCTCCAAAAAGACTTTCTAGAATTAACAAATGTGGTTTCTGCTTTTTTAAAACTTACATTTAAAAACAAAAAGAAAAAAAGAAAGATGTATGCTAATTAGCCATTTAGGGTTCTCAAAGATTAAGAGAGATATGTTACAAAAAAATTAAGTTTCACAGAGCTGGAATTTATGAGTGAGAGGCCATGAGCCACACAGAACCGACCCAGAAGATCTAATGTAACAAGAATGGAGTATAGATGGACAGTGGAGTATAGATGGGAGATGAATTATTAGACAAAACTTTTTTTAAAAAAAGAAATCTACCCTGAATTGTAGAATATTCAGATCAAGAGTTCACCATGCCATAGGCAGTATTAATAAACACACACACATACACACACACTCACGTCTAGACAGATCATGGCAATGTTTCTGAAATGGAAGAAGAGAGAAAAATCTTACAACTTTCAGAGAGAAAATTACAGAAGAAAGACACACTTCTCAAATCATCTTTCATTAAGAGTTAAGTCTCGATGATGCCAGGAGGATCAGAATTTTGTAAAATGCATTCTAAAACAATTATTGAAGATGTAAAGCAAACCATCATGCTGTAAACCTTAAACTTATACAGTGATGTATGTCAATTATTTCTCAATAAGACTGAGAAAAAGAATTATTGAAAAAGAAAATATAATTTAAGAGATAGTCTCACAATAACATGAGACTAAAAATTCTTAATTGTTTTAACTAAGGATTTGAACCAAGCATGGAAGGAAGTAGGAAATAAAATATTTTCTAAAGGTTTCATGTTTGTGTGAAGTGTAGAAAAGACAGCAAGGAAAACCTTGTAGGAAGAGAGTATAGTTATTATTTAACACTCTTAAAATATTAGAAAAATATATGTTTAATTTTGATTGTTAAAGACTGGAATCAAACTCTATAATGAATAAGAATAAAGAGGAACAAAAAGAGAAATTTGCCAAGACAAGGCAAGAAAAGGAAAAGCAAAAGAAAAAAGAAAAAAATGGTGAAAAAAACAGTAGCTTAAGTAAGATTTAAGAAATAAAACCCATGTTACTTCACCAAAGTAAATATGAAGAAATACTGAAAATAAGTAAAATGTTTAATCTAAGAAAATGGAAGGAAAAACAAAATAGCAAGGAATCAACCATAATAAATACTGTAAGTAGTGAGAAATAATTAAAATAGAAAACAAAATATTAAAAGAATAATAAAAGCAAAACCTAATTCTTTGGAGATGAATTAAATAGATAAAAAACCTGAATGAGGAAATAAAAAATTTTAAGAAATCAATATGAAGGAATATAACTGTAGACAAGGCAGCAATGAAAAGAATCACAATATACCACGTGACTTCACAGAAACATACTGAAGTAGCCAGAGCAATGGTGCCAGTGGTGCCTAATACTAATGCAGGGGTGAGAATGTTCTCTCTCTGCGTCATCCCACATGGTAGCCACTAGCTACATGTAGCTGTAGAGCACATAAAATGTGGCTGGTAAGATTGGAGAACTAGCTTTCCCCCTAAGGTCAAGAACAAGACAGGGATGTCCACTCTCGCCACTGTTATTCAACATAATATTGGAAGTCTTAGCCTCGGCAATCAGACAACACAAAGAAATAAAAGGCATCCAAATCAGCCAGGAGGAGGTCAAACTTTCACTCTTCACAGATGACATGATACTCTGTATGGAAAACCCAAAAGATTCCACCAAAAAACTGCTAGAATTGATTCATGAATTCAGCAAAGTTGCAGGATATAAAATCAACACTCAAAAATCAATTTCATTCCTATACACCAACAATGAAGCAACAGAAAGAGAAATCAAGGAATCAATCCCATTTACAGTTGCACAAAAAACCATAAAATACCTAGGAATAAATCTAACCAGAAAGGTGAAAATCTATACACTGAAAAGTATAGAAAGCTTATGAAAGAAATTAAAGAATACCCCAAAAATGGAAAAAGATTCCATGCTCCTGGATAGGAAGAACAAATATTGTTAAAACGTCAATACTACCCAAAGCAATCTACATATTCAAAGCAATCCCTATCCAAATAACACCAGCATTCTTCACAGAGCTGGAACAAATAATCTTAAAATGTGTATGGAACCAGTAAAGACCCCAAATAGCCAAAGCAATCTTGAAAAAGAAAACCAAAGCAGGAGGCATCACAATCCCAGACTTCAAGCTATACTACAAAGCTGCAATCATCAAGACAGTATGGTACTGGCACAAGAACAGACACTCAGATCAATGGAACAAAATAGAGAACCCAGAAATGGACCCACAAATATATGGCCAACTAATCTTTGACACAGCAGGAAAGAATATCCAATGGAATAAAGACAGTCTCTTCAGCAAGTGATGCTGGGAAAACTGGACAGCAACAGGCAGAAGAATGAACCTGGACCACTTTCTTACACCATACACAAAAATAAACTCAAAATGGATGAAAGACCTCAATGTAAGACAGGAAGCCATCAAAATCCTCAAGGAGAAAGCAGGCAAAAACTTCTGTGATCTTGGCCACAGCAACTTCTTATTCCACACGTCTCCAGAGGCAAGGGAAACAAAAGCAAAAATGAACTCCTGGGACCTCATCAAAATAAAAAGCTTCTGCACAGTGAAGGAAACAATCAGCAAAACTAAAAGGCAACCGACAGAGTGGGAGAAGATATTTGCAAATGACATATCAGATAAAGGGTTAGTATCAAAAATCCATAAAGAACTTATCAAACTCAACACCCAAAAAACAAATAATCCAGTGAAGAAATGGGCAAAAGACATGAATAGACACTTCTTCAAAGAAGACATCCAGATGGCCAACTGACACATGAAAAATGCTCAACATCACTCATTATCAGGGAAATACAAATCAAAACCACAATGAGATACCACCTTATACCTATCAGAATGGCTGACATTAACAACTCAGGCAACAACAGATGTTGGCGAGGATGTGGTGAAAGAGGATCTCTTTTGCATTGCTGGTGGGAATGCAAGCTGTTGCAGCCACTCTGGAAAACAGTATGGAGGTTCCTTAAAAAATTAAAAGTAGAACTACCCTACGACCTAGCAATTGCACTACTAGGTATTTATCCAAGGGATACAGGGATGCTGTTTTGAAGGGACACATGCACCCCAATGTCTATAGGAGCACTATCAACAATAGCCAAAGTATGGAAAGAGCCCAAATGTCCATCGATGGATGAATGGATAAAGAAGATGTAGTGTGTGTCTGTGTGTGTGTGTGTGTGTGTGTGTGTGTGTGTGTGTGTGTGTATATATATATATATATATATATATATATAGGAGTATTACTTGGCAATCAAAAAAAAAATGAAATCTTGCCATTTGCATCTACGTGGATGGAACTGGAGGGTATTATGCTAAGTGAAATTAGTCAGAGAAAGACAAAAATCATATGACTTCACTCGTATGAGGACTTTAAGAGACAAAACAGATGAACATAAGGGAAGGGAAACAAAAATAACATAAAAACAGGGAGGGGGACAAAACAGAAGAGACTCATAAATATGGAGAATAAACTGAGAGTTACTGGAGGGGGGATGGGCTAAGTGGGTAAGGGGCACGAAGGAATCTACTGTGGAAATCATTGTTGCACTATATGGTAACTTGGATGTAAATTTTAAAAAATATAAAATAAAATTAAAAAAAAAGATTGGGGAACTAATTTTTTTCAATTTCATTCAATTTAAATAGCTACCTATGGTTAGTGTCTACTGTATAGGGTATGGGGCAGCACAGAGGAAACAAGGAGACCCCCCAAATTTGACATAAGAAGGAGAAAATTTGAGTAAACCACTAATCATACAAAAGATCAGTCAAATACCTACTAATTTAAAAAGCAACAAACCTAGACATAACAGCTGGCTTCTACCTGATGTTTAAAGATGATCACCATAGTATTTAAAATATTACAGATTATTTAAAAATAAATAGAAGTTTCTCTAATTCGTTTTATAAAGTTGGGAAAATCTTGATACCACAACTTGACTAAGATACTGCAAAAACAACACTGTAGGCCAATTTCACTAATGAATACTAGTGCATGACTCCAAATATCAACAAATCAAATCCAGTAGCATGTTAGAAGATTAACAACTGAGTTTTCTACTAAAATTATTGGTGTGGTTCAAGAGCAGAAAATCTGTCAACGTCACTCACTGCACCATTAAATTAAAGAAGGAAAAATATATGATTATAGGAATAGATGCTGAAAGCATATGATAAAATGCAAACTCATTCCTAATAAAAACTTTAAAAAATAAATTACTTAAACATGTTAAAAGTTACCCCAAATCAATAGCAAACACTATGCATGGTGAAATACTGTAACCAATTCCAGTGGATCATGAAAAAAGAGAAATAGTGTATCTTTATTGCTAATTAAAATTATTTTAGACATCCTAATGCTCCAACACAATAAATAGAACTAATTACTATCAATTTGCAAGGGCAAGCTAAATTGACTTTCTCTGCAAATGAATAAATGACTTAAATGTTTTTTTACACTGAAATATTATAGAGGTGCCTGAGTGGCTCAGTTAGTTAGGCATACAACTCTTGATTTGGGCTCAGGTCATGATCTCACAGTTTGTGAGTTAGAACCCCACATCAGGCTGTGTGCTGGGTGTGGAACCTGCTTGGGATTCTGTCTCTGTCTCACTCTCTCTCAAAATAAGTAAGTAAACTTAAAAAAAAAAACTAAAATATTACAATAAAATCCAGAAAATTTTGCATATAAATTTAACATGTAAGACATCTTTTCCAGAAGTCAAGGACTTCAGAATCCTCAAAATAATCAAAGAACAAACCTGGACGCAAAAACAGAATAACTGAAGTAATTCAAAAAACTATTTGCCAGAGGAATTAAAATGGAAAATGAGCAAATAAAAAGGTGTTTAATCACACAAGTGGTCAGAAAGGTGCAGATTATAACTAGAGGGAGATATCATTTTTTAAGACATTAAATTGGACTACAACTTAAAAGAATAATGACATCTAGGGTTGGTAGAATATTAATTGCTGCAATCTTTGGGATTTAATATGGCAAAATTTATTAAAAGTATATGACTAATGCCTGGAAAGCCACGTTGGGATTTATCCCTTAGAACTAAGTGTGTGTATATACAGGAGCTGCATTGCAGCATTAACTTCAGTAGTATAAACCTACTACTATATGTTAACCAGTGGAAGAACTATAGAACATTATGTGACCATTTGAAAGAATGTGTTGGAGCTATGTCTGTTGTCCTGGTGTATTTTTCTATGTGAAAATCAATTTGTAAAGTATATAATATGATTCAGTTTTTACATAAAGTAAATCCTATGTATGTGCTTAAATGCTTCCGGGACGAGGAAAAAAAGTGTGAAAAGACATACCTATTAGACCGTGTATTTGTTGCTCTTTGGTATTTTCCCATTTTATTGTTTTTTAATTTTTTTAAACTTTGTTTATTGTGAGAGAGACAGAGACAATGCAAGTGAGGCAGGAGCAGAGAGAGAGGAAGAATGCAGGCTCCTCACTGTCAGAGCTGAGCCAGATGTGGGGCTCGAACCCACAAACCGTGAGATCATGACCTGAGCAGAAACCAAGAGTTGGACACTTAACTGACTGAGCCACGCAGGTGCCCCAATATTTTCCCATTTTAAACCTTCTTTTACATTATATTTTTTGTTTTTGAAAAGTAAAATATTCTTGGTGTAGCAAATGAAATACTAAACTACACAAAGAAAAGCTAATTATTGCCCCTGCTTCGTGTCTCTATTCCCTTTCTCCAATGCCACCCCTTGTGATAACAAATGTTAACAGCCCAGGATGTATTCTTTCTCATCTTTATTCTTGCTTAAACAAATATGAATATATACAAGCATATGTTCATACATAATGGTTTGCTTATTTCTACTAGATTAGTATCATGCTGCACATATGACTTGGTGACTTGATATTTTTATCAAGTAATCTATCAGGGATATTTCTGATATACAAGTGTGAGTTTGTGTGTGTGTGTGTGTGTGTGTGTGTGTGTGTGTGTGATTGTATTTCTTTTTTCTCCCTCTGTTTTAGTTCATATACTATTTTAGTTGAGTGGATATAACACTAATGTTCTAATAAATATTGGGAGGTTTTATCTTTTTTGATATTGGTTTGGCTTGATTTTGTGTTTCTGTTTTTGTTTTTGTGTTTTTGTTTTCCAGTCTTCTCTCCCCGTCTTTCATAGACCATGCTATTAAAACTCAATACTTCAGATGAGTAGAAATTGAAGAATTGTTATTTTTTAGTAAATCTGGGCATTTTTTTCTCTTTAAAATGATCAGTTATCTAGATAATCTAGTAAGGACAAAACTGAAGGGAAAATGAATTTATTTATGCTGTATACTATTATGTTCCAATTTTTATTCCTTGTATTTCACTTATATTCTTATTATATGGTACTCCTTATATATGAAGAGTAATTTAATAATAAGAATGTGTATGAAAAATCCATCTCAAGTAATGTAACAGTTTAATCCAGAAGTTGGGGAGAAGAGGGTGCTCAATAAAATGCCTTACTAACCCCAAAAAAGAGTCATTTGGCAAGAATAACATATAGTACCAGTTTTCAGATGTATATAGTCCATTTCTGAAGAGATAGATTAATTCATTGAATTAAATATCTACCTGTAAAGACAACTATGAGAAAATAACCCATGGGGTAAACTGTTTCCACCATAAACGAAAGATGGTTTGAAGCACAAAGCACCAGCCCCGATGTCATATCTTTAGCTTTACATGTCTACTGCTTGCAAACTTTGAATACTTTGAAACTAATATAATTCTACTCCCTTTGGAAAGGCTCTTCACTGGCTGTAGAGTACAGTGGTGCAGTGGGAAGCACACAGGCTCGGCCCCAGATTTTCTGGATTTGCATTGTAGATCCACTTCTCATTCTCTGTGTGATCTCAGTGCCCCATTCCTTATCTGTACAACAGACGCAGAGAAAGCATTTGCCTCATAGGGTAATGGGGAGGATTCAGTAAATGAATATATGCGAAGTACTCAGAAGAGTGCTTGGCACTTACTTAGTGCTATGTAGGTGTTCGCATTATTTTTGTTGCCGTCAGTGTTGTTGAAACATGATTGGCTGTCATGCAGTGGGCTTACTATCCTGAGTGAGAAGCAGAGTCCACCCAGCACTCTTCCTAGGAAACTCCTTGCCAACTCATATCAGGATATTCACAAACTGAACTCTCCCGGTTAAAGCATCAGTCTAAGGCCAATGTGAACACCGAGAGATTCTGAGAAGGGAAAGAGTATAACATTAAAACATGGAGTCAGGTGAAATTTTTAAAATTTGAAGTCTAAGATATTTAGAAAGCTGTCAGACTCGTACAAGCTGCAGTGTGTCTGCCTCCAGAAATTATTTCGCCCACCTTGTTCCTCATCCTAATTTCCTGTTTCCTGTCTACCATGCATTAAAATTTTAACTAAGTCAATTTTTTTTCTAAAATAAAAGTTAGTATCATCTTCGCCAGAGACAAAAATAACAAAAATGTGGATAGAATATAGGAGCTTAAGTTGAGATATCCTTGTCATATCTATTTTGGAATTGCTCCACTGTTTGTCATATGATTTCTATTTGTTTATTATTGTGGTCTGTTGGATTTACATTTCAGATAGCTATAGTAGTTGTATGGATATCCCGGTAAGTGAAATACAGATAAAGAACCTCTTATTCCTGCCAACCAACACTGCCATCCAGCCTCCCTCTCTCTGAACTTGAAACGGTCTCTTGTATCCCAACTCTTTTAGTCACTAGGTCTCAGTCTTCAAATTGTCTCTTTCATTGTGTCTTCTCCGTGCCCATCACCACCACTCTCCTTTTTACTGATGGTACCTCATAGCAGGATCGCTATCACAGCCTCCTAGCTGGATTTCCTGATGCATCAATTTCCTGTACAATACATCCTGTATCAACATAAACAAGGGACTTCCTTCTCAACGTAATTTGTCTTCTCTTTTAAATTCTGAAATGATCAACGACTGGAACCATGATATGTTCATGTCTGTACTTCCAGGTTTTTAATTTTCAAAAATTTATTATTGAAGTGCAATTGATATACAATGTTATATTAGAACGTGTGCCTAATACACAGCAATTGTCGGGTAGAGGGATTTTGAATTTAAATTTTGCTTCCAGGGCTAAGAGTGCTATCCTCAAGTTAAATGCTTTTACTTTAAACAGATTAGTTTACAAGCTCTTTGGGGTATTATGAGCTTGTTTAGGAATCAGAGGCTTTCTTTGTTTTTGTCTCTTCAACCTTCTCAAATGTCTACTGCCTGTGCCAGGAGGAAAATCTAAATCTCCGTATGGTCATGCGTGAGTCCTTGAAAACCTGTTTCCCCAACTGTTAGCAACAAAGAGATTCCCCGTAGAAAAAAGTATCATAAAGATAACCTGATCTTAATTTTGGAAATAATGATTTTGATTAGCAATTTATGTAAAAGGAAAAATATTACAAGTGAGTCATTTCCTTGGTAGAACAACAGGTGGCAGCAGAGGGAGGTAATCTTGGCAGTCCCATTTTTTACAATTATTAAAACTGAAGATTGTTTTTTGTAAACCATTTTGAATCCTGTCTAAAAATGAACATAATTGCCAAAAATCAGTGTGTACTTTTGTTTAGTAATTATAATACATTCAGCTTTTGAAAATAATAACGTTCCTGGGATAAATACACAGAGATGAACTCTCTTAGAACACTCTCTTGAAAAGTTACTTTTTGGTAGATCTGAAAAGAAGAATAATAAACCAACTAAGTAGATACTTGGTTTCCAAAAAGATAACTACTGGACCTTTCTCTTACATTAATCAAATTTTCTCTTCCTATTATTCAATTTATCATGGCAACATTTCAGTTTTTAAATCACATTTAATCTATCATGTGACTTGGTATAATTTTTTTTAATCCAGAACTGAAATCTTTTGGCAAGAAATAGTAAATTTGAGGGGTGCCTGGGTGGCTCAGTTGGTTAAGTGTCTGACTCTTGATTTCTGCTAGAGTCATGATTTCGCGATTTGTGAGTTTGAACCCCCTCATTGGGCTCCATGCTGACAGTGCAGAGCCTACTTGGGACTCTCTCTCTTTCCCTCTCTCTCTGTCTCTCAGAATAAATAAACAAACTTTAAAAAATAGTAAATTTGAATAAAGAGCATTACAGTTTTATAAAAGGCGCCAGAACTTATCTATTCTTGGAAGAGAACTATGGCATTTTTCTAATAATTTCAAAGGTTAAGGTGCACCTTGACACGAGTTATCTGGACAATTGACTAAATTTTTCATTTTATTATTTATGTGATTGCAGCAGTGAAGACAACTCTTTTATTTTTATTTTATTTTTTTTTCTTTTGAGAGAGAGAGAGAGCATCTGTGCACGTGAGCAGAGGAGTGGCAGAGGGAGAGAATCTTAAGCAGGTTCCACGCCCAACATGGAGCCAGTAGTGGGGCTCGATCCCACAACCTTGAGATCATGAGCTGAGTCAAAATTAAGAGTCAGACACTTAGCCAACTGAGCCACCGAGGCACCTCTACAAATACTTCTTTTAGAGAAATACTCTTTTCATGTGTAGTTTTGTATGTGGAGGGAACTAAGTTCAGAGGGAGTCAAAGGGTTAAGATCCTCTTTGCACCCAAAGGGAACAGAAAGAAAATAATTAACAATCATATCAAATCTCTGAAGTAGCCCCAGATACACCAAAACTGATGACAGGTAACAGTAGAAGGTTAGACTCAGGTTTAATTATTGGTAGTTTTGAATGCATTTAAGACTTTCAGGCCACTTACAAATAAAATGGTCTTTTTTTTCTTCTTCCTTTAAAAGACATAATCTATGCTTTTAGAGACGGATCTTGCTGGGCTAGCCTACAGAAACTTTTTTTTTTTATTGTGGCAGCAAGAAGGGATAAAGTTTGCCAGACAACAAAGACAATTTTAGGAGAAGTATAGACTCACATAGTGTTTTAAAATCAGCAGTAAAGGGACACCTGGGTGGCTCAGTTGTTGAGTGACTGACTCTTGATTTCAGCTCAGGCTATGATCTCACCGTTTGTGAATTCGAGTCCTGAGTCAGACTCTGTGCTGACAGCACAGAGCCTACTTGGGATTCTCTCTCTTCCTCTCTCTCTCTCTGCCCCTCCTCCACCTGTGTTCTTGCTCTCTCTCTCTCTGTCTCTCTCTCTCTCAAAGTAAATAAATAAACTTTAAAAAATTTAAATAAGCAGTAAGGTATTTACACCCCAGCTTTCTCTTCTTTACTTCATCCCTTACTCCTAGCAGCACTAACCTCTTACCTCAGGCCCTCAAGCCTCCCTACACCTTCTTTCCTCTACCCTTTCAGGCTTACTTTCAGATTAAATAGAAATAAATAACTTATAACAGGGGCAAAGGCCTTAAGTTAAAGTTCCACTGAGGAGAATAAAAGTGTCAGGCTCCCAACTATCAAATCAAGGGGGCTTGTCAACAGTGAAAGGACAGAATTATGGGTACGGCACTGAAATAAATCATGTAGTTGCTCCTTCCTCTGTTTCCATGTATGATGAGCTGAAACAATTGCAGACGTGGCCATGATGTTGGTCTTCAAGGCACATAACCTCTACATCACTGTGATACACACCTATGACCAATACAATCAGAAACCAAACCACACCAACTAAACAAACAAAAGAGCCAAGCTCATAAACACAGAAAACGGATTGGTAGTCACCAGGGAAGAAGGTAGGTGGGAAATGGGTGAAATGATGGAAGGGGGCCAAAAGGTACACACTTCCAGTTATAAAATAAATTAGTCATGGGGATGTAATGTGCAGCATGGTGACTATAGGTAATAATACTTATTGCGTATTTGAAAGTTACTAAGAGACTGTATCTTCAAAGTTCTCATCACATGAAAAAAAAATTTAACTCTGTATGGTGATGGATGGTGACTAGATTTACCATGATGATCATTGCTGCAATGTATACAAGCATCAAAGATTAATGTTGTACACCTGAAGCTAATATATTAGCTTTGTCCCTCAATAAAAAAAGCTCAATTGTCCCTCAATAAAAAAAAAATTACAACTCATTTGAAATGGTCTGAAGGGTACAGGTTCTCAAATGGAAAATTAGATCTTCTTCAATTAAATAGTTTTAAGAAACAAGGTCTGCACACACATGTCTTTGATGACTTCCTCTCTCAAAAGAAAATACCTGAGCTGGTTTCAGAGTGTTTGTTTCTATCACACAGCAATGGCTCACTCCCAAATGGGGGAAGCTCTATAGGCAAAATGTGACTTAGGAAAGGGGAAAGAGAGCAAGATTAGTCAAAATAGTGAAAATACCATCAACACAAAGGAAAAAAGAAAGAGAATCATAATAAAGGAATTTTGTTTTTAGAGCAGGAAGAATCACACATACCAGGACTGCCACATTCTGTCAAAAACATGTGGAAAATATGTCTCCTACTCAAGCCACTCTTGGCAACTGAGTGATAACTGTGGGTGTTGGGTCAGTATCAGGTCCTCTTGACCACCGAGGCTTACAAACAGGAAGAAAAGGAAGCATCTGAGTCAGGTTCCAAAAAAGGACAACAATGTGTATGTCCTCACTGTGTTTGGTTATCTCTAAATGAAAATAAATCTGGTGCCACCTGGATCACTACCAGAACAAGGTGATGATCTAGAGATGGGTTCATTCTATTCTCTTGTAACTCTTGTGGGAAAGAAAAGCTGTTGGAGTACAGTTATATCACTAAAAACAAGAGCAGAAAGAGTGATGACATACATTTCACATCACAGGTTTAGAACAAGGATGCATCAGAGCACATTAAAATCTGTGGAAAAAACACAGTTTGTCAGATAGAAATGAAGCCAGAGTGTCAGGATATCTTTGAGCTCAGCTCAGTTCAACCAATCACATTCTTGCACAGATCCAATCAATAGAATGAAAACTTAAATAAATGGGTACAAGCCAATGTCTCTCTAATGGTCACATAATGAAGGTGTATCTAATTACACATGGATGTCCAACTGATCCAGCACCATTTATTGAAAAGACTATCAATTCCTCATTGACTTATCTTTGAATTCCTGTCAAAAAACGGTTTCTTGTAGCATTAGAGTAAGTCTTGAAATGTTACTGTGAGTCCTCCTCCAGTTTTTTCTTTCTTCTTGAGTATTGCATCCGCTGTCCAAGGTCTCTTGACTTTACAGACACATTTTAGAATGATTTTGTTAGTATCTAAAAATAACCTTTATAGGACTTTAATTAGAATTGAATTGAATCACTATACAAAATTGGGAAAATCTTCTAAACCAATAACATAGATTATCTTTCCAGTATTTTAGTCTTTATTTATTTCATCAGTGTCTTCTAGTTTTCCACACACAGAAATTGTGCATACATGTTAGACTTGTGCCAAAGTACTTTAATTCCTCATGGTATTGGAATTTTTTTTTTAATTTTGAATTCCAAGTGTTCATTGCTGGTATACAGAGAAATAATTGGATTTTATATATTGATTTGATATTTTACAACCTTGCAAAAAATCAAGAGTTTTACATAAACTCGTATGTAAATAAAAACAGTTTTATTTCTCTCTTTCCAATATGTATATGTTTTATTTATTGTTCTTGTCTTATTGCATTAGCTAGGACTTGCAGTACAATGTTGAATAGGAGTGGTGAAAGAAGACATCCTTGCCTTGTTCTAGATCTTAGATGAAAAGGTCTAGTGTCTCACCATTAAGTATGACGTTAACTTCAGTTTTTTATTTAAGTCCTTTACTAAGTTGAGGAAGTTCCCATTCTACTCCTAGTTTGCTGACATTTTCTATCATGCGTGGGTACTGGATTTTGTCAAATTATTTTTGCCAGTTGATATAATTTCTATTCCTTAGAGGTTTTTAGACAGGTCATGGTAATTAGACATCATCTAGCAGATGTTGGAGGATGAGGAGCCTGAGGAGATATGAAGGGGGATTTGACATTGATGATGCGGGGTTGGGGGGGGCAGGCTTCTGGTTAAACTGACTTAGCAGAATTCTTACTAAAGCTGAATTTTACAAGGAAGTGAGCAAATTGGCCTAGGAGAAGGTTCAGACACATGACTCATATTTTGTCAGGCAAGGAATCTTTGTTAAGCATAATGGATGGCCTCATTGAATGAGTTAGGAAATGTTCCTTCTGCTTCTACTTTATGTAAGAGATTGTGAGGAATATCATTTGTTATAATTTCTTCTTTAAATGTTTAATAGAATTAACCAGTAAAACCCTGGACATGATGTTTTGGGTTTTTTTTGAAGGTTTTTAATTTCCTTATTCCATTTCTTCAGTTATAGATGTTTTTCCCTTTAATTTAACACAAAGATCAGTCTGTAACAGATTTTTAATAATAATAATAATAATAATAATAATAATAATAATAATAATAAAAACCTGGTCCTTTACCACAAATTATTTGAGTATACCTCCTCCAAATTGTTGTAATACTCCTGTAGCATGAAATGAATGTGTTATAAACACATTGGCTGCCTTCTAGAATCCATGAGATGGGTGAAGTCCCAGGCCTGGGTAAACTAAGGAACTAAAGGAAACCGAGTGGCCAGGAACATCACCAAGACCAGTCCTCAGAACAGTCAGGTGAGAACACCAGGAACATCATTGCTGCCACCATGTCACAGTGGATCCACTCAAGGGGTCTGTTGATACCAAAGATGCTACCGCCACCTCTACTGCCCCTGGAATAGGTCTTTCCTGCCTCTGACTCTTGGAAAAACTCACTTTAGGTTCAAACTACTGGATTAGAATACTCACTTCTCAAACCAAGTTCCTTCATTGATGTGGCTTCTTAAAAATGCCTAAGATC
This sequence comes from Felis catus, assembly GCF_018350175.1. Classification (NCBI taxonomy): domain Eukaryota; kingdom Metazoa; phylum Chordata; class Mammalia; order Carnivora; family Felidae; genus Felis; species Felis catus. The sequence continues at coordinate 27,848,474 of NC_058385.1, read as the reverse complement.
TGGGAATGTCCTCTACCAGCAATGTCTGTCCTGTTTTTTCACTCTTACCTAAGAACCAGACTGTGGTTATGGACAATGGGTATATTGTTATAGACAATGGACAGATGGTCCTTGGGTAGTCATTGAAGATACTGAAGAGGTTCAAATGAGGGACTGGGACTCAACACCAAGGAAACATCCCTAAAGCATGTGCCATCTCTTGCTTTGTGGCAAATAAAATCACTCATATAATTGCCTACAACTCAGGAGTATGTATTCCTCCAGTGACCATGTTTCATTAAGGGCATAAAGCCTTAAAATTCTCAGGAATACAAACTCAGAATCAATACTGTTCTTTATTTAATATTAAGCTGTAGGAAGAAAGAGGAAGAATCTAATCTTTAAGCCAATGTCCCCAGAATTCATAAGAGAAATATCAAACCCATGTGGAAACTGATGGCACATACATAAGATTCTGCACATTATCTACATGTAATACCGACGTAGTCTTTCCTTGATATCTTGTTTTTCTTTGCAAAATAAATATTAATACAGTAATTTCATGCTTTCTCAGGAGTGAGACAGAATTTTATATCTATTAAGAAGCCGTTATTAAGGAGTAGCACAGAAAAAGCCTGTAATAACAGTAATAAAATGATGCAAAATGATGTATCATCGGGGACCTAAAATACTCAAAACTTTTTTTTGAATGCTATAAAATAGTGTGTTTTGATGGTGGGATATGGAGAGGAAAATAGAAGAGGCTTGGGGACAAAGTGCTGTTTTCTTTGTTGCAGAATTGAGTACAAAATAGTTCCAATGACTTAGCATGTGACAAGCTCTTTCTTAGTTATTATCAAAGTTAAAGTGAATTTCTGGAGCATGGCATGTCTATAAGCCTGAAATTTGTAGAAATGACAGTCTGTCTGAGAAAAAACTTTTAGCATATTCTCAGCGGTGGCTAAATATGAAATGTGAGACCTCTCTCTGCTCTGCTGAATGAATTTTTATGGAGACCTGATGTGTGATTATCTTATTTCTGAGGGTGAAGGAAAATTTACCATATCTTTGGCATATTGTGCTTCTATATGCCCTTACGTACTCTACAAAGAAACCGAGTTTAAAAATCACAGAAATGCACAATTATACTATGTAAAATCACAATGTCAAAAGGTACCATAACAACACAATTCTAGTGTTGTAGAGAATGGAAAATAACATTTAGGCAAAGAGCAAATCTAACAAACAATATTTTAATATAATGTGGGCCATGTAGCTGGTTTAATCTGTGAAAAATATGTCCCTGGCCAGCATTAGAGTTACAAATTTCTTATTCAGGCTCAAGCAAAATGTTACCAAGATCTGGCGTGTCATAGAACACATCACGCCAGTGAAACTCTATGACTTGGATATGAGGCACCAGATTCTACTCCTGTACTCTCAGGTGAGAGGAAGCCACTCTTTTGACAGATCCTAATAGCCACTACCAAATAGCTCAATCTGACTCAAAACTATTGAGATAATCACAGTGGTATTTTTGCCAGCTAAGACTTTTCTCACAAATGTAAAACAGTAAATTATACAATGTCCAAATGGGAATGCATGATACACATCAATCTTTCCAAGTTTATTTTTTTTAATTTTTTCATGTTTATTTTTGAGAGAACAAGCAGGGGAGGGGCAGAGAGAGAGAGGAAGACACGGAATCTGAAGCAGGCTCCAAGTTCTGAGCTGTCAGCACAGAGCTGGATGCAGGGCTTGAACTCATGAACACCGAGATCATGACCTGAGCCGAAGTCGGTCATTTAACCGACTGAGCCACCCAGGAGCTCCACAGTCTTTCCAAGTTTAAGTTGCAAGATTGGTGACATTGCATAGACTGTGATCTGCTTACAAACCTGCTTTGCTAGAAGTTTGCAGCAACAACTATCTTTTGCTCTGAAGTGATGGAACTTCTGAATTAATTATAAAAATATTGCATAGGTAGTTTTAGGGTCATTATCCAGAGACCTGGCTGAGTGGTCCTCATTCTGGAAATGTGAATTAAATAAGGAACAATGCATAACAGGTGGTAAGTGCATGTTCTTTCCATTGCATTGACTGCTATGAAAAGCAGAGGAAAGAGATTAGAATACTATCAAAATTAGTGGAATACTATTTTCATGTCAGCACAGAGAATTTCATGGAGGTTTTATAAACAATTGCAAACCCATCCTCTTTGAGCATTGATGTTATTACAGGTTGCTGAACCTGTACAGCTTGCCATTTGAAGACAAGGCCCACTTCATATTCATTCCTGCATGCCCACTGCCTTTCATGGTGTCTCCTTGTAGATTGTCTCATTTACTAATACTTAAATCTGAATAGGTAAAAGCAGACACTGAGATCTGGATTGTCATAAGAACTATTTTTTTTTTTGTCTGATTTGATTTCCTCCCTTCACAAACAACAGCTAAACTTATTAAGTGGTTTCGTAGGGCAGGCACTATTCTTTTTTTTTTTCATGTTTATTTACTTATTTTGAGAGAGAGCACTAGCAGGGGAGGGGCAGGGAGAGGGAGAGAGAGAATCCAAGGAGAGGAAGAGAGAGAGACTCTACGTTGTCAGTGCAGAGCTGGATGCGGGGCTCCAACCCACGAATTGCAAGATCATGACCTGAACCGAAATCAAGAGTTGGTCGCTTAACTGACTGAGCCACCCAGGGGCCCCTGGACAGACACTATTCTAAGTGCTTCGCATTCCAATTTATTGAATCTTCAGAACAACCCTATGAGATTCTACTATTATCCTTACACAAATGAGGCACAAGGAGGGTAACTTGCCCAACATACTACCACTATTGAGTGACTGAGCTGTGATTTGAACTAATGCAGTTCTGGATCTGCAGCTGTGTTCTCAATTATTCCACTAGGCTACTGAAGGCACACGTGAGTTTAAAAGAGAATGACAAAATTGGACCCTCTGAAATATTTTGGCACTTTCAATAAGCAACTTT